>NC_081413.1:644733287-645423287 GCF_030272615.1 Cryptomeria japonica
ACCGGTTCACACATATGTCGGTTCCTCTCTCTTCACTTATCACATGTGCTGGTTCACACTATGTCCCATATTGACATCAATGACAACATACAATATCATTATGTCTTCATGCCGATTCACATAAGGCACATGTCAGTTCACATAATGCCAACATAACCTAGCCAAATAAGATAGCATTAGGTCCGGACCCAAATCCAACACCACCAATCAATAGGAACATGAACAAGATAACCAACAACATCCCAAATTCCATCTAGAAGTTGCACCAACACCACTTATCAATTGCATCAAAAGATATTCAACAAAGCTCTGTCGGTAAAACCCTTACCGATGACCAAAAGGCTTACTAGAACAAATGATAGCTCTTGAGTCATCAAATCTCAAACCAACTAATCATGATATACATCTAAATAGCATGAATGAAAATCCAAACCAATTCCACAAACCGAAGCATATCGGAGCATACCGGATCAATAACATAATCCAACCGCTCTAACAGAACCTACTAAAAACTGGTGAACAATCAAAATAGTCGGTGTTGCCATCAATGACAAAAGATCAATGCAACACATAATCAAAATTCCTCCAATTGCCAATAATGCGCCTCTTCCCTTGAAGCTCTTGAGATCAATCTCTAGAATGATTTTCCCATCTACCAAGAGGGATACAATCATGGTGAGAATTAGCAGAACAATTTATTGTACACTTTTCACACAACATTAACAATCTTGTAACTCTAATGGACCTATGTGCTACCAAATAGAGGGAGGGAGAATCCTTTGTGTCCTTCCTACAATGTTGGCAGTCATTGGCTCGAAGAAGTCCTTGTCATATACCTAAGAAGAACAAGTAGATATGTTTAACAAAAGTTTAATCCCTCAAATACATTACCCTCTTCAAATGCAATGCCTAGATTCATTCCACTAGGTAGTAGAAAAGGGACTCAAATGTGAGAAGGGCCTCACTGAACAAGGTATCTTGAAAACCTCTAAAGCAACCAATTCAACTAACAATACCCTTAATGAGAAAATAAAATTTTGGTCCAAAAATAAGAATGTCAGTAATGATGGAGCGGTGGATGCTCGAATAGTCAATCAGGCACAACTTTTTCTTTCTCTTCAAGGTCCTAACAATACAACCACTCCTAATAAGAATCAGTCAAATAATAACATTGTCTCAACAATGCGGCTCAATCAATAACCAACATGCACTAAGGACTTATAATCCTAGCTAAAATTATACTCCACAAGGAGAACCTATTGAGTTCACACTCAAGAAACTAATTCAGACAAATCTGATAACACATCTCGAAGTTAAACTATATGAGCCTAGTCCTTTCAAGCCAGCATGGTGGAATGATAATGACTTTTGTGATTATCATTGAATTAAAGGTTATAAAACATCAAATTGTTAAAAGCTCAATAATCTTATTCAAGACCTAATTGATCAAGGAGCCATAGTCATTGAGAATCCCAAGGAAACATCCAATGTCGATCATACAATTTTTAACAACCCCTTTTATAATCATGATAAGGGTAAGGCCTCTAGTTTAGGCTCGCAAAACAATAAGTCTAATTACACCAATGCTTCCCATAAATATACCGTCAACCATATTGGCCAAGTCAATGAGACTATCACAACCAGAACGGTCAAAGCCAAAATCCTTGATTGTGTAGTTGCTACCTATCACTCTAAGGTTGTTGGAATCAAGGAACACTAAGAGGGGGGGTGAATTAGTGTTATGAAATTTTTAACATTCTTAACTTGTTCTTTCAACCACTTAATGCAAATGAACAAAAGAGAAATGTAGAAACACAAGGCACTCAACAACAACACCATAACACTAGATTTTATACATGGAAAACCCGATTAAGGGAAAAACCATGGTGGGATTGAGACCCACAATATAATTATACTTTGTTAGAAGTATAAGAATATTATATTGGGGATGCACATGCATTCAGGCACACTACCTAGAGCTCACAGCTCAGATTACCAAAAGGGCTACAACCTCGGAAGGCTCACTACCTTACAAAAAAATTTACAAAAGATAATTGGAATGTCTGAACTAAAATATAGCATCTACAAATGTCAAGGTACAGTTTTGGTGAAGCACAAAATACTTAATATCTCACTACATTAGTCTATTCTATTGTTCTTCAATATTTCAGAGCAGAAATCCTTTCCTTGTGCACGTGAAACTATGCACAATTGATCGCTAACACTTTCCACACCACTACCAATATCCAAAATGATCATATCTATCGGTCTTTTATATCCGCAACATGAAATTAGGTCTTCTACATGTCAGCTTCAAGAATACTATACAAATATTGAAATGTGTATACCATGTCGGCTCAATCCAAACTCCAATGCATATGCGGACAAAAAATAATTGTCCACACACTACCCATATGTTGTTAAAACATCCCTGATCACAAAAACAATCACCAAAATAGCTACAACAATTATGCACAATGATCTACTATGCAAGTCGGCCATACAACACTGTTCAACCTAAAAACCTGTACACATGATCTTCCAACTCGCTCAAGAATCAACACTATAGGCTAAGATTTTGGAATAAGGTACTCCACACATCTAACTAACAGCCTTTAGCTCCACAGCACAAAATTTTCAATCGAAATAAAATGCCAACCAAAATATTGTATATTGTTGGATGTACCATTCTATCTCACCAGACCTATCCAAAACTCAATTTGACTTCTGGTAGAAGCAAATCATAAACTGCAGATGTAATTAATTACATGAGTTGCCATCAATGACAACATTGGATCATCTATGTAGTGTCTCTTACCAACAATCTCCCCCTTTGGCATTGATGGCAAAAAATGACTATGTCGGAACCAAAATCAAAACACTATACATTGCAACCAAAAATATAACAACCGGACTCCAAAATTCAAAAACTTCCCCTAAGATCAACATTTTTCACTATCCTACACTCCCCCTTTGACATCAATGACAAAGGTAGGGATCTGGATGCAAAAATTCAAGCCAAAATTCTTTATTCGGACTACATATATACATAGAGACCTTACTACCTTACAAAAACTTGAAGATATCTATAAAAGTGTTCTTCAATGAATCCAAATGGTTATCCCATCCCTTCTTGAGGCACTCTAAAATAGATATGAGACAACTGAATAGATAGGCTTGTGTCTCTACCGACTTGAGATTTGACATTTCACTAGCGGCCTAAGCATCCTAAGAATCTTTCAATGCACTTAGCATAATATCTAACTTGGGAGTGATATGACTCTGAAGTTTACCAAATTTGCTAACAATCTTCTCCCTATCATGGCTCAAACTCTTGATTTTGTCAAGTAGAGATATTACTTGATCTTCATGAGTACTCACAGAATCTAATAAGGGATCAAATGACTGAGATATTCGGGCTAAATGATCTTCAGGATCTTGGGACTTCTTCTCAATATCCTTAGTGAACTTGGGCAATGATAGGCATGATTTGTAAATGTTGCCTCCTTTGGATAATCCATCTTGCATACTCTTGACACAAGTATCCAATGTGATTCTATCATCAACAATCATTATTTTCAATGTCCAGAGCCTTTCGGCATTAAACTCATTATGGACCTTTACTTCAATTGTCTGGATGGAGTGTCATATGTGTTCTTCTGAAATGTGGGCATTAATTTTTCAAGAAAATTGGATGCTAGGGTAAGCAACTCATTTTCCTCTATGTGATATTTCAACAAATTCTCACTTGCCTTGGCCTGAGAAAATGAAGCTAACTAAAGCTTCTGAATAAGGGACAGAGTGGCAAGGTTGATTGGGCCTTGAACAAATTTTGAATCGTCTATAATCTATTTACCTTTCACTATCCTTGTAGTGTCTCTTGCATTAGTATTTTTTTTCCTTAGTATCAACTTCAACTTTAACCTCAACCTTCTCCTTCTCTGCTATCTTCTTTGCATCATCCTTAGGTGGGATTCAATCCTTCTTAGATGTTTCAATAGTGTCAACCAGAGGATTCTAAATATCCTCAATCTCATCTACTTCTTCTTCACCCTTATCCACCTCATCCTCATCTCTAGCATCTTCTAGATCATTCACCTCTATCTGATCAATCGTCTACCCTTCTGAAAAAGGAGTATCAACCTTTGTCTGATCACCTTAGGATGGTATGCTCAGAGTTTTTAGACCAAATTTAGGAGCATCATCCTGGGTTATCTTAGGGATAACCTCATACTGATTCTGAAGCAATACTCTCCTCAAGATCCTTTTTGTATCCTCAATAACTTCTTTAGTCTTGTCAATCATGATCTTATTTACTCTAGTCTTCCTCTTGAACTCATTCATGGCATCCTTGAGAATTCTTGCAATATCCTCATTTGAAATTATAGGGCAAGGTTCTACCAACACATATTCCCTTAATCTTTCTTCTTCCTTATTTATAGTTCTCCTCCTCATCTCCAAAATATCATACAAGCTCTTAGGTATTTCAAACATTGCTTCTATTAGAGCTCTACTATACATATTTAAATACTGAACAATAGCTTCCTCTAAAGTCCGTTTTCCATTATCGTCAAAATTGTCATACCATTCAGACATTGGCTTCAAATTTCCATTCTTTACAACCTCATCCATAATTTTATCTAATGACATCGGAGGTTTGACTTTGAATCTTACTTGCTTAATTATTGTGTCTATTCTGGAGGTTTTTGGTTTCTTTCTTGGCTTCTCTCTACCAGATGGCTTCTCCCTAGCAACTTTAGTGGCCTTAGCTACTTTGGCCTTTACCTCCTTAACTGCATCATCATATTTTGTCTCCTCATCATCCTTTATATCCACAAATCTTGATGTCTTCCTCTTTTCTCCTTTGTTGGATGGCATGGCTGATGATTTGGATGATTTGGCAAGACCGAAGGAGGGTGCAAAGCTCCTTGACTACCTTGGCTTTGGAGCAGAAGCTTCCGATTTAGCTTTCTTTTCCTTAACAGTCTTCTCTTCAAATAGGATATTTCTTTTTCTCGCCTCTTGGAATGCCTCCTTGGTGATCCCAATGCTTTCAGCATATGCTTCAACCTCATTCCTTACTTTCTTCTAGAATTATAGCTTCTTGAATTGTTTATGTAGTTTAAGGCTCTTCTCAACATAGGTTTCAAACCTCTCTTCATAAGTGTCCACCGGTTTACTAAGCAAATGTTGAGCATATAGCTCAAGAATTTCTTTCTCCACTTCATACCCCATGGGCATGATCCAAGAGGTTCTAGGTTCCATAGATTCCATTAAGCATTGATCTATGTCTACCTAAAGCAAATTGTATCTTGGTATTTGTCGACCGATTCCTTAGGGATCCTCTCCCTATCATGCATTTCACTATGAAAGTTTTTGAAGTAGCCCTAAAGAGTAGCATTCTGGATCTTAGCATCACCAATGTTATAAAAATACTCTCTGATCTACACTGTCACAGGTCTATCATACGCCCATTAGACCTGACCTACTCCCAAAAATTCATTCATGAAGTAAAAGTATAGGCATAGGATCAAGGTTCCATACTTGAATGGGTGCTTCTTGTCCTGCTTGATCTACTTCAGGTTCTTTATTAGCTCACTCTGGAGGAATTCACACAAGTCATATTTCTTGTTCTCCTTAATCATTTTATATACAACATAAATAGTTGTTCCGGATATGGAGTTATCCATGTTGGAGTGGTATACCTTATACCCATGCACCGTAGAAGCAAACTTAACATCATACTCCACAATATTGTTGATTGTCATGGCTCTTTGGTCAAATTTTGATCTGGTTGCATTTATAACCATCTAGTTCTTCACAACCTTCAATGTGGGTAAGTCAACAGTTGAGCATAGACCAGTAACAACCCTAATAGAATTCTGTGTGATCTTGAACGGCTTGTTAAACCACATAAATTCATCATGCATCCTACTAAGTACGTACTGGACCCATTCAAATTCATCAAATATCAAAAATTTGACATACTACGCAAAACCCTTTTCCTCCACAGCTTTGAATTTGGGTTTCAGACTACCAACCTCATCTATCATATACTTGGTGTATAAATTCAACATTTGTGTGCTTCCAATCTACTCAATATTGCAATGCGTGAAAACCCTAATATCCTCAATATGCAAAACACCATGTGGTACCAATAAAAATGCACTCTTTGAATCATCTTCCATGGATATGAATGGATGTTTCTTAAAGTCTAGCCGAGCTCTTTCAGTGATATCTATGACTAGAAGGGTTGTGGTTCCAGAGGTAGCCATTTCAAAAATTCAAACTTCAAACTTGAAAGGTTTCATCGATAAATACCTTGACCACCGGATTAGGAAATTTGTGTGGCAAATCATCTTCATGCTTTGATTTCTAGAAATTCTTCTTGCATAGCTCTCTATTCTTCTTCTCTTTGAATGCAAAGTGAGAAATGAAGTGATTAAGTCACTTTTTATCTTCCACATACCTAACTTTTAGGTGTAATAAATGTACTTTTCCCTAATACTTCCCGATACCGTGCATACACAAACAGTCTCTCAAGAATTATTCTGCAGATCTTCAAATCTGCTCATACTCTTCCGAAAATCTTTCAATAGATCAGTAATCATCAAATAGAACTTTTGCAACATGTCAGAATCAGGTATAGATCTCAAATAGGGGGTTTATAAGATTTTTGTGAAAACTCCCCCAAGGCTAGATGCCTTAGATTAGTTACTAGATGAAGTTCCAACACCGAAATCAAGTGTGGACCCATTTCTAGTATTTGAGTCACTCTTCTTAACCCATGTCTTCTTCATCTGATCTCTAATCTCCTCCACTTTTTCTTTCCCTTTCTCATCCGTCTTCTTATTCTTGTCTACCGAACCATTCCTATTCGCATTTATGCTTCTCCAGTATCTTGCAATATGATTGGATCTATTTCAATTGTAGCATACCACATTTCCTTGTCTAGGCTTGAAATTTCCTTGATTTCCTCTTGATTTGCACTAATTAGCAACAAGTCCAAACCTACCACATGCATAACATCTAATATTCCTTCTATTTGGAAATTTATTCATCATACTTTTGCATTCATTTGACTTATTGATGTAGAGCCCTTCTCACACCTAAGGATAGGTCCAAAAGGTTTGGTTTAGACCCTTCAAAAGATAGCAAGGATCCTACAAAAAGGACTCCACACCTTAAGGGCTTGAACTACTCTCAACTCCTCAAGACTAGCACCTACTCAAAATGAGTAAATGGCTTCAACATCTCCAACACACCTCTCCATGACTCTTTCTCTTGGGGACCTTGGATTTGGTCAATTCATGACACCTAGGAACTATTCCAAACATTGGTTTTAGGCTTTGGCACCAATACCCTATACTTCCTTTGGAAACCTACCCCCTTGGCTAGTAGCCCTCAAAAACAGGTATTTTTCTCTAAAATCCAAAATCTTGAACTCAACCTAGAAAACTATTTACCATTCCAGGTACCCTTTATGAAGTTACACTTATCCCCAAAAGGGATTGGCAAGATTTGAAATCTAAGGGTTTGAACCATTTAGAAGTCTAGAGGCCTAATTAGGGCTAATAGGCTTCAAATTACAAAGAAACTCCAATTTCTAGACTCTCAACCACCAAACAAACTTTAGGACCTTGTGGGGAATCACAAATAACCTCTAATTCTAGGGTTGCATGCCTGGAATCCACTGCTATGAGATTTTAGGGTGACTGTCCTAATTTTGTCCAAGGTAGTCACATGGAGATGCCTACCTAGGTTTGCTTCATGCTCTTCATAGAAAAGACCCATGGAAATATTGAAATACATTGGCCAATCTTGCATTCTACCAAAGGCAAAAACTTCTAGATGGGTAAGATGCAAGATATGGCCATTATTTGGCGAAACCCTAGCCAAACCCTGGTTTTCTGGGTTACAGTCAGGAAACCAAGGGGTTCTCACTGCTCACAAATGAAAAAAACCTCAAACCACCACCAAAACAAAGATAACTCAATCCTCTATCTATTCTATGAACAAATTTGTCAAAATCAATCCATACAATGACGTACAAACAACAACAAGATCAGATTTTCAGGGAAAAACTCAGATTTGTGTCTTATTATGCTTCCAAACTTCAATAACCAACAATTCCAACCTTGGGAATCATGTCCACATGGTATCTAGGCCTTCTCCAAATGGTTTCCAACCTAATTTTGAAGAGTTTTGAGCCATTGAGAGGCTTACATCAACCGAAATTCAAAATGTTGCACTTTTGCTTACAAAAGTTGCATTTTCCAAATATTGCACTTTTGACAAAAGTTGTCAACCAAAACAATTTTGGGACCCACACAACTTGGATCAACCAAACACCACCTACACACCCTAAAATCCTTCAAAACATCAAAACAAACATAAGTCTACCCCTATTTACCAAATTGTCCAAATTGGCTTATCAGGATGCCTAATTTGGGACATTGGTTTACAAGGTGGGGTCCTTATTCAAAACATAAAAATGCATAAACAAAAGACATTCAAAATGATCCTACGATCTAATCCTCATCCTCTGATCCATGAATGGCTTGTTGAAGAGGTGCCCCTACACCACTTATGCCCATACTTATTGCATTTAAAACATTAACCAAAGAAAGATGGACCATTCTGATTCATTCTATTCCTGCATTTACTAGCCATATGACCAAATTTATCGCAAACAAAATAGTTACCAATGAAATTATGAGCATTAGGGTGCCTTATTAGAGACATTTTATCTTTTTTCTTCTGATGTTGAGACTTAGGATTGCTTTGACTAGATCCGGATCTTTCACCTTTCTCAAATCCAAGACCTCTTTTGTCATCATCATCCTTCTAAATTTCAAGCATCTCATTAAGCTTGGTTGAACTAATCCTAAACTTCTCCTTATACTCATTTGCAACTTCAAGATCATATAGATAAGAAGAAGAATTTACTTTCCAAGTTCTTCTTTGGTTTCATGCAGATCATGCTCTAGTTGACCATTCTCACAATCAAGTCTATTGCATTCATCAAATCATTCTTTCAAGGACTAATTATGATTCTCCTCATTCTTCTTTTTTTCCTCAATCTCCATGGTCAATTTCATCACTCTAGATTCCATTTCATGTTTCAGGGCTACATTCTATCTAGCAAGTTTCTCACATTCTTATGTCTTCTCTTTCAAGGCTTGATCATTAAATATTTGGCTTTCTTTCTCCTTTAGCTTATCAACAAGTTCCTTTATCTTCTCTCTTGACTTGTTCACTAATCTTTTAATGACTGGATGAAATTTTCAACATCTCTAATATTCGCTTTCATATGTCAAACCTCAGCTTGGGATTGATCAAGATCCTCAAGTGCCACAATAAGTTGATATTGAAGACTACCAGAATCCATTGATTCACCTTCCTGGATCCTCCTCAAGTTGTTAGGCTTCTTCTAAGGGAATAGGCTCTGATACCAATTATTGGAATCAAGGAACATTGAGAGGGGGCGTGAATCAGTGTTCTATAATTTTTAACATTCTTAACTTGTTCTTTCAACCACTTGATGCAAATGAAAAAAAGAGAAATGCAAAAACCCAAGGCAATCAACAACAACACCATAACACCAAATTTAATATGTGGAAAACTCGGTTAAGGGAAAAACCATGGTGGGATTGAGACAAGTAATCAAATTATACTATGTTAGAAGTATAAGAATATTACATTGGGAATGCACATGCATTCATGCACATTGCCTAGAGCTCATTGCTCAGATTACCAAAAGGGCTACAACCTCGCAAAGCTCACTACCTTACAAAATATTTTACAAAAGATAATTGGAACGTCTAAACTAAAATATAGCATCTAAAAATGCTAGGGTACATTTTTGGTTAAGCACAAAACACTTAATATCTCACTGCTCTGTTATGTTGTTCTTCAATATTTCGGAGCAGAAATCCTTCACTTGCACACGTGAAACTATGCACAATCGATCACAAACACTTTTCAAGCACCACTATCAATATCCAAAATGATCATATCCATCGGTCTTTTATATCCGCAACATGAAATTAGATCTTCTACATGCCGACTTCAAAAATATTTGTTAGAGTTATCTTTTATTAGCTAATAATTATTTATTTAATTATTAGTCTATTATACTCTATGTTTAAGCTAAACTTAGGAATCTTATAATTCTTTAGGGTTTTCACCTTTAGGGTTTCGAGTATCCTTTTATAAGGATTCTCTCTTTGTATTTTCATAATAACTGTATTGGGACTATTTAAAACTGAGTCAAGTTTATAGGCCTATTTCAAATTTTTGCTCTGAATGTCAGAAAGGCACCCAAATAAGTCAGTTTGAATGGCCTAGTTAGCAAAGGGGTAAAATGGAGCCAGTTGATTTTCAGAGGGTAAGGCTCGGGATTCATGTCCCACACCTTTCATTTGGCCTATTCAGTGATGTGCAACTTTTAGAATTCAATTTGGATAAGTTTATGAGGTACCCAGTTTGAGGGGTGAGCTGGAAGTGCATTTTAGGCACAAATGCAGATTTTATTGAGTAGCCCACTTTGAGCGATTACATATTTTTCCCTATTGATCATCATGAAGGATTTCAAAATGGATTGAATTTTATGCATAAATTTGAGTCAAAATGCAAAATTTCAAGTCCTTATGAATCCATTTGCTCAGTTTTCAAAGCCAAATCCGTTTGCAGTTTGTGTGGTTTGACTAGTCCCTGTTTCGCACAAGTGTAAAAGTTGCCTCAGTAAGCGTCATGTCAGAATGTTTGTTCTGGGCTGATTTTGGTATAAATGATGAGCTACGTTTCAAATTTCAAGCCTTTATCAATCCGTTTGATCAGTTTTCAAAAGAGCTCATTTTACCATCAAATTCAGTTATCCGTACTTTCAATGCTATATCAGTTAATGTAGCCATTTTTGTGAGCGTGCCATTTGCATCCTGTCAGTCTGGTGATCGAACTAAGAATCCAAAGTTTTAGTATGTACTTAAAGGTACCTGTGTGCCAAATTTGAGGGCCTACGGAGGTCGTTTGGTATTTTTAAGAAAGGCATCATGTGTTGCCAGAACATTGACTTCATCAGGTCCGCAGTGTCGACAAAGTCAATTGGGCATTTTTGGAAATTAATATCTCTTCGCTCAGGACTTGTCTTGAGAAACCGTTTGGTAGAAGTCATCCTTGTATATCAGAGTACACGCTTGTCAGATGGCGAGCTCCAGAAAAATGTTTTGACAGGTTTGAAAATTACGTCTTCGCGATTAAATGCGAAAATTGTGGCGTAATTGCCTGAAGGTTGTAAAATGCGGATTAATGATCCGAAAATGATGACGATCATTTTCAGAGGTATGTTTGAGGTCAGTGAAGCATTCTAGAGGCCAGTTGCTTGAAAACGAATTTTTTTTTAGTCGGACCCACTTTGGGGCCCGACCCGGCTCATGCCTGTGCATTAAATTTTATTGTGAAATATTCTTATTTCATGGCAAGTAATGCATATCAATACTAGCTCAAATGCATATTGGCAAATTGGTTTATTAAGAGATGATTTCATTTCATTATGTGGGCATATAACTGAGAAGTTTTTATGGAACTCTATGGTATTCCTTTGGCTGGCAATAAAAACTTCAGAATTTGAATTGCAAGGTGTAGTTCCAAATTCTAGAACTCTGTTAATGTCCTCCTTGCTGTGTGTGAGAAGCTAGAGTGTTCCTGGTATGTGGCATTGAAGGATAGATTTTAAAACTCCAAGCAAACTAATTGGCAGTGGTAAAGTCAACCTCCTCCTCTATGTGGTTTTTGAGCAGCATTTATAACTTTTACTTCAAATGCCATGGCAAGTAATGTGCCAACAGGTTCCCTGCGTGGAATGGTGAGAGTTTGGAGGGCAGCAATAAAACTCCAAGCCAATGCAATTATCATCTAACAAGTGAATCCTCTCCTCTACGTGGTGTTTGGGGGCTGCAGTCAAATGTTATTGCAAGTTTATGTGGTGTTTGAAGTGCAGCAAAGAAACCATGCTATGGCTGATCACGTTTTTGGCAAAGGGGCTGTAGGAACAGCCAAGTAAACATCCCAAACTTGAAAACCAGATCCTCCTCTCTCACGTGACAGATTGGGCACATTAACTTTGTAAAATGCAAATGGTAAGTGGACAAATTATGATTTCCTGGAGCTTGGCATGTGAAAGACTTTGAAACTCCAAAACAAATGCATATTGGTGTGTTTGAATCCTCCCTTGTTGTGCGTGGCTTTTGGCAGAAGCTTTAAACTCCAAGCAAATTACTCTCTGCTGTAGCATGGAACATTGACTACAAATGCAACATTGCTGGTGAAAAACTCCCCTCTCTGCGTGATTGAAGCTTCAGAAGAAATGCACATTGGCTGGCATGAAGATTCTGTGTGGCTGAAAAGTTTTAAAAGGTTTCAAGAAGATGCATTGGTAGGCAATAGACAAATTCAATGTGGAGGTAAATGTTTTTAATAACTTTTAAACAAATTACAGCTCCAGAGCCTCCCTCCTCCAGCATGTGGTGTTTGAAAGCATTTTTTAAACTTCCAAAATAAATGCAATGGCTGGTGAAAAGGCCCAAATTTGATTTACTTTGCCACCAAATTTCCTCCCTGCTTTGTTGTGGATTCATGGGAGGCAATTTGAAACAATGAAAATTGTATTGGGCAGGTGTATATATCAAAGAATGCAAATTGGGGCAAAACGTGATGTTTGGAAGCCATTAATCCTTCAGTAAAATGCATTGGCAGGTGCTTATGCCAAGTCTCACGTGCTCTCTCCTTGCCCCTGCGTGGTATGAGTAAAGTTTTGAACCTTTCATTGCTAGCCCCTGGTAAAAAAAGCCATTAAAGTTGCAGGCAAGGCTCCAAAACGCAGCTACAGGCAAAATAGCAATATCCCACATTGGCTGGGAAGTGTTATTTTTAAATGTTTATAAGCAAAGCTCCACGCATGTATAATGTCTAAGCCATAAAGGCTTTTGACGGATGGTGCTTGATGGCACCCAAGGCGGGCCCACGCGTGAGCATGCTTCCCAAGGCGACTGAGGAGTTGACTAGATGGCGACCATGTGGACCCCATGTAGGCACATTTCTCGAGGTAAATAGGCAAAATTTTGTAGAGAAAGGTCGGGTTAACGAGTGAGCAAGTTCGAGATGGATCGACGGTGCGCGCTATTTCGCGAAGGGAAGATGCACACGAGTTAAACCAACGAAATAGCGAAAGTGAATGAGAGTCGTCCACGTGTCGTGATAGGTGGCAGTCCAGCAGGCGGGTCCCGATGAGGTGGCACACAGTTGGCGCACAGGTGGCAGTCCAGTGGCGATGACGTGGCGGCCAAGTGGCAGTGACGAAGCAGATGACGTGGTGATGATGAGGTGTCATCCCAGGTGGCATCCAGTCAACCCCATCGACCAATCGGAGGCTGCCACGTGGCAAAAGTGTCAGGACCAAATGGAGGCAAAAATCAAAATTAAAATGAATAAATGATATAGTTCTGACTATATTAAAATTCGAAATATTTAAATGACTGAGCACAAATGGGAATTAATTCGCCCAAGGTCTAAATTTTGGCCAAAATATAAAGTATTATATATCGCTGGAAAGCTCTCGGAGCAAGGAATCTGATTATGAGGTTAATTTTAACAAATGTGGGATATTTTGGAGGCAGTTTCCATGGGAACAAAATTCAATTAGAGAGGAGACACTTGGCAATTTTCAGTTGTAGATTTGTTTTTCTTCCCTCCCCTTTTTATTCAAAATTCTTCTCAGTTGTAAGGGTTCCAGAAATTTGGAGAATGGCTCCATTTTTTATGGCTTCCAATTCTAAGTATTCTTCCAGATTGTACAAAGAAGGGTTATCCTTTCAGTAATGGAGTTCGATTCTTTGCTATAAGTGTTCTTAGCTGCAGGTTCTTGTGTATGTAAGGCATGCACAAATTCACACAGAAGTTGTCTCTGGATTTTTATTTTCATTATATTCAGATCAGATCCTCAAGGAGGATGAGATTTGTTATCTCAAGGAGGTAATTGTGATTGTTTGCAGGGATTCTTCAAGGAAGAATTTAAATTCTATAATAAATCATGAATAATGGAATATAGTGTCTGGATTTGATATTTTCTGTGAGTGAGCTGAGTAATGCATTTATGCAAGGCATTAAATGCATGAATATTTAATAATGAAGATGGATTTGCAGTATAAGGTTTCATTTATAGTTTGATGTGTGACTCTGTTGCCCTTGGATAAGGCACTGATCTTACAAGTTTGGGGATGTCTTTCAGATCAAACAATTTAAAAGATAAATCTATTTCCCTTTATGTTTAGGGGTGTGTTATATCCTTCCAAAGCTCTGTTTCACCTATGATTTATACAGATCTAGCCAATCTGTAGTGTGTTCTTAATTTGGTGAGCTTGTGGAATGGTTTGTCTGCTCATTGTTGATGCAGTCCTATGTTTGTGATTGTTGTATTCAGTGCATCAAAAGGGTGTCCCCCGCTAGGTCTAGCAGAACCTGAAGTGCAGGAGGATCATTAGGATCCTATGTTATGTTGTCCAGGCCCTGAGGTGTTTCATTGATTGAGATCGGCTATCTCATAGATAGATTTGCAGGTGTCTTGGGTTATCACTTTTGGTGAACAACAAACTGTAATAATTGAATTGCATTCTTGTTGCACAATCAATATGACTCCTCTTTTTTGGATCTCTGAATTCTGGCCTCCATAGCTTTTTTGCTTCTCTCCTTCTGTGAAAGGTTTGCATGCAGGTGATCTTTGGGAGCTGTAGAGTTGATTTTTCCTCAACTCCAACATGGTATCAGAGCTCCAGATTTGCATGCCCATGTTCTCTTTATGAGAGATTTTGGGCCTTGTTCTTCAGATCTGTGTATTCGGGGGTTTGTGCAGTTGCTTTTTTTCCATTTCTGGGGTAGCTGATTTTTTGGCACATTTTGGTGTCAAAAGGACCTCATGGTTGGATTCAAGAGGTTGTTTTAATGAATTTTGATATAAAATTTGATATATTTTGGTGTCAAGTGTTCGGGAGGCAAAAACATTTTTAAGCCCCAGGTCATATGACCTTGGGCACATAGATCGAAAAAAAAAATATTTGTTTTGGCAGTTTTACGACTTGCCTAGGCCGAACCGATCACAGTTGAGCCTTTGATGGTCTGTAACCTTTCGGGGCCAGCCTGATGGTTTACCGTGCAGGTCTTTACACTATCAGCTCTCGTGGAGGTCACTATAACCCATTGGTTACCGTGGCGGTCATAGTAACTGCCTGTCGGGAGCTGACTGCCACTTCTGTCTATCGGGAGCCTCCTGCTCTATCGTTTGTCGCCTGCTCTTCCCAGCCCTCGCCCAGTCCAGTCATCGCCCAACCCAGCCACCGTTGCTCTGCCCGACTGCCACTACTCAGCCCAGCTAGCCGCTACCAATGCCCTCTACCCGACCAACCGTTGCTCCACCGCCCAGCCACCTCCATGCCACTAGTAGGGGGGCCTTTTTACTTGAAGGGTTTTTTTGATAGGATTTTGGTTTTTTTGCCATAACTTGGGCAAACGGAGTCATTTTTTGCAAAACCTTATATCATTGGAAAGCTCTTTCCGAGCTCTATCTAGATATAGAGGTTTGAATTTTTAATTTTACTTTTTTGATGGTGTTTTTTGCTATCAAATCTAGAGGTTCATTTTTGTACTCTGGGAGACATAACTTGAGCATCTGAACTCCATTTTTTGAAAACTTTATATCGTTGGAAAGCTTGTTCTGTGTACTTTCCAATCAAATGAGTTTTCTTTCTAGATTCTTCTCTAAGTACATTTTATTCAATTTTTTTATTTTTCAGCACTTTGGTGAATATCTTGGATGTTTCAGGTCCTGGGATCTCTTTCTTTGAGTAGCATGTCTCATCTTTGGTTGTTCTTTATGTTTCCAGTCTTATGTCTCTTCTGATCATTGTAGCATTTTATTTATGCAAACACACTAAGATAAAATGCCACCATGCATTGTATAGTTGGGATCTTGCACATCTTGTGCCTTATTGTACATGCACTACTTATAAAGTGTCATGGGGGGGTTGATGTTTGCCTTTGTTTGTCATATACCTTTATCATGTGAGTGTTCCTTCCATGACATTAGCCTCATGATGTGTGTCAAGTGAGTGTTCCTTTCATGATAATATGTACTTTCTCTACACCTTCAATGTTCCTAGTTCTTCGTCATGCAGTTCTTGTTGGCCATTCTTTTTAGTGTACCTGTCCCTCTCCCTTTTCAACATTATGGGTAGGTTTGTCTTGTTGTTCTAATGCTTCCTTGGTTTGATTGATCAGCTCTTCAAGCTATGGTGTTTCATGCCATCTATATCTTCAAGTTTAGTTGTTTGCCTTTGTTTGCAATCTGATTCGAGTAGTGTCATTTGAGGGCACTCATGCAGATTACAGTCTTCTCTACCTGTTCATGTTCTATTTCAGAGGAGGTTCTTTAGATTAACAGTTACTCTTCGATAGTGTTTGTAGCTATTTCATACTTCAATGGTGTTCTCCTTGCCCTTTTTTTTTGTTCCTATCTTCTGGAACACTCTTGTTTGGAGGCTTCTTAGTCCTTCACTTGAGCTTTCATCTCTTCTTGGAGAGGAGTTTTGTTCCCACATAATTTTCTCCTTTTTCTCCACTTTAAAGAGATTTTATTGTAGTTGGGTACCTCATCAGGCCTAGTTCATCTTAAGGAGGGTTTTTAGTAGCTAATAATTATTTATTTAATGATTAATCTATTATACTCTATACTTAAGCTAAATTTAGGAGTCTTATAATTCTTTAGGGTTTTCACCTTTAGGGTTTTGAGTATCCTTTTATAAGGATTATCTCTTTGTATTTTCATAACAACTATAATTATTAAATTGCATTTTTGTTGCACAATCAATATGACTCCTCTTTTCTGGATCTCTGAATTCTGGCCTCCATAGCTTTTTTGCTTCTCTCCTTCTATGACAGGTTTGCATGTAGGTGATCTTTGGGAGCTATAGAGTTGATTTTTCCTCAACTCCAATAATATTATATAAATAATGAAACGTGTATACCAAGTTGACTCAATCCGAACTCCAATGCATATATGGACCACAAATAATTGTCCACACACTACCCATATATTGGGAAAACATTCTCAATCACAAAAAAAATCACCAAAATAGCTACAACGATTTCGCACAATGATCTACTATGCAAGTCGCCCATACAACACTGTTCAACTTGAAAACCTATACACTGGATCTTCCAACTCACTCAAGAATCAATAGCGGAGGCTAAGATTATAGAATAAGGTACTCCAAACATCTTACCAATAGCATTTAGCTCAACAACATAAATTTTTCAACCGAAATGAAATACCAACCAAAATACTGTATACTATTGGATGTCCTATTCTATCTCATTCGACCTATCCAAAACTCAATCTGACTTTTGGTAGAAGCAAATCATGAACTGCAAATGAATTACTAACATGAGCCGCCATGAATGACAAAATTGGATCATCTACGTAGTGTCTCTTGCTAACAAAGTTTACTCTCTAAGGAGCACCATCTAATTGTTGGCATATGCACACTCCAATGAGACATTGTAGGTGATTGAAGGTTTTGTCATTGATGGCAACCTTACAATCCTATGGCACCGGCAAGGCATTACACTGGAAAGGCATTACACCAGCAAGATAGTTCACCGGCATCTACAGATCACACTCTACACCGACACTCAGACCACTGGCACCGGCACAGAGAAAGGAAGCATACCAACACAGAGGCCGACAAGATTTTTGATATATTATATTTTGTTTATTATTGTAAAAACTTTGTAAGCCGACTTGGAAAGTTGTAAAATGACTCTTATATATAAGAGAGATCATTGTAGACATTTTGTAAGTGAGAAAAAGGAAGATATTAGGCAGACCTATTATGTGAAATATAGGTTAAAGGTTTTATGTAAAGAACAAAGTAGAAACCAGTACTGGATCTGGCATTATAGATTCTATTGTAAAGTAGTACAAGATATTGGATTTGTATAATCCACATTGTAAGTTAGTGAGACTTCCCATTGAGCAGCGAGCTCTAGGAAATTGGCCTTCCTGCATGTGCAGGCCCCTCTTGTAAGTAATATTCTCTTATTGGCCAGTAAGTGAATATTGTGGGTCACAAATCCCACTGAGGTTTTTCCCACACCGGGTTTCCTCATTAAATCCTTGTGTCATGGTGTGCTTTTCATGTGGATGCTTTTAATTCTATTTATTGCATTATTTCTTGCATACCGGTACACTATTATAATATGTTCTACATGTTTTAAGTTAAGAAATTCAATCCACTGGTTAGATACTGATTCACCCCCCCCTCTCAGTATCTATGGGAATCCTAACAATTGGTATCACAGCCTGGTCCTCTATTTTCAGAAGCCTAACAACTTGAGGAAGATCTTGACACCGGTAGAGATGGAAAATCTGATGAAGCAACTTGAAGCATCTCTCTCAGATTATGATACAAAGAAATTGAAAAATATCAAACTAGAAGATGATCTAAAAGCAGCTTAGGATATCATTCAAGCACTTCAAGAGAATATTACTATTGCAAGAAATAAGAGAAGAGAACTTTGTGAAAAGATGCAAAATGAGAATGATGAAAAGGAATCACTTAATGATATGATAAGCAAGCTGAAATTGGAGAACATGACGACAAAGAATGAGATGCAGGATATGACTATGAGATTTTGTAAAGAAATTGGAGATAGGAAGAAGAATGAAGAAGAATTGACCAGAAGACTAAGTGATGCAGCAAATGAGAATACAAGGCTTAGCTATGAAAATGATTTATTGAAGACAGATTTGATGCACACTTAGAATGACTCCAATGAACTGATGAGGCCGAAAGAAGTCTTAGAAAGAGAACTAGAAACTACAAATCAACATAAAGAAAAATTCAAGAAAAGCTCAGAGGAACTTGGTAACTTGCTAAAGAATCAAAAACCTAAAGGTGACACTTCTGGAATTGGCTTTGAAGTTGGTGAAAGCTCTGGTACTGCAAACACACAGGATCACAACAAACCGGTAAGGCAACCTAATGCTTATAAATTCAATGGAAAATGATTTAACTGTAATAAGTATGGTCATAGAGAAAATGAATGTAGATCTAGAAATTATCAGAATATCAACACACCCACCGGTCAATGTTCAAAATGCAACAAAGTTGGTCACAACTCTGAAAAATTGTAAAATGAATGTGAGATGTTATGTTTGTGGAAGATTTGGACATTTATCTAATCAATGCAGAACACAAACCGACATAGGTTATGGGAAAGCTATTCAGAAGAATAATGTGACTTGTTATGCATGTAACAAGATTGGGCATATTGCAAAATTATGTAGAATTAAAGGATCACCGGCAGACAACAAAAGTTCTAGCTTGAAAGGTAAAGAAAAAGTTGAAGAGGTTAAGCAATAATTCTCAAAAAAATGGATTAGAAAAGTTGATCTAAATGTTGGGAATACTCCTCCACTAGTAGAACTAATCAATGCTTCACCGACAGGATAGAGTGATGCTTCACCGGCAGGACAGAGTAGTGCTCCACCGGTAGGAAGTTCTTCATCAAATTGAAGAAAGTTTCCTTGAGGGTTTGGCAATCTAATGACACATGTGCTATTATTCCCTTGGTTAGAGATGAGAAGTTGGAAATTACTTCATTACCAACAGACAATGTTAAGTGAATACTTAATTGGCATGCATTAAATGTGGTAGATAGCAAATAAACACTATAAATTTGTGGTTTTGGCTCCATTTCATTTCACCATGATTTCAAACATTCGTAGAGCGCGAAAACTTGCAGAGCTAAGGGATTTCAAGCAAAGAGGCGAAGCATTTCAAGCAATCAATCCATCCAAGACAGAAAAAGGTATTTATCATCATGGCATCTACCTCTGCACTTGAATACATAGCAAACCCTACTGTAGTCGAGGTTATTAAACACCCTAGGCCCGAATTTCAACTAGTTCCCGAGATAGCAAAGAAAGATGACAATGTAGGTGCTTTCTCTCAAATACCAAAAGGAGTTGTTTATGCTGAAGACCCTAGAATTTACATTCAATGTAACATAGAGGAATTGGGAGATGAAGATATCAAAACAATGTATAAATCTGTCATATGTGATAATTCCAAAAATGTGAAACCGGAACATAAAATCATTGAAACCCTAGGATTTACTAAAATCCTCTGCATTCCTGAATTTCCCAAGGATGTGATTAGGATAGTCTTAAGCAGGGTACATGGTGAATTTTTCTGGTTAGATGCAATTCACAATATCACCAAGGAAGCTGTGAAAGCTGTCACAGGGTTACCATCCACCGGTAAAAGACCAAACATGACTAAAAAGGTCTCCAATGACCTAGTAACTAAACTAACCGGTGCAACATCCGATAGAAGGTCCTTGAGGGCAAATGATGTAATAGATATAAATGTGAGATTTGTTAGCATGAGTTTAGGGTATAAAGCTACTCATGCAAATAGACTCAACTCAGTTTCAAGTTTATGCATTAAGAGTGCTTATGACATGATTATAGACAATGTGAAAATTGACATATGTGAATGGTTAAAAGATGAGTTAATTGACAACTTAGGCAAGATAAAGAAAGATAAGAAAGGAACTTTTAGGTTTGGTAATTTGCTTGTATGCTTGATGCTACACATAACCAAACAGGTTCCTGGTATAGGCTATAAAGTACTTGGATTTGATATACCGGTAGAAACAATTGACAGAACTATTCAACAACATGGGTGAAAACAAATAAAAGAATATCCATGAATACTTTCAAGCACTTAAGGCAAAAATGAAGAAGAGAATCAGATTATCATAGAATATTGTTGACAAATACAAGGATGATATATGTTTTGTAATAAAAAAGGATGAGATTTGGATGGAAGCAGTCATCCCAAGAACAATCTGGGTAACAGAGATGGGCTATGAGACAGATGATCATATAATTGAGACTTATGCTAAAGCACTTCTGGAAGCTCCAAATGAACCAAAGGAAGAAGTATTTGGTAGTGCTGAGACCATAGAAAAACAAATACAATCTAAGAAGAGAGTGAAAAAGGTTGAGGCAGTTGTGAGAAGAGGTTCTAAACAGGCAAAGGCTATTAAAGAAGATGTATTAAAGCAAACCGGTATCACTAAGGATAAGCTAGGAACTCTATAGCCTGAGACTCACCTATCACTGGTAGGCACTTCTTTAGAGAGTGACATGCCTGCAACTTTCAAAAGAGTTGTAAGGAAAAGAGATCCTTCACCGGCAACCACACCCTCACCTAGGAGAACTAGACAGAAACAACAAGCAGTAAGATCTCCAGTTAAAAGGACTACACCAAAGAAGAAACTGACACCCAAGAAGAAGAAGAGTACAAAACAAAACTTGGCCCCTCTTGACATATTGCTAAATGAAATTACAGAGGAAGGGAAACTCAAAAACATAGGAAAGGTCTATGACACTTTGACGATAGATGAAAAAGAACATGTGGAAAATAGTGTTATTTTGCACATGGACATGTATAAGAAATTTTTGATGGAAGTTGTAGATGAAGTACCAGATGAACTGTTCAAAAGACTGGAAGCAAGAAGACAAGCTGTTATAGAGCTTGATAAGAAAAACAAAATTGAAAAGTTACTAGTTGTTTATGCAATAAACTCACCTAAGGAGATAGATGACTTAATTGTTGAAGCTAACCGGTCAGTATTCTCTACTACACATTGGCATATTGCTTTAATGGTTGGAAGAGTTAATGAGATAACTGAAGAAATAGAAAATGCATGGGACATATTTCTTGTTGAGAAAGAAAAACAGGAAGAATACAGGAACCCCAAACCAATAAAGGTATATCAGAAGGAGAGAGACAAAGGAAAAGGAAAGGTTGGTGGACCTTCGAGTATCAAAGTAAAAGACAACTTACCCCCACCTCCTTTTACATCACCGGTAACAACAACTACAAAAGATCAACCGGCAGTTGAAAGTATGGATGCAGAGGATCTCAATCCTAATCCTGAAGTCTTATACACAGTAGATGTTGATACACAAAAGATCAACATTGTGGTAGATAAAGATACAACTGGTAAGATAGACATGTCTAGTGAGCCACCAGTAACTGAGCAAACTGATCAAAATCAAGAGAAACCAGCAGATGATAACACAGAAGAACAGATAGAGAAACAAGAAGAGAAAAAGGCTCTGGAACGGGAACAGGTACAGGAATAGAGTCATGAGGAAACAGTACAACTGGCAATAGGAGAAGTACACAAACCATTGCTTAAGGAAATGCAAACACAAACAGACCTACCAGAGGTCACAACAAGCTTGGTTACTTCCTCCACCGGCAGAATTCAGTATGTTGGTTCCTCCTCAGCAGGCCACAAATCAAAAAATGTAACTGAATTACTTTTGGATTCAATCAAAAGGATAACAGATTGTAGTTCACAAGCTTATAAAGCTATAGATGACACAATCCCAATTTTGAAGGTAATTGCTCCTAACTGTAACATAGACAATAAAGATTCTTTAGGACAACTAGATACTTTATGTAAATACATCACTAAGAATACAGTGACTATTGAGAAAATAAAGAGACATTGAAGAATAAGGTAGAAATTGAAAAGAAAAAATTCCTTGAAGATCAGATAAAGAAGTGTACTAGAGAATTTGACACACTTCTACCAGAACTGTGTAACTTATTAAAGGAATACAAAACTCTGTACAAAGACACCTGCAAGACAAACTTTTTGACAGTAGACATAGATAACAAGATGAGAAAGGTACAGGATGAAATCAATAAACTTGTAGATAATTTTGTTAACTCACCTGATACATTATCAGTTTTTGAGCAAAGGATAATAAATCTTGAGGAAGAGTTACTTAAGTTAAGAAGAGAAAAGGAGAGAATAGTGGATAAGGCAAAGAATTTGAGATTAAAACTGAGTCCAAGATTGGACTATCTAGCATCATTGTGGAAGGAAATATTTGAGGCACTAATACAGGGACAGAAAACATTGGCAGAGCATATGCAGCACCTCACCGGTACAGTTAAAAGAACAGAGACAGTAAGAAGTTTATGGAGAGTATAAACTTGATTTTGGCAGATCTATTTCAAATTGTAACTACCCAGTTACAAGGTTGAGGCTACAACTCTATTGACACCTTGACAACCTTTGTCGTTGATGCCAAAGGGGGAGTAGTAGTATGAGAAAATAACCGGCAAAAGACTTATTTACGCAGGGGGAGTTCTTATATTTTTGGTAACATATTTTTGGAAACATTTTTGGATTAAAGTTTTGGATACACTTTTGAATTTTCTCATGAGTGTTGCCATCAATGCCAAAGGGGGAGATTATTGGCATATGCACACTCTAATGAGACATTGTAGGTGATTGAAGGTTTTGTCATTGATGGCAACCTTACAATCCTATGGCACCGGCATCTATAGATCACACTCTACACCGGCACTCAGACCACTGGCACTGACACAGAGAAAGGAAGCATACCGGCACAGAGGCCGACAGGATTTTTGATATATTATATTTTGTTTATTATTGTAAAAACTTTGTAAGCTGACTTGGCATGTTGTAAAATGACTCTTATATATAAGAGAGATCATTGTAGACATTTTGTAAGCGAGAAAAAGGAAGATATTAGGCAGACCTATTATGCAAAATATAGGTTAAAGGTTTTATGTAAAGAACGAAGCAGAAACCGGTACTAGATCTGACATTATAGATGCTATTGTAAAGTAGTACAAGATATTGGATTTGTATAATCCACATTGTAAGTCAATGAGACTTCCCATTGAGCAGTGAGCTCTAGGCAATTGGCCTTCCTGCATGTGCAGGCCCCTCTTGTAAGTAATATTCTCTTATTGGCCAGTAAGTGAATATTGTGGGTCACAAATCCCACCGAGGTTTTTCCCACATCGGGTTTCCTCGTTAAATCCTTGTGTCATGGTGTGCTTTTCATGTGGATGCTTTTAATTCTGTTTATTGCATTATTTCTTGCATATCGGTACACTGTTATAATATGTTCTACATATTTTAAGTTAAGAAATTCAATCCACCGGTTAGATACTGATTCACCCCCCCTCTCAATATCTGTGGGAATCCTAACACTAATCCCCCACCAGTAGGAACATACAGTGTAGTTGACCATCTAAAGAAAACTCCTACACACATATCTATTTTCAAATTCTTGTGTATCTCCCTGAGACATAGAGAAATCTTAGACAAAGCCTTGCATGAGTCCTCAATACCAAGTGACATTAATGTAAATGCCTTTAGGGCCATGGTTAGAAATCTAGTTGCCATATCTTATGTCACTTTCATGCAACAAGATATTCCTGCGCATAAACCCTCTCATAATGAACCTCTACACCTTGAAGTGTTTGTCCATAAACACAAAGTTAGGAGAGTGTTGATCGATGGTGAAGTAGGTCTAATTTGTACATTAAATCTGGTTAAGGCATTAGGATACTCTGAGCACAACATTGATGCCTCTAAAAATATCAATATCAAAGCTTATGATGATATAGAATGTCCATCTAAGGGGGTGATCACCTTACCAATAAGATTTAGGTTGATAACACTTGAGATATAGTATTCCAAGTCCTAGATCATGATTTGGGTTACAATATGCTCCTTAATCGCCCATGGATGCATGCCATGTAGGTGGTCCCTTCAAAATATCATCAATGTGTCAAATTCACTTATAATGGTGTTTAAATCACTATAACAAGAGATCCCAATCCTTTTCAGCACTGTAATGACTTGAAAGCAAAGATGGATAACTAGGTCTCAAAAAATCAGGAGGCTCCACTCACCCCACATCTTTAGTCTATGTCACTATCTGATATGTCAACTCCTTTCACATCCAATCTTGATATCAAGGTTCACATTAATGACAAGGGATGCTGAGAGTACTCCTACATTGAGGCCTTTTGTGTTGGAAAGTTACCCATGTCACTTAAACCTGCAGGAGACCCCCACAAAAATATAAGGATCAACACAAAGACAAAGCTATAGTACAATACTTGTCTTCCTCATCTTTTATTAGATGGGGGGAATTGAATGATGAGTCTCTTGAAGAGGACATTTGTAAATGGTTGTACCAAGATGAAGAAGATATTCCACTGACCCAACTTCCCTTAGATTAATATGGAAAAGGATTTTCAATGTTGCAAAGACAAGGCTATGATGGCACTACTAACCTAGGAGCACAAAACCAAGGAGTAATAGAACTCGTCCTTCCAACAAAGAATACAAGAAAGCAAGGACTAGGATATGGGTAAATAGAACAAGGTTCCATGAGCTGAAGTAATGTACCACTGGTACTAGGCTATTGACATTCTACAATCTAGTGAGAAATGATAGTGTTGTCATTGATGGTAACCTACTGACAACCACCTGACATTCATCTGATAAATCACCAACAGGCACCTGCATCGGCAGACACTTCACCGGCAGCGACAACAATGTATACCGACACTCCAGTCGACAATAATAAAGTTTTATTTATTGTATTTAATTGTAAATATCTTTTGTAAAGCCGACAGGGCATATTGTAATAGACTCATATATATATATATGAGATCTTGTAAATCATTTTGATATAGAACATGGATGGACATATGATGGTAGAAGTGATGAGAGAATATTAAGGCAGATTTTGTATAAGGTTTATGGTTATAGTATGAGCTTAAACCGGTACTGAACCTGGTATAGCAGATGTTGAATTGTAGTAGTACATTATATTGGATTTTTATAATCCATTTTGTAAGTCAATGAGACTTCCATTTTTTGATTGAGCAGTGAGCTCTAGGTAGTTGACCTTCCTACATGTGCAGGCCCCTCTTGTAAGTAATATCCATTCATTGGCCAGTGAGTGAATATTGTGGGTCACAAATCTCATGAGGTTTTTCCCACACCGGGTTTCCTCATTAAACATCTTGTGTTATGGTGTGTTTTCTATGTTGTCTTTATTGTTCCTATTTACTGCATTAATTCTTGTTTACCGGTACACTGTTTTGGAATGCAAAATACTTAATAAGGTTAAATATTCTGTAAACTAGTTAGATACCGATTCACCCCCCCCTCTCTCAGTATCTTTGGGACTATCATTAATCCTAAAAATTGGTATCAGAGCCTGGTCCTCTATTTTCAAAAGTCTAACAGCTTGAGGAAGATTCTGACACCAGTACAGATGGAGAACTTAAGAAAGCAATTAGAAGGAGCTCTTGCGGACTATGATTCAGAGAAGTTGAAGAATATCAAACTTGAAGATGATCTGAGGATTGCACAGGAATTCATTCAAGGACTTCAGGAGAATCTTACTATTGCTAGAAATAAAAGAAAAGAACTTCATGAGAAGATGCAGAGTGATGATGATGAAAAGGAAACTCTTAATGAGCTTGTAAACAAGATGAGGCAAGAAATTATGACTATGAGGAATGAAATGCAAGACATGACTGAGATTTTGTAAAGACATTGAAGACAGAAAGAAGAATGAAGATGACTTGACTAGGAGACTCAATTATGCTGAAAATGAAAATCTAAGACTCAATCATGAAAATGATATGTTGAAGACAGATTTGATTCACATGGAACATAATAAAACTGAACTTATGAGACAAAAGGGAATTCTGGAAAATGAGTTGGCTACTACAAATCAACATAAAGAGAAATTCAAGAAAAGTTAAGAAGAACTTGATGATATGTCAAAAAGTCATAAACTTAATGGAGATACTAATGGACTTGGATTTGAAGTTGGAGAAAGTTCTGGTACTGCAAACAATCATGATCACAGTAAACCAGTAAGACAACCTAATGCATACAAATTTAATGGGAAATGATTTAACTGTAACAAGTTTGGTCATAGAGCAAATCAATGTAGATCTAGAAACAATCAGAACATTGATGCACCCACTGGTCAATGTTCCAAATGCAACAAAATTGGTCACAATTCAGAAAATTGTAGAATGAATGTAAGATGTTATGTTTTTGGAAGATTTGGGCACTTATCTAATCAATGCGGAACACAAACCGACATAGGATATGGAAAGGCTATTCGGAAGAATAATGTGACTTGTTATGCTTGTAACAAGATTGGACATATTGCAAAATTTTGTAGAAGCAAGGCTTCACCGGCAAACAATAAAGGACCCAGTTTGAAAGGCAAAGAGAAGGTTGATGAGGTAAACCAAGAATTTTCAAGACAATGGATTAGAAAGACAGATCAGAATGTTGATGAGACTATTCCTTCACCGGTAGAACAAAGTATTACTCCACCAGTAGGAGATTCTTCATCCAACTAAGAACTAACCCTTTGGGGATATTGCAGCAAGTTGAATATCATGCAAATTACCCTCGGTAGATGGTGAGAAGATAGATTTCTTCTCTACCGGCAGATGTGTTAAGTTTCACTTAACCGATGAGCATTTAATGCGATTGTTGGAAGAAAAGACATTATAAAGCATCAGTTATCCCTCTTTTGCAATTCACTGAGCATTCAAACTTTCAGAGAGCGCAAAATCTAAGTGAAGGAATCCAAGGCGAAGAAGTGAAGCGATTTCTCTCAAGCACTCAACCATTATCAGGCAACTTAAGGTATTTTTTCAATGGCTTCCTCCTCTGCTCCGGAATTTATTGCAAACCCTATTGTTGTGGAAGTTGTGAAATGCCCTAGGCCTATTTTTAAGATCATTCCCAAGATAGCGAAACAAGATGATTCTATTGGTGCTTTTTCTAAAATTCCAAAAGGTGTTGCTTATGTTGAAGACCCTAGAATCTATATTCATTGCAATGTTGAGGAATGAGGAAATATTGAAGATGTTTAAAACTGTTATCTATGATGAAAATGGAAATGTAAAACCCGAACACAAGGTACTTGAAACTTTAGGTTTTGTGGAAATCTTGGACATCCCTGAATTTCCTAAGGAGGTAGTAAGAATTGTCCTTAGCAGAGTTCATGGAGAATTTCTTTGGCTAGATTCAGTTTGCAAAATCACCAAAAAAACAATTAGGGCAATGACAAGTTTACCCTCAACTGGTAGCAAACCAGATAAGACTAAGAAGGTTCCTAATAACATTGTCATGACATTAACAAGAGCAACATATGATAGAAGATCCTTGAGAGTAAATGATGTCAAAGATGAAAATGTTAGATTCATAAACATGATCTTAGATTACAAGACCACACATGCAAACCGACTTAACTCGGTATCTAGTCTTTGCATTAAAAGTGCTTATGATATGGACAATAATGATGCAAAAATAGATGTATGTGAGTGGCTAAAGGATGAATTAATAGACAACCTGAAAAAGATAAAAGGAGATAAGAAAGGAACATTTCATTTTGGAAATCTTTTGGTATGTCTTATGTTATATTTCACAAAAGAAGTTCCCGGTATTGGAAAGAAAGATTTTGGATATGATATATCGGTAGGCAAAAAAATGCTAGAAATCTTCACCGGTATGGGCACTAATAAGGAAAACAATATAACAGAGTACTTTAAAACTTTCAAAGCAAAAATGAAAACAAGGAAGAGACTACCACAGAGTGTAGTAGATAAGTACAACAAGGAAATATATTTTGTAATAAAAAAGGATGAAATCTAGATGGAGGCAGTTCTTCCTAGAACTGTATGGGTAACTAAAATGGGGTATGAGGCAGAGGTAAACATTATTGAAACTTATGCTAAAGCCCTATTAGAGGCACCTAGAGAACCAGAAGAAAAGGTTTTTGGTAGTGCAGAAATAATTGAAAGTGGTGTATAGACATTGAAAAAAAGAAAGAGAAGCGAAAAGTAAATAAGAAGTGCATCTAAGCAAGTTAAGGAAATAAAAGAAAACATCATGAACATAACTGGAATAAAGGAAAGTGATCTAGAAGGATTGCAATTGGAGGCACATATCTCACCGATAGGTACATTATCTGACAATGAGATAGGTCTGCTGAGTTTAAGCGAGTTGATAGGAAGAGAAAACCTTCATCGGTACCCTCTCCTCCACCCAAGAAAACAAGAACACCAAGGCAGAAGCAACAGGCAGTGAGACCACCTGCAAGGAAGTTGACACCTAAGAAGAAACAACAACAGGTTATACCACCTTTGGATAACTTATTGAGTGAAATCACTAATGACGACAATCTATCAAATGTTAGCAAACTGTATAATACATTCACTAATGCAGAAAAGGAAAGTATTGAGAATAGCATAATTTTACATCTAGACATTTACAAGAAAGTGTTAATAGAAGTTGTAGATGATTTTCCTAATGAATTGTACAGAAGGTTAGATGCTAACAGGATTGCAGTTATGGAGCTAGATAAGAAACTCAAGATTGAAAAACTTCTAGCAGTACATCTGGTTAACTCTGTAGAGGAAATTGATGAACTTATTAGTGAAGCTAATCGATCAGTTTTTGCAAGTGGACACCAGCATGTGAGCCTAATGGCTGGTAGAGTCAATGAAATTGCAGAAGAAATAGCAGACAAATGGGATATCTTTTTTGTAGAGAAGGAAAAATAGGAAGAGTTGAACAGACCTAAGAAAACTTTCAAGGTTTATCAAAAGGACAAAGACAAAGGAAAAGGCAAAGTTGGTGGATTACCAAACATAAAAGTAACTGACAACCTACCACCACCTTTGGTTACTTCATCGGTACAGACTGATAACATACCGGGTAATGAAAATATGGACACAACACATGAGGACACTAACCCTGAGTCAGAAATTTTGTTCACCATGAATATTGATACTCAAGAAGTGAACATAGTAGTGGACAAGGATAGCACTGAAATGAAAAATAATGTTGCTAACACTGAAAACATTAAGCAATCGACAGAAAATATTGAGGTTAGAATACAAGCAGGGCAAACAGAGAAAACAATACATACAGAGAAACCTTTGGACAGTGGAACAAATACAGGTAATGTAGATGTTGGCACAGTAAAACCGATAGAGATAGAGATACCGGTAATGGATAATACAGAGAAACCATTTGAGAAACTGGTAGATACATAGGTACACATTGAGATAGTACAAATGGTAATCACTGAGAAGCCTAAACCATTGCTAGTTGAAATGCAAACTCATACTGATCCACCGGAGGTTGATTCAAGCAAACTGGTTGCTAGTACTATAAGCATTGAGATAGTAAAAGTAGTTGGTCAGACATCTGGTACTTCGCTGAGTGAATTCAGACCTACAAATGTGACTGAAGTACTTCTGGACTCAATAAAGAAGATAATGCATTGTAATGCATTGGCCTATAAGAAAATTGATGACATTATTCCTATTCTTAAAATGATTGCACCAAAATGCAATTTAGATCAAGTAAAGGATTCTATAGGACAGTTAGACACATTGTCTAAATTCATTACTGGAAATATTTTAACAGTTGATCAAATAAATGAGGAAACATTCAAAGAGAAAATAGAAATGGAAAAAGAAAAATTCTTTGAGGAAAACAATAAAGAAGTGCACAGAACACATTAACACACTTTTACCGACACTGGATAAAACAACTTTGGAATACAAGGAACTGTATAGGGACACATGCAAGCCACATCTATTAACACAGGATATTGAAAAGAAAATAAGCATAGTACAAAAGGAGATAGATGATATAGTTGATAATATCATTGGTTCATGTGAACCTATATCAGTTATTGAGCAGGAGATAGCAAGATTTGAGGAAAAGATGGAAAAACTAGAGAAAGAGAAAGAAAGGATCAAGGCAAATGCCAGAGAGCTTAAGCATAAACTTAGTCCTAAATTAGATAACCTTATCTCTCTGATGAAAGAGATCTCTAAGGCATTAATTCAAGGTCAAAAGTCACCGGAGGAGCATATGCATCATCTCACCGGTACAATCCAAAGAACTAATGCAACCATGAAGGACAGCAACAGATTCATACAATGTTTAAACTTGGTTTTGGCTGACCTATTTCAGATTGTAACCAACCAGTTACAAACTTCAAGGTGAAATTCTGCACTCATTTGACAATTTTTGACAACCTTTGTCATTGATGTCAAAGGGGGAGTAGTAGACAAATAAAAATGGCTAATCAAAGGAGATCATCTGCTTAGGGGGAGCACACATTTTTGGTAACTTTTTGGACTTCATTTTTGGAAAAAGATTTTTGGATTTTTCTCATTAGTGCTACCATCAATGCCAAAGGGGGAGATTGTTGGCATTCTACACTCTAGTGAGAAATGATGGTGTTGTCATTGATGGTAACCTACCGACAACCACCCAACATTCATCTAGTAAATCACCGACAGGCACCGACACCAACAAACACTTCATCGGCAATGACAACAATGTATACTGGCACTCCAGCTGACAGGAATAAAGTTTTGTTTATTGTATTTAATTGTAAATATCTTTTGTAAAGCCGACATGGCATATTGTAATAGACTCGTATATATATGAGATCTTGTAAATCATTTTGATATAGAACATGGATGGACATATGATGGTAGAAGTGATGAGCAAATATTAAGGCAGATTTTGTATAAGGTTTATGGCTATAGTATGAGCTTAAACTGATACTGAACCTGGCATAGCAGATGCTGAATTGTAGCAGTACATTATATTGGATTTTCATAATCCATTTTGTAAGTCAGTGAGACTTCCATTTTTTGATTGAGCAGTGAGCTATAGACAATTGGCCTTCCTGCATGTGCAGGCCCCTCTTGTAAGTAATATCCATTCATTGGCCAGTGAGTTAATATTGTGGGTCACAAATCCCACCGAGGTTTTTCCCACACCGGGTTTCCTTGTTAAACATCTTGTGTTATGGTGTGTTTTCTATGTTGTCTTTATTGTTCCTATTTACTGCAATAATTCTTGTTTATCGGTACACTGCTTTGGAATGCAAAATACTTAATAAGGTTAAATATTCTATAAACCAGTTAGATACTGATTCACCCCCCCTCTCAATATCTTTGGGACTATCATTAATCCTAACATAGGCAACATCGGTACCCCATTGCCTTCTTAACTAGTTAGTACAACCCCCATGGAAGGATCTAAAGAGAAGAGCAATATCAAGATTAATTCCCATGACTATGAATGGGATTCCCTATCTAGCATTATCACTTATACACCAGATAAACCTTATGGCCTTTTACCTCCCCATAATGACAATGTTGCCTATGGCGATAAAGAGATAGACCCTAATTCTATCAGACAAGATCCTAATCACTATGTATGCACCCTAACCTCTACACTGGTCTCTTATTCTGATAGAAATGGTGGTATTTTCCTTGTACTCTCACCTTATAGATTAGACTCAACAAGATACACCATGCTTAGATTGGTTTGAAAATGATGAAGTGATAGTCAAATTCCTCAAAGTTCGTGATGGGATACCATATGGAGATCATAAAGTCGATTTTTCTATAGATCTTGACAGAGCAACATATTTTGGAGAAGCTAGTTCATCTCCTAGTTGAGAAAATGAAAATGGAAATCACAATTATGTGAGGTGAAAAATGATGATGACAAACTATTGGAAAACTACAAAGATCCAACCACAACAAATCCTAGTTCTATAATAAAAACATTCACCATACACCAATGAAGAAACCTATGAACATGCAAATAAATAAATTGAAACAATAATACTATTCACATGCCAAGTAGGGTTTGATCTCCATTTATCTCCATTTATCTTGCTTGATATATTTGTTCTCAGATTTTGTATTGTGCGCAAGAGCTCAACAAAGAACGGATTGTGGTTGTGAAGTTGCTTGATCGTAAGAAGGCTTGGTAGTCACATTAGGTGTTAGAAAGAGAGAAAGAATCCTCTTATATAGAAGATACTTTAGAAAATGGAGGAATAAGATTAAGAGGTGAAAGAAGTAAATGGTCGGCTAGGATTAAAGAGTAGGTAGAGGAAATAATAAAATATGAAGGGGATAGGTAAGGGAAAATTAAGAGATAAATTACATGTGTCTTGAATAGAAAAAGTTAATGAAATAATTAAATAAATAAAGAGCTATTTAATTAGTAGAATAAATGGGACCAATTAAATTAATAAAATATTTATTTAATTTAGGGAAAGATAATTTAAATAGATAAAAACATTTTTTTAAATAAGGAAAGGCTAGAAGAGGATTAATGAATTAATTAATTAAATAAATAATTATTTAATTAATAGAAGGCTTAGTATAAAATATTTATATAATGAAGCTAAGAAAATTTTAGGTGTCTACACAAATGAAAACATAAATAGCAGGTCTCAGTGTGAAAACTGAAAGGCACTCTTTGAATAGAAAAAAAAGTAAAAACAAATGACACATCCAATGATGAAAACCTCTCTATGGCACCCACAAATGGGAGAAATAATAGCTTACCATTGATCAAGAGAGACCCTCGCTACTGGTAGAATAGTCAAAAGAAGTCAATCTAGGGGATAGTGAGAATGTCAAAAAGATCCACCTTACCGAATCTCTACAATCAGAAGAGAAAGAATGCTTTATCAAATTTTACAAGAGAGACAAGTAAAATTTTCTTGGTCATATGCCAACATGCTTGGTCTAGACCTAGAACTTATTTTGCATCACTTGACACTTCTCCTAGGAGTTAAACCATATAAGCAGAAACTAGGAAAATTCCATCCTCAGATAGCTTTGTTGGTTAAGGTAGAGTTACAAAAGTTGCTCAATGTGGAATTATTAAACAATTAGACTATGCTAAGTGGATTTTGAATATAGTACCAGTGACCAAACTAGATGAGGGCATCATAATCTATATTAATTTCAAAGATTTGAACAAATTATGTCCTAAGGATGATTTCCCACTCTCCAACATTGATATGATTGCAAATCTCACCGTAGGCACAAAATGCTCTCGTTAATGGATGGATTTGCAGGTTATAATCAAATAAGGATAGCCCCTAAGGATCAACACAAAACTATTTTTACTTGTCTATGGAGAACTTATTGCTGGAATGTAATGCCTTTTAGACTAAAAAAATGCTAGAGCAACTTATCAAAGGGCGATGACCACCCTGTTTCATGATATGATACATGATATTATGGAAGATTATGTGGATGATTTGCTAGCCAAATCTACAACTAGAGAAAACCACCTTGTCATCTTTGCTCGAATTTAACAGGTTGAAATAATATAATGTCTGGCTAAATCTAAAGAAAAGCATTTTTGGTGAACATTAGAAAATTTGATTGGGTTTATAGTATCAAATAGAGAAATTGAGGTAGATCCAACTAAAGTAAAGGCAATTCTTGAGATGCCTCCTCTCTCCAATTTGAAACAGTTGAGAAGTTTACAAGCAAAATTATAGTCTATCAGAAGGTTCATTGCTCAGCTGGTAGATAAATTCCAACCTTTTCAACATCTTCTTAGAAAGGGGTAACATTTAAATGGATAAAACAATGCCAAGAAGCCTTTTGAGCATTAAAATACTACTTGCTTACACCACTAGTGCTAGTACCATCGACACTAGGAAATCCCTTATTATTGTATATCTTTACTACAAACTCATCTCTATGAGCCCTCTTGGAACAACATGACAACCAAGGGAGATAGTGATCTATCTATATATAATTAGGATAGTGGTGGGCTATGAGTTGAATTACATTCCAATTGAACGAGCATGTCTTGCCATCATTTTTGCATTGCAAAAGTTGCAACATTACATGTTAAGCCATAAAGTGAAGTTAATAGCAAGCATAGATCCACTAAAATATATCCTACGTAAAGCAACACTAACTGGAAATTTAGCTAAATGGGCCATTATTTTTAGTGAGTTTGACATCGAATACATGGATAGGAGGGCTATTAAAGGGCAAATAATAGCATATCAATTAGTAGATGCTCTAATTCCAGTTGATCACCCTATATTGATTTATTTCCTTAATGAATTATTATTCATTGTCACTACCTCAATAAGATGGAAGGTATGCTTTGATGGGTCTCATACAAATCATGGAGTGAGGGAAAGAGTCCTATTTGTAACACCATAAGGAGATGCAATCCTGAAGTCCTATAAAATCAACTTCCCCTACACCAACAACATGGTGAAGTATGAGGCTCTTATTATAGGACTTCGAATAGAAACACAATGGAAAATCAAGGACTTGTAGGTATATGGAGATTCACAATTAGTAATAAGGAAATTCAATAATGATTATTTGACTAAGGATGACAAGTTGATATCATATAAGCATATGATAGATGACTTCAAGCAATATTTTGACCACACCACCTTTGAGAAAGTCTCGTGTGTCCACAACAAAGTAGCAGATGCTATGGTGATAGTACGATCTCTCAAGTGGATATCTTGAGCAATGTCACATATTTTGAGTTCTTAGTAGAATAGTTGATTGTCCTTTCCTATGAGGTCCCCAATTTAAGTGTGTGTGTGTGTGTAATTGTCAGTCCAAACTCCCCTTGGTATAAAGACATCTATGCCTACTTACATGACCAATACCTATTGCATGACCTGTCTCATAACCGTCAAAATACGTTGATACGAAAAAATCCTCCCAATATGTTCTCATCGCAAACACCCTATATCAAAAAAGTCTCAATGGAGATCTCCTTAGATGTCTTGGCTTGGAAGAAGCAGAGCAATATTTAAAGGAAGCACATGAAGGTATTTGTCAAGCTCATTCCAGTGGTCTCGCTTTGGTGAAGAAGCTTCTGCATGTCAGATACTATTGGCCAAACATGAAGAAATATGCATACAAGTTTGTTCAGAAGTTTCGACAGTGTAAAATACATGATGATATCATTCATGTGATAGCATAGGATCTCCAACCTATAACATCACCATGGTCATTTTCACAGTGGGGGCTCAACCTTATGGGGAAAATCAACCCTACCTCTTCTAATCGATACTAATTCATTCTTACTGTTACAGAGTATTTCACTGAGTGGGTGGAGGCAATTCCACTTACCTATATAAATAGAAAACAAATCACTAAATTCCTTCTCAATTATATTATATGCAAGTATGGAATTCCTCAATCCATAGTCACAGAGAACAATCACCCTTTCAAAAAATAGGGTATCCGTGAACTTTCTGACTAGTTCCACATCCAACATCATTTTGCTACATCCTATTATCCACAAAGTAATGTTCAAGTGGAGGCAACCAACAAAATAATTCTTAAAATCCTTAAAAAGGTTGTCAATGATGTTTGCTATGATTGGAATCTGTAGCTGAATCCTGCTCTTTGGGATTAATGAACATGTGTTCGTACCCCCATAAGTGCAACTCCTTATTCCCTTGTATATGGATCCGAGGTCATTCTCCCCATTGAGGTTGAGTTACCATCTCTCTGGGTTTCACCACAACACTTGATTTCAGAGGAAGACTATCAAGTCATGAGATTGCAAGAACTAGAGATGATTGATGAAAAGTGACAAAGTGCCCTCAATCACTTACAAGCATACCAGAACCACCTAAGTAGAAGCTACAACAAGAGAGTAAGAGTGATATTCTTTGAAATTGAAGACCTGGTCCTAATGGAAAATCAGAAAAACCTTGTAGAAAGGGGAAAACCAAGGTAGTTTGAGCCAAATGGGTTGGGACCTTATATCATTATAGGAGCTTTTGGGAATGTTGTATACAAGTTATCAACCACAAAAGGTGAGTTGTTACCTGGACCAATCAACAACATGCACCTCAAGAAATACTACACCTAGTGCTTAGAGGATCCTGTGTCAAAATAAATAAATAAAGTCAAAACCAAAATAGTCAAAAAAAAAGAGAGAATTTTTTTTTTTAAATTAAAAAAGTAAAGAGAAATAATCTGCCCTAAAGTGAAAAACTAGCAAGAAGGCATTTTGGGTAAGTACCATAGTGAAAACCTAGCAGACAAATGCCATGTGTAGAGACAACAATTCCACCATCTATTAACATTTTACCTATACAAACCTACCCATTTCCTTTCATCATGTTAAGAAATGATATCTGCCTTGGCCTGAGAGGTGTTACCCTTGGTGGTTGAACCTAGTGCATCGCATCATTCAATCCCTTTGGTTATTGCATCGTAATGTTGCAATTTGGACTGTGGAAAAATCCTTAATCTTCCAAAAAATAAAAATAAAAATCATAAAATGTCCTTAAAAATTCAAAAAAATAAAATCGTAAAATGCCTTGAAAAAAAACCATAAAAAATCCTAAAAACCACAAAACTTGAAAATAAATGCAATAAACTATCCCTTGCAAATCAAATACCTAAGAAAATAATCATCAAGCATTTGACAAGTCAACAACATACAAACTATTATTAAAGTTTGCAATCAAACTAATCACATGTCTTGTTAATCAATCCATCGATCAAACCCTATCAAAAATCAGCGTGTCTTACACAAGAAAGGGTACACTCAAAACCAGACAGAATGATTTTATACAAGGTATTCACTCTCCAAAACCATACATTCTTATCAATCATCATATCAAGCAATCAAACAATGAAACAAATCAATATGGTTGGTGGCTTTTGTCCTAGTTAGTCTTATCTATATCAATTTATGATGGATCATGTTCCTATTCTACTCAATGATGTCCACAAGTGACTAGAGGATCCAAGATGGTTCATGATCCTTTTTCTTTGCTTTTTCTTTATGGTGTGATTCCATGAAGTTCTAGGGCACAACTATTTTGGGTGTCTATGTTGCTACGTTCTTTTGGCAAGTATCCTATGCAAAAATGAAAATTAGGGATAGCTATGCTTCTGACTATTGCACATACCTTTACCCTTAGTACAACCCTAGAATGGATGGATTCACTCCTTGTCTACTATGTGTCTGTTAGTGCAATGGGATATCACTTACACCTTATTTTTTTATGTCCGGGTGTACAAAACTTCGTTGATACATAATAAGGATCAATGGTGGAATTGTTGCACTACCTAAAAGCATAGGAATTAATGTCATTCATATCATCTATCATTCAATCTGGCTCATCTCGTACTAATTAATCCTTTGCACCACCAATTATTCTATCAAAATAATGGGTCATGATGACATAGTACTCTGACATACAAAAAAAAGTCCATTCTACATTCATTTTAGAATATAAGCATATCATAATAGTATCATAACACATATATGCATTCCATTACATTATAATAAAGTTAAACAAAAAAAGTGATACACCAACCTACTATTTTGGTATGTTCATTTGACAAGTATCCTATGAAAAAATGAAAGTAAAGGATAGCTATGCTTGTGACTATCACACATACCTTGACCCTTACTACAACAACACTAGAATGGATGGATTCACTGCTTGTCTACTATGTGTATGTTACTGCAATGGGATATCACTTATATTTTATTTTTTTATGCCCTGGTGTACAAAACTATGTTGATACATAATAAGGCTTGATGATGAAATTGTTGCACTACCTAAAAGCATAGGAATTCATGTCATTCATTTAATCTATAATTCAATCTTGTTCACCTCGTACTAATTAATCCTTTTCACCACCAATTCTTATGTCAAAACAATGGTTCATGATGACATAGTACTTTGACATGCAAAAAGAAGTCCATTCTACATTCATTTTAGAATATAAGAATATAATAATAGTATCATAACACACATATGCATTCCATTACATTGTAATAAAGTTTTTTTAAAAAGTGATACAATACACCAACCTACATGTACAATTATGTTAGTATGCATCACACACACACACACACACACACACACACACACACACACACACACACATGTAGACACCTAAAAATGTCTCATTAATCATGTCTCATTCAATAATTATTTAATTATTTAATTAAGCTAATGATTCTTTTGAACTAACTCAATCATCACCTTTCACATTACTAATCATTCAATTTCTATCCTTTAATCAATTCATCATTTAACCCTTTTTCAAATATTAATTATTTAATTAATTACAATTAATTCCCTTAATTAAATAATCTTTATTATTTAATTAATCCTATTTCTAATGATTAAATAATTTCATTTAAATTATTTAATTAATTAAGTTATTCCTCCAATTCCCCAAATTCAAATTTCAACTAATTTCATCTAATTCCAATTTCTCAAATTTGAATTTCATCCCATTTCAATAAATTTCATGTGCATTTCAACGTTTGAAAATCAAAATTCAAATCCAAATAAGAATGAAAATGAATTTCAATTCAAAGTCCTACAACACATGTTGAAAATCAGGATTGATTGATCAAATCAGTTAACTCAGTTAACTCTCCAATCTCCCCTTTTCACTCTCAATCACCTTTTTTAACTAATCAATCAAATCAATCATCTCTCTAATCAATTGATTCCACTAGTCAATCAATTGAGTCAACTATCCAATCAATCTTGTTAACGGATCAATCAAATAAGTTTATAGATCAATCAATCATCTTAACTGATCAATCAAAATCAGTGAACTATCAATCAGCACTTCAATTCCAAATTTCACCCCATCTCACTCGAAAATATATAAAAGAAAGGATTATTTCTTAATTTCAATATAGAATCACGATCTTAGAAATAATTGTGTCTATCATATGCAGGAATCCCAATGCAACACCTAAGAGCCACCTATCACATAATGTGGAGAAGAGCAATGGAAGCCTATTTGGATCAATTGAGGGAGTTTCATTACGTTATTATTTGATATTCAATTGATTTGATGTATTTCATCATCATTTAGGAGTTGGTTTAATTAGATTAGAATTTTATGATTCGCTCTTATATATTTGATTAACTATGACCAATTTTACCCCTGAAGCAATATATATATATATATATATATATATATATATATATATATATATATATATATATATATATATATATATATATATATATATATATATATATATATATATATATATATACACACATATACATGTATACATATACGTATATGTATATACATGTATATGTATACCTACATACATGTATATATATATATACATACATACATGTATACATATACATATACATGTATGTATATACATATACATGTATGTATGTATGTATATACATATACATATACATGTATGTATGTATATACATGTATGTATATACATATACATATACATGTATGTATGTATATACATGTATGGATGTATATACATGTATGGATGTATATACATACATACATACATGTATGTATGTATATATATACATACATGTATGTATGTATGTATGTATGTATATACATCCATACATGTATGGATGTATATACATACATACATGTATGTATGTATATATATACATACATGTATGTATGTATGGATGTATATACATACATACATACATGTATATACATCCATACATGTATATACATACATACATACATGTATGTATATACATACATGTATATATATATACATACATGTATGTATATATATATGCATACATACATACATATATACATATATACATACATGTATGTATATATATACATACATACATACATATATACATATATACATAGATATACATACCTACATACATATATATATATGTGTGTGTGTGTGTGTGTGTGTGTGTGTGTGTGTACATACATACACATATACACATATATACACATATGTACATATGTGTGTGTGTGTGTACACACACACACACACACACACACACATATATACATACATACATACATACATACATACATACATATATATGTACATATACATATATATGTACATATATATATATATGTATATATGTACATATATATGTATGTACATATATACATATATACACATATATACATACATATATATATACATATATATACATATATATACATATATATATATATATACATATATATATATATATATATATATTTATATATATATATATATATATATATGGTTGGAAATTTTTGTACCAACCTTATAAGAGCTCAAATCCAGGATTTCAGTGTGACTAACAATTCGTGTTAGTCAATACCGATAACATGTCGTGTTATCGGTCTCAACAGAGTTAGCTGCTTCTTCATAGTTTTGCAGTCATATAACATGAGGGTTATATGATGTGTCAATAACACGAGTGTTATTGACCCCATGCCTAATATGCTATATCAACAAGTCATGTCGATAACATGTCGTGTTATTGGCAGGGTTGTGTTATTGACCGCCCCAGTTTGCAGCGTGTTATTCGGCATTGAGGCGGGCCCCAATCGACTAAGTGTTTGACAAGTTTTGGCTACGCGGGATAAGGTCCCATGGGATAAGGAAGTCATAGAAAGGGGCTCTTCTCTTATCTTGCAAGGTGAAATAGATGCACTAAGGTTCCGCAGGATAAGAGATAACAACAACCCTTTTCCTATCCTGTGGAGTTGCAAAGACATCAGCGAGGGGTCTCAAGATAAGAGAAGTCAAAGGCAGGTAGAATTTTGGCTTATCCCGCGAGGTTTCAAAAGCAACAACAGATGTCGCGAGATAAGCGATAATGAAGGTGAGGAAGTATTTCCTCCTTATCCTGAGGGGTGGAATGGTGACAAAAAATATGTCATGGGATAAGGAAACTCAAAAGCCTTATCTCGCGAAGTGGAAGAGTGGCTTAACAAAGCCTGCGGGATAAGAAGGTAAGGTAAAACAAAGAAAAGACTTATCCTGCAAGGTAAACAAAAACAACAAAGAAGCCCGTGGGATAAGGAAAGGAAGTGAAAATAGAGAAAATATTATCATGCGAGGTAGGTAAAAACACAAAAGGGATCTGTAGGATAAGAAGACAAAGAAAATGTGAAGGGGATGGTTGTTCCCCCTTATCCCACGTGGTATACGGGACTGCTCAATAGTCAGTGCAACGAATGAAGTGTGGACCCAGGGTGCCACATCGGATATCTGCGGTCGTCAGATCCTCATAAAGGCCTGATTTGACGACCACGTTTTAATCTTCTTTTGGGCTCAATGGGTGCACACATGGAGAGATCTCATGTGTCCATATTCACACAATCTCTCAGACCAATGGTGGGTATTTGATTTTGCAGTAGCCATTGGTATTTAATTTCCCTGCATGCGGTGGTTGTCGACCCGATGGTCAAGGACATTTTTTGCTCAGTCGACGCCCGATTTTGGATCCGATTTCAATGCAACCACCAAATTTCAATGCCATAACTTTAGACATGATGTCTGCTGTCGATTCCAAATGCAACCCATGCCTCTTCAATGCAGTTTGAAGACTTTTTGTGCCTGCAGACACCATCCAGTACACAGAGATGCATCCAGACGCAGGGTTTTCCCTGATTTGCGGGGATATTTGCTCTTCTAGAGGTAGAGGACACTCCCAAAGCTAGTTGCAACACATTATTAGATCTGTCGATTTGATCTTCCCCTCTCCTCTAATTTTTGTAACCTAAACCAGGTAGGGTTAGGGTTTTCATCAGTGTAATCATCTAGGTTATGCTTGAACTATAAAGGCAATTTGTAACATTTTGACCATCTTCTCCCTTCTTTTCTTATGCATAATTCTTCATGTCTCTCTGCATCTGTAAATTTCCCTTGCCCTTTCATCAATAAAATTATCTTTCTTGCCTCTATTCAATTCTTGCAATTTGTGTAAGTGTGTGCCTCTTTGTTTGAATGCATTCTCTTTTGGTTTTCTGTAGTGTAAGTGATTGTGTTGATTCCCAACCTTTACTCACACTTAGACGACTGAGTAGAATAGAATTTTGTGCATCCTTGGGTAGCTTTCATTGATGTTTTGTGCAGCTATAGGCAGGGGATATCATCATTCAGTCTGGGTGCAAACCATATTTCCCTTCTTTCATGCAACTCTTCTCTCTCTCCCTTTTATGTGTCAGATGTTAGATTAGTTTTATCAGTGTTGGTCGGTCCAACACTTTGCATCAGATTGAATAGGAAGTCGACCTTCTCTGAAGACTCAACCTCACATTTAGCAAGGTCCCGCACTTTGGAGGTTGATTCCATGTTTCACAAGGTTGATGACTAAGGTTTCTTGGGTCATCAAGGGTGTAAACTTTTGTGAAATGTATATGTATATTTATGTATAAATATATATGCATATGTACATATATGTATATACACATATATATACATGTATATGTATATATATACATGTATATGTATATATATACATGTATATATGTATATGTATATACATACATGTATATATATACATATACTTACATACATACATACATATATATATATGTATATATATATATATACATATATATATATATACATATATATAGATATGTATATATATATAGATATACATATCTATATATATGTATATATATATATATATATATATATATATATGTATATACATATACATATGTATATGTATATACATATACATATGTATATATATATGTATATACATATACATATGTATATGTATATACATATACATATTTATATCTATATACATATCTATATATATATATATACATATGTAGATATATATATATATATATATCTACATATATATATATATATGTATATATATACATATGTAGACATATATATATATATATAGATATGTATATACATATAGATATGTATATATATATATATAGATACATATCTATATATATGTATATATATATATATATATATATATACATATACATATCTATATCTATATACATATCTATACATATGTAGATATATATATATATATATATATATATATGTATGTATATATATACATATGTAGATATATATATAGATATATATATGTATATATGTATATATATACATATGTATATATGTATATATATACATATGTATATATGTATATATATACATATGTATATATATATATGTGTTTGTGTGTGTGTGTATATGTATATATGTATATATATATATATGTATATGTATATATGTATATATATGTGTGTGTGTGTGTGTGTGTGTATACATGTATATGTATACATATACATGTATATATATGTATATATGTATATATATATATATACATTATCATAGAAGTCACATAACATAGATGGAAACATGAATGTCTGAATCAAATTATATAATGCATACATAGTACATAAAAACAATCATCATATAGTTGCATGCATCCATGATAGGAAGTGTATATCATATGAAAACATTATAAAAATAGAACAAAAACATCAGCCAATACTCTCTCTATCCTTAGTATGAACCCTTGGATGTCCTAAAGGTGGTTGAGGTGGACCCATGACACCACCACTACTAGTTGTGGTCGGAGACTATGACCTGCTTTATGATCTAAATGCTCAATAACTATCCTAAGCTCTTTGTCTTGCGGGAACTACTACCTCATAGTGTCTCCTCTAATATGATGTATCATTACCAACCTCAAATAACTAGTCTGCCATTTGGCATGCATCTGTACTAGCAACAAAATATCTCTAACAGGAATTGATGCATTGATGTACCCTACTCATGGCATCATCCCTCTTGTGACAGAACAAATCACTCTCTGGAACGACCAAGTCTCACTCAATTTGTAATCGGTCTCTCTTGATGATAATGGCATCACATTTCTGCATCCATGTCTCTTAATCCTCTATAAATCAGGTTCTATCCTTGGCCTTGTGTCGCTATGCTACAAATAAAGACAACTGTAAGTCTCAAACCTAACTCTGTCCTCTAACAACCTATGGATCCATGATTTTCTTGACATCCTCACCAATCGATACATCCTCTAACTCAGGCATGTGAATCTGGCACATCTGCCTCAACCCGATACTCACTGGTAGTATCATCCCCACTTGCGACACTCTCCTCTATGCCAACCTCCTCACCCACCATCTCTACATCATCATCATCATCATCATCATCATCATCATCATCATCATCATCATCATCATCATCATCATCATCATCATCATCATCCCCCTCATTTGAATCGATGTCGTCATCTAACTCATTTGAATCATAAGAGTTGGAGGATCCTGATAATGTGTCATCACAATCCCCTGAGGTCTCAATGATCTCTACCTCCATCTCCTCATCCTCCTCTCCTCCTGGTGTTGCAACTCGGGCATCTTCTCCAACATCTACCCTCATAGTCTCACCTCCATCCCTAGCACCTCTCTCTCGATCTCCATATTGACCTCTCCCCTAGCCCTCCTCCTCCCTTTCCTACCACCCCTATCTCCTCCACCCTCACCTCCATCACCACCTCCATCATCTCCCCAACCATCACATTGCTATCTCATCCTACATCCAATCCCACCAACAAATAGGTTTTGTAGGGTCTATCAAAGGCATAGGCTTGTGTGCCACCCACCATATGTCATACTACGGTGTCATCCTAGGACAAACAATTGTCGAACCCCACCCCCACTTCATAGGACGTAGACTATCAAACTCTGTAGCCGCCACCTATGGGCTAATGCATGGTCCCCAGCCTGATACCTCTCGAGTTGATTGAGGGAAATAGGTGGTACCCTATGAAATAACTTGTACCTCTCCAAACTACCTGAGTACATGATCTAGTAACTATACATCTATAATTTGTTGTGAACTAATAGTCCAACCTATCAGATACTATTGTTGTCAAAAATTTGGCAAATGATGTGCATCATCTGACCACCCTAGACAACATGTATACGGTTGCCATGTGAAATGTTGTAACATGCCAATCTCATGCCACCAGAATAGTGTGTACCCCATAAACCTTGGAAAAATTGCATCAACATACTTGTAGGAATATGGTTGCTCATCCTATAACTACACTAACCTGAACACAACTATGTGCTCCCAAGCCCAAACCTAGAGGAGCGTGATACCACAACTGATCGACTAAGCGCCCAAGTATACAATTGTATGCATATAATAATACAACATGATAAGAACACATGGACCCCAAGCATAGAATTTATTATCATCCATCATCCCAACCAATACTCTACCCCAACCAGCCAGAAATCCATGATTTTGTCAATCCAGAAATAATGTATCTATAATCAAGATACATATTATAGTGCTAACCTAATAATGTTCTCTCACCATCATGTCTCATTCAATTTATTATAGAGCCTCAATCCTAAGCTCATCCATCTCACACTCGTATAACTGGTACAATGCGCTAATGCCTAAACATCGATCATACGTGACTCTCTCTCCATGAATGAGAATATAAAGAATCTGCCATACATCCTCAAGAGTCACCGATGCCTCATTGGTGGGTAGATGAAATGAGTCGCTCTTTAAATTCCATCTCTCCACAAGCATTGTGATCAAGCCCCTATTGGTCATAACCTCGAGCACAAAAAAAATACGACAAAGACCAATCTATCGAAATAAATCTCACTTCTCATCATCAAGTTGATGTCGCAAAGCAAGGCCCTTTGGCCTATTCTAGTGCGCACCAAGGACGGGAAATATAGCCTACAAAAACATGTCATTATAAGCCTAAATCTACTCAACACCGTAAACAATCTCATGCACGTGTTTCAAATCGTGCCTAATTGCAAACATTTGCCTCAAACAACAATTGTGAAACTTATACTAAGAAAATGTGAAATGATTATACAAATGCAAAAAAAATGCAACAATTGTGAATAATTATAATAATTGTGGGGTCATTAATTATGAATGCAAAAAACCAATACTACAAATGTGAAAAAGCACAGTCAAATGCAGAATCATTAATGTTTGAGGAATATAATAAACAATTGCAAAATAAATTTACAAATGTGAAAAAATTGACGAACAAATGCAAAATTGTTAATTTTTGCACATTAGACAAAAGTTTTTGAATGAGAAATTAGGACAAAATTTTGAGAAGGTATGACGAAGTACTTACCCCACCACCTGAGCTTACTAGTCTGCCAAATAATTGAATCCGCTTGTCAAAGTGCTGCCTCCTCCCAATGCCAGCTAATGCTCCTCAAACGTGCAACTTTTTCTCAAAACTCACTCCAAAATATATAAATTTCAAGAATGCAAATGAGCTAAATAAACCCTACAATTCTTATTTATAGAAAATTTTTTGCCCTAATTAGGTTTTTCGCTCTGAAGAGCACAATCACATCCAACTTTAGCAATCTTTTAGGTTAGCCAAACGAGCTTGAAACTTTGCCAAACTACAAACATGAGATCCTAGTCATATTGTTGTTAAATTGGTCTTCAAATAAAAAAAATTGACCAATTTTTTGAGGAGGCACAATTATACCCTAATATTGTCAGGGCATTACTAGGGCATGTTTTTCACTTTTTCTTTGAAACAATGCCTGAAAACACATTGTCTCAAAGAGGGGCAAAATGTAGACACTAAAAATTGTCCCATTACTAACATTGCTAATTATTATTCTATATTAATTAAATAATCTTAATTATTTAATTAATCTAATTTTGTTCCTCTAGATCAATATTCATCTTTTTCAACACCAAGTTCAACACAAACTAATTATTCTATTTCCTTTTTAATCATTCAATCAATTAACCCCTTTATCTTAAAATTAATTAAATAATTTTTATTATTTAATTAATCTTGATTATTTACTTTAATTAAATGATCTTTATTGTTTAATTAAATTCAATTTCTATTTCCCCGTAATTGAATAATTTCTTTAAACTATTTAATTATCTATGTCTTCTTAATTAATAAATTTCATAAATTTATTTAATTTCATTTCGAATAAAATTAATTTCTCCTCAAATTCAGATTCACTTCATTTTTCTTTAATTTCAATTTCATCACATTTTCGAAAACTCAAATTCAATCCAAATGACAACTCAATTTAATTTCCTTCATCACATTCCAAAATTCCTAACTTTCAATTAACAATTCATTTAAATCTCCTAACTGATCAATCAAACCAGTTAACCATCCAATCAATATTTTAACTCTTAATCAATTATCTTAACCCCTCAATCAATCTAGTTGATCTCTCATTCAATTTAGTTTAACTGAATAATGTAGACAGTTCACATCGTAATTATCTCCTACCAAGTTGTCTTATCAAATCTCAACTGTTGATCAATTTTGTTTTCAAATCAGTCTCAACCATTCAATCAATCCTTCTAAAATATACAAATTGAGCATCAATCTCCCTATTTCAATAACCATAATCTTTGAATTCTTGTGCCCTTATTATGTAGGTATTATGCAACTCTGAGAGCCACAACCATATTGCACATCAAGGAAGAGAAGAGCAATAGAATCAACATGCTTGGATTCGACCAAGAGTTTTCATTGATTTGATTTTTTTGTTTTTTTTGTTGAATTTCCTAGCATACTTTTTATTGTTGTTATGATTGAATTTGTTAATTATATTAAGTTTTGTGGTTGCCTATTTATTTGATTAGCATGGTGATTCTCCCTCGTATACACCAAGAAATGTAATTTTGGTGCTATAGAGGAAAAGCTGCTAGGCCACATTATGTCAAAGGAAGGTGTTAGGATTTATCCTAAAATAGTAGTAGCCATGACAAGTTTTCGATCCCTAAAATTGGTAAGGCTATAAATATTTTTTTGGGAAAATCAATTTTGTAAGGAGATTCATCTCCAATTTTTCTAAGATTATAAAGCCAATCTCCAAGATGTTAAAAAAGAGTGCCTAGATTGATTGGACCGATGAAGAAATTAATGCTTTTGTATCAATCAAGAGAGTTATTAAGGATACACCAATGTTAAAGTCTCCTAATTTAAGTAAGTTTTGTATTTTCTCATTTACATCTTTTCACACTATTGAAGAAGTTATGTTACAAAAGAATGACGAAAGACTTGAACAACTAATTACATTTTTTAGCAAGTCCCTCCAAGCTATAGAACTAAAGAATGATATTGTAGAAAAGTAGACATATGCACTAGTTGAAGCAGTAAAGACCTTTATGCCTTATCTTGTTGGATCCAAAGTAATTGCATATGTGCCAAATGTAGTTGTCAAGGATATCTTTGTGTAGTCAAAAGTGATTGGCCATAGGTGTAGATGGATCAATAAGATCCAAGAATTCGATATTAACATTCAAATCACCATGATTAGAGGTCAAGGTCTTGTGAAGCTAATGGATAAAGCTAATTTAGAATCTTCTTAAGTGAATGTTGTTGCCACAAATGAAAATAACTTTTGTAGTATTCAACTGAATCCATGGTATACTAACATCATATATTATTTGAAGCACTTGAGTTGTCCCAAGGGTTTAACTAAAAACCAAAAGAGAACATTAAATCTGCAAGTACTTAAATATGTTTTTATAAATGGAGATTTATATTGGAAGGATAGAGATGATTTATAGTATTGTGTCTAGATGAGCATCAAGTTGATAAAGTGTTGAAGAAGATGCATGAATGTTTTTGTGAATGCCATTTCATAGCAAAAACCATTACTCACGTGATTTTTAGAATAGGTTATTAATGGCCTTCATTATTTTTTTATGCTAGAAAATATGCAAGAAAGTGTGAGGCATGCTAATTCTTTTTAGAAAAGTTAAACTATGTTGGTGCATTTCCTGTAAGATCCATGTAGATAGAGGCCCCTTTCCATCAATGGGGTATTGATTTTATTAAAGAAATTAGTGATAAATTCAGTGGTGGACATATATGGATTTTAGTGGCTACTAATTAATTCACCAAATGGATAGAAGTCATTCCAACCAGAAAGGCAACAAGTAAGGTGGTCGTGGATTTTATTATAGATAATACTCTGACCATATTTGTATTGGAATCCAAGAACACTGAGAGGGGGGGTGAATCAGTGTTCTACCGGTGAGATCAATTTTAACCTTATTAACAAAGTATTTTAGTAACCGGTAACCATAAAAGAATATAAAAGTAAGTAGAAATGAAGCAACCAAAAGAGCATACACCATAAAATAGAGATTTATATGTGGAAAACCTCAAAGAGGAAAAACCATGGTGGGATTGGTGACCCACAATATCTATCCATAGGCCAAATGAATAAATATTACAATAGGGGCCTACACATGCAGGAAGGCCAATAGCCTAGAGCGCACTACTCATAAAAAAAGGATCCTCACTGACTACAAACACCAAATATGGAGTTGCAAACAAAATTATAAACTCAGAGAATGCATCTACTATGTTGGATGAGTTCCGGTTCAAGCACTGTCTGTACCGGTTTTCATTGCGTCCTCCCTTACCAGTAACTTACTTCGCATCCCAAACCTCTAAACCAATAATCAAGACCAAGTACATAATATTATATTCACATTTAGTCAATCAACATCACTCACACAATATCACATCACTATATATCACATCTATCTGTATATCTTTAAAATAACCTAACTGAACTGACTTAAATACCTTTCCCAATCACAAACATAAATGCCTTATGTTGGCTTACAATGATATTACAAGTTATTTACATGTCGACCTAGACAAAAATAAATACTTTAAACTTCATGATCGATGCCTCTGATTGTTGTCGTGTAAACCTATCGGATCAATCTCCTACATCGACCTCATATACCGGTTCCTAGTTTGTCAGTTTCCCTAAATGTCGAATGACGAATCATGAATACCGGTGAGTATCGGTTAAGTGTCCAACCCAAAATGATGTGTGTTGCCATCAATGACAACACAACTAAACCAGATGAGTTTCAATTGCCAACAATATCCTTCTTTGGCATTGATGGCAACACTCATGTGAAAAATGGATCGCTGAAGTGTTGTCCTAGTTCCTCCCAAAACTGATGACCAAAATTGACCCTGCTTCCCTTGAGCTATAAATTACTTCTTATGTCCCTTAACATTTTTCACATCAACCTCTCCCCCTTTGACATCAATGACAAAGGCCGGGGCAAATGAATGAAAGAAAGGAATTAAAATGTGTTTAATAGATCTAGATGTACTTGAATATATCGGGGTAAGAACCCTTCAAAAATCCTAAGTAAGTATCCCAACCAGTTTTCAATGTTCCCAAAATAGATACAAACCCATTAAGAATGTATGCATGTAGTTCTTCTTCTGTTAGGTTTGTCGGTGTGGGTTTATTCATCAATTCTATACTTTCCCTCTTATGAAGTAACAAAGTGTTCAATCGGGGACTAACCAATCCTCTCAATTCCCTTGCTTGCCAGATTAATCTGTCTATATCTTTCTCCAAGGCTGATATCTTTGATTTTGTAACCAAAATTTGACCATCAATAGCGCTGGTCAATGACTGAGTACCATCAAAATAGTTAGCCAGATGTTCCAACCGGGCCTTTGTCACTTTTATTTTTAACTCCAGGTCAGCTGTAAGTTTGTTGGTGTTAGTACAAGACCTATATATACAATTGCACTGATTAAGAGCCTCATCAATCTTTGTTAGTTCCTTTGTCATCTTGACCTTGTTTGATGTGATCATATTATCATAGGTGACCTTCCTAGTTGCATTCTACCTCTCTATTAACTATCGGTTTGATATCTATTAAAGAGTTTGAAACTCTTTTTCAATGTGTTCAGTCAAACCCTTAAGCTTACCAAAGGGACAAGCTACCAGACTAGTGTATCCTGGAACTAGCTACTACAGAACCGAAATGGCCTGCTCAATGACTTGCTTGTCTTCTGATCCTTCCTTCCTTAACTTCTGAGCTGAAACAAACATCAATTCAAAACTGCTCAGTTGCTCAATATTCCTTTGTCCAAAATCAACTTGACTAGATGAGCCAAGTGCCAACAATGAATGACTAGACTCTCCAACCTGTTGACTGGCACCGGTGGCTTCACCACTTGGTGTAGTAACCTGCTCAACCTTAGCCTCTTCTATATGTACATTTGTTGTCAGAGGTTTAATATCCTCAACCTATTTATTATCTGTATCCACATCAATAACCCCTACATCCGAAATATTCTGTTCTGGTGTATCCTGCTTATCATGCACAACTTCAATGTTATGTATCAACTTTTCTATATTATGTACAGGTGATATTTCCAGAGGAATATACTCTGTTAGTTTCTATTCCAAAACTGGTGAATCCAAACCTAATATACCTTTCCCCTTACCATCAACTGAGATGTCTTGAATACCAGGCTTAGAAGGGAATACCGGTGAAGTAAAGAAATCAGTTTTATCTACAAAGAATTTTACCCATGCCTCGTGGGTCTCCTTAACTATTTCATTTACTCTACCTACCATGAGACTCACATGGCTGTGTCTGCTCCAAAAAATTATTTTATTTGCATATTACAGACACTGCTGCATCTCCTTATCAATTATAGCACCACAAACAGTCAATAACTCCCGCATCTTTATATATTTATCCTCTTCAACTGTAGACAATCTCCTAGCATCTAGCTTATTGTACAAATCTCCCAATATTTGTTTTTCAATCTCAATTAATGCTTTCTTATATATCTAAATATAACAAAACTGCTTCCTCAATCTCCATTTGTTCCTTATCATCCATATGTACATAGTAATGTTGGATATTGCTCAAAATTCCATCTTTAGTTATTTCATCAATCAATTCAACAACTGAGAGAGGATGAATGACTTCAATACTCTTACCAGATTCGAGAGCTATATTTATATCTGATTTCTTCTTCTTGCCTGGAGTAGAAGTCGACTTCTTAATCTGTTTCCTCTTCTCTGTGGGTTTCCTCTCCTTCAAAATTTTCTTTGTGGTTGTCGGAGGGGTGACCTTTACTTTTTGTTTCTTTCCTTCCTCAGGCTTCTTCCTCTATATCCTGATGTAAGTCTGGGGAATCTTTGGGGGCACAACATCAGTATCAAAACCGGATTCAACAGGGGCAATATAAGTTTTCAGTTTCTTTTTCTTCAATACACCCTTGTCGTTTGTTGCTGCCGGTGGAGTCTGAACTGCTGCAAGAGATGAACCTTCTACTAGTCCAATGATTTGTTTGATTTTAGAGGACATTTTCTCCACAACTTTCCCAACCTTCTTGATTTTTCCTTCCCTTCTCTTCTTGCTAAAACCTATTTGAACTTCAGATTCTTTTTGCTTTGTTGTCCTAAAGGTTTTCTCAGCTTCATCAACCGGGGCATCAATAAGAGTCTTGGCATATAAGTCCAAGATTTTAGCATCAACCTCATAGCCCATCTTAGTGATCCAAACCTTTCGTGGTTGCACTGCCTCCATCAATGTTTCATCCTTCTTCGCCATAAAGCAGATTTCTGTAGAGTATTTATTAACAATATGTTTAGGCACTCTTTCTCTTTTCTTCATTATCTTCTGAAATGATTTGAAATAACCCCATAAAATGGAGTCTCTCTCCTTGTCATATCCCAAACCTCTTATAGCATTTTTTATTTGTTTCCATACTGGCATATCAAATGCCCATTGTGTTTTACCGAATCCCGATAACTCATTCAAAAAGAAAAGCATCAAGCAAACAACAAGGTTGCCATACCAGAAAACACCTTTCTTCTTACCCTTAATCTTTCCTAGGTTTAAAACTAGCTCTTCACACATCCATTAACAAAGATCATACCTATCATTTTCTTTGACCATCTTATGAGCATAGTAAATGCATGAATTGGAAACATAGTTCAATCGATTTGATTGGGTTACCTTGTAACCGATGACCATGCTTGTAAATTGAACAACTTTGTCTTTGATAGTGCTTATCCTCATTTACTGGTTGTCAAAAGTTGCACCAGTTAACTTCTCCACCTCATTGTTAGATTTTTTTTCTTTTCGGGAGTCTGACTAGTTTGGGGCAAATCGGCGATTTCACAAATAGCCTCCTTGGTGATTTTGTAAGGTCGGTCTAGCCACATGAATTCCCTATGGACATGGCTCAGCACATACCAAATCATTTCATCTTCAAATTCTGGCATCTCCAAAATTTTTGTGAAACCCCGATCCTTCAGAATTTGGAATTCTGGTTTCATCGATCCCTTCCTGTCCAACAGATTTATCATGTACATTAATTTGATTTCAGCAGAACCTAAATTCTCCAGAGTGCAGTGGATATATGCACGGACATCTTCAGTATACAGAACTCCGTCTGGAACCCTAGAAAATGTGCCAACTGAATCATCGACCTTCACAATCTGAGGGCATTGCTTGAAAACCGGGCGTGGACGATTCTTGATGTTAACAACAACAGGGGTAGCCACACCTATTGGAGTGAGAGCTAATCCAAAAGCCATTGCAAATAAAAGAAAGGATGGAAATTGATAAAATACCTCACAACCTTCGTCGGTGAAAGCTCTTGAAATCCGCACTAAATGCACTGGAATTCGCTTGAAAATGCTCTTGATCGCCTTAAACTCACTCTACTTCGCTCTGCTTTTCTCTGAATGGTATGTGATTAGAAATGACCAACATTTCCCTTTTATTCTGTGAAAACCCTAATTTCACATTGACATAAATGCGTGCCGACCTATCATACCAGATTCTAAATCCATAATCTTAGTACCAGAAAACCTTCAGAATGACTTCTCCAAGATCTAAAACAAGCTTTCAGACTACTACCAAGGGTAATGCAAGATCTATCATTAATTTGCCTCCCCCTAAGGCTAATGCCTTAATTATCGGATGAGTTTCCTGTCGGTGCATGAACATTTTGCTTTGTCGGTTGAGTAACCGAGTTGTTTGTCTCTGTCAGTTGATATTCATATTTCCTAACCCATTTCTTCTCATTCTCCTTCCAGATATCATCAATCTTCTATTTTCCTTTCTAATCATTTCCTATCGGATTGTTCTTGCTTCTGTAGAATTTAGCAATATGTCATATTTTGTTGCATGCATATCAAGTTTTTGAATTGCCTTACTGTATCCTTGATCATTCCTTGACCTGCATTGATTAGCCATATGTCCAAACTTTCCACATGCATGACATTTCACATTCATTCTACAATCTTTTGTTTTATGACCATACTTCTTACAATTTGAACACTATCTGGGAATTGCATTATTATCTTGATTTGCTCTATTTCTGCAATGTCTTGCCATATGACCAAATTTATTGCAAACAAAACATCTACCATTGAATTTATGTGCATTGGGTTGCCTTATCGACGATTTCTGGTTCCGGTTGACAGGTGGATTCTCCTTCTGATCGGTTGCTTCAAATTCATTTGCAATACCAAAGCTTTCTCCATGCTCAAATCCAAGACCTCTAGTGTCTCCCTTGTGCCTTTGATCCTTCAATAGCTCATCAAGCTTTACAGAACTATCCTTAAACTTGTCTTTGTATTCATTTGTAGTATCCATATCTCCCCTTAGGACTGTTATCAATCTTTCCAACTCCTACTCATTATTCTGGGATTGCACCAACTCAGTTCTCAACATATCATTCTCATGTGCCAGCCTAATGCATTCCTCATATCTGTCTTTCAGAGATTTGCCAATATTTTCTGCATTCTTCTTTCGGTCTTCAATCTCTTTGGACATCCTCATAGTTAGGGATTGCATTTCATTCTTCATGACACTATTCTCCTGACTCAACTTTTGACATTATTATTTAAGGGCATTCTTTTCTTCATCATCCTGATTTTGTAAAAGTTCCTTCCTTCTATCTTGAGCAGATGACAACCTCTCTTATAGGATAAGAATGAATTCCTTTGCAGAGTGAAACTCATCTTGCAACTTCAAGTTCTTCATCCTTTCAGAATCATAGTCTTCAAGTGCTACTTCAGGTTGTTTCTCCATACTCATCTCCATGGATTCCAGATTCTGGATCTTCCTTAAGCTATTATATTTACTCCAAGGTATTAGGCTCTGATACCAATTGTTGGAATCCAAGAACACTGAGAGGTGGGGTGAATCGGTCTTCTACCGGTGAGATCAATTTTAACCTTATTAACAAAGTATTTCAGTAACTGGTAACCATAAAAGAATATAGCAATAAGTAGAAATGAAGCAACCATAAGAGCATACACCATAACATAGAGATTTATACATGGAAAACCTCAAAGAGGAAAAACCACAGTGGGATTGGTGACCCACAATATCTATCCACTGGCCAAATGAATAATTATTACAATAGGGGCCTGCACATGTAGGAAGGCCAATAGCCTAGAGCACACTACTCATCACAAAAGGATCCTCACTGACTACAAACACCAAATATGGAGTTGCAAACAAAATTATAAACTCAGAGAATGCATCTACTATGCTAGACGAGTTCCGGTTCAAGCACCATCTGTACCGGTTTTCACTGTGTCCTCCCTTACTTGTAACTTACTTCGCATCCCAAACCTCTAAACCAATAATCAAGACCAAGTATAGAATATTATATTCGCATTCAGTCAATCAACATCACTCGCACAATATCACATCACTATCTATCACATATATTCATATATCTTTAAAATAACCTAACCGAACTAACTTAAATACCCTTCCCAATCACAAACATAAATGCCTTATGTCAGCTTACAATGATATTACAAGTTATTTACATGTCGGACTAGACAAAAATAAATACTTTAAACTTCATGATAGATGGCGCTGATTGCTACCGTGTAAACCTGTCGGATCAATCTCCTATGTCGGCCTCATATACCGGTTCCTACTTTGTTGGTTTCCCTAAATGTCAGATGATGAATCATGAATACCGGTGAGTACCGGTTAAATGTCCAACCCAAAATGATGTGTGTTGCCATCATTGACAACAAAACTAAACTGAATGAGTGTCAATTGCCAACAATTTGGAGTCCCTATCAGGCTAATCATGGATAATGCCACGTGTTTCAAATCTAAAGAGTTCACCAATTTTTGTAGCTTGCATGGTTTTTTCATGTCATATTAATCACCTTAGCACCCATAGGGAAATGGATAGGCTAAATAAAGAAACAAAAGTATCATAGAGATCATAAAGATGATGGAGAAAAAAAGAAATCTTGGGATTCAAAACTAAGACTAGCATTGTAGGCTGATAGGATTATAGTAAAAAAAGACAACTAATAATTCCCCATTTGAACTTGTTTATGGTACTCAGGCAAGGCTATCAATGAACAATTTTTTTTTTCTTGTATACAAATTGATCCAAGAAGAAGAAATAGATATTCTTGATCCAATGGAAGAAAGGATGGAGCGGTCGATTGAACTGGATGAGATCATAAGAGAGGCACAAAAGAATAATATCGAGATTCACCAATAGGTGAGTTAATTATTTGATAAGAAAGCCTCTGATAAAAAGTTCAAAGTGGATGATCTAGTTTTCATGTGGAATGCAAGGAGCCAAGACAAAGAAAACCATGGTAAGTTTGAAGCCCTCTAGCTTGGACCATATGTGATCATAGACAAACATTATGAAAATTCCTACTATCTACAAACCCTAGATGACAAGATCCATGAAATACCAGTGCATGGAATTTTAGTTACACTATAAAATGCCTATTTGATATGACATAAATGTTGTAGCCACTATTCAGTAAAAGTCTATGTCTTCTACGCAATGTAAATGGTGTTTCTAATGTTGTGTACGTGCCTATCTATTCTATATGATGTAAATTTTTTACATAGTGTGTTGTAAATCCCTATCTCTTCTATATCATGTAAATTCTATTTGTTATCTATCCATCTCATCATATAGTGTTGTTTTTTAAATGCTTATATATTATAAATTGTTAATGCTTATTTTCTCTATAGGACACAGTTGTTGTATTCATTTTATTCTAAGTGCATATATGGATTTATTAGTTAAATACTGAATGCATATATGTCTTATTTACATCCCTGTCACCCACATTAACTTTGTGTTCCTTCCTATTTACTGTTAATGCATAGTTGCTAGCAACACACTCAAAGGTGTGAGACTAACAACTCAAGCAATCAAAACATCCATAAAGTCCATTCATTCATCTCACATGAATCATTCATTCTAAATAATACGATAAAAATTTAAGAATTCAACCCAAACAAGTATTCAACCAAATATATCAACCTCTCAAATTAATAATATTTATATAATATAGGTTTTACACAAAAAGGGCAACAACATTTTCATCATAGATGACAATAAATCTGACCTATTTATGAGGAGGCAGTGTTTGGAAAATCTAGTTTCCCTAAGGCATTTTGTGTTAAACCATATTGTAGTCTACAGTTCAAATAGAAATGTTGATATGTGCAACATAGTTTAACACTAAAAATGCTTCTAGAAAATCAAGTCTCCCCAATGCAAATACCTCATACTAGTGAATATAAAGCAATGTTCAAGGACCTAGCCTTGGTGACTATTTTTTTCACAAAATCTTAGTAAATATAGAGCAGATCCAAACACATTTTAGTCACTATCAAAATGAACACTTAACAAGAAACATCTCATATGTGGGATGGTAGTGAGTGAGAAAAGTAAGTTTCTACAATATTCATGATTGATTTCCTTTCTAAATGGGAAATTAATTTACTCACCTCACCTATCACTAACGTACATGGGACATATTGCATCCACATAAGAGAAATGGATCATATTATGTTTTAGCAATTGAACACACAACTGAACTTAAAGCATGCCATTATCATATGATGAATGTAGATGTGAAACCCCTTTCATTAGCAATTGAAAGAATTATAAATATTAATTTATAACAAAAATATATAGTCCCAAACATCCAATAAATAAATGCCTTTGTAGGCTATAATTTCAATGTAATTTTTATGATAAGTTCAAATAGGAAAAATATTGTGGAGATGATGGGATATAGGTTGCTACTTGGAAGCTTGAGCTTGTTATTCTGACCATGTTCTCATCGCTTGTTGGAATTGGATTGGTAGTTACATGAGTAGGTGTTGGACTTGAAAATGGAGTACAATTCACATGGGATGGGGTTACACAATAGATAAGCATTTACAAAACAACATTTACATCATATAGAAGAGATGAATATTACTAGTTTATAAGAGATGTGCATTAAAGATATGGTTAAAACCCCATATAATTACTTATTGTACATTCATTGGCTACAACATTTACATCCTATAGAACAAAAAGACATTAACAATATAACTATAAACCACATATATGCACTTACAACACATTAGCTAAAGCAATACCATCCTACAAAATTAATAGACCTATGTAGTATATCGTAAACCAATACAATACCTAAAAGAATATGCAATTTACTTTTACTGCCATTCTTACGCTCCTGGCACCACTAAAATATAAAACATAAGAGAAAAAGGAACATGAGAGTAAACAACGAATATAAAATAGAATGAAATTGATGATGGATTCAAATGAGATAAATGAATGAATTCAATGAATGTTATGCCTATTTGAATTGGTAATCTTAATGAAGTTTTGAATGCTTGCTTGGTATGAAGTCTTAAATTTATGCACTCTTATCTTAATTCGTGAGCCTTCTACCATTGATTGTGTTGCTTGTAGGGTTTGAAGAATTTTCATTTTGCCATTAATTTGAGAGTTGACTAGTTTGGTTGAATGCTTACATGGTCCGAATTATTTCTTTTTTGTCCTCTTGTTTTTATAGCTTCATTTGTGAGTCTTACACCTTTGAGTGTGTTGCATGTAAGGGGTAAATAAGGAAGTGACTAGTAGTTGGGCATTTGAGTTTGACTGATGAAACACATGATCTTGCTTTTTGTTTAAACAAGATTTTATATTTAAAAAAATGAGATTTACTATGGGTCATATTTGATTTTATGATGGAACAAATGAGCTTATTTTATGTTGACAAAACAATTGTTATATTAATCACAAAACTTTAGAAAAGATACACCTATTATATATAAGTAAGAGTGTTATTATGTTTTGTTTAAATGTATGTAAAAAACATATATGAAACATTACATATCTTAATAGTGTTGAATGTGTATCGTTTACGTTCCAATACTCTCTAACATATAAGACTTTTATGATTGCTATTTTTTTATAACTAAAAACAAATGTAGCTACATTGTTTGCTTTCAATTTAGTTGCTTTTTGATTCCACTTCAATATATAATTGAGCGAGCCGCTCCACCATGAAAACATGTTGTAGAAGAATTTCGATTCTACGAGGTCATTGGCTTAGGGCAGCAGTTTTGATAATTCAAAAATAAAATCTAATCATTATAATTTTTTTAATATTAAATAATTCAGTGGTTTTTTCCCACATCCCTTTTAAAGCCCTATAAATAGACACAAAAGCAAAATGATCCGTTTAAAACATTGTTGCTAGAAAACATTGTTACTCGAAATTACAGGCTCAATTTGAATATACGCTTGAGCCTTGAGGCATCATGGGAAAACAAAATCGATCCATGGAACGGAGACAGAGAAGATATAAGGAGATAGCCGAAGCCCGTGCTATACCATACTCTGAAGCGGACAGGTAATTAGATTTCATTACTCCCTTTCCATTTCTTTTTCAAGCAATTTTAGAAAATTCACGTTACATTTAATGCAGAAATGTGTGGTTTCTGTAACTGTTTTTTAACTGTGTTTTCTACATATGTCAAGTCTAAACGGCTTTCTGATTTCAATGTGCATTTGAAATTTAACACGAAGCAGTCACTAGCTGGTGTATCAATTTTTGTGCTTCATTTTGTTTTGCTGAATGTCTCCGTACCAATATTGCAGTTCCCCACAAGAGGTCGTTTTTCTATTTACCTTATGTATTGTTCAATTTTTGTATCCTTGTGTTTCGACCTCATAACCGAGTTGAGGGTTAAACTAAAACCTGCCAATGGACCTACACGTGCAGTATCACCTAGTGTTGAGTAAATAGTATGCTGTTTTCTTCTACTTTATTACTGATCCAATAATGATGATTTGGTTTAAGTTTCTTGGAATTAAGGAACAGTCTATTGTAACAACTGTGTGTGGGTATGGAATAGTGACATCATTCCAGATTGGTAACATCCAGCTTCCACATTACAATTCATGCAGAATGCCCAAATGAGCTTGGAAGCTATATCCAAGGAATAAGGAATTTTAATGTTGCTGACATTTTCTCTTGATTTTTATAACTAAGCTTGCATTCGGAATCTTATGATCCTCTTTCTCTGTATGCAAGGTCACATAAAACTTTTAAATAGGAAGTTAGGAAGAAATGGAGTTAATCATGAACATTTCGGATCATACCATCATCAGGATGAAATAGCTAGAGAGCAGAAAAATGAGAGGATAGTAGCAGACTGAGAAGACTAAATAGAAGTAGGGAAAGGATTCTAGAACCTAGAAGAGAAGAAAAGAAAAAAGCTTTACTAAAAAGGAAATACAAATTATTAAAAATCCATATATAAAGATGCCCCAAAGAGAAAACAAAAGAAGTAAATAGACCAAAAACTACAAAACTTAAAGAAGCAATCCATTTAAATATTAAAAATTAAATTGAGTGACTAAACGAAGAGAAATAAAGAAGGTTTAAGTTAAAATCAGTTAGAGGCAAAAAAACAAAAACAAAAAAAAACAAAAACAAACCATCTCCCTTTCTTCCTTTGATGATACCACCAAAAGAAGTTGCTCCCCTCCAAAGAGGTGACCCCTCGCATTTATGGGGTCCCAAAAATCCACAAGTGGGGCATTCTCCTCAAGCCCATAATGGATACCATTGATTGTCCAACCTACAATCTTGCCGCCCTTCTAGCTAAACTAATCCCCCCCCTCACAAGTAAATCTAACTATTGTATCAATAGTTCTGCTCATTTTGCTATGTTGCCCCGCATTTCAAGGACAAGGTAGAGTGGGGACGGGGGGATGTGTTTCAAGACAGGGATGGGAAGGAGCCATTTTTTAGGAGACGACAGAGGACGACTATTAAAAAATAGGGAAAATATAAAAAATATAGAAAATCTGATAGACTGTTCTCTGTCATCTCCATCTGACAAATCTGAGCAGTTTTCCAAAAGATCTCCACCGGAAAAAAACTTTGAACTCATTACCATGCTAAGTCAGAGATGCCACAAGCTAGTAATTGTAGGATGGCTGTTAACAAAATAAGGAAAATTTAAAAAATATAGAAAATCTGAATGACTAAGTTCTCTGTCATCTCCATATGACAAATCTGAGTAGTTTTCTAAAAGATCTCCATAGAAAAAATGCATTGAACTCATTACCATGCTAAGTCAAAGATGCCACAAGCTAATAATTGCATATCTATCATATATGAAATCACACTAAGAATCTAGCATAAGTGGTAGGATGAAGAAACGAATTTAAAAGAGCAGAGAAAACAGAATTATAAACACACAACACAGACAAATGAGACACACAGATTTATCGTGGTTTGACAATTGCCTATGTCCACACTTAAGGCAGGGGAATCAATATATTAATAACCAAGTCTGGTTTACACACATACACAGCTGCAAGCAGCTTCAGAATTCATCTCTACAAATGATATGCAATCAGCTCTTAAAGAGCTTACAAAAGAGAAGTTGAAGAGCCAAGAGTTTTGGCGGTAAAAGGAAGGAGTCCGTTGGACTTCACTTCCAACAATCTCCCACTGAAGGCTAATGAATTGCTGCAACAAGTAGATTCCCCCACTCAGTCTTGCTATTAGTTATTGGAAAGGCCGAGAGAAGCTCGACAGAAATCAAACTTCTCCCACTTAACTACTTTAGTGAGCACATCAGCCGGATTCTTGTCGGTATGAATTTTATCTACATGAAACTTGCCTTCTTCAACCATATGGCGAACATAATGACTGCGAACATCAACATGTTTTGACCGAGGCTGAGATGTTTGATGTTTAGTCATAAAGATGGCACTGCTATTATCACAAAACAAAGCAAAATCTGATTGCTTCAAACCCAACTCGTTGAACAAGAGTTGCAACCATACCATCTCTTTTGCTCCCTCAGAAAGAGCTATGTATTTAACCTCCGCAGTCGATTGAGCAACTGTATGTTGTAATTTTGAAGCCCAACTAATCGTTGCCCCGACAAATGTGAAAGCGTAACTTGAAGTAGACTTTCTTTTGTCTAAATCTCCGGCAAAATCAGAATCAGTAAACCCTTGCAAAATTGCCTTGTCCTTCCCAAACCATAAGCAAAAATCAGAAGTACCCTTGAGATATCGCAAGATATACTTGACTGCCTCCCAATGTGATTTGCTCGGATTAGCCATAAATCTGCTCACCACTTCCACGGCATGAGCAATGTCCGGACGAGTAGACACCATAGCGTACATAAGGCTTCCAACTGCAGATTTGTATGGAATTTTGTCCATAAATTCCTTATCTTCTTGTGTTTTTGGATACAAATGAGAAAACAACTAAAAATGAGAGGCTAAGGGTACGCAAACGGACTTAGCATCCGCCATACCAAATCTGTCCAAATTTTTTTTAATGTAGTCTTGCTGAGATAGTTTGAGTTCTCTCTTTTTCCTATCCTGAACAATAGTCATTCCTAGAATCTTCTTTGTTTCCCCTAAATCTTTCATGGCAAATTCCTTTGCTAAGTGAGTTTTAAGTTCACTCACGATCTTCATGCTTGTGCCGGCCAATAGCATATCATCCACATAAAGGAGAAGAATGAAAAATTCGCCATTAGGAAGCCTTTTAAAATAGATACAAGGATCAGACTCGCTGCGAGTAAACTTGTGATCAATCATGAATTTGTCAAATTTAAGATACCACTGGCGGGGGGCTTGCTTAAGCCCATACAAATTGCGTTTCAATCGGTAATAGAGGTGTTCCTGACCCTTTCTAATAAACCCTTCAGGCTGATGCATAAACAGTTCCTCATCAAGATCGCCATGGAGAAATGTCGTCTTCACATCCAGCTGTTCAAGTTCAAGATCCCAGGCTGCAACCAATCAATACTGCTCGGATGGTAGTCATTTTGACTACTGGCGAGAAATTTTTTTTGAAATCAAGGTCTTGTTGCTGAGCATATCCCTTGACAACTAGTCTTGCTCGAAATCTTTTGTGACCACCGGCTTCATCTTTTAGTTTATACACCCACTTATTTCTTAATGCCTTTCTGTCAGGCGAAAGTGGCACCAAATCCCATGTCTGATTTCGCAATAGTGCGTCCATTTCTTCGCACATTGCAGCGTGCCAGTTATCACATTCTGCAATTTTACAAGCTTCTTTGTATGTTGCAGGCTCTGTTTGATCAGAGATTAGCAAAGTAGGTTCAACTTCTTCACAAAACAATAAATCATAGTCGGAGAACTTTGCAGAACGTCGCCTCTATCTGGTTGATTTCCTCAATTGACTTTTGTTGGAGTAGTAGAATCATTCAATTTATTTGTTCTCTGTTTATGCAAATCGATATCTCTTATTTAATGAGTGACTCCCACTGTTAATGTGCCTGGTAATGTCTTTGTTGTTTTCCCTATCTGCAGGGTAATCGATGGCATGTGGATTTTTATCTACGTTGGGTGTAGGCAAGTCGCGGGAGGAGGAACCCGCAGAAGTATTTCGAGTGTGCAGGGAGTTGGGTGTCGTGGCGACATCTTCCACGGCCTGCATGGGAGGAGGACTTTGCAGTTGGACCGCGGAGGTTTGTGAACGCAAGAGAGCGAGGGGTGGAGAGCTCGTGGAAGCATCCTCCATGTCTGCACAGGAGGGTGACTCCACGGCTGTGCCATCGCAGAGGAAGAAACGCCTGCAGGGAGCCCGTGAAGGACGTCACGTGGCAAGGAAGGCTGCCGGGAGTTTGCTACGTGATGTGCCTTCTTCACAGTATGCGGTGAGTGTGGAAGCCCAACGAGCGGTGGGGAGGTTGGGTTGGTTTGTGCAGGAACCAGTGGAGATGCAGGCCATCGAGAGGGGTGCCCAACAATTTGGGAATAACGTGAGCCAAAGTGCTCACCATATGAATGTCCCACCACATCTTCTTCAACGTGAGTGCTGGCTCGTGTTCTGTTCTGCATACCCCTAATTTCAGAATTAAATGGAGAGCAGCCATTGTCAGCACTCTCTTCATCATTCTCAGTCTGAGAATTGTATTCAATCATGGTAGAGGACATAGGGGCTCCCACTGAATGAGAGACCGGAGGCAGAGCGCTGTTAGTCGAATTTTGAAACAAAGACATAGGGACATACTCTTTTTCTAATTTATTTGCATCTTGTAGCGCGGGAAAGGAAGTCTCATGAAAAATGACATCCCTGTTGCGAACAATTCTTTTATGAACAGGATCCCACAATCTGAAACCAAATTGCTCTTCACCATACCCCACAAAAATACATTTCAGCGACTTTGGATCCAACTTGGTTCACTTTTCCTTGGGTATATGCGAGAAGGCTTCGCATCCAAACACATGAAGATGCGAGTATGAAATCCCCTTCCCTTACCATTCCTCTTCTGGAATACCAAAAATCCAATTTAGATGAGGGACTTCGGTTGATTAAATACACTGCCGTGTTACACGCTTCTGCCCAAAATTCCTTGCCTAAATCTGCATTTGACAACATACATTGTGCCTTTTCAAGAATTGTCCTATTCATCCTCTTGGTTGCACCGTTTTCTTGAGGAGTGAAGGGAACAACCTTAATTCTTCTAATCCCATTATTAGCACAAAAATCATCAAATTCATGTGAACAAAATTCTCCACCATTATCAGTTTGTAAACATTTAATCTTATGCCCAATCTGATTTTCAACTAAAGCTTTGAAAATTTTAAATTTTGCAAACACTTCAGATTTCCTAGAAAGCATATAAATCCATACTTTTCTTGTACAATCATCAAGAAAGGTGACAAAATAGTTAGCTCCTCCAATGGAGGTTATCTCGGTAGGCCCAAAAACATCCAAGTATACAAGCTCCAGTGGTGTTGTCTTTGTGTCACACCCACCTTTCAAAAAACTGGCTCTCTTTTGTTTGCCATAAAGGCAATGTTCACAAACGGCTAAGTCAAAAAGTTTGAGGCCCGGAAGCTGATTTCTTGTGTGCATAACATGGAGTCCTTTTTTGTTAATATGCCCAAGTCTTTGATGCCAAAGATCCGCTTTGCTGTCCTCAATCACCATTGCAGCTCCCACTTCACCATGAGTCTTAAATATGTATAGACTACCCACTTTATTACCATTTGCAATCAGCATGGTACCATGAGTTACCTTCCATGTATCCGGAAGAAAATTTACATTAAGACCTTGATCAAAGAGTTGTCCAACGGATATCAAATTCCGCTTCAATTTTGGGACATGGCGAACATCTTTGAGCAGCCATGTTTTACCACCTTCTAATGGCAGCAACACATCCCCTTTGCCTGTAATTTCACAAGCTTTGTTATCTCCTAAGAAAACATTTCCAAAATGACCTTCATGGTAGTTAATGAACGCTTCAAGACATGAGGTAGCATGATGGGAGGCACCGGAATCAAGCACCCATGAATCCGGAGTAGTGTCGGTTGTTGAAAGGATTAGAACACTATCATCTTTATTGTAGACTGTATTTGCTTCGTTGTCCCGCACCCTTTCTTGTGCCCTTTTGAAGTTTCTACAATCCTTCTTTACATGACCAACTTTGCTACAAAACCAACAATCACCATTTCTGTTTCTAGACTTTGATCTCCTTGCTGATTTCGAACGTCTATGATAATTATTTTTGCCTCTATTATGACTTCTACCTCTATTTTCGGTGCTGACCATCGTTAAGGCTTCACCGGATGAAGGTTCATCATTCTTTCTTCTCAAATCCTTGCTGAGAAGAGTAGCTGCTACATCATTAAAAACCAACTTATTTTTACCGGATATAGATGTTCTAACTGCTGTTACAATGCCATCCCAGCTGCTTGGCAAAGAACATAATAAAAGAACAGCCTTGCTTTCATCATCTTGTGTCATCCCCACCGAAGTCGCTTGACTAATCAATGTATTAAATTCATTGATGTGGTTTGCCATAGCACAACCTTCTTTCATTTTCAGTTTGTACAAGTAGCACCTCATGATAAACACTTTATTTGCAGTCGATGCCATTTCATACATGGCTGTGAGTCTATCCCATACATCTTTTGTTGTTGCATCACCCGTGACATTGAAGAGAACATTGTTGGACAGCGAGAGAAAAATTGTCGCTCTTGCCTTATTGTCTAATTTTTCCCATTCTTCATCAGCCATCGCAGTTGGCTTCTTTGCTTTCCCTTCAAGCACAAGTGAAAGGTCTTGCTTTATCAACAAAGACTCCATCTGCACCTTCAGTAACCCGAAGCTCTGATTGGAGAACTTCTCTATCATCGCTTCTTCCATGGTTTTGGAATTTCAACCACCAAAATCTTAACAGCGATCTAACCTCGCTCTAATACCAATTGTTAGGATGAAGAAACGAATTTAAAAGAGCAGAGAAAACAGAAATATAAACTAAACAACACAGACAAATGAGACACATAGATTTATCGTAGTTCGGCAATTGCCTACGTCCACATTTAAGGCAAGGGAATCAATAAATTAATAACCAAGTCTGATTTACACACATACACAGCTGCAAGCAGCTCCAGAATTCATCTCTACAAATGATATGCAATCAGTTCTTAAAGAGCTTACAAAAGAGAAGTTGAAGAGCCAAGAGTTTTGGCGGTAAAAGGAAGGAGTCCGTTGGACTTCACTTCCAACAATAAGAAGGATGGGGAACCAACTGAATGGCAGCATTTTCTTCAATGCAACACTTTACCATACAATCTATTAAAGTTTTTAAGGGTCTGAAATGATAAATATATTATGATCATACAATCTTTACACTTCCAGATATAGAACTCCTAAAATAGTCTTTATCATAGGTAAGTTTAGAGGTGATTCCACAATTTTGCCTTATAAATTTTAACAAACACTTTGCTGGCTAATTACATTACCTTGACGCATTCAATACACTTACACATTACTGGTTTTGATCAGAAAATCGACTTAGAACAACCTACATCACAATTAGAACAAATTTTGATCCATAGGATGTGAGAAAATACTGTTTTCTTTAATAGTTAATTGCCAACAAAATTACATAGAATGCCCTTGAATATATTTGGGCAGCATATCTGGTCCCCCAACTCCTTTATTTTTTATGTAGACTTGTCACATAAATCTTTCATTGAATGGAGAGATTGTAACACCAAAGGGATGATTGTTTCTGCTGGCTTCAAGTCTTGCCTAGACAAGGATGTCAGTGCCAACTCTGTACAGCTACTTAGAAACAAAGCCACTGACTTCTACCCTAATCTACACTCCCCCACTCAACCAGCAAGACACAGGTACTATGTATTTACTTCAATCTGCTTAGGAATGATGGCGTCCAAGAAAGGGAAGGATACATGGTTCAAAAGAATCATGTCCTCATTCTCTAACATGCCACTCCTACAAGATGCATCCAGCTGTTCACTTCCACGCTTTTCTTGCTTCCATTTTTTGTCTTATTCTAGGCTGACATAGATTCAAAGAGTCCCAAGGCTTTTAAAATTCCTTACCAAGCTGACAAATAGTTGACCAAAGGGTGATCATAATTGCCTCCAAAAAAATCAGGGAAAAGTCATGCGGTTTGCTCTTAAAACTCCACTCCACTGCTCTGAGCCTTTTCGTTTCTAACAAACTCCAATTTACCACTTCCTTTCAATATCAAAACAATGCCCTTTGCATGCCCAGCAAATCAATGCTCAATATCGCCCTGTAATAAATGATTAATCTGCCAAGATAGGGCAGAAGAAATCCTCAACTTGCAAGATAATTTCATCCAATTTGATTCACCAATGATTTTATGCCAAGACACCAAGAGAGAAACCCACAACCAGATTTGAGAGTTATGTCTCCACCAATATCTTCTGAAATTCGCCCAGCCAGTGTTTCTCAACGCCAAGGAACCATGTTAATTTCCATGGCCAAATAAAATTCCTATCGACCTTCCAAAATGATCATAGTCTCATGCCCTAGTCCAAAATCATCACGCCAAAATATTATATCCATTCTAATGCTTTGGTTCCAATATGACATCCACTATTTGATGACACCAAAAAGGTTGATGCTGCTATTGGAGAAGTCGTAACAAAATAACACTTATTTAAGCATACAAGCTATTCACCTCTATATGCAAAATAAAATCATCTTACCCTAGACATCTGATTATTCCTGATGACCACCAAACTTCAAAAGCAGAAATTTATCCTTCTGGCTCCCAAAAGTGACTTTATTTTAATATTAAACCTTTCTGGCACTTGTCACTTAATCTTTACTTTATAAATAATTTAATCAAAGTTGTCTTTTAATGTGTGTTTTGGACAACTTAAAATTAATTAATTAATTGTTTTCGAAACTAAAATCTGAGGGCACTGACAAATTCACGGGGTTCACTAGAAACCCGACAATGGGGACATTACAAAGCATGCATAATGGCAAGCATTTCTTTATCTTTGAAAAAATGCATTGAACTCATTACCATGCTAAGTTAGAGATGCCACAAGCTAGTAATTGCATATCTATCATACGTGAAATGGGGAATCAACTTAATGGTGACCTTTTGTCCAATGCAACACTTAAGAATCTAATATAAGAAGGATGGGGAATCAACTGAATGGTGATCTTTTCTTCAATGCAACACTTAACCACACAATCTATTAAGGTTTCCAAGGGTCTGAAAATGATAAATATAATATGATCCTACAATCTTTACACTTCCAGATATTAAAACTCCTAAAATCTTTATCTTAGGTAAGTTTAGAGGTGATTCCACAATTTTGCTTTATAAATTTTAACAAACACTTTGCTGGCTGATTACAAGACCTTGACGCGTTCAATACACTTACATATTCCTGGTTTTGATCAGGAAATTGACTTAGAACAACCCACCTCACAATTAGAACAAGTTTTGATTCATAGTGTGTGAGAAAATACTGTCTTCTTTAATAGTTAATTGCAAACAAAATTACATAGAATGCCCTTGAAAATATTTGGGCAGCATATTTGGCCCCCCAACCCCCTTTTTTTTTGTAGACTTGTTTCATAAATCTTTCATTGGATGGAGAGATTTTAACACCAAAGGGATGATTGTTTTTGCTGGCCTCAAGTCTTGCCTAGACAAAGATGTCAGTACCAACTCTGTCCAGCTACTTAGAAAGAAAGCCACTGTTTCTACACCAATCTACACACCCCCACTCAGCCACATAGAACTCAACCAGCAACACACAGGTACTATGTATTTATCTATCTGCTTAGGAATGATCACATCCGAGAAAGAGAAGGATACACGGCTCAAAAAAATCACATCCTCATTCTCTAACACACCACTCCTACAAGATGCATCCAGCTGTTCATCTCCATGACTCTCTTGTTTCCCTTTTTTGTCTATTCTAGGCTGACTTAAATTCAAAGAGTCCCAAGGCTAAATAGTTGACCAAAGGGTGATCATAATCACCTCCAAAAAAATCAGTGAAAACTCATGCAATTTGCTCTTAGAACTCCACTCCATTGCTCTGAGCCTTTATGTTTGTAACAAACTCCATTTTACCACTCCCTTTCAATATCAAAACAATGCCCTTTCCATGCCCTGCAAATTAATGCTCAATATCACCCTGAAATAAATGATTAATCCGCCAAGATAGGGCAGAAGAAATCCTCAAATTGCAAGATAATTTTGCCCAATTTGATTTACTAATGATTATATGCCAAGACGCCAAGAGAGAAACCCACGACCAGATTTAAGAGTTGAGTCACCACCAATATCTTCTGAAATTCGCCTAGCCACTGTTTCTTAACTTCAAGCAACCATTTTAATTTCCATGGCCTAATAAATTTCCTATCGACCATCCAAAATGATCATAATCTCACACCCTAGTACAAAATCATCATGCCAAAATATTATTTGCATTCTAATGCTTTCGTTCTGTTGTCACAAAGGTTTGCACCCTTGTTGAGTTATTAACCCAGCAACCTTGTGAAACATAGAAACAACCCCGAAGTGTGGGACCTTGCACGAAAGGTTTGAATCTCCAAAGAAGGTTGACTTCGTTCTCAATCTCGCTGCAGGTTTTGAACCAACTCAACACTCCAAATTTTTACTTTTAAACCTATTCTAACAACTTACAGAGGAAAAGGGAAGATGGAAATACGAAAATGAAAGGAGGTGATGCACCAAGATAAGAGATATTCCTCTCCCCACCTTGAAATGACACAAAGAATCAATCGAAATACCCTGGAGATGTACAAACTTCAGTTGCATGAATGACCCCAAACGCATGTATGGAGGTTAGAATCTGCTGAATGTCAAAAGGGGAGAAAGTTTCCCACAAGTCACACTTAGAAAACAAGTTAACACAACATATGTGAGAGAAAGCCACCATAACACACTTTTATCACGAAGGTAAGAAAACATACACAACATGCATAAGTCGAAGAGAGGCAAGAATGATGATTTCAATTCATTCTCAGGCCAACAACCAAACTTATAGTTGCAAAAATGCAAGAAAATATACAAATCTATAAGAGAATTGAAAGAGTAGAAAGTAGCTCAAGCTAGCAGGGAGATAACCCTTTACAATGAGGCTTAATAGCCTATATATGGAAAATTGGTTGTAGAGAAGAGACCAACGGTCAAGAAGGGGAAACCTTGACGCTGGCCTATACAGGAGAATGTTAGTTTGGGAAGGTTGGGAAGTGCTTGGATCTGACACGGTTGTGCATGCAAGAAACCCATCCATACCTTGACAAGGCAATCTCAAGAAGAAAAGTACTTCTCGAAGGTAGATTGCCTAACATTCCAAAGTCAGAGCATGCGAACTTGACGTGAAGGCCATCAAGTAACAATAAGTAAGCATGGCCTTGGACTCTACTTGATGGCAATCCTTCAAAAAACATTAAATGCGCCCTTGTAGCTCCATGAATGAAAGTAGACAAGTTGTAGGAGTTGGTGGAGCATTAAGAGCCTTGCGTGTTGATCACGCCATTTGGAAGTGTTGTAGTCGTCGGAGATCGAGCATTGGGCCCTCAAGAAATTGCTACAAAGGGAGAGGAGTTGGGAACCTCAGAGTCCAAAGGGATGAGAGGGAAGAGATAGGAGGATCTCGGATTTCAGGGTTCGGGGAGACATGATACCTCTTCCAAAAAGGGAAGGGGTAGGCTGGTTCTCCAAATCCTGAAATCTGAAAAGGAAGGTGTTGTGACCTAATCACACAATACCGCATCCTAAATGGGGACCCCCTACTTTTTAGGCTCGCTCGATCTTTTGTTTTGGTTTTTGGGGTCTTTTGGTGGCAATCTCGTCAATCTCTCTGCTTTGCGAGTGTTTGGGGTTTGAACTGGTCAAGTCTGCTTTTCTTTTGAGCGAATTTGGTTAGGTGTAGGGCTTGTTTTGTCAGTTTTAGGGTTTTTGCCTTCAGTCCTAGATTTTAGGGGTTTCTTTCAGGGTTTTGGAAAAACTGAACGTAGAACTGGAATCAGGACCCTTCGAGGAACCTCCCAGTAAAATTTGAGCGAAATCGGAGCAAATTTCTATTTTTAGAAAGTTCCTATTTTTTAGGGATTTTATTGCGTCCCGGAATGTCTTCATTTTGCCAAAAATCAAACTTACTATTTTTATTAAGTTTCTATTTGTAGTAATTCATCCTTTGTCCTGTTTTGGGCTCTAACTTTGACATTCTGAAAAGTTTCTATTTTTGGAAAGTTCATTTGTGACAAGTCCCCATAGGCAAATGATGAAGACTGAGCATTGCTGAAGAATCTGTCTAAATCCAGAAGGCTAGAAAGCATACAAGATCAATAAAAAATGGCTAAGTGTTAGCATCCATTCCTGAAGGGGAAAGTGATAAAGAATGTTCGAAGTCTGGAGAAATCCACTTCAAAATCCAAAATGGCACTTCAGTCCGGAAAGTTGAAAAGTGAATTCCCATGCCTAGGTGAAATCCACATACAAATTTGGAGTAAGGCGATGTTGTGACGTATTCACACATCGCCCCATTGCAAATGGGACCCCTACTTTTTGCTTTCTAGGGTTAGTTTTCTTTGCTTGTTTGTCTGGGTTTGTGCTATTAATCTTTGCATTGGAAAGTTTCTAGAGAGCTTATTAGAATAGGGAGAGTTAGTGTCCCAAGTTAGGTACATTAAGGTTCCTTCATGAGGACCTTTCCTTGAGAGATTTCTTGCCTTAATTTGATGAAGTTTTGTGCCCTTAAGCTTTGATTGATGTAAGATAGACATATTTATCCTTTGGAGGCATCCATGGTCAAGTTTAAGCTTGAAGGTTTGACGAAATGGAGAGGAATTGGATTGAAAAGATCAAATTCGCTCCTGACCCTTCCAAGGGTACATGAGCGAATTCTTCTTAGACTCCCTTTTTGCTAATATTTTGGATAAAATCTCACTCTAGGGCATTGATTGGAGAAGGACTAACTTGAACTCACCCTAAGGGATGAATTTGAGCAAATTTGGACTTAAAATTTGAGGGAGAAATTGAGAATTTGGGTGAATAAACCAAATTCGCTCCTGACCCTTCCAAAGGGACAGGGGCGAATTCTTTTAAGGAAGACACCTTGCTCCTAAATTAAAAGGAATTCTTACTCCAAAGTTTCAATTGAGGAGAAATTAACTTATCCATGCCTTTGAAGAAGTATAAACATCATGTTTGAGCTAGCAAATGGGAGAAGTGATGAAGAATTTGAGCACAAATGCCAAATTCGCTCCTGACCCTTCCAAAGGGACAAGAGCGAATTTCCTTAGATCTCCTAACTTAGATAAAAAAAGCTTGCTCCTACGCCTTGACTGAATGAAGATTAACTTATCCATGCCTTTGGGGTAAGTTGCAACGAGATTGGGTGAGGAAATTGAGCCATGAAGCCAAATTCGCTCTTGACCCTTCCAAAGGTACTGGAGCGAATTTCTCCAAGAGCACCTTCTTGCCCCTTATTTGGATCAAAATCATGATTCTATGCCTTGAGTGAAAGGGACTTGATTCATACATGCTCTTGAAGTGGATTCAAACAAAGTGAAGTGATGAAATATGGAGAATTTATGCAAAAAGCAAAATTTCACTCCTGACCCTCTCAAAGGGTCCAGAGCGAAATTCTTTGAGGTCATGTCCCTTCCAAAGGTACCCAAGCGAAATCTCTTGAAGCCTCCTTTTTGCTCCTAATTTGCGTCAAATCTAGGCTCCAAAGGCATTGGTTAAGGTTGAGACACCCTTAGACAAACATTTGAGTGAATTGTGGTCGCAAAATGTTAGGAATTTGAGCAATAAATCCAAATTTCGCTCCTGACCCTTCCAAAGGGTCCAGAGCGAATTTTCCTAGGGGTCATGTACCTTCCAAGGGTACACAAGCGAAGTTGTCAATAGTTGCTCTTTGACTCCAAAATTTAAGCAAGGAAACCCTTAGGACGCCTTCTAAACATGGTACAATGAGAAAGGTGAGTGTTTTGATCAATGTCTAAGCTTTATGCCTCAATTTCGCTCCTGACCCTTCCAAAGGGACAGGAGCGAATCTCCTTAGATCTCCCTTCTTGCACCTAGTTTGGACCACAAACCTTGCTCCCATGGCATCTTTGAAGAAGTTAAATGCACTTGGAACATGAAGAAATGGAGAATCTGGGCAAAAACACCAAATTCACTCCTGACCCTTCCAAAGGGACACGAGCGAATTTTCTTAAAACACCTATTTGCTCCTTGTTTGGGTTGAACTCTTTGTTCCTATGGTGTGATTGAGGGAAGATTAATGACTTAAAGTGATTTGAGACCTAGATGAATGCCCTTGGACCTTGAAAGAGTTAGGAATCTGACCAAGATTGCCAAATTCGCTCCTGACCCTTCCAAAGGGTCCAGAGCGAATTCCTCGAGGCATGTACCTTGCCCAAGGTCCAGAGCGAATTTTCTCAAAGGGTCATGTACCTTCCAAAGGTACCAAAGCGAAATCCTTGAGGAGACCTAATTCTTCACCAAAGTCATTGAATGGTTGTCATTTTGAGCAATAGTGAGAGTAAATTGACTTGGTTATGGTAGGAAAAGGATCAAAGTTCAAGTCTAAGACAAAGTTATGAGAAAAGAAGTGTGAATTGAGCCTAAAGGAGCAAATTCACTCCTGACCCTTCCAAAGGGTCCAGAGCGAACTTCTTCAAGAGACTTTGTACCTTGCTCAAACCTTTGAACCAACCCATTCCTAAGTATTTTTAAAGGCAAATGACTTGATTTTGATGAGGAAAATGTTGAGAGATGAAGTTCTACGAAGGAAGAATTGAGCAAAATGTCCAATAGGTCCTGTCCTTCCAAAGGGTCCAGAGCGAAATTGATCCTAGTGCCTTCTTGTTGATGGTTTTAAGTGAGAAATACCATGTTAGGATGAATATATCATATGTGCTTGACACCATCTTTTGTTTGTTTTGCAGGTTTTCAAGACCAAGTTGGAAGGAGATCAGGCAAGGACAAGGACGACCTCTTCAAACCTCATCATCATCGAGGACACCTTAAGTGCAAGGATGAAGACTAAAAGTGTTAAAGACTTAAAGTGTTCAAGGAATTGCAAGCAACGGAGTTAACCATCCTCAAGGACCTCATTCTATCACATGGAGAAATCATAAGATGACAGAGAAGAAGGAATGATTTGATCCTGAAGAAGCCTCATCAAACACAAGAAAGTCAAAGAAAAGATACCCCATTCATCAAGTATAAGGACGGAAGAGGATCAACCAAGGTTAGTGCAAGGGTACTTTGAAGAAGCAGATAGTTCCAGAAGAGTTAATCAAAGTTAGATTCTCATTATCACCACATTGAGTATCAAAAGAGATATGACATTCCTTGACCAAGCAAATGCTAGACAAGGTGGCATCCTAGTCACTATTCTTCCAATTAGAAGTCCACCTCAACATGTCCAGATTCAGTGAATCACGCTTATGCACAAAGGCACAAACTCCGATGTACCTACCCCTGCTTCCTATTGGTTCTCATGCATTGAATGTAATTTTCTCATTGGCTAAAGGAGTTTGTTGTAACAAACCCTAATTAGGGTTTTCGTCTTGAAATCCTAGCCATTGATTGGAAATCAATCAGAGCCATTGAAATGTAAAGAGCTCTCTATATAAAGCTCTGGCTCCTCATTTGTAAAGGTTAATAGTTGGTTAATAGCTAATAGTAAGTAGAATAGAATAGCAAATAGAATAGAAATTAGAATAGAGTAGGAAGAGAAGGCAAGACATTGTTGCCTTAATTGTAAAAGACTCCATTTTCATTGAAGATATGGTGAAATATGTTGTTTCTTTGCAATGTGCATGTTTTCTTGTTGAATCTTCATATTAGATGGTAGATAATTAGATTGAATGGAGAAAATTGTTGAATACACTCGTGTGGAATCCGCCTAGTCCATACCACTAGCCTCTTACTGATTGTAAGTGCGCCGTGCGTGGTCAACTAGCATTGAATGAGCTTAATCTCGAATTGTTATACGTACATTGTTCATGCATTAACTTGATTGGTGATCAGTGTCTGATGGTGTAACGATTTAAACATATTCGAAGTGTCCCTTAGAAGATTGCACTGAGCTGGTGTCAAATTGTTCAGTTTGATGGTGAGACCTAGCCTAGTAGGACTCCGCCTAGTCGTTCATCTATATTCTTACATTCTAGGTCCTAGAATAGATTCTCTAAACCCTATGCTTTTGATATTTCTTTATCTCCCAGCGAGTAGTTAGGACTCAAGTTCCAACAAATTAAGCGTTCGGGCATTCAAATGTAAGTCCCCTTGTAATTCCAGCATAATCACATCAAACCAACTGTGCTTATCCACACGCAGAGACCCTACATACCAGAACCTTGGAGTTATTTCGATTGATCCTTAGGCAAATCTTCAACATTCGAATAACTTTGTTCAAGAGAGGATAAGATACCTTGGTATTTTATTCTGTGTTCGCATGTGCATAAAAAACACATCAACAGATGCCAAATTCAACATGTCTTGGAATTCATGAAAAGATCAAAGTTCCATGCCTAGGGTGAAACAACGCCCATGCATTGGGAAGGGCGCCAAATTTGATGCATCATGGAAATCATCAAAATTGTGAATTTCCATCACCAGTGAAGATTTGTGCCCTAATCCTTAGGAGGGTGCCAAATGGAAGGAGCCAAGGAACAATTGAAAAGGTCAAAATTCCTTTGCACATGAAAAATAGCGCCCAAGCTTGGTCACAAGCGCTAAGATGGTTAGGTCAAGGAAAATGGCAAAAGATGGAAATTTCACCAAGCATGGAGAATGGCGACTAAGGGTGAAGTTGGGCGCTACAATAAGTGCCTCTTGGAAAACCTAAAATGCATCAAATTCCTTGGCACATGTTAAAATCCGCCGAAAGTCTTGGAAGAGTGCCAAATGAAGTAAGCATAGGAAAGCTCCAAAATATGAAAATCCATGCCTTAGGCAAAATCTCGCTCAAGAAAGTCACAGTGCGCCAAATAGGGGGTAGCATGGAAAAGTTGAAGATATTCAAAATCCTTGGCAAGCACAAAATTCGACCCTAGGAGTTGGAAGGGTGCCAAAGTCAAGAGGTCATGGAGAACGTGGAAAATGAAATTTCCTTGCCTTGATGAAAATTCCGCCCTAGTTCTGGATGGGGCGCCAAAATGGATGATGCAAGGAAAATGGTGAAAAGTCATGAATTCCATGCCTAGGTGTCTTTAGCGCCCAATGGAGTAAGGCGCCAAACAAGGGAGATGAAGGAAAATCAAAGAAATGAATTCATCAAGGATTCAATCACAAAGTGAATTCCACGCTTAAGTTTGAAAATTCAGGAAATCTTCCAAGGCATGAACGTCCAGGATGAAGTTTTTCCAAGGCAAAGGGGAATTTGAAGGTCAGGAAAGGAAGGAAAAGCATAAATCCCCTCGGGAAGAAATTTAAAATTTCCATTTTTAGGCACCAAATCGTATCAGAATCCAAAATTTTTTGCAGATTTGGAATTGTGAGAGAATTCTCTCTCTTGGACCCGGGTCCTAAATTTTGGGAGAATCCCTAAAAAATAGGAGATGATGGAAAAGCATTGATAATTCCCTCCAGAGCAAGAAAAGTCACACGAAGTGGATGGATTAGGTGAATCTTGAAGAATCTTTCAAAATCCCTCCAAAATTTGAAAAAATGGAAGTTGGTGAGTTGGCAAGGAATATTCTAAGTATGATGCATGACTTAATGCATTAAGAGAAATTTCCAAATTTGAACTCAACTACAAGGGAAATTCCATGTGCATGGCATGGTGAATGGGAAAGTATGACGCATAATTAATGCAATTGCCAAGTTTGATTCCTCCCAAGTTAGCAACACGTAAGGGAAACTCTATATAAGAATGAAGATACATTTCATTTCTAACGTGCGAGCTTCAAGAAAGAAGAGTGGGAGAGAAAGAGAGTCATACTTAGTAGATTTTTTCATCATTTTCAAGAAGCTTTTATAGGATGGCAGAATCAAGTAAGGCAGCTACCATCACCAGACAGGCACAGATAAAGGCAAAGTTGAAGGGATTCCTCTCGGAATCCAACATGGTGTCCGGGTGGAAGGAAATCAGTGATACCAATTTAGGAACATTCAATTTGGCTGCTTTCAGGATCAGGATGTTTAGAACAACAGGGTACAATCCATCTCCTACAGCTACCAAGATAGTCAAAAGTGGAATTGTTGTGACAGCTGGTTTTCCTCCTCCTATCCAGTGTCCAGACTTGATTCTTGAGTGTGCAAAACATTACAATCTGGAGAGGAAGACAATTTCAACATCAAATAGCAAGCTGTTAGCCACATTGACTTTGGAAACAATTGGTGAAGCTTTCAGAATTCCTTCACATCATTCGATGACTTATTTGACCATGAGTGGAGCTAAGGCAATATATGATGCAAGTCCTGATAGATTGGGGGAGACCATCAACAAGCATTGGCTGCAAAAACCTAGACCACACATCTCCAAAATGTCGAAGACACTCACTATCTTCGAATTCAAATAGGAATATGTGGACCTGATAATGATGCTGAGTAGAATAATGGGGTGTCCACATATCGTTAATTTTGAGCCATGGATGTTTTTCTACATCGGCGAGGTTATGAATTCCAATGGGTTAGTGGACTGGGCCAGGTTAATCAGCCACTACGTCCATGAACAGTTGAAGGATTTGAAGGAAAAGAAGTCGCAGTCCTTCTACATGAGCTCCTATGTAATTTACATGCTTGCAAGGATTGGAGGCTTTGATGGTCTGCTTGGAAAAGGAGTTATGGGTTGCGGACTAGCACAACTGAAAGTTCATGAGAATTATCCTCAGTTGCACCTCTACAATACTAATTCTTTCAAGCTGGCGAACAACGCTTTCACTATGTACCTGATTAGATTCATGTAGAATGAGCTCCATATGAGAGTGTTGCCACAAGCTAGGGCATTGGTTCAGAAATTTGGAGCCACGTTCTTGCAATTTCTGAAATTCACATATATCAGGACACAAGGCTTTGCTTTCCAGCCATACAAACTGCCACGATATCCATCTGACAAACTGATAATGTTAGAACTTATGAGGCAGTTGACAACTTATGATCAAATTCAGAAGAAGAAAAAGAAGCTGCCCCTTGAATTCCCAGTCGTCCTTGGGGACGACGTGGAAGTATGCCTGAACTTGGCAACAACTAAGAAGGCAACTAAGGAATTGGCATTTTACCGCTTGGCATATTACACCACCAGGTCTCACTATGATCCTTATCATAAGATCAAAAAGGTTGTTGGGGTGAAGTTTCTACATAAGTTTCATCTAGAAGACTACTGGGAAGATGCAAGGAATAATGCAGGTGCCAGATCAAGTGAAGGAAGATTTAGACTTAGTGCAACCTGAATTCGAAAAGGTGAAAGATCAACCCATTCAACAGCCAGACTGGTCAGAACCTGAAATTGACGATCTAGACGTCTTGGCTAGACCTATTTTAAAGTTTACCAGACAGTGGGTTGATAGGCATATCAAAAGGTTGAAAGTGGGAAATGCCCACATGAATTTCCAATTAATGGGAAATCTTGATTCCCATAGCGAAGCTACGAAAGGATCTTCACAAGCTCAGGCTGAGGAAGGAGAAGTTCAGCAAAAGGAGGCTAATCCTGGAAAAGGAAGGAATGTTCCGAAAAGGTCGCGAATGGTGAAAAGGAAGAGTGTTCAGCAGGAAACCCAACAAGAGGTCCATCAAGAGGTTCATCAAGAAGTTTAGCAAGAAGTTTAACATGATGAACCAACGCCGAAAAGAGCAAGGGTGGAAAGGATGCAATCACCAACCAGCTCTTCTAGTGTACAGGAGGTAGAAATGTTTGTTCGAGAGAATCCAGTAAATCCACATCCAGGCAACATCCTTGACAATGCTCCATTACAAGACGTTCTCAGTGTCAGTGCTTCACATAGACCCAACCAGCAAGGAGGTCAAAGACAGGAAATTCCTCCTCATCAGGAAGAGACTTGCCAGGATAGTTTCATGGAAGCCATCCTTGGGGAAATGGATGAAGTATCGCAAGAGCTCGAACAGATGGAAATTCATAGTCACTCCATTCCCGCTCCTGATTGGTTGATGGATAGATTAAGAAGGGAGCTGAAAAAAGAAGTTGATTCAACACGGGAGTTAGAAGAGTTGTTAAAAAGAATGGATCAGCCGACAAAGAAGAAGGCTCCCTGAAAATTCTCCAAGGTCGTAAGGGATGAATCTGGATCCCAAACCTTGCATATAGCTGACCCTGCAGTAGATAAATACAAGAATCAAATTATGCCTGAAGATTATGTGATTAGACAGGTTGATCTAGGGCATGCTTTAATTGGACAAGTAATTGAAGACTTCGAAGGATTTTCCTTGGCCATGAGAGAAAAGATGCAGAAAACAAAGGCAAAATGTAAAAGGCTGAAGGAAGAAAATAGGGCCTTGAATACATTAGAAATCTCAAGCGACCACTCAGAGAAGCAGATTCCTTATTCATTCCTCCTTCTTCTCTCCCTAAGGAAGTCATTGATGACACATAAGTAATTAGAGAAATGGCCCAAAGTTCCAGGGAATGGGTGGAAGACGTCTTTACTACAACTAGAAAATTCATTGAAGACTTAGCTCGTCTTCATTCCCGATTGGTTGCCCTTTTAAACAGGTTGGAAGTAGCAGAAGATCTGTGGGAAGATGTTCACATCTATCAAGACTTAACCATTCCGCGACTCAAGGCTCTAATGAAGATTCCGAAGCAAACAGTGTTGATGGGAAAGTAATTCAGGAGAACGAGATTTATGACTTTTCTCGATGGTTCTATGCTGTTTGCTCCGGAAGGAATACCTTTGAACAATTTAGCATGTAGTCTTCAACTTTAGAGGACTCGATTAGAAGGGTGCATGAAGAAATTATTAGCAGGATTGAAGTATTGTTCGCGAAGAAGCTGAGTGAAGATGGAGTGACGGTAAATTCCTTGTAATCCCTACTGCATGAATTCTTCTTCGTGTGTTTGTTTTCTAAGGAACATTTTGCAAATGTTTCTTCATTTTCCAGCATGATGAAGAAAACACGGGAAATGATGGTGGAGTGGGAAAACTTCTTTTCCAAGACCGAGGAAGAAATCACCTTGATGGAATTCGACATTGAAAGTGTGCCAAGTGTCTCCGTAGGCGAACTGGAAGCCGTCATCACTAAATTCATAATGTATTCATCACTAAATTCATCATGTATGCAAATAATGAGCGGGATAATGGTCGTCCATTTTTGGACGAGAATATTTTGATGGAGTAGTGGCAGTGCATTTACTGCCGGAATATCTTGACTTAGTGGTGGCTTGGTCAATGCATGTTGAATGCATGAAGAATCTTTTTGCATGCAGCCGCCATATTAATGATTTTATGATAGATTCCTTTTGCATGTAGCCGTCGCATGGAGAATGATGGGCATTTATTTCTGCATGAGAAATTTCCATGGTATTTTGAGCAAATTTGATTTAATGGGGTGCATTTAATGCACGAATGGATGCCATTTTGGGATTGTTTGAATTTATTGTATATGGGCTTAGTGGACATTAATTGTTGATTCCCACCTTGTTGCATCTTGAGTGGGGAATCTTCTAGGGTGAAACCCTAATTAGGGTTTGCATGTTCTCATGGCTCAAGGCCTATATAAAGGGGTGACCCCCCTCATTTGTAAAGGGAGGAGAGATTGTTGCTTAAAGTTTTTGAAGCAAACACTTAATACATTGTTCGATTGTTGGTGTGTTCTTGTGTTGTTTTAAAGCTTGCATGTTCTCACTCTCTTCATTTAAAGTAGATTTGCTTTATGTTGTTAGAAGAATTGGATTTGAGAGGATTACTTATTGCAGAGTCCCAGCTCATACTTTTTGTGTGCATCTAATTGTTGCACACTTTGCAAAGTTAGATTGAGCCTACTATATGTGTATGCTTAACTTCGATTATCAGTGAAGATTATTCAACGATGGTTTTCGTTGGTGATTTGAAAAACCTCTACACACCCTTTGAAGATTGCACCGCTTTCGTGTAGTTGTGTTTTGCTGGCAAAACAAACTGTGGTTTGATTTTGCATGAGTGATCCCATCTCCTTGTTCTCAGGATTAGATTAGACTTAGAGTAGCTTTCTAAACCCTATCCCATTTACTTTTCGCACGTCTTAACCCAAAAACCCAAAAAAGAGAGCTTTCATTGCAAATCCTTCGCGTAAAAAATCCTTGAACCCACAAATTTGTCAAAATCTTCTATGATCATGTGTAAGGCCCCTTGGGTTAACATCAAATTCATCAACTAACTGATGTCACGTCCACGCGCAAAAGGAACCTTGAGATTAGTCGTTTGATCTTTGTTTGCAATCTTAGCATACGACCTGATTTTAACCAAGAGAGGTGAAGTGACCGTTGGGAACTTTATTCTATGTTAGATGTAGTCATAGAAAACACGTCAACAGAAGGGAAGTATGAGTTTCAGGGTTCAGGGGGAAGGTTACCTCTTCCCAAAAAGGGAAGGGGTAGATTGGTTCCCCGAATCTCGAAATCCGGAAAGGAGGGGAATTCCGGGTTTCGGGGAGATAGGATACCTCTTCCCAAAAAGGGAAGGGGTAGATTGGTTCCCCGAATCTCGAAATCTAGAAAGGAGGGGAAGTCCGGGTTTCAGGGTTTGGGGAGACAGGATACCTCTTCCCAAAAAGGGAAGGGGTAGACTAGTTCCCCGAATCCTGAAATCCGAAAAGGAGGGGAAGTTCAGGGAGAGATGATACCTCTTCCAAAAAGGGAAGGGGTAGATTGGCTCCCCGAATCTTGAAATCTGAAAAGGAAGTCACATTTTGGGGTTTGGGGAGATAGGATACCTCTTACCAAAAAGAGAAGGGGTAGATTGGTTCCTCGAATCCTGAAATCTTGAATTCCTAGGAAGAGGGAAGGAGAATGGACCAATGGACTCCAAGGTGCAAGGCAAGATGCAAGGGTGAAGGGAGAAGGGAGAAGGCCCAAAGTCCGCCTCATGACAAGAGATTATTTAAACATTTCCTTGATTTCCTAACTCGACGATTGATCAATTGGGGCAGCGCTGGTCCATTGAACATATCTTCGATCAGTTCTCACTAATGGACCAAGGGTGTCATAAAATGATAACATGCTCGCGACCTTTGCAGGATGCTTGCCTGCTAAGCATGAGATCCAGAAGCCTTGAGCATCCATTGGGCATTGAGTCACTGAGAGGACCCAAAACATGTGCGTGCCTACAGTTGGAGGAAAGCTGGGAACTAGAGCATACATTCTCTTAAGGAAGATGTAACAGTTGCAAAAGCACTTATGAAAGCAAGACAACCTCTAATCTAATATATACATTGTCATCAAGACGCTCTTTGTAATTGACATAAAATGTCTATTGTTCCTCCGGGCAACCGTCAAGTCCTTGAAATATATTGTGTACTACCAAGGAAGGTAGGAGGGTATAGCTGAATGAACTGGAATCCTTGGTTGACCATCTCTAGTCTTCTCCTCTGTAATAATTTCATGTGCAAATAAAGATATATTTTACTGCTGTGTCTGGTAAGTGTTGTCACAAAAGTTTGCACCCTTGCTGAGTTATCAACTCAACAACCTAGTGAAACATGTAAACATCCCTGAATTGTGGGATTTGTTGGTGTACGTTTTATCATTCAGCGAACATTAGAATAAAATGTCAAAGACACTCCATCCTTTCTTGAACAAAATTACTACGTGTGCCAAGATTGCAAAGAAAGATCACAGAACGACTCCAAGGTTTATATGTGCGAACGAGCGACTTTATTTGGAATAGCTTCCTTGGTTATGTATGCTGAAATACAAGGGGGACTTACGCTTGGCTCGTTCAATTCACAATGAAGGTCTAGACAATGAAGCTAAATCATTTGGGTCTTGGATCATGGATTTTAAGAAAATTGAGGAGATAAGTGTTTAGGAGTTCTAATCTATTCCTAAGAATTCAAAAGACGGTATTGACTCGGTGAATCTAATAACCATGCTTTGCTTTGCCACGTTAGGACAACTACACAAAGTGGGTGCAATCTTCAAGGGGTCTGCTTATGATTTTCATGTCATGAATAACTACCATCAAATTGAACAATATTTATCTAGACAAAAGTTAAGCATCCACAAAGTAAGCTCAGACTAACTTTACACAATGAACAAAAATCATCTGCTCATCAAAAGTATGAGCAGAAGATTTGCCATAAATCAATACTTATCAGATCTTGCATTCGTCTAACATACATGAAATAAAATCTAAACTATGATGAGGGATAAGAACCATGCAAACTCCAAAATAAGAGAAGTAATCACCATCAATTTGAACAATGCATTACTTATTACTTTGGCCGTTGTAAATAACAATTTACCTATCTCAACATGTTTTGCAATATGTTCCCATGTTTTACAAATGAGGGGTGAGCTCAATTTATAGGCTCTTCAATTACATTTCAATGGCCAAGATTGACTTTGAATCAACTGTCGAGATTACAAAATAAAACCCTAATTAGGGTTTGTTACAACTAACTACTTCTCGACCAATGAGAAAATTACATTTGGGGACACTTGTCCTTCTTGCTAAATATAAACCAATAATAAAATAGAAAGTTGTTGCATTGTGTAGTGTGCCTTCTAGAAGTTTTTGTGGATAAGTTAGGTTCATTGAACTTGGACATGTTGACTTGGAATGATCTGATTGGTTGGAAGATGACGAGGCGCCACCTCAACGTGTTGGATGTCCTCCTTGGTCACTTTGTTCTTTTTCCATGTACTTGCCTTAGAATATCTTTTCTTGCCGATGACTCTGTCCTTTGCGCTTGCTTCTTCCTAGCTTTGATCTCAGATTTCTATCAAGATTTTGATCTCTTCTTCTAACTCGTATTTGAATCTTTGGGGTCTGGAAGTCTCCCCTTGGAGCAAATGTCTATACTTGAAGTTATTAAAATTTAATTTCCTGATTGCTTTGAGATTCCTCCTACTTGAACTGGACTGATGTTATTCCTCTGACTTCCCCAATTTGTGTCAAGAAATTGTCTAAGTATGGAAATTTGTTTGGAATACTCCTCTTGTCTCCATCTGATTCTTATTAGGAGCTTGTCTTCAATTCCTCACGAGATGAAATCCTTCAAGAAGTTGCCTTGATTGCTTCAATAGGTTTGGGATTGTAGATGAAATCCTCCAAGAAGTTCAATTTCTTTCCTATATTTTCACCAAGTCTGAGGACTTTTCTTCTTGATGCCTTGAAATTCTTTCAAGTTCCTTGAATTTGGAGAAGAATTCCTCTGTGATTTCGCCACAATGGACGAAATTGGTTTCTCTGTGAAGTATTTCCCATACTTAGCCAAAGTTTTTGGCTATTCAATTTCATTTTGTAACACCTTCATGCGGACCTTTTAACATTAGCCAAGATTTTGGCCATCTCTATGCTCAGACGAACTTTGCCTGTGGATTTGCCTTCAATTCTGAATTTGGCTTGTGTTAAGTAGGACAGACTCCATCCTTGGACAAGGATTTTATTCATTTCCTCTTTACTTTTCCTCTTTATTCTTCCCGTTTCCTGTCCAACACTTAGTCAAAATTTGACGCTTTTGTTGTGGAAAACTCCACACTTAACCATTTTTTTGCTTGCTCTTGGCAAATTCCAACACTTGGGTCGGACTTTGGAAATTACCTTCCTTTCTTGCACTTGGAGAGAGAGACCTTTCAACTTTCAAACTTGAGAAAGTATGAGAATGAAAATGACAAGTTGAAATTGATATAAGATTGAGAAGTTTGATCCTTTTTAGCATCTTTACATTCTTGGTAGATTCATCGAACCTAGTCCTCTTCTCATCCTCCTTGAAATGGCAACTTAATCCTCTCAAAAGATTTTCAAAGAAAGTTTCGAATTTTGCTCTTGGCGCCACTTCACACTTAGCCAACTTGTCTTCATCTAATATGGGTTAGTGAGTTATGAGTTGCTTAAATAGAAAGAGTTGTTTTGGTGCAAGTGTAGGTGTAAGTGTAGGTGGTGTTAAGGTAGTGTTGTGACGTATTCACACATCGCCCCATTGCAAATGGGGACCCCTACTTTTTTCGCTTTGTGGGGTTTTGCTTTCTAGGTTTTAGAGTTTTGTCTGTTAGCCTTTGCTTTTCGAGTGTCGCTAGGGGGATCACTAGGATGGCAGGCTCTGTTTGAGCCGAGGTGAGTCTTTGGGGCCCCAGAATTAGGGTTTCTTTGAGAGTCTTCCTTAGGGCTTGGTTTTGCTCTCGTTGCTAATTGTGTCTTGCTTTGTGAGTGGGTATCATTCTTGAGGGTCCGAGCTAGGTCGAGTTGGTGAGTGATGAAGTCTGAAATGTCATCCTGATCTTCAAATGCCCTGAAATTTGGCTAAGTCTGGAATGTCCTGATCCTGAAATTTGGCTAAGTATGGAATGTCCTGATCCTGAAATTTGGCTAAGTCTGGAATGTCCTGATCCTAAAATTTGACTAAGTCTGGAAAATTGAAGAATCCTCCAAAAACTAGATTTTGCAATATAACTCCTGGAGGTCCGAAACCACTCTCAAACATCCTGAAAGTATATATGGAATATAACTTAAAGTATCATAAAATGATCCCAACGGAGAGACCAAAATGTCAAATTTCGCTCCCGACCCTTCCAAAGGGTCCAAAGCGAATTTCGCTCCTGACCCTTCCAAAGGGTCCAGAGCGAAATTCTCCATAAGACATTCTACTTTGACCAAAACCTAGAACTAATGCATTCCCAGGCTTGAATGAAGGTAAAAACGCTTGTTTGAATGAAGAAATGTGAAAATGAAGTCAAGGATCCAACCCAAAAAGTGATTTTCGCTCCTGACCCTTCCAAAGGGTCCAGAGCGAAAATCTTTATAACTCTTGTTTTCCTCCTTATTTTGGCTAGGCGTTGACTTGATGGGAGATGAATGGGTATGTTTTTGCCTTGAGAGGGAGTTTGATTGATTCTGAAGAACAAGATTTTGGCCTAAAGGAGATTTTCGCTCCTGACCCTTCCAAAGGGTCCAGAGCGAAATTCATCATAAACCTCATTTGCTACCTTGTTTGACCTTGAAACCTTCTTCCTCAGGTGGAAAATGATCTAAGTTTGCTTCTTGAAGTGGTTTGAAGTTTGAAAAGTGAGTAATCTAGCCTAGAATGAGATTTTCGCTCCTGACCCTTCCAAAGGGTCCAGAGCAAAAATCTTCTTAAAGCTCATTTCCTCCTAAGTTTGACTAATTTTTGATTTGTAGGGTATCTTGGAAGGAAGGATGGACATTCTTTTTGCCTTTGAAGTGTTTGAAAGCGTTGAGAAATGAAGGATTTTGGACCAAAAGGGAAATTTCGTTCCTGACCCTTCAAAAGGGTCCAGAGCGAAATTCCTAAAAGCTCTTATTTTTGCAATGAAGAAGATCAAGTTTTGATTTGTCATGACGTGGATAGAAGAGAAATAACTTGTCTTTGCCTCTTGAGGTCGTTTTGAAAGGGAGAAATGAAGAATCTAGCCCAAGTCAAGATTTTTGCTCTTGACCCTTCCAAAGGGTCTAGAGCAAAAATCTCTCTAAGAGGCATTTCTTTCCTTGTTTAGCCAAATCTTGATGACCAAGACATGATGAGAAGAAGAATGAGCATGATTTAGCCTTTGAGAATGTTTGGAAGTTATGAAAGATGAAGGAATTGAGCCTAGAAGAGATTTTCGCTCCTGACCCTTCCAAAGGGTCCAGAGCGAAAATCCTCAAAGTCATCTTTTCTTCCAAATTTTGGACAAAACTAAACTTAGACAAGGGTGTGAGAAGGCATTTGGTTTGCCTTAGAGTGGATTTTGGTTGCCAAGAATACAAAATTGAAAGCCTAATGAAAATTTCGCTCCTGACCCTTCCAAAGGGTCCATAGCGAAATTTCTAAAATTCCCCTTTTTCCTTGCAATTCAAGACAAGATTTTGGTTTTTATACCATGGGAAGGAGAAAGACAAGATGTTCTATGCCTTGGAAGTGATTTGAAGTTGGAAGGATGGCAAGATAGCCCTAAAACAAGATTTTCGCTCCTGACCCTTCCAAAGGGTCCAGAGCGAAAATCCTAAAACCTACCCATTCCTTTCAAATTTATGCTAAGACAAGGCTTGGTTAAGGTAAGAAATGCCCTTGAGACTACCTTTGACTTGATGTTGGTTTCCAAAAGTGATGATTTTAGGCCAAAGGAGGATTTTCGCTCCTGACCCTTCCAAAGGGTCCAGGGCGAAAATCCTAAAATCTCCTATTCTGCCTTGCAAAACGAAATCAAACTTGTATTAAGTGAATGAAGAAGACCATTGCCTAGCTTTGAGCGAAGGGTTCAAGACAAAATGATGAAGGAGTAAGCCTAAGTATGAAAAATCGCTCCTGACCCTTCCAAAGGGTCCAGGGTGAAAAACACTAAAGTCACCTTTTCCTTCAAGGTTTGAGTAAAACTAAGGCTGGATTGCAGTGAAAAAAGCCATTTGGAATGCCTTGAAAAGATTTGGATCTTCAAAAAATGTGAATTTTGAGCTCAAGAGAGAATTTTGCTCCTGACCCTTCCAAAGGGTCCAGAGCGAAATTCTGGATAGGTCTTGTCCCTGGCTAGGTTACTAAGCAAAACTGACCTTTTTCGCCTTGTGAAGATTAAGCCAATGCTAGTAGGTTGGGAAGTAAGTTCAAACTGAGCGAATGTTGATGAATTGAAGTGAAGGAGATTGGAAAATTAGCCAGGAATGAGATTTTCGCTCCTGACCCTTCCAAAGGGTCTAGGGCGAAAATGCCTAAAAAGCAGTATTTCTTTCAAAATCCTGTTGAGCTAACTTATTGGTTGAGATAAATAGACCCTAGAGATTGCTTTGGAGGAAGTTAATGATCAAGCAAAGATGAATTTTGACCTAAAAAGAGAAAATCGCTCCTGACCCTTCCAAAGGGTCCAGAGCGAATTTTCTCAAAACCTATCTTTTCCCTCAAATTTATGCTAAGTCTAGTATGGGTCAAGATTAGAGGTGCCTCTGGGCATGTCCTTGAATGGTCAACAATTATCAAGTTTGAAGGTATTGAGCCAAATAATGAAAATCGCTCCTGACCCTTCCAAAGGGTCCAGGGCGAAATCCTTTGAAATTGCTATTTTTCACCTTGTTGGGGCTAGGCGAGGAGCTAATTGTGAGGTAACGTTGAAAGGAGGTCTAAATGAGCTAGGAATGCAAAATTCGCTCTTGACCCTTCCAGAGGGTCCAGGGCGAAATTCTTATGGGGCCTGTCCCTGGAAAGAGTCTTGAACTAACTTCATTTTAATATCTTTTTGTTGATGATTTAAGTTGAAAATGCTATGTTGAAATGAATTTATCATGTGTCCTTAATCATCTTTTGGTTTCTTTTGGCAGATGAAAGAAGACCAGGCCAGGACAAGGACGACTTTCTCCAGCCCAGCCTCATCAAGGACAACCTCTTCCAGTCAAACATTTGAAGGAAAGACAAGGTGGCATCCCAGTCATCACTCCTCCAGTCGGGTTGGTCCACCTCAGCATGTCCAGATTCAATGTACCCGACTCATTAGAGATGGCACAAACTTCGATGTACCTACCTCGGCTATCCATTGGTCGAATATTCCAAAGAAGACGTGTCCAAATAATGCAATTATTTCATTGGTCAGAATTAAGTTTGTTGTAACAAACCCTAATTAGGGTTTTCATTGTAAAATCTCGGCCATTGATCTCAAATTGATCTAAGCCATTGAATTGTATTGTGGGCACTATATAAGCCCTGTCTCTTCATTTGTAAAGGCTAATAGTTAGTCAATAGTTGATAGTAGGTGAATAGTTAGCTAATAGTGAATAGTCAGTTGATAGAATAGTAATTAGAGTAGAATAGCAAGAGAAGGCAAAGATTGTTGCCAAGATGTTGTTGTAAAAGACTTGTAAAACTTCATTGAAGAAATGGTGAAATCTATGGGTCGATTCAACAATTTGCATGGTCTTTATACTTCTCAGATTTGATTTCATGTTATTAGATGAGTGGAAGAAATGTGTTTGATTGATGGTGAAATTTGTATATCCATACTACTAGCAGTTTGTTGATTGCAGACTTGCCTTGTGTAGTCAACTGGAATCATTCAGCTTAAGCTTAACTTCAATTGTCGCTTCTTCATTGATATGCATCAGCTTGATGGTGTCTATGCCTGTAGCGATGATCTGAACATCATAAAGCTTTCCTCCGAAGATCGCACTAACCTTGTGGAGATGGTCCTGGGATGTCAAGACAAGACTTAGTTAGAATTTCATCAAAGGTCATTCATTGTTCCTACATTCTTAGTGTCAGAATTAGATCCTTCCCTCACCCTCATCCTTTTTTCAAAAAAATCTAGGCTAGTGAAATCCTGTGATTCCAGAGCAAATCAGACGTTTAGGTCGTCAAGTGTAAGTCCCCTTGTGATTCCAGCAAAATCACATCATACCACAAAGAGCTTATCCACGAGTAGAGAACCTACATACAAGAACCTTGGAGTTGCCTTGACTGATCCTTCAGCGAGATCTTCAGCAGTTGGGAAACTTTGCTCAAGAGAGGATAAGGTACCTTTAGGTATTTTATTCTGTGTTCGCATGTGCATGAAAAACACATCAACAGGTAGGTAAGGTTGGGTAGGTAAGATGAGTATTGGTGGTTGTGCTTCCTTCCCTGCTTGTTTCCATCCCTCGTTCTTCGTTTCCTTCGTTCCTTGCTTCCCTCCCCTTCAAGCCCCAAATTAGTGCCGGGAATGAATGGTGAGATTTTGCAATGACTAGAATTTAATCTGCAACTCACACGTCTTTAAAAAATGACTCGAAAATTGAACCTACAAGTCACACGTCTTTCAAATATTGCCAATTATTGACCAGAAAGGGTTATCAACAGCTGCTGTTCCAGCTCCAGTTGCAGTCTCAGTTTAATCTCCAGCCCCACACTTAGCCAACTTGTCTTCATCTTGGTCATGTATTGGCAAGGAATTTTTTTAGATTCTTCACGTGTTTAGGAAATTTCTCTCCGTGTTAATTCTAAGTGTTGAGTGAAATTTTCCTCGAACCCTGGCCAAACTTTATCCATGGCGAATTTATGTATTTCATGCCATGTCAATTTCTCTCTTTTCTTGGCAAACTTTCTGCCCCTTCAAAAAGTGTCAAGGCGGACTTCATACTTTCCACACCATTTGCCATACATGGCATGGCAGACTTAGCTATTTGCAAGCCAATCTTGGGCGGACTTTAGCTTTGGCCAGCCAATTTATGGCGGACTTTATCAATGGTTGGACATTTTCTTTGCTTTTCCCATGGCGGACTTCAGCATTGGCAATCCAATTCTTGTTTGGGAGGTGGCAGACTTGATGATTGTTTAGCCATGTCTTGGCGAACTTGATCTTTTACATGCCATCTCCCTTGCTTCTTTCCTTAGCGGACTTTAACTTTATCATGCCAAGTGGAGGGTGGACTTTAGCATTGGCAAGACAATTTCCTCGTTGGGCGGACTTCATCAGCTTCATGCCATTTTTGACCAAGGCGGACTTGCTGGCTGCTTGGACAATTTTCTTCATGATGCATGGGCGGACTTTACCTTGTCTTGGACATTGCCAACATGTGGAGGGCGGACTCTGGATGTGTCTTGGACATCTTCAATTTAGCCTTGGCAGACTTCGTCATGCTTAAGCCATTCTTGGTGGAGTTGGCACCTTGGCAAGCCACTTCATGGCGGACTTCATGATGTCTTGGATATTTTGCTTGCTTTTCCTTTGGCAGACTGCATGATTGGTTGGCCATGTTGGGCGGAGTTGCTAATTGCTTAGGGAATTTCCTTGACACCTAACCAACTTTTGAAATTTTATTCTCCAAGGTATCAACACAACCAAATTTTATGAATTTTTCCCTTGGCGGACTTGGCTGCTGTTTGGACAATATGCATGGTGAACTTCAGCATGGCTTGGATGTTTTTCTTCTCATCGAGGCGGAATTCACACTTGGCAGGACAAACTTGGCATTCAACCTTGGGCAAACTTCAACATAGATTGGACATTTCCAACTTGTGGCATGGTAGACTTGACACTTGGTCAAGCCAATTGTGTTTTTTTGTCTAGGTGGACTTTGCCATTGCCTAAGACATTGTCTTGCTTTGTCTTGGCGCTTAGGCAAGACATTTCCTTGACACAACCAAACTTTGAAATTTTATTCTCCAAGGTATCAACTCTTAGCCAATTTTCTGAATTTTTTCTCCCCAAGGTATCAACACTTAGCCGATTTTTTGAATTTTTCCTTGGTGGACTTTGCACTTGTGCTGGACATCCTTCCAAGGGAGGGCGGACTTCATGGTGGCTTGGACGTTGGAAACTCCTACCTTGAGCGGACTTCATGATGGCTTGGACGATGGAAACTCCTACCTTGAGCGGACTTCATGATGGCTTGGACGATGGAAACTCCTACCTTGAGTGGACTTCATGATGGCTTGGATGTTGGAAACTCCTACCTTGAGTGGACTTCATGATGGCTCAGATCTTGGAAACTCCTACCTTAAGAAAACTTCATGATGGCTTGGACGTTGGAAAATCCTACCTTGAGCGGACTTCATGGTGGCTCAGACGTTGGAAATTCCTACCTTGAGCAGACTTGCTCATAGGTCGGACATTTTCTTGGACATGGCCAACTCCATTGATGGCAAACTTTGAATTGGCCTGAGACATGGTCCTCTCTATTGTCATGAACACTTGGATGAATTTCCTTGCTCAATAATCTATGTTTGTCTAGAACATCTAGAACATCTAGAACAACATTCTGTCTGGAGATTTTCCCTTGCTTTTTGTACTTGGAGACATAAACTTTTGATTTCGAAGGCAGGAACTTGTTGTGATGTATTCACACATTGCCCCATTGCAAACGGGGACCCCCACTTTTTTCTTTGCTTTCTAGGATAGTGTTAAGAGTCCTTTGCTATTAGCCTTTGCATTGAAGGGGTATAGTTTCAAGTTTGTCTCCTTAGGTTTTAATGAAGATAGTCAGTTATTAAGGCTTTTGGAATGGATGACTCGTCTTCTACTTGTAGGGCTATGATTGAAATGAATGACTAAGATAGGTCAAGTTGAGCATGAAAGTTGGATGGAGGAGCCCTTTATATCAAGCCTAGTCAACATTGCAGTGTTTCTTTCATCATCCAGATGATTTGAGCGTACTTCAATGAGAGGTGAGATCCGGGAGTAAAATTTGACTAAGTATGCTAAAATTTCCATTGCTCCTTCCTAGGAGCGAATTTTACTTCCATTGCTCCTCTTTGGAGCGAAATCCCTCTCTAGCCCTTCAAATCATCTAAAATTGCCCCTAGCTATCATGAGATGTCTTGGTTTGAGTAAAGGATTTGATCTTTGATCAAAGACCTTGAATTAGGTTAAGTATGGGTGTAACTTCCTTTGCTTCCTAGTTGGAGTGAAACGGACTTCCTTTGCTCCTTCTCAAGAGTGAAATCCTCTTCTATTGCCTCTATTTTGGAGCGATTTGAACTTCTTAGGCATATTTGAGGATGCTGACCTAGTCTAGTGCCTCCACAATCACTTTGACCATGCAAATTCATCAAATGCATCAGGATTTTGACTAAGTAATGGAGGGAAGAAGGCAGCTTTGACTCATTTCCATTGCTCCTCTCCAGGAGTGAAATTTACTTCCATTGCTCTCCTTTGAGAGCAAATTTCCCTTCCATTGCCTTTGGAGTAGAGCAGAATCATATTCAAAGCAAGCATTGAGGTCTTTTGAGGCATGAAAGCTAAACCTAAGGTGTGAATTAGTAAGACCAAGCTAGAAGGTAAGTTTGGAGATCATTTCCATTGCTCTAGGTTCAGAGTGAAAATGACTTCCATTGCTCCTATTTAGGAGCGAATTGCTCTTCTTTTACCCATTCATAGGAGCAAGGTCATTTCTAGGGCATTCATAGGGGGTAACTTGATAACCTTTTGTGCATAAAGAAAAACATAAGGTATAAGGTGATAAGATTTAGCTAGAAGATGCATTTTGAAGTCATTTCCATTGCTCAAGATTGAGGGCAAAAATCATTTCCATTGGTCCCTAGTTGGAGCGAAATCCACTTCCTTTGCCCTTGGTTGAGAGCGGATTTGCTTCTAGACCTCACATTGAGCATGGTTTGATGCATTTGAGTTGAGAGAATGAATGTAAGTGAGCGAAAGTGAATTAAGTATCAACTTGGAGATTATTTCCATTGCTCGATTTTTACTTCCATTGCTCATCATTGGGAGCGAAAATGCCTTCCCTTGCCTAAGTTTAAGAGCGAAGTTGATCTTGAGCCTAACTTAAGGTTGATTTGATGCCTTCTTCAAGTGCATAGATAGCAAAACACCCAAGTTTGAGTCGATGAAGGGCAAAATTTGATCAAGTGTGAAAGAATTTCCATTGCTCCTTGATCGGAGCGAAATTCACTTCCATTGCTCCTCATTGAGAGCGAAAATGCCTTCCTTTGCTTGAGTTTGAGAGCGAAGTTGATGTTGAGCCTAACTTAAGGTTGATTTGATGCCTCCTTCAAGTGCATAGATAGCAAAACACCCAAGTTTGAGTCGATGAAGGGCAAAATTTGATCAAGTGTGAAAGAATTTCCATTGCTCCTTGATTGGAGTGAAATTCACTTCCATTGCTCCTTGATTGGAGTGAAATTCACTTCCATTGCTCCTCATTGGGAGCGAATTTCACTTCTATTGCTCCAATCTTAGAGCGAAATAATCTTCAAGACATTTGGTGAAGGAAATTTGACAACTCTTGCATATGAGGACTTAAATTCAACAGATGAGTTGATTAGTGAAGAATAAGAATTTGGCTAAGTATCAAAAAATTTACTTTGCTCCTCTTTCGGAGCAAATTCTTGTTCCATTGCCTCCCTTTGAGAGCAAAAAGCTCTTTCTTTACCCTTAGATAGGAGCGAAGTTGATTCCAAGGCTCTCCTTAAGGTTATTTTGACCTATTTTCACCCATGGATGATTGGAACCTAGAATTTGAGTTGATAGATTGGAGATATTGAATGAAATTTTGACTAAATGGTTATTTCCATTGCCCTTGGAGTGGAGCGAAATTGCTTTCCATTGCCCTTCTTTGAGAGCGAAAATCATCCTAAGGCAATTTTGATGACAACTACAAGCATTTCACATGGAAAGAGATGACGATTGATGAACTTCCATTGCCTTGATGTTGAAGCGAAAATCACTTCCTTTGCCACTTTGGAGGAGCGGATTTCCCTTTTGCTCATTGAAAGAGATGCATATGCCAAAATTTTCTAAGTGTTGGAAAACTTCCATTGCTCCCTGATTGGAGCGAATTATACTTCCTTTGCTCCTCATTAGGAGCGAATTTGATTTCCATTGCTCTGACTTCCATTGCCTATCCTTAGGAGCTACCTCCTCTCTAAATGCACTCATCAAACCTACAACACATAGAAAATCAGAGACTATGTTGCAAGACCCCACCACCATGCAACTTCAAAGAGGAAAACTTCATCAACAAGCACAAGGGTATCCAAGAAGGTGACTACACAAGAAACATTCACTTATACAAGAACATGATACACACATTCAAGGATGTGGATGAAAGAATCAAGAATCCTCATTGCAGGATTACAAGGAAAGAGTTTCAAAAGAGTGAAGAAGCAGCTACGACATCAAGGGTTCATTCCAAGGTAGTATCAAGATCCAAAACTAAGAGGAAGTCAACATCTACACCTTGCACCTCCATGATTGAGACATTCAAGAGGATAGTTTTAGAAGAGTTAATCAAAGTTAGAAGATCATCGTCATCACTGCTGAAGCTGGTATCAAGAAATATTATTTACTCATTCATGATGATGAATCCAGTCCACAAAGTGCAAGTTGAGGTGTCATCCCAGTCACCACTCCACCAATCAAAGAGGTTCCACATTAGCATGTCTAGATGCAATGTACCTGACTTGTCCATGATGGCACAAACTCCAATGTACATACCCTCGTTTTCTATTGGTTCACATTCAACATTGAACCTAAATGTAATTTTCTTATTGGCCAGAGGGAGTTGTCTTAACAAACCCTAATTAGGGTTTTCATCTTGTAAAATCTTGGCCATTGATCTCAAATTAATCCAGGCCATTCATTGTAAAATGGGCTCTCTATATAAAGCTCAAGCTCTTCATTTGTAAGGGTTAATTTAGAAGAATCAAATAGAGAATAGTTGAATAGTAGATAGCAATTAGAGTAGAAATTAGATTAGAAGGCAAAGATTGTTGCCAAAACTTTGTTGTAAAGAACATGATTTCATTGAAGTTATGGTGAATTAATGTGTCATTTCAACAAGTTGCATGGTCTCTACTTCTCAATTCATTTGCTTTCATGTTGATTAAATTGAATGGAGGAATTTGTTGAATGTGTTTGTGTGGAATCCGTTTAGTCCTTACCACTAGCCTCTTGCTGATTATAAGTGTGCTTTGCGTGGTTAACTGGAATTATATGAGCTTAACTTCAATTGTTATACGTCCATTGTTTATGCATTAACTTGAATGGTAATCAATGTTTGATGATAATGATTTGAACATCTTTAAATTGCACCTTAGAAGATTGCGCTGAGCTTGTGTCAAACTGTTCGGTTTGATGGTGAGACCTTGCCCAGTAGGATTCCATCGAATCATTCACTCTTCTCTTGCATTCTTAGGAGTAGCGTAGTCTTCCTAAACCCTATATCTTTTGCCCTTATTTATTCTCCAAGCAAGTAGCTAGGATCTAAGTTCCAACAATTCAAGCATTCATGTACAACGTAAGTCCCCTTGTGATTCCAGCATAATCACATCAAACCATTGAGCTTATCCACACGTCATGACTCGACATTGAAGAAACTTGGAGTTGTCTCAAGTGATCCTTGTGCGAATCTTCAGCATTTGAGAGACTTTGATCAAGAGAGGATAAGATACTTTTGGGTATTTTATTCTGTGTTTGTATGTGCATAAAAAACACATCAACAGAACCTTGTTGCCATGGCCTGAGTGACCCAATCCTAGGTCAACTTTCAAAAAGCTGAAAAAAGCAAAAAGCAAAAAAAAACAAACAAAAAAGCTGCTTCCCGAATTGGTCCCAAAGTGCCAAAAATAAAAAAAGCAAAAAAGCAAAAAAAACAAAATGCCACAAAAATAGGAAGGTGTCAGAATTGACCCTAAGCAATTGCGATTTTCGTCCTTCAGGCCTTCTAAGCATTTCCATGACGTCCAAACACAATTCTAAGCATGATTTCCCTAATTGACTTGGATGACCATCTAAAAAGTCTAACTCATTTCAAAAAGATTGGTCATTAGCAGTTGCAATGCCAAGGCAAAACCCTAAAAAGAAAAAAACAAGGGGTCCCCATTTGCAATGGGGCGATGTGTGAACAAGGTCACAACATTTAGCGCCAACCTGAATAAATGTTCTTGAACATTTCAAAGATAAGACCAATCTATACCTAGAAACTTTGGAAAATTCCTTCCAGTCCATCAAATGACTAGAAAACATACTAAAAAAGGAAGCAAAATCTCAAATTGGATCAAGACACTTCATTCGGATCATCCAAGTGTGTGCAATTGAGTTAATTCCAACTCAAAGGAAGTGTAAGACTTTTAGAATCCGTCATGGTGAGTTACGTTAGTATCTTAACTTCAAATGCATCCTGGATAGAGCCTTGTTGCCAGCAAGCGTCTATAGCCCCGATAAGGTTATCGTTGTGATCTCACAAATATTGCTCCACTGCTAGTCAGGTGTCCATAACCCCGTCATAGATACTCGCATGTTCCCAAAGCCAAGTACTTTGATACTTTTCATTTCATTTTCTTTTCTTTTGATTTTCTTTTCTTCTTTGCATATTTTCTCACTTGGCTTGTAAACACTGAAGTTCACATGTGGGTTTGAGAATCACAATGGCGCTGAAGCAAGACTTAAGATTTTTCACCTACCATGACTTTTCTTGCAAACCTTATGACCTAGAGCAATTAATTAATCATGTAAAAATATTGTAATCACAGGATATCGACGTCAAGACACAATAAATGATCCCCTTCCAAGTCAAGTACAAGTTCTAACCAAATTATGAAGTTGAAAAAGAACAACCTCGGATTCAAAAGTACTTCATAAATAATTATCCAAGGAATGGACTGAACATAGTTTAGCATAGACGCTAGAGTTCTTTAGATACAATGGCCTTCACAAATGGGATCTGTTGTGATGTATTCACACATTGCCCATTGCAAATGGGTACCCCCACTTTTTCGCTTTCTAGGTTGGTTGTCTGTTGGTGTTTGTTTTATCATTCACCAAACTCAGAATAAAATGTCCAAAGATACTATATCCTCTCTTGAAAAATCACCGCTTATGCTAAGATTGCAAGAAGATCATATGGCGATTCCAAGGTTTCTTTTGCTAGGTCTTGACATGTGGATAATCTCAATGGGTGTTGTGATATGTTGGTAACACACAAAGGGACTTACGTTTGGATTGTTCACAATCTCAGGACTTAGACAAATTTAATAATTGATGCTCCTCTTTTTTTTTGATTTTCGGATTTAGACTTCAAAAAAAAAAGGACAAAAAGGATAAGGGTTTAGAAAGTCTATCCTACTTCTAAGAATTTAAGAGACGGTATTGACTAGGTGAACTCAATAACCACACTTTGCTTCGCCTCTCTTAAGACAACTACACAAAGTGGATGCAATCTTCAAGGTATGTGCTTATGATTGGAAGTTAAGCATACACAAAGTAAAGCTCAGACTAACTTTACACAATGAACAAAAATTTCTCCAAGAACCCGACAAAAAGGAAGGCGAATTTGTTGAAGTTTTCAATCAAATTTTGTGGAGGAATTTTAGGAGCTAAGAGGTGTTTTGGATTGTCTCCTATTTTCATGCATTTGTAAACACGTCCCACGCCATTTGGAGGTTCAATTCCCTAGGTTTTTTATGATTTATAAACAGCAAAAAACGTGTTTACTAATGCTGCGATTTTCTTTGAAATTTGTCACAATTTTAACACTTTCCTAAGTCGTTTTTGCTTCCTTGACCTAGGCATGGGGTTTGGATAGAGATTTGATCCATTTTTCTTGCATCTTGAAACACGTTTTTGCTGTTATTCTTCGAATTCGGGTTTGAAAAACGTGGCAAGGGTTTTGGAGTTTATTTCTATTTGAAGGATTGCTTTCTCCATTCAAAGATTGTTTCATCTCTTGAAGAGGCATCTTGGATAAGAAAGGTAAGTTTTCTTTTGGTTTTTGCTTTCTTGCTTTGTTTATTTTCTCTTCTTATTTGATCTTTCTTGTTGTAAATTTGTATATATGTTGGTTTTGCCCTAAAATCGGTTTTGTGAGAGATTTTCCCCTTTGCAAAGCAATTTGTGAATTGCATTGATCTTCCCCATTTTCCCTCTTTACTTGTATTCGGGATTTTAAATCCCGATTACAAGTAGGATGAAAAAAATTGATCTTCCCTTATGGTTATAATATTTTAACGATCTTTTGTTGAAAGTCCAAGCTTCAAAGATGAAAAATACCCATTCTTTCAAAATCGAGTTTTTAGAACCGGATTACATGTTGAAAGTTCTTCCCATTTTCTTGAAGACGACATTCTCAAAATCCTTCCATTTTCATCCATATTCATTGCCATTATCCATACATTCCATTCATGCCATTTCCCGCATGTCAAAATCTCATTTTTCACTCATTTCTCCATTTTCCGTTTTACAAGTATACTTGCATTCGGGTTTCAAAAATCCGATTGCATGTTTGTTCTTCCCCACTTGTATACTTGTAAAACTTTCCCCAAGATCCGAAATTGGTCAAAGTCAAGTTTCCAGCATTCCCATTTATTTCCCATCTTTCTCTCACAAAGTTGTGAAGTGCAAGGGCTGAAGTTCTTCCCATTCGAAGAAGGAAAATGTTAGTTGCAGTTGATTATGATGTTGCTTTAACACTTTTAAGTCTTCATCGCAGCATACCAGGTTGTTCTTCAATGTCAGATTTACCATCATCTCCCAGTCCAAAGAAGATGAAGTATAAATATGACAATCACCAGAACGAAGTTTCCCCTTCACAAGTTTCCTCTCCTTTGGATTATATCAAGGATACAGAGATAGGGTATGTTGACATGTCAGAATTCATTAAAAGGGTGGAGGATCCGCAAGATAATAATATGCAGCTGTTGTTGGACAGCCACATTCATCATGCATTTTCTTTTCCAGTGGCTGCCTTAGAACCTGAATTTGTTCTTGCTTGCGCTCACCACTTCAACAAGGAGACGAGAACCATTAGAAATGATGATGGTGAGGCAATAATCCGCCTTGATGCAGATACTATTGAGAAAGTCTTCAGAATACCATCAACACCTTTGTATGGAAATTTCAAAGGATAGTGTAGCCGAGTACTATGTCAAGAGGGAAAAGGACTGCAAATGCCACATTAACAGGTGGATTCATGAACCACAAGCCACTTTCACAAGGTGGGCTAGGGCTAAGTTGTATCGTTGTGACTTCAAGTGGGAAATTGGAGACATCATTACTCTCCTCAATAGGATGATGGGTCTTGAGCACTCTAATGTTTTTGAGCCTTGGATGTATCAATTTACCATGTTCATAAGGCAGTCCCATCATATATCATGGGGAGAGATTATCAGTGACGTTTTGTGTGAACAACTTGCAACAGTCCCTACTACCATGACCTTCTACATGAATTCATACTTAGTGTATTTAGCAGCATCACTTAGACATTTCCCTGGTCTTTCTACCAATGGTGATCGCTCGCTTATACCTGTGTGGGAATGCTATGATCAACTGCCCTTAAGACCCAACAAATTACATTTCAGGAGGGTTCAAGATGCATTCTTTGGTTACTTCATGTGCCAGTTTGACAAGACTCTAAAGAACAAAAGGGTGTCAGATGAAGCATGTGAAAGAGTGAATGAGTATGGTTGCTTGTCCCTTCAATTCCTGACTTTCACTTATATAAGAGTCGTATGCTACAGTGGGCAGCCATACATGCTTCCTAGATACTCAACTGATAAGATTATTCTTATGGAGTTGGGAAGACAAATCATGGCTATACATGCACATCAATTTGTCAGACATAAGGTTGGGATGGGGATTTCTACAACCAACCCATTAAAAATTGGCCGGTACTCCCTTATCACATCCACCAAAGCCAAAGCTATGGAGATTGAGATGCAGGAGATTAAACTCAAAAGGTTTAAGTCAAGGGCATATTTTGACTACCGAGGTATGAAGGAAAAGATCAAAAAGTCCTTCATACATGTGCATCGCATTGAGGATCTCCGTATAGAAATGCAAGTTCTCAAGATGGACTACTGCAGGCTCACCCTTGAGCAAGTTATTGCTTTGAACCTAGTGGACATTCCGCAAGGGATGATTGATGATGGGAATGTGCTTGATCCAGAGTATGTCTCACAGGGTCGAGGAAGCCCCACTTCCTTTAATCCAATGGTCACATAAAGAATGCACTTCCATTCTTGAGAGATTTCAGCCTATCTTAGCTAACACCAACACTTGACTCAAAGGTAATGGTGTTAGACTCATCAAGATTAAGGTTGGAAAAGAAGATGACTCTACGGGGCCTCTTGGACGTAAGTCTGAGATTCAGATCGACAACAAGGAGGGCGCATCATCTTCAAGCACTAGGATCAAATTACGGGTTAGTCGAGCAATAGTGCTTCCTCCCGAGGAGGTGATAGTTTGTGGAAAAGAAAAATCCCAGATTCACATTCATGTGATTGATCATGATAATGCAGAGGAAGGACAACAATCCGATGATGCTCCCAAGTCACTGGCTTCAGAGTCACCTCATGAGATTCCCTCCTCAGTTTCCATGGAGCTGCCTATATCTCCTCCTGACACAATAGTGGATGAGTCTCCTCAGAAAGCCATTCCTATTTCAGTAGTTGAGCCACCTCTTGATCATCAAGAAGAGAGTTTGCTGGAAATCTTTGAGGATACTCCTGCATGTATTCATTTGTCAGAAATTGATACCTCTACTTCCAGCTTTGAAGAGTTTATGAGACAATCTTCATGCCCTTTGGTTACCGAGCAAACCATGGTTGCCATCCAGATAGATACTCCTCCCAAGGTGACCACGACTGTTCAAACAGAAACTGCTTCTCCTTTGTCTTCGGTAGCTACTAGAGGAGAACTAGTCATTTTACCCCCATGGCTTAGTTCTTTTACTCCCAATAGGAAGAAGCAAGAAATTTCTCCTGATGTCTTTGATTATCCGCAACTCAAACAATCTAGGCTCAAGGTTGCTAAAAAAGCCAAGACAATCTCAAGGGTAACAGTTGATAGTAATAAGATGAAGGTGGCTGAAATTGTTGAGCCTCTTGTAGATTAGCCACGTGAGGAAATGCAAGCTGTTGATTACAAGGTTACAAGGATAGAATTGGGTAAACAAACGCATGAAGTGGTCAAGCATGATGCCCAGCAATCCGTAGCTTCACTAGTACAACGGTATGATGAACTTCTAGCGAAGAAAGACAAGCTAGAAGAGGAGAATAGGCAACTTGTTGCAGCTATTCATAAAATCACAAAACCTGCTGGTGAAGGGAATAATCCTTCAAGTTCTTCCGGTTCACAAGAATCAATTCGGGGAGTTGAAAGAGCTGCACAAAAGGTACAAGCGTTGGATTCTTGGGTGGATCAACTTCATGATCTGTGTGTGCAAGTGCTGAAAGACATACTCCAAATGATGGCTAAGTTGGAGACCATTGAAGAAAAATTGAATCATACCTTTGAGACTTTCAAACAGAACTCAGAAAAGGTTGAAGGTAGCTTGACGGTTTGGCGCAAGATGCCTCGACAATAGTTGAGTGTTTTTCAGGAGCATGCCATTATTCCTTCCAAGGTCATGTATCTAGAATTTGAAGAGCTTCTAGAGAACAAAGCCCTCGTTCTCAAATCCCTCATTGAAAAGATTGGTGACGTGATGAGATTGTGAGTTGAAGTATTCCAAGGTGTTGTTTCTCATTGTGAGAAGGCCCTCTTGCAATATCATGAGTCAGGATGGAGAGTTGATACCAGAAGAAGTGCTCACAGATCTACAGATGAAGATTCATAATGAGTGGAGGAGTGAACAATTTTCAGCTGCCTCAATTCAAGTTGTGATGAAACATCAAATCTTCTTGCACGAAATCCAGTCCACTTTGGAGAAGAACAACTCTATGCTTCTTCAATGCCACGATACCATTGTTAAGACCATGATTGTTGCCAAGAACACTCACGAGCCGAATCCTGTTGAGCTACGAACGATCATCCAGAAGTTCGAAGGATTCATGTCTTCACATGCTGCAACTTAAGTGTTTTTCAACACTTAGTTGCATTTTTCAGAATTGTAATCTCTTAGTTGTAGTTTTCCTTTTGACATATTTACTTGTAAAAACATTTTGTAAATTGCAAGTCAAGTCATTACTTGCACTTTTGTAATTACAAGTAGACGAGTAACAAGTCAATTTAGAATAGGACTTGTAACTTTGAATAATTCATAGTTAGTTATTGAATAAGTCTTGGTGGTTGAGAGAATTTCTCAAGTTAGTTAGGATCCTCCCACCTTTTTCCCAAGACTCCTCTCCTATAAATACTTGAGGGGATCTATTGTAATTTTTTATCTTTTGGAAAGCAAGCAAAAACTCTGCCAAATTTGCAGCAAAAAAGTCTTTGAGCTTTTATGTGTAAATTGAAGAATTGAAAAGAATAGAAGAAAATTACTCAAGTGTTGAGATTTTGTGCTATATTCTTGAGTTTATGTTCAATATTACCTTTCTTGCAAGTGTTTCTTAAATGGCTTAATCAAATTTGATTTGCAGACTTTGTGCTGCAAGTATTGGAGATTAATTTAGTTAAAGTAGAAGTTCTATTGAGAAAAGCTGTAAGACTTTGTGCTTACACTCGTTCTTAAGAGAGATTAGAAGTAGATTTTATAATAAGAAATAGCTGTGAAACTTTGAGCTCACACTAGTTCTTGTTGTCTTGTGTAGAAAGAAATAAGTTATTTCAGAGTTTGTGCTGTTATAATTTGTTCTTAATATCATTAGAATAGAAAAGGGTAGATAGGACTTCACATAGTCAAGACTTTGATCTTGATATTTCTGTCCCATCCCGAAGGAAGTGACGGAAGTCTTTGAACTTTCAGGAAACTTTATTTCCTTTCTCTCATTTCATTTCAAAAAGTTGTTACTGCTGTTTTATGTTAAATTGCTATCACTTTTTTGTGAAGAGAAAAGGATATTGACTTTCTTGAAAAAAGAAGAAAGATTGTTGTTCCATCCTATTTTAGTTTTAGTTTTAGATAGATAGGGGGAGCCTTCCCTTAATTAGGAGAGTTTTACTCACACACTGTGGTTGAAGCCACAATTTTGTATATTTCTCCAAGTGTACAAAATTTTCAACAATCATGAGATTTGCACAAGACTCATGCCCTTAATCGGTTGGATCGAACCTGATTGGTATCCAGAGGTTCTGCAAGTGGTACGGCTGCCTAAGAGGGTTGTACGATTGGCTTAGGAAGTGCAACGACTGCCTTATGAAGATCATAAACCCTCCCAAAATCTGCAATCAATTCTGTAATTCATTGAATTAAATGTTCTTTGAAGCACCAATAGGAATTCTGAGTGAATTACTCTCTCCTGTGGATTGCGGTTTCATCCAATACACCTGGCTTCAAGGAGTTTTCTTTCCTAGAAGACTTTCTTCAGAGCTCAATTCTCAACCTGTTGATGTAAAAATGAATTCAAAGATGCCAAAATGAATGCTCCTCTTGTTGCTTTATTAGCTCTCAACCCTAATCGTACCATTTAGTGTTCTCATGCCTTATTATTAATGAAATTTATTTAATAAATATTTCCCTAGCAAGTTTGCCCAACTTGAGGGTCCTATTCATCATTGAGATGGCCCACTTTTTAAAACAACATTATGCCTAGGAGTGCGTGCCATGGGGGTTCTTTTATGTTTTATTATTACTTTATAACTTGACCCCATAAAGTCACTTTTATTTACTTTTTTCTATTTTCGGAAGAAAAAGTGATTTTATACTAAAATAACATTATATTCTTAAATAATAAGACTTCCTAGCACCCAAGTGTCACGTATAGGACCCCACATGCCATCACTATCATCTCCTATTCACTGAATTCACCTGTGGAGATGGATAACAAGCAAATCTTTGAATCTGAGTGATCAACTAGGAATGAGGGGACATTACAATTGGTGAGACTACCTTGGTTCTCAATCTTGCACAATACTTGTGTTTGCATCCAATATTCAATGTGGAACTCCTCAAGCCATACTTTCATCATCTTCTTGAGCAAGCATCAACTCAACATCCTATAGACTTGAACCTTGAGCACTTGCCTAGTCATGCAAGATAAGATCATTCAAACTAAGACAACACACACTTGCCAAGGTTCATGTTGTCATTTTATGACACCCTTGGTCCATCAGTGAGAACCTATCAGAGATATGTTCTATGGACCAGCGTTGCCTCAGTTGATCAAAGAGAAACAATGGAATCATGAAGTGTGAGGTGTTGTCTTGCCGGAACTCCGGAACCCCCAGGTTCCCAAGTTCCTAAGTCCTTGACCTCGGAACTCCAAAACCCCCAGGTTCCCAAGTTCTTAAGTCTTTAACCCCAGAACTCCAGAACCCCTAGGTTCCCAAGTTCCTAAGTCTTCCCTTCCTCAACCTCGGAACTCTGGAACCCCGAAGTTCCCAAGTTGCTAAGTCTTCCCAACTTCGGTGACCCAGGTCTCCGAAGTTTTCCAAGCTCCTTCTGGCTTGCAACACTTCTGGATGGTGTGATTGACACTCAAAGCTTTAAATGCTCCGACGACTTTTGTGACTTGTCCACCTTCTTTTGGGGAGCCACATGGGTGCATTTAATGTTTTTGGTAGGATTTCCATCAAGAGAGGTATGGGGCCATGCTTGTTGTAATGACTTAATCATGTCTGCATACTTTGACTTTGGAAGGGTAGTCAATCCACCCTTCTCAGGGTTGCCTTTTGTGGGTATGGCTAGGTTGCTTGCATGTACAAAAGTCAAGTGCATGCACTTCCTTGCACTCCTAGACTGACATACAGGGGTCATGATCACTCTTGTAACCATTTTCTATATAAAGGTTGTTAAGCTTCATTGTAAAGGGTTCTCTCCCTGCTGCCATGAGCTTTCCTATGCTCTTTCTCTTCTCTTGAAGACTTGTAATTATTTTTTCATTTCTGCAACTGTAAGTTTGGCCTTTGGCCTTTGAATGAATTGAAATTACATTCTTGCTTTCCTTCAACTTATGCATGCTGTGTATGTTTCCTTACCTTCATCATAGGTGTATGTTTTGTGGCTCTTCTCTCTATCTATGCTGTGTTAACTTGTTTATTCTGAGTGTGAATTGTGGGAATCCTTCTCCCCTCTTGACACTTAGAAAATTCTAACCTCCATACATGCATTTGGGTCACTCATGCAACCGAAGTTTGTGCATCTCTTGGGTATTTCAGTTGATTCCTTGTGCCATTTCGGGTGGGGAGAGGAACAATCTCTTATCTTGGTGCATCACCTCCTTTGATTTCAAGCGTTTCTCTCTTCCTTTTACCTCTGCAATTTGTTAGATAGGCCTAGGAGTTAGTTTTGAAGTGTTGAGTTGGTTCAACACCTGCACCTGGATTGGGAAGGAAGCCGACCTTCTCCAGAGATTCAACCCCTTGTGCAAGGTCCCACACTTCGGGGTTGTCTCCATGTTTCACAAGGTTGCTGAGTTGATAGGTCAGCAAGGGTGCAAGCTTTTGTGATAATAGTTTTTGGCACGCTCGGTGGGACTTAATTTCGACAGACATGCTAAGGATTCGGTGTTGTTCTTAGTGTCTCAGCCTTTTGAGGCAGTCATCTCTCAAGCAATTGGGGACTCTGCTCAACAAGTCCAGTTCTTTTTCATGCCAAGTTCCTAACTTTGGGACCTCGGGACCCCTAGGTTCCCAAGTCACCAACTCCGGAACCCCCAGGTTCCGAAGTTTGCAAGTTCGGAATCTTGGAACCCCCAGGTTCCGAAGTTTGCAAGTTCGGAATCTCGGAACCCCCAGGTTTCGAAGTGCCTAAGTCCTCAACTCCGGAACCTCGAGGTTCTGAAATCATACAATCCTAAGCCCAAGCCAATTGAATATTCGATGTGTTCTTCAGTTCATCAAGCCTTTGGAGGCAACATCTTTCAAGCACCTGGCGACTCTGCAATCATTTGGTGGATCTGTGGTATGTTATCAGTCTCTAGTTGAGAGGGTCTGTTTGCTCTTTCAAGCATTTTGTTAAAAAAATTCCATCTCTTTCAAATGCTTTAAAATGAGTTCATATCATGGGTGTAACTTCTATTCACCCCCATTCTATGAGAATGCCAACCATTTTTCCCTTCCTTACCAACAGGACCGAACTACGATTGCTCCTAGTTTCAACCCAAACAACTTCACTTCAGCAGCAAGTGGGTACTTTCCTAATGCTTGCCACCCACCCACCCTTGCTCAACCTTCTTGGCAGCCCAACCAACCCCAAGATGACTAAAAAAGGCAAATTGCAGAAATCAAAAGTGTGTTGCTTGATTTCACCAAGCAGCTAGAGGAGTTGAAGAGACAACAGGAGCGGGATTTACAGCAGGATCAACTTGCTTATCAGGCTCAACTTCAACAAGAACAGATGGGAGTCCAAAGACAACATATGGATTTCCTTGCCTCTGCTAGGAAGAAAGAAATTGAGCAACTAGCAGCCATAGAGATGCGGCTTATACATAAGGAGGTTTCTGCCCCTAGGGTTCCTAAGTTTGAAATCCCAAGCTTTAGGCAGGGGAGACCTCCCAAGCCTTCAACTTCCCCCCCTAGTTTTAAAGTTCCAGGTTTCAAGGGAGCTCCAGTTGTTGTTATACAAGAGCCTTCTCCTCAGTGCCTTTTGCAAAACACCCCACCACCTAGGCCCTTTCCTGATGCTATCTCCCTTTTTAAGGGCGGACCTGTTGTATGGACGACGGATGGTTCCCATCCTCATCATGATTAAGGGGTTCAATCAGCCATTGGTGAGCCTTCATATGCTCTAAAGGAAGAGGAATCAACAATGCCGCAGGAGGATATTGAGAACAATCAGTTGCAGCAACAGGTCATTGAACATGAGGAGTGTAAAGGTAAAGAGGAGGACATTGTCCTCTCATTTGACAATCTTCCTTTCTTTATTGATCATGAGGAGAAGGATATGTCTACACCTCCCCCAATGGTAGCTTTGGAGAAACATGCTAGTCTTGAGGAGGGCACAAGGGGTAATGGTTTTACTACAGATTGCATGACAGATGGGTCATGCCATGAACTTGAGGTTGTTGCATTCTGTTGCCAGGAGGAGGAAACAAAAACAAAGAGACAATCTAAAGATTTTAGTTCTTCTTTTGAGTTGTCTCATAAGCCTGAGATTTGTGCTAATGAGTTGGATATCAACACATGTGATTATGATGTATGTTGGTTCTCCGCTGTCCCTGAAAGTGATGATGTTGAATATGAAGTCTTCATTCAAGGTGAATATGTTTCTTTTGGCATTAGGTATACTGTGCCTGAGCTTGAATGTTTCACTTGGGACCAACATATTAAATATGATGACATTGAGAAACAACATGTTGGCCATGCCAACAGTCTTTTGGTTGCTCAACTTAACAGTGTACTCAAGCTTCAAAGTTTCCAATTTGATGTGCCTGAAGAGCCCCCTTGTGCAGGCCAAGACAAAGATATGGTATACTTTTCATCACCATGTGAGTTTGAGGCCTTTTCCTTTGGTTTCGACTCACGCCAAGAGGAGGCCGGCTATTGTGAAAAAAATGATGCCCCCTTGTATAATAGAGATGCCTTCTCTTTTGCAAGGAGTAGTTCTTTTGATGCTAGCCAACTCCTAAAAAACTCCCCCCTTGCTACTATGTGTATGCTTCATGCATCCTCGAATGTCTCAGGTGGCTATTTTCTATGGCTTCCCTATGGTGGCAAGGTGAATGGCGAAGTGTTCTTTCACCACATGAGTAGTATGTGTGCTCTAATGCATGCAAACAAGAGATTTCAACCATTACAGCTAGATGGTGAATGTAACAATGGTACGAGGGCAATCAGCTCTTTCAAAAGGTTCCTCTTTGACAGAGACAAAAGCATCAGTTGCCTCTTATTGTAACAATGTAAATATTAGTCAGGTTTCTTGTTTTCTAAGAAGTGCACGAGCACAGGCTGTTCCCCTTCAAAATAGCTGATCTTGATCCTTTGCAGGTTACAGAGGAGAGAGTTTTCTTTTTTCTTGTAGTTGTGACTCTGTGCCCAATGGATTACACAGGCTATATTGATCTATATGCTTAGCAGGCAAGCATCCCGCAGAGGTCACCAAAAATGTTGTCATTTTATGACACCCTTGGTCCATCAGTGAGAACCGATCAGAGTTATATTCTATGGACCAGCGCTGCCTCAGTTGATCAAAGAGAAAACAATGGAATCATGAAGGGTGAGGTATTGTCTTGCCGGAGGAAGTTCCTCCCTTGGTCTTTTCTTCCTTCCCTGGAACCCCGGAACCCCGAGGTTCCGAGGTTCTTTCCCTTTGCCTTCTCTTGTTCTCTTTCCTCGAAACTCCGAAACCCCGAGGTTCCGAAGTTCCTTCTTTAGCCTTCCCTTTCTTCTCTCCGGAACTTTGGAACCCCGAAGTTCCTCCCCTTGGCCTTTTCCTTTCCTAGCATCTCCTTTCTCCTTCCCGAAACTTCAGAACCCCGAAGTTCCTTCCCTCCTTGCCTCCTTCTCAGTTCCTCGGAATTTCGGAATCCCGAGGTTCCGAAGTTCCTTTCCCTTGCCTTCTTTGGAACCCCGAGGTTCCGAAGTTCCCTGCTGCTTTCCTTTCTCCTTCCCAGAACCCTGAAACCCTGAGGTTCTGAGGTTCTTTCCTTGTCTTCCCCACTTCGGGAACTTGAGTTTCCGAAGTCCCCGTACTTCTTTGCGAATGGTGACACTTCCGGATGGCGTGATTGACACTCAAGGCTTTAAATGCTCCAACTGTTTTGGTGACTTATGCACCTTCTTTTGTGGAGCCACAGGGGTGCCTTTAATGTTTTTGGCAGGATTTCCATCAAGGGAGGTACGGGGCCATGCTTGTTGTGGTGACTTATGTCATGTCTGCATACTCTGACTTTGGAAGGTCAGTCAATCCACCTTCTCAGGGTTGCCTTTTGTGGGTATGGCTAGGTTGCTTGCATGTGCAGAAGTCGAGTGCATGCACTTCCTTGCACTCCCAGACTGACATACAGGGGTCATGATCACTCTTGTAACCATTTTTCTATATAAAGGTTGTTAAGCCTCATTGTAAAGGGTTCTCTCCCTGTTGGCTTGAGCTATTCTATGCTCTCTCACTTCTCTTGTATTATTCTGTATTTTGCAACTGTAAGTTGGCCATTGGCCTTATAATTAATTGAAATCCCCATTCTTGCCTTCCTTCAACTTATGTACGCTGTGTATGTTTTCTTACCTTCATCATAGGTGTATGTTTTATGGCTCTTCTCTCATTTATGCTGTGTTAACTTATTTCTGAGTGTGACTTGTGGGAAACCTTCTCCCCTCTTGGCATTTAGCGAATTCTAACCTCCATACATGCATTGGGGTCACTCATACAACTGAAGTTTGTGCATCTCTTGGGTTTTTCAGTTGATTCTTTGTGTCATTTCAGGTAGGGAGAGGAACAATCTCTTCTTGGTGCATCACCTCCTTTTATTTCAAGCATTTTTCTCTTCCCTTTACCTCTGCAATTTGTTAGGATAGGCCTAGGAGTTAGTTTTGAAGTGTTGAGCTGGTTCAACACCTGCACCTGGATTGAGAAGGAAGACAGCCTTCTCCGGAGATTCAACCCCCTTGCGCAAGGTCCCACACTTCGGGGTTGTTTCCATGTTTCACAAAGTTGCTGAGTTGATAGCTCAACAAGGGTGCGAGCTTTTGTGATAACAGTTCACATCATTTGTTTAGAGTGGCCAAGGGAAGGTAATATGCAGAACAAGCATTTAGTAAAATCTTCAACAACTCCACGTTCATTTTCCATAGCTCTTTGAAGATGTGAGAGGGGCCATCATTTCTCAAGAGAAGGCAAATTATTAGAGCACAATTGCATAGGCCATTGGGAACATTGCATGCCTTGACAATCTTTGGGAATTTTGTGCTCTCATCACGAACATGTGCCTTGTACACAATACATGGCATCAACATGCTTTATCACACATTACTCCATATATTGTTCATCATGTGATATCATGCATGATCCTATGTGGACTTTATGATCCTACGTGGACTTGTTCTTCCTCACATGCCACTGAGTTCTCATTTTCTTGCACACCTATCTGATGACATCAACATATTTGCACATATGGAACTTCTTTAGCAATGGAATATGGTACCAACTATAAGGGTTCACAAACCTACAGGCAGTTGGAAGGTCAGTAATTTCGGATGAGTCATTACAACTTCCTCTTCTTGTTTGTAACTATAATGTTAGATACATATTCATTCATCTCCTTGCATTAGGAGAGGATGGGTAATTTCATAGTTATTGCCACACTAGTTTGATGTGCATACCCCTTTTTGGTCACTTGAATTTCATTCCTTAGTGTAGTGTTTGTAAACATTTGTTGTACCTATTCATTCTTGATTGGGACTATAAGTAGCATACATATTTGCTAAAGTCTCCTGCTTTCATATTTTGATTATTTGTTGGTTTACTAATCACTTGTTTTCCTCCGCATAATCGCTAAACACACTTCCTTAAGATTGGTTTGTCTCCCAAACCATCTGGGATCTGGATCAAGGTGATAATGATAAACTGATGTATCCTTTTCTCTCCATCTCAGCTCTTTGCTACAGCATATCCACTATGAGTTGGTATGTCTTACATTATTGTCCAATTCAGCACATCAACCTATCATATAACTGGTATGACTTTGTGATAGTGAGTCAGGATACATGCCACAATATCTATGTTTAATTCATAAGACAATTAGTTCATTGTTAATCCTGGCAGAGATTTCATCAACAATATGCATGATACATTAAAGTATCAAGTAGATATAAGATTGATTTCAGGAAGGCATATAAAAATACGATTTTCAGCCCCAAGATTGCCATGGAATTTCCATTGCGTTGCAGATTCCTCTGGTCTCTGACCAGGGAAGTTATCTTAGGAGGTAAAACATTGATGTGCATTCACTGAATACGAAGTTCATGCTACAAAACTATAGCAGTAAACTGGCTTTTGTTATATTAGTGTTTCATGCCACCAAACTATTATTATTTACATCATAAATTACCTATCTCACCTGCCCAGATCATAAAACTGTCCTTGGAATGCAATTCTCTGGGATTTATTAGATATTGTAGGTCACAGTGAAATAAAAGTAGAGAATAAAAGTGCACAAGAAAAAAATGTCAATGCTGATGATGAATGACAAATGGGTGTTGGTGGGCTATCTCTAGCTATTTTTGGATCATTTTTATGCACAGGTCAATAAGCTCCTTTAAATTGTAACTGTTGTAGATATGCCTTGTCATGACTCTAGCCTGGTTTTGGGATCCTTGTTTTGGGTCAACGTTGCTATGTATGGATTCCGATCATTCATTTGACCAATATGGTCAGCCACATAACATATAAATGTAATATTCACAGTTGGCTACTTGAACAGTTGATGTCTTTGCTAATTTTTATATCACATTTAATATCCAGCCATAATTAATGAGATCAAATGCCAGATAGATTATACAAGCATTTCTTATTGGTTTTAGATGGGATGTAACAGAAGAGTACTAGAGAATATGTATCTTGTTTCTTACCCCAACAATTGATGCTACATCTTTATGCTAAGTTGCTAACTAATTAATTTTGTGGCAGATGGTGGTCTACAGATACACTGGCAGTAGTAACTGGAAGTAATAGAGGTATTGGATTTGAGATTGTTCAACAACTTGCTAAGCATGGCCTGGCTGTTGTTCTCACTTCAAGGGATAGTGATAAAGGACAGGAAGTGGTTGCATCTTTACAGAAACAGGGATTAAATGTGGTTTTCCATCAATTAGATATAGTGGATACAAATTCTGTAAATCAGTTTGCCAAATGGGTTGAAGAAAATTTTGGCGGCATTGATATTCTGGTAATGTAATATTTGACTACATTATATTTACTGTCTAGCTTTTCTATTTCTATCTTAATAATTCTCTGCCTTTCGTATTCTAGGAAATCTGGAAGTAAATGGAATGTATTAGTGTTAGAGCAGCTTTATTACTGTAGGATCTGGATTGATTCTATTTGGGTCATATCTCGTCTGCTTGCTTTTGTGTGGATGCTATTGGAATTTGAAAAGGACTGTTAGAAGGAAGGGGAAAATGTATTTGTATTTTACCTCTGGACTTGATTCTAACTAAAAAATAAGTACTGTAGCAGGATGCTATATCAGACAGTTAGATACCTATCTATTACAGGTAGATAGCTCCAAATAATCCACGTCAGTGTTGATTTTGTAGGTTTAATTTTGACATTAATTTCAAATTTCAGCTATTTGAGACCGGGGATCTATTGTACCCCTACTACTGAAATGACTATGACCACCATCATTGTTTGCAATGATTGATTCTGTTTCTGCTATTTTAAGTGTCATTTGTGTTATTTTTGTGTTGTAGTTGTGTATGGATGTGTCTAAGAGTTGTAAAATCTCACTATCAGTAGCAAAGTACAGAAATAGGAAGAAATAGGGAATGATTAGTGAAGTTAAGTGATCAACACAGTGAAACGGGTCAAATTGGCAAACTATGGTGCCAGGTATGCCACATTGGCAAATCTAGCATTGGACAAGTTTCCTAAAGCATGCGTTAGGTGTGGATTTGGCACATTTATCAAATTTATCAAAAAATCATGAAAATCTAGGTGAAAGAAGAGGAATTCAAGCCAAGCATGGTGACACAAACAAATTTTGGAAAAAAGTTAAAAGCATGCTAGGCAGTGGGTTTTGTCCAAAGTGTCAAAAGTGCTCCTCCAATCCACTTTTGATAGTTAAATGAGACTTATCCTTTTTGTTGATGGGTTTGGTGCTCTGGTGCATTGAAGAGTCATTTGGATCATGTGTGCAAAGTGGCAAAAGTGCAAGCTGAATGTGCTTTTGTGATCTTAGCAAAATAATAAATATAAGAAGACCTTGGGAGCACACTAGGCACCTGTATGCGCCATCTTGTACACCATGCCAAGGTACAAGCTGCCAAAAGCATGTGCTAGGTGTGATTTTGGCATTTGTTACCACAAAAACACCATCATAAAGGGCATGCTAACACACCAAAGTAAGAGGCTAAAAAATGCTTTTCCTTTCTCATTTCAATCACAGAAAATGATTGATCTATCTGTTTTATCCATTTAAATTTTCATCCTCCCCAATCTAGTACAGTAAAGAGTTGTTTTCCGTGTGTTTAGGAGCAATTATTCAATTGTTTTCTTCAAAGTGGCAAAAGAGGGAGGCATACATGCCTCTAGGATTTGACAGGGAGAGAATTCTGGTCAAATCTGTGTCCTTAAATGCGCCAATTCGAAGACTTGACCTTCTCAACCTTTGAAGGTGCCATGTGGGCCACTTTGTCCCAAATTTTTCTCATTTTCTTTTTCTAAAACTTCAAAACCCTAACTAAAAATTAAGGATAGAGTTTCCTTTCTCAGTTTTTAGGACTTTCAAGTAGGCACTAAAATAAATAGATGTTGGATAAGTCTATGTTCCCTAATTTCACATAGATGAAGTATCTCTATCAAGTAATCCTTCCCTTAATAAACCTTTTTTTCCAAAGAAATAAAAAAACAAGTAATCCTGCTCCCTCTGTACCTCCAAAATAATCTAGTCAATATTTGAGATATTGAAATAGGTCCTTTTGACATCAAGAGGGCTGGTTTTTTAGATTTGGCCAAAAAGGGGGATCCCCTAGCTAATTCTTTTTGGTTCCTTTAAAATATTAGAAGTTGCCACATTTCCTAGTGATTTACAATCACTTGAGTTAGTTCTTGCTAATACCAAGAAATCGAAGAGTTTGATGGGCAACAATTGTTGAATTTATGGTGCTCGATTAACCATGGGCACTGATTTGCCCTCCCAACCATAGACAATACTTGATTGTCTCCACCGAGCACTTCTCTAAATGATTCAGTCTGCAGTAGAATTGTGTATGTTCGATCTGCTTGAAGTATTAGAACTGCAGTATGTATTCGAACTGCTGTGTATAACATTCGAACTTGCTGTAGGTTATATGCGAACTGCTGAAGATGTGTGTAAGAAATCTGATCTGCTATGATTGTTAGATAATTCGATATGTTACAGATCTGATATTGCTCACCGTATATGCTATCCGTTCCTTATCAGTTGAATTCGGTCAGATGTGCTATCATATATCAATCTCCAATGCAGGTATAACAATTAATATGCATCGATGGGTGACGTTGTCAACAGTCGTCTCTCTTTGGAGAGATATGACAGTCACAAGATATCGCACCCATTCACTAAGGGTGGTGGACAAGACATTAGTCGTCATAAACACAAGTTAATGCAAATAGTCAATCGCTTATACTGATTAACAAATTTATTATCTTGTTTATTAACTTCTTATTAAACATGCACATTAGAACTTGACAGAAGTATAAAGCATGATATATATAAATAATCGAAATGTGAAATGTGTAAGGCCGATAGGCCCTTCACACATTTTGATTTGCAGAGTCGGCTAGAAGGAGACTGACTGACGCTATATTATCAACAACAATTGGCAAGATTGTTTTCGAAAGCCATAGATGACTTGCTATTCCTGTAGTCAAGTTTTTTATCAGTGTTAGCTTGCTTGGATGTCAAATCAAAAGTGGATTGCAATGAGGATGCTTGTCTTAGTCAAATTGTAAATCATTGGTTAATTTAGAAGAAGAGTTGTAAAGTTGTTGAACTGATAACCATTAGTTGATAAGAGTTTCATAATGTCTTAGGTGACATGATTGCATTTGTTAAATCATATTATAGGTCAGAAGCATTGGCTTTTCATCCATGGATGTTTTACATTATAAACATATGAGCAACACAACTACTTGATGGACTGATTGGGGCTATCTTATCAGTGGAGTATACACCAATAATTACACACAATTAAATAACACTTTCAGCTATGAGAAATGAAGATAGTCTATGGTATTAACTCGTGAAATATTGGCCAGCCATACCATGATCTTAGCCTTTGATTGAAGGAAACGTTTATTATAAATTTGATGTTGAAGTGTTTGAAAGAGGTTATTGCTAGTTTTGTGAAGTATTGGAATGGAAAGAAGGATTGTGGCAGTTGCTCAAGGAGAGAATATTTGCTTTCTTTTCTTTATTGATGAGAATTTAAATGAAAGGTTTAGTTATTTTTGTGAAAGGGTTGTTATGGGATTTTGTCCTACCAATGTTGTTGAATCTAGAGTTGGCATTGATAGAGTGTTTCTACCCTCTCAAACTCTTTGAATGGAAAGAAAGGGTTTGGTATTCATTGCCATGTTTTGCCCTTGATTGATTGGAATAGTCAAACGGCAATGCAAGGAATGGGTGAATATTATGGTGGATTTTTAGAAAGGATATGTTGGGGAAATACTATTCTTACTTATTTCCCTTGGCACAATTGGAAAGTATAAAGTTTATGATCACTATAGGTTGTTGAAGGGTTGTAACAACCTTGACAAATGTTATTAAGTATTCCTATTGAGTATGTATTGAATCATTGTTATTTGGATACCCTTCTGCCTTGAAATTGTACACCTTATCAACAATAACCATCATTTTGGTACATTGATAGTTACCACATTGAAATGCATATTTGAAAGTTTATCTTTAAAAAATGCCTTGAAACTTTTACCTTACCTTAGAGTTCGGTGGGGCCCAAGCAATGACTTGGCAGGGAGGGATGAAGAGATGCTGTGGGGAAGTGAAGAGTGGTAAGGAAAAAACCGCGGGGTAGGATGGAAGGAAAGTAAGGGTAGGATAAGTGTTACGGTGGGAGATAAAGGGATTAGGAAAGGGAAATGGAAGAGGTAAGGAAGGCGGTAAGGGGTAGATTAGGAGCTGCGGGGAGTTATAAGGAGATAACAAGAGGTAGGGTGTAGGGTGTAGGATAGGATGTGGCTGGGATTAGTGAGGATAGGGGTTATGAAGGGTGTGAGGAGATATGGGTAGTGGATGGGATAGGCTAGGGGAAGGGGTAAGTAATAAAGGGGGAAAAGGGTGTAGGGTGTAGGGTGTAGTAGGTAGTAAGCTAGAGAGGATAAATATGAAGTGGGGGAATGGAAGGTAGGATAGGATAGGGGCTATGAAAGGGCAGCAAGAAAGGTTATGAGGTGTATGTTAAGGGGACAAATGGAATAGGTTGTGGGTTAGGATAAGTAATTAGGAGGAATAAGAGGTAGGAAAGTATGAGATATGGGATGTAGGTTAGAAGATGTAGGGAGCGATAATGATGATAGAGGATATAAGATAGGTGGGAAGTGAGGGTGAGAAGAAGGTAGGGTAAATAGGGGAATCGGGTTTGGGCATCCACTGGCAATGCTGCGAGAGGCAGGTCGGAAGCTTGGTTGGGCAAAGGAGGTGTTATGCTTGACTTCATGTCTTGATTACTTTTCAGCCACTTGTGATAGTACACTTCTTCAAAGCAAAGGTTAACAGAAAAAGACTCCACAACTATCCTCAAAAGTAAAAAAAAGTGAGGGTTCCCATTTGCAATGGGATGATGTGTGAAAACGTCACAACAGTACTCCATCTTTATAGTTTAGTAGTAGTGCCTGCTAATCACAAACCGTTCAATTTGTACTAAAATTTCAAGATTCTTTTCAATTTGCTTACTCTTATTTATAAAATGACCTATCGTAAAGCCTTTTATTGGAAAGAAAATGTTAGGTGCTCTTTGAATTCTTTTCTTTGGTGTTATCACTCACAAGGTTGGATTTGTTCTTACTCAGAGATGTTTAGAATGTGTCTTGATTGAGGATCATATAAACTCACTAAAATTCTTAGTGTAAACATGTATTAATCTTTTTTCTTAATTCTTAAGATTAGGTCCTTCCTTGCAGTCATCCAGTTTCTCATATGCATGTCAATTATGCACAGGTGAATAATGCAGGTGCCAATTTTAATACTGGCTCAAGCAACTCAGTTGAGCATGCACAAACTGTGATATATACAAATTACTATGGTTCCAAACGGATGATAGAGTCCATGCTTCCTCTAATGAGATCATCAGCATCTGGTGCCCGAATTCTGAATGTTGGCTCCCGACTGGGCAGGATAAATGGAAGGCGGAATGTACGAAAAATAAATATAATATTCCAAAAGCTATTTTTCCATTCATTTTTAGCAAATCATCTATGCAATTGTTGCTTACAATTTTCTGTTCTAATGCTCTAGAGTCTAAATGCTTGAAGGAATACAATTTTGTTCAAAGTTGATTGATATTTAAGAAACATGTGTTTGCATTGTAACAAAACATTTGCCTTTTAGAAAATTGGTGACGAGCTGCTAAGGAATCAACTTGAAGACGAGGAACATCTTACAGAAGAACTCATTGATAATACCGTTGAAAGATTTTTGGAACAAGTGAAAGAAGGGACGTGGATCTCTGGTGGATGGCCACAAAATTTTACAGACTATTCAGTCTCAAAACTAGCTGTCAATTCTTATACTCGTTTGCTTTCAAGGAGGCTTTCAGATCGCCCTGCAGGTTCAAAGATATATGCCAACTGCTACTGTCCAGGCTGGGTCAAGACCGATATGACGGGTGGGGAAGGTATCGCAACTGCAGATGAAGGTGCAGATACAGGAGTATGGACAGTCTTACTTCCTCCAGAGTCACCTACAGGAAAGTTTTTTGCTGAAAGGCGTGAAATACGCTACTGAGATGACAAATCCTAATCCATGTGCTTCTAACAATCAGGTAAAGTTTTAAGGATTCTCATTGCTCTGAACCAAATTGGCAGTTAAATTCCCAATTTACTGTTGTGGTACATGCAATATAAGGTGGAAATTATTAAATTGCAACTGTGATTTATTTTGAATTTGAGTCAGTGACATGCACATATGAAATGCATGGTAGCTGAGAAGTCCACTTATATAAGCAGTTGGATTGCTCTCGAATCAGTACTAGGCATTGGGAGCCTAAAGAGGGTTGTGAATTATGTGTGAAGTAAATTTTTAAGGAATCTCGTTGAACCAAAATGGCAGTTAAATTCCAATTTACTGTTGTGATAGATAAATTATTAAATTGCAACTGTGATTTATTTTGAATTTGAGTCAGTGACATGCACATATGAAATGCATTGGGCGCCTAAAGAGGGTGGTGTACTATGTGAAGTAAATTTATAAGGAATCTCATTGCATTGAACCAAAATGGCAGTTAAATTCCCAATTTACTGTTGTGATAGATGCAATGTAAGTGGAAATTATTAAATTGCAACTGTGATTTATTTTGAATTTGAGTCAGTGACACACATATGAAATGCATGGTAGCTGAGAGTCTAGTTATATAAGCAGCTGGATTGCTCTCGAATCAGTACTAGGCATTGGGAGCCTAAAGAGGGGCCTGTATTATGTGTGAAGTGGATATTTGTGATTTTAAAACTTGTGTTGATGGAATGAAATTATTGAAGAACTATAACAATAACATAATATTATAAATGAAATCAATTGTAGAGGAACATCGTGTCACTTGAGAAGGGACTTAGACATTTTCAAACAACAAAAGGTTAGTGAAATTGAACAAGCTGAAGGTATTTTTATCAACAAATAAAAATTTCAGTTTTTAGATGATTTAACCAAGTTGTATGAATTTTTTTTGATTAATTAGTTAGGGGTATCAATTGGTGCCCTGTTGTGACATATTCACACATCGCCCCATTGCAAATGGGGACCCCTACTTTTTTTTTGCTTTCTAGGGTTTGCTTTCTAGGTTTTTAGGGTTTTGTCTGTTAGCCTTTGCATTTTGAGTGTCGCCAGGGGGATCACTAGGATGTTAGGCTCTGCTTGAGCTAGGGGGAGTCAACAGGTGCTCCAGGTTAGGGTTTCTTTGAAAGTCTCCCTTAGGCCTAGTTTTGCTCTTGTTGCTAATAGTGTCTTGTTTGAGTTGCAGGAGGTCAATGAAGCTTGGTGAGTGAATTTCATCTTTGAAGATCCGAGTTAGGTCAAATTGGTGAGTGATGAAGTCTGGAATGTCATCCTGATCCTAAAATTTGATTAAGTCTGGAAAATTGAAGAATCTTCCAAAAACTAGATTTTGCATTATAACTCTTGGAGGTCCGAAACCACTCTCAAACATCCTGACAGTGTATATGGAATATAACTTAAAGTATAAGTGTCATTTATACTTAAATGTTATATTCCAAAGGGTCTAAAACGAATTTCAATTTTGCTCTTGACCCTTCCAAAGGATCCAGAGTGAATTCCTCTATAGGACATTCTACTTTGATCCAAACTTAGAACTAACTCATTCCCAGGCATTATTGAGGGCAAAACACTTATTTGGAGTGAAGAAATATGAAAATGAAGTCAGGATTTGAGCATAAGGAGGAATTTCGCTCCTGACCCATCCAAAGGGTCCAAAGCGAAATTCATACAAGACCCTTTTTTCTTCACAAAACCTTGAAGTGAATGCTGACTTGGACTAGAGGATGATCAGGAGAAGCCTAATGAGTTATATCCAAGCCAAAGAAGGGAGGAAAAAAGCGAAAATAAGCCTAGAAGGAAAATTTCGCTCCTGACCCTTCCAAAGGGTCCAGAGCGAAATTCATATTTCCTCTATTTTGCTCTTTAACTTGACCAAGTTTAGAACTTCTAAGACATGGTTTGGAAGACTTGGATGCATATTTTCCTTGGAGAGGAGGTTTGAGGCGATGAAATGATGGAAATCAACCTGGAAGGAGAATTTCGCTCCTAACCCTTTGAGAGGGTCTAGAGTGAAATCCTCAATTTGACCTCCTTTTTGCCTTAAGCCCTAGGTTGACCTTGTCTTGAGCTAGTTTGATGGTGGATTGCCTTGATTAAGGTGAAAGGAGCTTGAGATTGATCAAGTTTGAGAGAGAATTAGATGAATGAAGTGGAAAATCAACCAAGAATGAGGGTTTCGCTCCTGACCCTTCCAAAGGGTCCAGAGCGAAAATCCCCATAGACCTCATTTTCTTCCTTGTTTTGGCCAAGTTCTTAGTTTCAAAGGCATGTTGGAAGGTGGATTGATATGTTCTTGCCTTGGGAAGCGATTGAAAGCATTGAAAGATGAAGATTTTGCCTAGGGGATGAATTTCGCTCCTAACCCTTCCAAAGGGTCCAGAGCGAAATTCTTCATTAACCTCATTTGCTTCCTTGCTTAGGCTACCAACCTTGTTCCTTGGGCGTAGAATGATGTGTTTTTGCCTTACAAAGAAGATTGGAGTGGAAAAGATGAAATATCAAGCCTAGAGTGTGAATTTCGCTCTTGACCCTTCGAATGGGTCCATAGCGAAATTCCCCAAAACCTCTCTTTTCTCTCAAATTTATGCCAAGACAAGTGTGGGTCAGGGTGAACTAGGATTGGAGATGTCCCTTGGGCGTGACTTTGAGTTGCTAGTAATCAACAAATGTGAAGGAATTGAGCAAAAACTAGGATTTCGCTTCTGACCCTTCCAAAGGGTCCAGAGCGAAATTCCTAAGATCACCTATTTCCCCTTCAAAACAAGTCAAAATTTTGGTTTTTATGGCCTAGAGAGGAATGGGGTAACGTTGCCTTAACCTTTGAGGTGAATTGAAGTGGAAGAATGAAGGAATGAGCTCAAGAACAAGGATTTCGCTATTGACCCTTCTAAAGGGTCAAGAGCGAAAATCCTAAAACCTATTTTATCTTCCAAAATTTGTGTCAAAACAAGTCTTGATCAAGATGAGATAAGTTGGGAGATGCCCCTAGGATTGCCCTTGAATGGATTTTGGTCACCAAAAATGAAGATTTTAGGCTAGGACAAGGATTTCGCTCCTGACCCTTCCAAAGGGTCTAGGGCGAAATCCTAAATAGGTCCTGTCCCTGGCCATGATTTTTAGCGAATTTCGCCTAGCAAGCCATTTTGAGGTCAAACAAAGTGCAAGCATGAGAGAAGGATCCAAAGGGAGAGTCAAGCTAGAACAAAGTGAGAAGAATGGAGCTAAGTAAGAGAAAACAAGCAAAGAAAGAATTTCGCTCCTGACCCTTCCAAAGGGTCCAGAGCGAAATTCCTCAAAGCACCTATTTTCTCCTTGTGTGAAGCCAAAACTTTGATTCCTATGTCATGGTTGAAGGTGGAGTGAGGTATTCTTGCTTTGTAAGGTGAATTGGAATGAAGAAAATGAAGGATCAAGTCTAAAACTTGAATTTCGCTCCTGACCCTTCCAAAGGGTCCAGAGTGAAATTCTCAACTTCACCTAATTTGCTCATGATGAAAGCCAAGTTGTGGATTCCTAGGCTTTAGAAAGAGAAAGATAGCATATGCTTGTCTTGGAGGCATTTTGGAGTGAAGAAATGATGCAATTTGAGCTAAAATGTAAATTTCGCTCCTGACCCTTCCAAAGGGTCCAAAGCGAAATTCTAATAGGACCTGTTCCTGGAGAGGATATTGAGCGAAATTCCATTTTGATGTCTTTTCATTAATGATTTAAGGTGGAAAATGCTATGTTGAAATGAATATGTCATATGTACTTAATCATCCTTTGATTTATTTTGCAGATAGGAGGAGACCAAGCTAGGACAAGGACGACCTATTCCAATCCATCATCATCAAGGACATTCCTAAGGCATAAAGGTGGACTCAAGGTGTTTTGAAGCGTTGGAAGACTACATGTGCTCAAGGAATTGCAAGCTATCTCCAAAACCTTCACTTCGCCACACTAAGGAATTGTCAACAGATTATATTAATCAAACCACTTTATAACCTTTAATCGGAGCACATAAACATTGAATACCGGAATAACAGAAATAGATACCGGTAAGCAATAAAACTTAAGAATGAAACAGAGAATTAACACAATGCAAGCATACCACATAAAACCATGATTTTTACGTGGAAAATCCGGTAAAGGGAAAAACCACGGTGAGAAACCTACCCACAGTCAGATAATACTTCTGCAGAAAGTATGTGATACAATAAGGGGCCTGCACATGCAAGAAGACACACTGCCTAGAGCGTACTGCTCATTACAAATGAGTCTCACTGACTACAAAGAGATTATAACCACCTCAATATAATTGGACAACAATCCAGAAGAATGAACTGCCAATGATAGCATCTACCATGCCTGATTACAGTCCCAGTTAAGCTCAGTACCAGAGGCCTTTGACCTCTTACATAAACCCAATCCGATCATCTATGATCGACTAAATCTCCTTCGCATATGATATTTCATTCCATGACCATTACCACCATGATCTACAATGAGATCTTACATCAATTTATACAAACCCTAAGGCCTAAACCAATTAAGTCAGCCACCTAAAAGATATTACAATAAGATCATTACATACATCCACTTTACAATGATATGCCATGTCGGCTTTAGACCAAAACAACATTAACCAATCCATAAATCATCCTAGTAACGTGTAGAGAACACGTTACATGATACCAGTCCATAACTTGGACCCAAATAGATTCACCACGCCAAGCGATGTCTCCAATCAGTTGAGGCACGAACAAAGATCATCTTATACATCCTGAATTCTATCTAGAAGTTGCACCAACACCACTTATGCATCTTGTCAAAGATTCTCAGGAAAAGCTCTGCCGGTAAAACCTTAAACCCTTACCGATATAGGCTTACTAGATTGTATGATTGATGGTATGATGAAGGAATAAGTATCCGGTAGAATACTAAGGGGGGGGGGGGGGGGTGAGTCAGTATATTGAAAAACTGATATAAAGTTCCCAAACTCAAACTCAGTCAAACAAAGTAAACATATCTCAGTCAAGATCAATATTCATAAGAATACTTGACATCAACCGGTTTAACTGTTATGACAACTTTAACAGTAAACATCAATAATGCTTAATCATAACTCAACATATTCAACTCTCAATGCTTCCACATAACATGCCTTATCAGAAATTAACCACACCAACAAATAAGATCACGACCACAAAAGCATTCACCACTTGACACAAATGCTTATACGTGGAAAACCCAAATAGGTAAAAACCACAGTGAGCTGAGACTCACAAGGATAGCTATCTGAACTCTTCTGAAGTTCGCCCTGTTAGGAGCCAAGCTTGTTAAAGCTTTACAATAAGTCATGTTAAGAACTAATTCTGGTTAGGAATCACCTGGTTAAGGGATTTACAAATATGCCTTGATTAAAAGTAAATACCCTGTTAGGAGTAACCTCACTGGAGGATTTAAGAATCCAAGCCAATGGACCACCTTGTTAGAGGATTTAATGAGTAACCAAGGTTGTTAGAGCTTACCCGGTTAAGGGATTTCACTTCTGCTGTAATTGTTAGAAAACAACAGGTTTTCTTGATATGTCTGAGTAGCACTACATTTGCTTGATCAGATCCTTCTAAGCTTCAGTCTGCCTTCACTCAAAGTGCAGATCCATTCACTGGTTAGGCAACTACACACTCAACAGGTTTTCATCAATCTTGCCAACAACCTTTACAAACAACTTCATCGACCTTAAATAAAAATCAGTTAGGTCGGTAACACAACAAAAACTTAATTCTCATCATCGAGATTACAAACAAGTCGATACAATCCTGACCGTTAGAAATCATGACAATCTCTTCATATTCTTCAAAAAAATTCCAACCGCTCCATGATCACTGGTTCATCGGACTTTGTAACTCATCTCACGTTGTGCATTAGATGCAATCCACTTTGCTCCTTCCCTAGACAAAAACAAACACGCCAACACAATTTGAACATATCCTCATTCAATTATTACACGTGTTTCCATCATTACCGCTTATCACATAATAAACCACCAAACTTGATCGGTTAGGGTTTAACAGCTGATAGAGTTTACCTGTTACATTACATAGAAAGGTTTAACCCTTTACACCGATTCATCTGTTCGACTCACAAACTTAACATACCGGTTTACAACATCTTCCACAAAGCTCTCCTTATCGGTTACTAGCCAATATAAAAAATAACAATATCAACAATAACATGAATACCATTATCGGTTCAATTGACATCAATGACAACATATCATTAATGCAATCTTTATGCAAAATACCAACAAACTCAAAATGCCAACAATCTCCCCCTTTGGCATTGATGGCAATACAAATATCAACGCCTCTGATTGCTCTGTATTCACCTTAACAAATCCCAAGTATTCACCTTGCTCTGTCTGTCTTCAACCTGCCGCTGGTTCACCTAATCAGACACATAATTCTTCTCCTTAATCACATAATTCTTCTCCCCCTTTGACAACAATGCCAAAGTGAAAGTAAAACATGTAATTCTGTTCTCACTGTGTATCAACATCATTCTGCAACTTGATGCTCCCCCTATGGAATACATCCACTTCTTTATCAATCCATATAAAATTCTGCAAGTGGTTCAGGGACTGATGCAATCAACATCATGCTCAACTAACTTCATGAAGAGGGAGAAACCCCAATTGACTTCTAAGATACTCGAAAGTGGTATGAGGCAGAAGTTTGGTAAAGATATCTGCAAGCTGCTCCTTGGTAGAAACATGCTCCAAGATAACATCTTTACTTTGAACTTTTTACCTCAAGAAGTGATATTTCAATTCAATGTGCTTAGTCCTTGTGTGCAAAACAAGATTTTTAGAAATGTTTATTGCACTTGTATTATCACACAAAATCTGTATCGGTTCTGAGATTTCCATCTTGAAACCTTCCAAAATGTGCCTCATCCACATAGCTTGTGTACAATTCATATAAGCTGCTACATATTCAACTTCAACAGTAGATTGTGAAGTGCAACTCTGCCTTTTACTACTCCATGAGACTAGTCTTCCTCCTAGAAAGAATGCTCCACCGGTAGTACTTTTCCGGTCATCAATATTTCCTGCCCAATCAACATCTGTGTATGCTTTCAAATCAAAATTTCCACCATATGGATACCATAACCCATAGTCAACAATACCTTTTAGATATCTAAAAATTCTCTTGGTTGCCATCAGATGTGCCTCTTTTGGATTCTTCTGAAATCTAGCAACAATACCAACCGCATGGGCAATATTCGGTCGACTGTGAACAACATAGTGTAATTTGCCAATCATTGACCTGTATTCCTTTTCATCTACAGAATTCGATGCATCTTCCTTGGACAATTTACAACCTGCAACCATTGGGGTTCCAATTGGTTTACAGTCACTCATACCGAAAGTCTTCAAAATCTCTTTCACATACTTGGATTGAGTAATGAAAATACCATTCTTCATCTGTTGTATCTGTAAGCCTATGAATTTTTTTATTTCCCCTACTAATGACATCTCAAATTCATTCTTCATTTCATCTGCAAAACAATTACTCATGTCATCATTACCTCCAAATATAATGTCATCTACAAATACTTCATTCACCAGTTTTTATCTCCTTCAGACTTGAGATAAATGTTGTTGTCATCACTGGTTCTAGCAAATCCTATCTTCACCAAATGAGTATGAAGCCGTTCATATCATGCTCTGGGTACTTGCTTTAATCCATACAAGGCTTTATGCAATTTGCATACCATGTCTTCCTTATCTGTCAATGCATAACCATCAGGCTGCTCTATAAAAACCTCTTCTTTCAGTATCCCATTCAAGAATGTAGACTTAACATCCATCTGGTATACCTTGAACTTCTTATGAGCTGCAAATGCAAGCAATGTTCTAACACCTTCCAGTGTTGCTACTGGTGCAAAAGTTTCTCCATAATCCTCTCCTTCTTGCGCATATCCTTTGCATACTAATCTTGCCTTATTGCGAACTACAACACCATCTTCATTTAATTTGTTTCTGAACACCCATTTAGTACCTATAACATTCTTGTTTACCGGTCGAGGTACCAGGGTCCAAGTGTTGTTCTTCTCAATTTGATCCAACTCCTCCATAGCTTTCACCCAATGATCATCACCAAATGCCTCCTTAGCACTTCTAGGTTCAAAGGTGGAGATCATGCAAGAGTTTTCTCTTATTCTCCTTCTAGTTAATACATCGCCATCCTTATCTCCAATTGTCTGTTCAGGACTGTGATTCAGTCTCACATACCTAGGAATAATATGATCATTCTCTTCAGGTTCAGCTTCTTCATTATCATCTTCCTTTGAATTTATTTGTTCCGGTTGAACAAGTACACCAAGATTTGCTTTACTAGTTTCTGATTTAACAGTTTCAGGTTCCAAGAGCAAAATGCAAGGATCTTCATTCTTCTTTTCAAAACCGGTTCCTTTTGAAATTTCAGGACATTCATCTACACGAACATCAACACTTTCAACAATTTTTTGTGTCCGGTTGTTGAACCATTTATAGGCCTTACTCTTGGTGGAATAGCCAAGAAATATGCCTTCATCACTCTTAGCTTCAAACTTGCTTACGTAATCGCCTCTTTTAGTAAAACATTTGCTTCCAAATATCGTAAAATAGCTAACATTAGGTGTTCTCACATACCAGTACTCATATGGGATCTTGTCCTTACCTCTTTTCACCAGAACTCGGTTCATTGTGTACACAGCTACAGCTTCTTTCCAAAATATTTTTGATACACTTCCTTGTATCAACATAGTCCTAGCAGCTTCAACCACTGATCGGTTGTTTCTCTTTGTTATACCATTCTGCTGTGGTGTCCTTGGTGTAGAAAGCTGCCGCTTGATATCGTTATCATCACAATATTTAGTGAACTCTACGGAAGTGAACTCACCGCCTTGATCTGTTCTTAGACATTTTATCTTTTTGCCACTCTCTTTCTGAGCTAAGGCTCTGAATGCCTTGAATTTACCAAAAGCTTCATTCTTATCTTTCAAGAATGTGACCCGCATCATCCTTGAACAATCATCAGTGAAGATCATGAAGTATTTGTCACCTTGAATGCTTCTTGTTCTTATTGGTCCACATAGGTTTTTTATGAACCAAATCTAACAAGTGCTTTGCTGAGAAGGACTTTCTCTTAAAAGTCGAAGAAGTCATCTTTCCTAGTTGACATTATTTACAAAGAGCATTAACCGTTTTGTCTAGCCGAGGCAGACCTCTTACTGTCTTAGACTTGCTTACTTTAACAATATTGTCAAAATTTATATGACAAAATCTCCTATGCCAAAACCAGCTATCATCTATTTTTGCAATCAAACAATTGCTAACTTTAGGATTGAGATGAAATAGATTACCTCTGGTCTGTTTCCCGGTTGCAATCAATTCACCTTTGTTGTCAAAGATTTTGCACATTCCATTTCTAAACTCCAGTGGGTATCCTCTGTCATTAAGTTGTGCCACACTTAAAAGATTGTGCTTTAGGCCTTCAACCCAATAGATATCGTCAGCACTGCTCTTCCCATTAAGAGAAATAACTCCCCTACCTTTAACCATACAGGGTGAGTCATTGCCAAATCTGACAGTACCGCCATCAAATTCCTTCAGGGAAAGAAATTTGCTCTGATCATCGGTCATGTGATATGAACAACCACTATCAATGATCCAATCATCAGAGTTATCCATTTTGGATACTAGTGCCTTCTGATATGATATTCCTTCCTCAATAGCTACAAACACAATATCTTCACTAGCATCATCATCAGATTCTTCATCAGTAATACCACTGTCAATAGCTACAAGACAATCTCCCTTGCCTTTACCCTTGTATTTCTTAAATTTGTCTCTCTTGTATTCATTTTCACCATTAGGGCAATTTGCTACTATATGACCAATCTTGTTGCATGCAAAACATTTTAAAGGTAGCTTACCTCTATATTTACCAGTGCCTCTAGGCAGTCATTTTGCCAACAATGCTTCAAGTTTCACTAAGTTGTCTTCATCTTCAACATCTCTATTGGATCTAGATTCATAGTTATGGCCGATATCTCTACTTCTCATAGATGGGTTAGAGACAGAAGCTCTAAATGCAGATTCTGATTTCCGTACACTACCATCATAGCCATTTAGTTCAAAAGCAGTAAGTTTGCCAATAATAGAGTCAAGAGTTACCTTTGTCTTGTCAATGGATTTCAGCTCCTGAATAGCTGCAACTCGTATAGCATAGACCGACAGCAGGGTTCTTAGTACCTTACTGATTATTGTGACATCTTCCACTTTCCCTCTTGCAATCTTTATCTCACCAACTATCTCTTTAATCCTTTGACCGTACTGCTGGATATTCTCACCTTCAGACATTCTCATGTCGTCAAACTTTCTTCTTAAACTCTCCTCTTTGGCAATCTTAACATGTTCATCACCGCTATAAATCTCTTCTAATTTCTTCCATACTTCATATGCAGTTTCAAGACCATGAACATCTACATATTCAACATCAGACAAGGAACCAATAATAGCTTCGAATGTCTGGTGATTTTCTTGTTGTTCTTTCTTTTGATCATCAGTCAGGGGTCCAATAGGTGTAGTATACTTATTTTCTATATGATCCCAATACTGACTACTAAGACTATTAATGTAAATTTTCATTCTGTGACTCCATATTCTATAGTTATCTTTGTTGAACTTCGGATCTTCTTTCATCATCATGATCTACAAGATCTTTTCCTCAAGCTGTTAGGCTTTTAGATTAAGACCTAAGATGCTTTGATACCAATTGATGGTATGATGAAGGAATAAGTATCTGGTAGAATACTGAGAGAGGGGGGGCGGCGGGGGGGGGGGGGGCGGAGGGTGGAGGGGTGAATCAGTATATTGAAAAATTGATACAAAGTTCCTAAACTCAAACTCAGTCAAACAAAGGAAACATATCTCAGTCAAGATCAATATTCATAAGAATACTTGACATCAACCGGTTTAACTGTTATGACAAGTTTAACAGTAAACAACTTCAATATTGTAAACATCAACAATGCTTAATCATAACTCAACATATTCAACTCTCAATGCTTCCACATAACATGCCTTATCAGAAATTAACGACATCAACAAATAAGATCACAACCACAAAAACATTCACCACTTGACACAAATGTTTATATGTGGAAAACCCAAATAAGTAAAAACCACGGTGAGATGAGACTCACAAGGATAGTTATCTGAACTCTTTTGAAGTTCGCTCTGTTAGGAGCCAAGCCTGTTAAAGCTTTACAATAAGTCTTGTTAAGAACTAATTCCGGTTAGGAATCACCCGGTTAAGGGATTCACAAATATGCCTTGATTAAAAGCTCAATACCCTGTTAGGAGGAACCTCGTTGGAGGATTTAAGAATCCAAGCTAATGGACCACCTTGTTAGAGGATTTAATGAGTAACCAAGGTTGTTAGAGCTTACCTGGTTACAGAGATTACTTTAGTGGCGAATATTCGCCAATGGCGAATTTTTCACTTCGGCCATGTCGGAAATGACAAATATTTTGTACCGTCTGGGGGTGGCCATGTCGCCATAACATTATCAATTTCCGTCAAAGTCACAGCCCGATCGCCATATGTTTTATGCAAATAAATGTTTCTATGCGATGATTTCGCCAATATAATATATGGTGGACACACGGTAAATTTAATTGTTTCGCCTACACTCTCCGAGGTTGCCTTAATAGATGACCTTAATTCGTCTATAGGCATGTGAAGATTTGTTAGCCAAGGGGACCCAATTCGCTTGACATCTTGCCGACGCGTCTCCATTCACCCCAACTTTCGCCAACTATATTGTATTCGGCTATTATTTGGACGACCTATAATCGCCTCGAAAATTACATAAGTCGTATTTGGACGACCTATAATCGCCTCGAAAATTACATAAGTCGTGTTATAGTTACGCGGGATTCGCCAAATATTTGTATACCATATAAAATTCCTGTGGAATTCGCCATATAAGGATTTGTATAAATACATGCAAAGATCAGATCTATCTCAACACAATCTGGTGGTTTCTAGGCTCTGAATTCTGATCAATAGCAAAGTTTCAGACCAAGGAAAATCATAAAGCCTAAAGGTGAGCGATCATATTTTTGAAGTGGTATATTATACATTATAGCCTATTATTGCTTCTTCAGCAAATTGATATTTTTTTGGCAGCCTTTATTTCGTTGGAGATGTCGAACAGGAAGAGGGGTAGGAAACCTGAATGTGGGGAAGGCTAGGAGAGGCCAACAAAAAGCAGAATGTTGTCTTTGTACTTTGGCATTGGATGTGAAAATCAGGAAGGTACATCATCACAAGTACAAGTACAAAATTCACCACCTGCACCGCATGTTGAAGATGACGGCGAACCTGATATCTCAGATCAGGATGATCTTGAAGAAGATTATCTGGTAGATACCCAAGTTAGCTAGAATGATATAATCGACTTGGGTGATAATGCTATTGATGATAATGCACAGAAGGGGAAAAGAAAAGCCATATCAAGAAAGGGTGAATCACAATAAAAAAAGGATCGGGAGTGGGATATGTCAATGAAGAATTTTCAAATTAATTGGGCATCAAAGTATCCATTCATTGAACCAGTCGAGAATCCAATTGAAGGCGAGCCTCCAATAGAATGCAGGTGTAAGATTTGCACTTGGAAACATAACAAGGAAATAAGGTTGTAGCTAAAATTTGACACCATAGAAAAACATATGGGTAAAGTTTATGAAAAACAAGTGATAGACGAGGTTGAAAAATTAGTGATAAGATGGAAAACAAATGATGAATGTAAGCATGTGAGGAATGCCGAAGAGTATTATTTTTATGAGAAATTACAGACGAAGCTTGTTGAAGTTAAAGGTTCTATTGAAGCTGTTTTTGGAAAAACAATGCAAATAAAACAACTGGGAAAAGTTGTTCAGTTAAGCTTTGTTTTTCATATTTTGAGCAGAGGGCATGCTATAACAGATTTCCCATCAATTAGTGGTTTATTACACTTTTTGAAAGTTCCTAACTATCCTAATAGACACTGGTCAGTAAACAGTGGATGAGAATGGGCAAGTTGTCTTGCTGAGGTTGAAAAAGAAGATGTACAGGAAAAAATAAGAGAGTCAAACTTCATTGCATTTTCTTTAGACGAAGTTACCGCAGTAGATAATACTTCATGGGTATGCATGCATGTTTATACTGGAGAGAATCATACCCGCCAACCTCATCCACTATCTGTTGCTAAAATGAAGGAGAGTGCGACAGTGGAAAATTTATTTCAACTAGTAAAGAGAAGTTTAATTGAATATGGAGGTATGAATGACATGACGGTAGCCAAAAAATTGGTTTGTGTTGGAGCAGATGGAGCTTCAGTAATGCAAGGTCACAGGAACGAACTTTGTACAAAGATTGAAACTTCATTTGCACCGTACATTACTGCAATTCGTTGCATGGCTCACAGAATGAATCTAGCTTTTGGAATTGTGAGCAAGTTTGCTTCGGTTAAAAAAATTGAAATTTTAATCAGAGAGCTCTACTCACACTTCTGTCAAAGTCCCAAGTGATTTATGGAATTTCAAAACTTTGCTGATGGATTAACTGATGGGAACAAGCTTCTCAAGGATAATGATACCAGATGGATCTCTTTGGATGGTCTAGCACATCGAGTGTTTTCAGAATATCCATCCTTGATTGGACTATTTCACACAACTCGCGACGAATCAGATCAACTGAAATTTCTAGAACTTCTTGGCAGGTTAAGTAATTTAGAGACACTCTTAACTTTAGCAGCTCTTCTGCCCATGCTAGAGGAAATGAGAAATATTATGAAGGCTGCCCAAAAAAGAGCTCTGTATATTGCAGAATATGCTACGCTGTGTAAGATGACATGCCTCTCCCTCGACAATCTCTATTGAAATCAACCAACACTATTTGATGAAAAATTTGTTAAGTGGCGGACACTCACAGATTTGAACAATCCTAATAACTTTTTACAAATCGGTGCAGACGAGGAGGTATGTGCCAATGTACGGGGAGTTGAGACACCAATGCACTTCTATGCCACGGTCGATCCCGAGGAACCAGGAAAGCACCCCAGGAAGAAACTAGCAAGAGTTACAAAGGAAGATTTCGACAAGATTGTTGAGACTGTAACTACTTATGTGAAGAAAATTGCATATGATCTTTCCTCACAAATTAGAAGCAGATTCCCTCCTGACAACCTACTCGAAGCCATGTCTATTGTGTTTCCTCATTATTGGAGCCTCAACAGTGCATCTGATTATTGAAGTAAGCTACTGACTTTGGTAAAACAATTTTGCATTTCCAGAGAATTTAATGGAGTAACTATAAATGGAATATTAGACGAAACTCATCTTCGAGAGGAATCAGCTCGTTTTGCATACACTATGAAAGAACAATATGCCAAAATGGATAACCCTCGCGAAGAGGGATCAATAACAAGGGTTTGGAAATATATAGCTGAGAACAAAACCTTGCGTGATTCAATGCCAGAATATGTGAAGCTTGCTGATTTATGTCTTACCATGATATTGGGTTCGGTGGAAGATGAGAGAGTTTTCAGTGCTTTGGGGTTCCTAAAATCAAAGCTAAGAAACAAACTAGACAAAAATTTGAAAAATTGCTTGAGGCTCTATACATCTAGGTATGATGTCCACACTTTTCCTTACGATAGGGCACTGCAAATCTGGAGGTCCAAATGTGAAAGAAGAGGTTTGGGCAACGCTTCAAACCAAAGTGCCAGTGGGACTACTGGAGCTACTGGTAGCATTGAGATGCAGTTCGACGAAGATATGCAGACTCAGACTCAGAGTGAAGAATCCACAGACGGGAATCAAGAAAGCACTGAATTTGATGAGGATGAATGGCAACTGTAACAGTAAGAGATTGGTATTTATTAATCTTATTACTGTATCTCATCATTCATATTACAAAAACATATTACTTTTTGCAATTAAAATTTAATATTGATTTGTAATTATATTTTTCAACTTTCTATTTCCAGATTTAAAATAGCATAATAAAAAAAAACCATAATGTGTTTATTGATACAAAGATGTTTATTGTTTATTTATTCATGTTTGAGTCTCAAATCTGTGTGATACATTTTAGAACCATATGATACAATTCATTCAATAGTAATACACATGTCGAGAACTTAGATTTTCATTAATTCTTTCAAAATATAGCCATATGATACAATTCATTCAATAGTAATACACCAAATTCCAATATGTGTGATTCTCCATATCAATTGCAAAAGTGAATACAAAGTTTCAGAACCCTTTGCAAATGACCCTGAATTCTCTTTTATAAAAACAAGAGAGCAACAACAACTCCTGTGTGATTCTCCAATGTCCATGCAAAAGTGAATACAAAGTTTCAGAAGTAGAACCCTTTGCAAAATTGCAAATGACCCTGAATTCCCTTTTATAGAAACAAGGGAGCAACAACAGCTTCAGGTCGAATTGCAAGTTTGCAACATGTGAACACTGAACATCAAAATCACAAACTTAACACATATTTATATGGCCATCACATGCCGTATTAGCAATTTACCATCTGCTACATGTTTGATGTCTCCTGTTCAAAAAACAAAGTTCAAAATTAAATATTAATTCAGGGCATGACAAATTAAACATAGATAATAGCAGTGCCTAAAACCTACTAATCAGAAATAGAGAAATGCATAAATGTTAAAGCAAGGGAGAATTTGAGAATACAAATTTACTGGCTGAAGTTTTGCACTGTGCATCATAGATTCATAGGTTGGATTAGCAAAATAGCAATAACGAGTGTTGTTTTTTTCCTATTCATAAAATAGATTCATAAGCCGGATTAGCAAAATAGCAAACAGAAAAAACATAAAACCTTGAAATTAAGAATAAAAGAAGAAAATTGTGCAATACATACTATGATTCTTAAGAATTCTATGCCATTTTTTGTAGGGTGCTCCACTCTTTGTCTGATGGAAGGTCAATATTCTGTAAACTATGGAAAGTCAACTCCAACTTCGTCAACATTCCATATTTATAAGATTTACTTGACATCACTGTTTCATCCAATACCGTATTTAAAGTTGTAAATGGTTGGATGAATTCCAGAAAGCTTTTGGGAGTTGTATCCTTTGGAAGCAAGTCTAAATCAGACTTCATTTTTATCTCCATGATTTTTTTGTAAGCTTCTTCTCCAATGAATTTATTTGATGTGTCAAGAGGCTTAGGCAAACCAAGTTTAATCAAATTATTTTTCATTTCTTGCAGCTTCAATATCTTTTTTCCACAATTGTCGATAACTTCTGATGTTTCCCTTAGCTTCTGGCATATTTGAATGATAGATGATGTCTTAACTGTGGCATCAATGCAACTCTTAATTCCCTTGGATGCCAAGTAGCTGTCACTGGAACTGTAGACTACTTTCAGAATCTTTTTTGCCATTTCCTCTTTTGAATAAACATGTGTGCTCTTCTCATAGTGCCCTTTGATTTTTATAAAAATTTGTCTCATACTTTCAGTCAATTGAAACCATTCACACAACTTCTCACTACTCTGCATTATTCACCGCCAAATGTTTTCTTGTATATATTTCGTTGTATTTTTCATATTGTCTTTCAATCTATCCTCCAAAGTTTTTATTTTATCATTTGCATTGTGCAGGTCTTCTTTCATTTGTGCACATTTTTTTCTTTCTTCCTCTACTTCCTCTTGCAAATGTTTTTCTTTTTCCTTCCCATGATCCAATAAATCATGTAACTTTCTCATTTCTGCGGCAGTAGACTCATAACTTTTGTGTAATTTTTGAAAACTGGCTTTTTCCTCAACAATTTTTTTACTGCTTTTAGCCAGTTTTTCAGTCAGGTCCTTCAATTCTGCATCCTTCTTCTTCTACTCTACAATTTCTACTGCAGAGCCCGAATTTTTAATCCTTTTCTGTAAATCATTGTACTTGCTATCTGCTGCTTTCCTCCTTGATTTTTCGTTTTCTAGGTTTGCTTGTAACTTTTCTATTTGTTTCTCCAGTTTATTTTTTTCTCTCTCCACCTTTAGCAGTGAAGTGCAGACCACTTCGTTAGTCCTTTTTGACATACTAATTTTGTCCACATTATGTACTTTGGAAAAATCCATTTGGAGGGTGTTAAGTTGAAATTGAGAGGGATCTATCTGACTGTGTGGTGGATTTTTATCTTTAGATGTGTCCGGGGGCATAACAACCATGAACTCCATCATATCTTTCTGTGGGTCATATGTTGGAAATACCCTGTTCCTTGCGGGCTGTTCGTTTACAACTTCAGACACGAAATTCCTATGAAATGTTTTCTTTTTTTCTTTATTTGCTTTTGTTGTGTGTTCATATTTTTCATAGTAATCACAAAATTGAAAATCTCGGCTTGCTGAAGCAATTGAATGTTTGAAAGGTGACATAAGAATACCATAGGCTCCAGTTCCACTTATTCCTATGGTTTTAACTAATACTTGACGAGGATTACCAACAGCAGTTCCTGATGCTGTCCCACTCCCACTGACACTTTCATGTGTAGTTTTCAGTCTTTTGAGGTGTGTGATCTAAAGCTGCAAATGATTGATTTGTAGTGTCAGTGGCACTTGATATAGGATTCTCAATAGTATGAGATTGAGTATCTACCTCTAGTGGCCTCTTGCGAGAGATATTTTGTTGTTGCCCTTGTCCAACACCAAGACAACTAGTATCAGTAGTAGTACCCATGCCAACCCCACCAATCACAACAACACTTGACTGAACATTAATAGGAATACTATCCCTAGATTCCCCACCAATGGCAGTGGCACTTGATTCACCACCAATGGGAATACCATGATGTGGTGGTGGTTGTGGATTTGAACCTGAATCAAATGTAGGTGGACCCTGAGGGTAATGAGTAGTACCTATCCCTGATGAATCTGAAGAATCAAGTCCAATGACTAGTTTATAAGGACCTTTTGATTTTGACTGTGATGGAAGTTGTACTTGAAGTGGATACCAAATGCCCTCTCCTTTGGGACCTAGACCACCACTTTCAAAACCCATTTTTTCCACAAGGTTTGCCCCTTTGCTATATTTTTCTTTCATGGACTCACTGACTCCACCTAATATTTTAGGGACTGTAGTAGTTGTTGGAGGGGGCTCAATAACAACCTCATGCTCATCATCATCACCTTCAGTCTCGCCATGCTCCATATCCCACAATTTGCTAAACTCTGCATCCTCGTTGATGCTCTCAAATTTTGAACTTGTCTTTGGTTCACCGAGATTCCTCCTCATAGTCCAAAAATCATTTATTTTGGTTTGAGTGAAATAATTCTCTTTACATTCGTGCATAATTGATTTGGGAATAGTTTTTTTAGATGGATTAGCATATTTTAGGTAGAAATTGTAGGACCTCCTATTCTGGATGCCTTGGCCCTCCTCTGTTGTCCTCTCTGTGTGCATTTGCAATGCCATAATTTGTGATGAAATTTCTTCTATTGAAATGTTATTGTCAGCTGCAATTTTCTCCATTTCTTTTTTAACCTCATCCCAGGAGTCCTTGTTTCTAAGCTTTTCTAGCAATGGCTTACTTTCATGTTGACATAATGCTGAAGAGTTCCCATTTTTCTTAAGCCTTGCTTGAACTACACCGATTGGATCATACTGCTAAAGACCCTCATCACCAAAGTTAAAAACTGTCAAGAAATCATGTGCCACAATGAATGCTTTTCTCTCAAATGTGAACCCTCCACATGAGAAAGGCAAGGAAGAAAATATGCTCTTCTTTTGCTGACCATGGAAGTGTCTATCTGTGCTCTCCAATTGCCATACATACTCTAAGGCAAATACCCTCTCTGTCACATGTATTGGAAGTCTGTATGGTTTTACTGCCGATCCGTAAAACCTTAACACAGTGAATTCTTCCATGAAGAACCAGTCAGCCAATTCTATTTGATTTCCAAGTTGAATGCAATCTCTACAAGACACAGGCAACCTAGGCATTGGAGTGCTTGTAATTTCATTATACATTGGTGCCAAAAAGAAGTCTACAAAATGGTTGTAGTTCTTTCTGTTATCATGCATCTTTATCTTTGGGGTCCAATCATATATTGGACACTCTGTTCTCTTCCCAGTTTTCTCATCAATCTTATAGCTTACAATTTGAAGTTTGTTGGTCTCAAATATTGCACAATACTTGGATAGAAGGAGATAGCACAAGTAGGATGAGAACCTAAATGTCTTACAGGAACCTTTTTTGATCATTAGTAACTGTTTTTGCATGGATTTTACAATGTGCTCAATAAAATTATATCTTACTGGTTGACCTGCACAATGGATATTATAAATCAATTCAAGAAGGCTTGCACCCACTTCTCTATCATTTTCCAATCCCAGGCAAAACGACAGCAAGGAAATAGCATCCCCAACTAATGGAACAAAAATTTTAGAATCATAAGGAGGCTTATGATTCTGATCCAACACAATACCAGTACCAATCTTTATTAGAGCTTTGATAAATGAATCTCTGTGACTTGGACCGAGACTCTCATAATTCTCTGCCAGCTTTCCTAGGTCAATTTGGACGTTTGAGTTTTGGGCTTCAAATCCTAGGTTCAACAAACGAGCAAATTCTCCCTCGTTTATGAATAGAATTTCCTCTTTTGCATTTTTATTGACAATTGTTTTTTTATCTTCATCATAATTTTCGGCGCAGACCATGACAAAATCAGGGCAAGGGAATACTTCAGGTAACACCATGCTTCCCAATCCAACATCCCACGATGCAATTTTTTTTTTTTTGTTGTAACATTGGGTTGAAAACAGTAAATTTTGCCCTGGATGCATCTGCCGCCTTACTAGACAATGTATATCTAATATCTATGATACGCTTTTCACCATGGATAACATGGTCATAAATATCATGGTATTCATCAGTGAAACCTGGTGTTTTAACCAGTTCGGTTAGGTAGATTTTGTTTTTCACTTGACTTCTTGTAGAACTACTGCTTCCCGTTTTCCCCATCACTATTATTGTTAATAATTCAAAATAATGCTAGATAAAAACCTGAAAATGCTAACCCTCAAATTGGACCACGGGATTACCAAAAGCAAAAAAGGCGGGATGTAGGTGTTCTAGATTTTACCCGGAAATTGGAATTTCTATTTCACTAGATTGGCGCAGACAGTCTATGTTGCAACTTGCATTCCTCAATCTAGTAGCTGTTTCTGAATCTCCCTCGATTTACAGGTTTGTCAAAGAAATGAAAGACGATTATGATTTACGAGTCTCTTATTTTGAAAACTCTAAAAAGTAAAAAAGTAAAACCTAAATGGCAAAATATCAAGAATTATGTTGTAATTTTATTAATTACTATTACTAACTATTCGATGCTGAAGGACAAAACATTCATTACTTTAGTATAAATTCCGAGAACATTAAGAATCATGTTGTAATTTTATTAATTATTATTAATAAGTATTCGATGGCGAAGGACAAAACATTCACTACTTCAGTATAAATTCTGAGGACATTAAATGTAATACGTTCAATTCCGGGCGAAGTTCTCCCAAATGTGTTCACTTCCCACATTCAGGCCGAAATCCACCCTAAGTTGTTGATCTTTGCTCATCCAATGGACGAGAGACCAAGGTACCTGTTGTGACTTTACGAGTCTATTTTTTAAGTTTGTTTAATAATTTTAAACTTCCGTCTGAAAAAGTGCTTTATAGACTTACTTATATTTAATTAAATTTAAAATGTTTCAATTCCGGGCGAAGTTCTCCCAAATGTGTTCACTTCCCACATTCGGGTTGAATTCCACCCTAAGTCGTTGATCTTTGTTCATCCGACGGTCGATGGTACCTATTTTAAGATGTAGTGGGTCCCATGACTTCAGCCATTTTTCTGGCACGTCACCATAATCGTGTCACTTTTCGGATTTGATTTTTAGTCTATTTAATCATTTTAAACCTCCGCCCGAAAAAAAGCTTTATAGACTTAATTATATTTAATTACATTTAAAATGTCCAATTTCGGGCGAAGTTCTTCCAAATGTATTCACTTCCCACATTCGGGCTGAAATCCACCCTAGCCGTTGATCTTTGTTCATCCAACGGTCGATGGTACCTGCTTTAAGATGTAGTGGGTCCCACGACTTCTGCCATTTTCCTGGCATGTCACCATACTCGTGTCACTTTTTCGGTTTGATTTTTAGTCTATTTAATCATTTTAAAATTCTGCCCGAAAAAGAGATTTTTAGACTTAATTATATTTAATTAAATTTAAAATGTCCAATTCCGGGCGAAGTTCTCAGAAAGGTGTTCACTTCCCACATTCGGGTCGAAATCCACCCTAGCTGTTGATATTTGTTCATCCAACGGTCGATGGTACCGTTGATCTTTGTTCATTAAATATAATGTTAATAATAAATATTATTTGTAATTAAAGACGTGCAATAGTTTGAGATAACTATTAAATATAATGTTAATATTATTTGTAAAAATTTTAAATTCAAAAATAGTATAAAACACGAAACTTAGTTTCTAGAATAAAACAAATAACTAAATAAAAATATAAATTTTGATATGCAATTTGAAAGGTAAAAGTTTAATATTAAAAAGAAAAAATTCAATATTAAATCTAAAATATTAATTTAACGTTTAACAAAATTCTTTGAAAATATGTTTACGATAAATAATTTTCAAAAATAGTTTAAAAATATATATAAAATTTCAACATAAATTTAGTCTATTAATTTAAAAAAATGTGCAACTACAGTTCTCAACCTGTTAAAGCAAGCAAATTTGGAAAGTACAAATGCCAAGGTGGTGATTAATTGTTGCACAAGGAGTTGTCTGCGACATGCCGCACGAAAGGAGGAAGGGGAGCATGGTAGGAAATCTTTTTCCTGATCTCATGGCATTAATGTCTTATCATGCACATTCATTACCCGGCCTATAAGAGTTAAAACGGAGGCAAATTTTTTTACCTTTTGATCTGTTTACCACTTTTTGCTTTGAAGCAACTACAGAACAAATTTGTAGTTTGTAGAATTGTACCTTCTGTAAGACATTTTTTGCAGGAAGTGATTTTGAAATTGTAGGTGACAATGGAGGCCAATTTCACACTTCGAACAGACAAGAAGTTGGTGCCCTTTTTGGGCAAAGTATCTGATAAACGAATGCAAGGACTGTTCAGGTTTAAGGAGGAGAAGTTGTAGGCGGCAGCTCGATTGATGCTTGCGGAGGAGGTGGCGTATATCAATCACCGATATCGAACTAACATGGAGGTTTACTTTCTGATTATGGCGTGGGCCTGTGAATTCGAATCAGAGGTGGAAAAGGTAAAACTCACATTGGTCAAATTGATTGATGGGGAGTTTTCGATTAATCTGGATTCAATCTTGGAGTGGGTGGTGCCGGGAGTTAGGCATTCGAATTATGGAAGGGGACGACCAGGAGGAATTGCTTCCTTTTATTCGTGGCCCAGAGGATGAAATCAAATACCAGTGCCGTGAACGAGTCCGAGTGGGGTGGGAAGCGATGAAACTCTGTTAAATTAACGAGGGTGGATGAAGTCTTGAATGCTTTGCATGTGGTGGGAAGGATGGAGGTTGGTAGGGCATTGAGAGATAGGGCTGAAGAAGGAAGGGCCATACAGCTACTGGCAAGCTTGGAGGGCGACCCCGACTTCAGGTTCCTAAACTGCATTCCAAAAATGAAAGCTGAAGCGGCAAAAGGGAAAGCCAAAGCATCGACCTCTGAGGAGGGAAGAGACTGGGAGGACCAGGGGGATAGTGAAACTGAGTGAGCGGCCTATCGACAATGAGCTAGTTTTTTTGTCTGCTTGCTATAAGCTGTGGACAAATTTTTGTATCTTGAAATGTTTCAATTAATTGAATGAAAAAACCTTGACTGATAAACTTTTGTATCTTGCAACTTTTGAAATTTTGTATTTTGAATGACTATATAGTAATAGTATATATTTATAAAATTATAATCAACTATAATCAATGTAAAATAATTAATGGAACGAATTGAATTTTTTTTTAATAGCATTACATAAAAAGATCACGACATTAAATTTATTTCCATTGTTTAACAAATAATTGAAATAACGTAGCTCATATACAAAAAACATTTGAAAGAAATTAATTAATAAAAATGAAATAGAATTATAGAAAACATTTTTATATCCATAAGACTGTAAGAGGCAAAGTGAAACAAACTGGAATTTGAAAAATTATCATTAATATTTATGCTTTTGAAATTTACAATTTTTTCATCAGAGACTTGAGTCCCCCAAAAACTTAAAAGCCAAAATGAGTGAGCCACAGGCACTCAGCCTGTTAGGGGTCAAGGACATAGGAAAAAAAAACTACAGGTAGTGGAATTGTTTACAAATTTTCCCTAAGAATCTGGCCCTCCTTCCATGTAGAATTCTTCAGACAACATAAGCTGAGAGAATTCTTCAAGCCACATAGTTTGGAAAGTCGTCCAGGAGGAACCATTTTCGGAGGAAGTCCCTGCCAATCCGCGCCCACTTTTTGTGACGTGTCAGCTGCTCCGCATTCAAATTTAGGAGAAACAGTTGCCTGACCACTGACAGTGTTTGGTCAGGGAGGAGAAGCTTGGATAAATCACTCGCCCAAGGGATCCCCACCCCTACTTCTGCAAGAACGACAAGAGTAATGTCGTATCCGAGGAAGTCTTCCTTAAAAACCTTCCTCAATAGCATCAGCATATCTACCTTGTCTCCTCCCAAGTCCAGAAGAGATGTTAAGAAGCGAGATGTAAGGTCCGTGTTAACACGGTACCTATTTTCGTTTCGCAGAAATTCTCTGCCCAGCACCATCTGCACAGCTTCATTGGTGAACGACCCAACCTCCTTGCAGACTGATTGGAGGGTTGGGTCTCTAACAGAGCCTAGAAAGGCCCTTTGGTCCTCTGCAGAAATGCTTCTCAAGCAGATGGGAGTGTCCATCTTGAGAAAACAGATTAACAAATTAAACAACCCGAGCAGTGAGCCTATAAACCTAAAATACCGTGAGCTTTGACGATTTATCTACTAAATGGCAAAGGCTAATTGAAGATGAAAGAAGCAGAGATCGTATATAAATTGTTGAAGCTCTTAATTGTAATAATTACTTCTTTAACAATATTAATTACTATAATTTTTTTTAAATCTTTCGTATCTCTGCAAATCTTTCCCATAAATGTACGAGTGTGCGAAATTGGAAACAGCTATGAACAAGTACCAAATTGGCAAGTATCACATTGGAAGTCGTGGGGATAGAGTGGATTGCTGTAAGTCAAAAGATATATATTAAATGAATGAAATTATCGATCGTGATTTGTGACATTTGATACGTGTCTATTGAATCCAATTCCATTCCGAGCACTTTCTGGTGAGCTATGTTCTCTTCAGAAAATTGGGCCGAAATAAAACTTCAGCCATTGATATACAATCATCGAATGGTTTAAAATCATTGATAGATTTTAGGTATGTGTCACCCTTTATGTGTCAAAGAGGCCGCGCTTATTGATACATCGTGCAGAGTCCGGACTCAATGTATTATGTGATGTGATGTACCTTGTCTATTAATGGCAATGAATTTATGAAATCGCCAATGAATTATATATTGTACCATAAATAACAAAATATTCGCCAAAACAAATTAAATTTTTTTCAAGAGGTAGATAAAAAATCGCCAATACATTTAAATAATTTTCAAGCTGTGGATAAAAATTGCCAATACATTTAAATAATTTTTCCTTCGGAGTAAAAATTTTCGCTCATACAATTATATATTTGTTCTTTTTAACAATAATTATTTGCCTCCCACAATAAATATTTTCCCCATAGAACAAGGTGTTATTCGCCAGAAATTTATGGCATTTTCGCACCCTAGAAAAAAAATCGCCAATATAAAATAATTTTTTCGTCATTTAAAAAAAAAATTTCGCCATCGATATGAAAATTTCCCCCCGAAAATAATGTCTAACTCGCCAAGATTTTACACAGTTGCTCGGGGGGGTTTCTTAAAGTTATCCCTGCCCGGTTAAGGGATTTCACTTCTGCTGTAATTGTTAGAAAACAACAGGTTTTCTTGATCTGTCTGAGTAGCACTACATTTGCTTAATCAAATCCTTCTAAGCTTCAATCTGCCTTCACTCAAAGTGTAGATCCATTCACTAGTTAAGCAACTACACACTCAATAAGTTTTCATCAATCTTGCCAACAACCTTTACAAACAACTTCATCGACCTTAAATAGAAATCAATTAGGTCGGTAACATAACAAAAGCCTAATTCTCATCATCGAGATTACAAACAAGTCGGTACAATCTTGACCGTTAGAAATCATGACAATCTCTTCACATTCTTCAAGAAAATTTCAACTGCTCTATGATCACTACTTCATCGGACTTTGTAACTCATCACGTGTTGTGCATTAGATGCAATCCACTTTGCTCCTTCCCTAGACAAAAACAAATGTGCCAACACAATTTGAACATATCCTCATTCAATGATCACACGTGTCTCCATCATTACCGCTTATCAGATAATAAACCATCAAACTTGATCGATTAGGGTTTAACAACTGATAGGGTTTACTGGTAACATTACATAAAAAGGTTTAACCCTTTACACTGGTTCACCGATTCAACTCACAAACTTAACATACCGGTTTACAACATCTTCCACAAAGCTCTCCTTATCGGTTACTAGCCAATATCAACAATAACATGAATACTATTATCGGTTCAATTGACATCAATGACAACATATCATTAATGCAATCTTTATGCAAAATACCAACAAACTCAAAATGCCAACAATGATAGCATCCGATTATGAAGTCAATAACAATTGACCAAAACATACTCCAGAAACATCAAACCAAACATATTCCATTGATCCAAACATGTTGGTAGTATCTAATTGATAGTCCCTTCTGTCGGTAACACTAGTTCTTCTACTGGTAACCAAAATCTATCTGTCGGTAACCAATCATAACAGCTAGTGTTGACATCAATGACAAAACATCGATGCAACACATAATCAATTCCTTCATATTGACAACAATCTCCCCCTTTGACATTGATGGCATCACTATATGTGAAAAAGAAAACATCTAAGTGCCAATAAATGCCAAAAATTTCTCATAGAAGATATAATAATGAAAAATTGAAAAATCCCAGCAACTCCCCCTGAGGAGTGTAGTCCAATCTGAAATTGATCTGAATCTCTCCCATATGACATATTATGACATTATTTTTCACATATAACTCTCCCCCTTTGAGATCAATGTCAAATATATGACAGATATCAAAATCTTGTGAATCTCAAAGCTGACTACTCCCCTTGAGTAGTAGCACCACTACATCAATCCGGAGCAAAGGATAAAGCTGATGATGCATACCAAACTAATGCACTGCTCCATCAATTAAGTTTCTATCAGAGGGGTAGATACCCCTAACCTGTCTCTCAAATATTCAAATGATTCCTTAGACAACAGTTTAGTGAATATATCTGCAATCTTCTCTTTAGTGTTCACATAAACCAATTTTTACTTCCTTTTCTTCCACCTTTTCTTTTAGAAAGTTATATTTTATTGAAATGTGCTTAGTCTTAGAGTGAAATACCGGATTCTCAGATATGTCAATAGCTGTAGAGTTATCACAATAGATAACTACCGGTTCACTGTAATTTACTTTGATATCCTTCAACATTTGCTTCATCCACAATACTTGAGTGCAATTAGTTGTTGCTACAACATATTCAGCTTCTGCAGTAGATAAAGAAATGGATGACTGTTTTTTTGTTGATCCATGAAACCAATTTCTTTTCAAGAAATAAAGCTCTACTAGAAGTGCTCTTCCGGTCATCAGTATCTCCTGCCCAATCTGCATCTGTATATGCACGTAAAGTGAAGTTATCATCTCTAGAGTACCATAAGCCATATTTTGTTGTTCCTTGCAAATACCGGAATATCCTCTTTACTGCACATTCATGATTTTCTTTAGGATTACTATGATATCTTGAAAAAATACTTACTGCATTCATAATATCCGATCTAGTCTGAGTTAGATATAACAAGCCACCAATCATAGACTTATACCTTGTCGAATTTACCGGTGCAGATGTGTCTTTGATAGATAGATAATTCCTCACTTGTCACCATATGAGTACTTACTGGTTTGGAAATATCCATACCAAACTTCTTCAACAATTCCCTTAGATATTTAGTTTGACAGATAAAAATGCCTTTGTCAGTTTGAGTAATCTGCAAACCTAAGAAAAATCTCATCTCACCAATCATAGACATTTCAAATTCATTCTTCATATTATTAGAGAATTTCATGCACAATTTATCTTCACCTCCAAAACTGATATCATCAACAAATACTTCAATAATCAAAATATCATCATTAGTGATCTTGTAATATAAATTACTGTCAGCACTGCCTTTGGTAAAACCAAGCTTCAAAATATATTTATCCAACCTTGCACACCAAGCTCTAGGAGCTTGTTTCAATCCATATAATGTTTTTCTTTACCTGCAAACCATATCTTTGTCATCTGTCAGTGAAATCCGTCATGCTGCTCAATGTATACTTCTTTCTCAAGTTCACTATTCAAAAATGCACATTTAACATCCATTTGATAGACCTTATAGTTCTTGTATGCTGCATAGGCAAAAAATAGTCTAACAACTTCAATTCTAGCTACTGGTGCAAATGTCTCACCATAATCAATTCCTTCCATTTGAGAATATCCTTTACAGACCAGTCTAGTCTTGTTTCTTACAACTTTTGCTGCCAGGGCCTTTTCTTCATTCTTGATAATCGGTTCCGGTTCATCTTCCTTTATAGCATAGAACACCCATTCCTTTCCACTACCGAATCCACTAGCAGAGTCTCTTGTCGGTTCATCATTTGAGTCATCACTTACTCCTTCCTCATCCACTATGTAGCATAGTTTGTTTTTCTTGAATCTATATTTGTTCTGATTAGGCTTAAATGATTTCTTCTCTTTCTTCAAATCTAGATGCAAAATGACCAATCTTATTACATGCAAAACATTTAAAAGGTGCTTTTCCTTCATACTTATTTCATGTCGGTCCTTTAGGTACTCTTCTAGCAAATAAGGCTTCAAGTTGTTCAAATTCTTCATCCTCTTTCCTCATATCTTCCAATTCTTTTGCATATAGGGCTTTCCAATCACTTTTGCCGATAGATGATGATGCATGAAAAGAAGGTTCAAACTTTGCAGCTCCAGAGGGTCCAAATTCTTTAAGCTCAAAAATAGATAATTTCCCAATCAGAATGTCTCTGATACCTAAAGTGTTTGCCATTGTTCTCAATTCATTAATTGCAGTAGCCTTCATCTTGTAAGCCGGTGTAGGGCTCTCAAAACTTTAGAAACTATTTCATCTTCACTCAGAGATCCTCCACAACATTGAATTTTCATGACAATCTCATTTACTCTTTTCATAAATGTAGTAATTCTTTCATTATCTTCCATCTTCAAGTTCTCATATCTTACCCGATAACCATCAAGTTTAGCAATTTTGACAGTAGGGTCACCTTCATTCAGAGTTTGCAATTTATCCCACATAACCTTTGCGGATGATTTATTAGTCATTCCCATGATTTGCTGATCAGTGAGTGCACACAAGATGGCTTCTCTAGCTCTGTAATCATTTTCAATATTTTTGTCCAAGTCTGCAAGAGCAGGATCGCCAGATGTCGGATCATAAGGTGTATATCATTTCTCAGTGATCTCCCAAATATCCTTGCCAAGACATCTAAGATGAGTCTCCATTCGAATTTTCTATATCCCATAGTTTGTTCCATCAAGCTTAGGGATTTCTCTTCTGAAGATAGCTGCTGGTGGATTTGAAGTATTAGTTGCCATAGGATCTACCTCAAGTGGTTAAGCTTCTGCAAAAGCGGACCAAAACTTTGATACTAATTGTTAGAATAACCGATGGACAACTAAGAGGGGGGGCGGTGAATTAGTTGTCAACAAATTATATTAAACAAACCACTTTATAACCTTTAACCGAAACACATAAACATTGAATACCGGAATAGTAGAAACAGATATTGGTAAGCAATAAAACTTAAGAATGAAATAGAGAATTAACACAATGCAACCATACCACATAACACCATGATTTGTACGCGGAAAACCCGGTAAAGGGAAAAACCATGGTGGGAAGCCTACCCATAGCCAGATAATACTTCTACAGAAAGTATGTGATACAATAAGGGGTCTGCACATGCAGGAAGACACACTGCTTAGAGCGTACTGCTCATTACAAAAGAGTCTCACTGACTACAGAGAGGTTATAACCACCTCAATATAATTGGACAACAATCTAGAAGAATGAATTGCAAATGTTAGCATCTACCATGCCTAATTATAGTCCCGATTAAGCTCAGTACCGGAGGCCTTTGACCTCTTACATAAACCCAATCCGATCACCTATGATCAACCAAATCTCCTTCGCATATGATATTTCATTCCATGACCATTACCACCACGATTGTTGGCATATGATGAAGCGATGACAATGTATGTTGTCATTGATGTCAATAAGTGCTCAAGCAAGTGTACCGGTATGCACCGGTATGAAGATTGGAAGCGGTCATGGTCAACCCAGATGGAGTGGACCGGTGTCGGGGTTCACTAAGTGTGACTACCGGTTGGTAGTCTCTGTTCAGCTCTAGGGTTTCCGGTTTGGCTTATGTGGTGCAATCGATGGTGTGTTGTGAACGATAAGGATTAGGATACCATGTCAGTTGTGTGCACGTGAAGAATTTCTTTGAGGATCTTGCGTGTGAAGATCAAATGCATTGAATGCCTACCTCGGGAATGTGCGATTTTTTGAGCGGTGTGTGAAGAGCGCGTGATGGGTTATTGATTTCCAGATGCGGTGAAGATTGGACGATGCAGAATGACTTATGATTTGTTTCAGATTGTTTCATTCTATGCAATGGATTTAACGGTCGGGATTGGACCGCTTGAAATGGTAAACCTAAAATACTTAGGGTTTAGGGTTTATGCTACTAACTTAATTGTTGTCTATAAGGTTGATGATGTTTGTTATTGTTTGTGTTGGCAAAAGTTGTTTTTGTCTCCGCATGTTGAGATACTTGCCAAACGAGAGCGTGGAATCTGCAGAGTGTGATTGCAAAGGAGAGGAGCTGAAAAGGATCTGCCTTAACAAGTAGTGTTGTTATCATATCAGAGTTTTACCTGTTGACTTCTAACCATTTCAACAGAAGGAAAATCCCGAGTAGCTTTAACAGGCTTGTTGCAAATCCTCTAACCAGGTGACTCAAGTTCATTGAGTTCTTTAAATCCTCTAGTGAGGTAACCTTTAACAGGGTTTCAACCTTTAACAAGGTTTATAGCCATCCCTTAATCGGGTGATCCCTAACAGGATTAGTTCCTAACAAAACCTTATTATAAAGTCTTTAACCGGACTAGGCTTCTAACAGAGTGGACTTCAAAAGAGTTCAAAACAAGCTTGTGGGTATTCATCCCCACCGTGGTTTTTTCCATTTGAGTTTCCACGTGAAAAATATGTGTGTTATGGGTTGTGAGTTTTCATGTGATGATTGAGTAGTTTTTTAATTAAAGTTGAATATGCATGCAGTGCTAAATGATTGTGGTATTATTGATGCAACTCATGCATGACTAAACTGGTAAAGTAGTTATCAAGATCTGAGATCTGTTGAATGCTATTTGAAGTACTTTTGGTTAACTGATTTAGCTGTCTGAAGCATTTCTGTTTAACCGGTATTGCTATGGTTAAGTACAGTGGTATAGACAACCGGTTATCTGCGTTAAGAGAGTGTCAAAATATTGAAGCAAGTTTTTGTCTGTACTGGTTTAACCCTCTACACTGGTTCACCGATTCAACTCACAAACTTAACATACCGGTTTACAACATCTTCCACAAAGCTCTCCTTATCGGTTACTAGCCAATATCAACAATAACATGAATACTATTATCGGTTCAATTGACATCAATGACAATATATCATTAATGCAATCTTTATGCAAAATACCAACAAACTCAAAATGCCAACAATGATAGTATCCGATTATGAAGTCAATACCAATTGACCAAAACATACTCCAGAAACATCAAACCAAACATATTCCATTGATCCAAACATGTTGGTAGTATCTAATTGATAGTCCCTTCTTTCGGTAACACTAGTTCTTCTACTGGTAACCAAAATCTATCTGTCAGTAACCAATCATAACAGCTAGTGTTGACATCAATGACAAAACATCGATGCAACACATAATCAATTCCTTCATATTGACAACAATCTCCCCCTTTGACATTGATGGCATCACTATATGTGAAAAAGAAAACATCTAAGTGCCAATAAATGCCAAAAATTTCTCATAGAAGATATAATAATGAAAAATTGAAAAATCCCAGCAACTCCCCCTGAGGAGTGTAGTCCAATCTGAAATTGATCTGAATCTCTCCCATATGACATATTATGACATTATTTTTCACATATAACTCTCCCCCTTTGAGATCAATGTCAAATATATGACAGATATCAAAATCTTGTGAATCTCAAAGCTGACTACTCCCCTTGAGTAGTAGCACCACTACATCAATCCGGAGCAAAGGATAAAGCTGATGATGCATACCAAACTAATGCACTGCTCCATCAATTAAGTTTCTATCAGAGGGGTAGATACCCCTAACCTGTCTCTCAAATATTCAAATGATTCCTTAGACAACAGTTTAGTGAATATATCTGCAATCTTCTCTTTAGTGTTCACATAAACCAATTTTTACTTCCTTTTCTTCCACCTTTTCTTTCAGAAAGTTATATTTTATTGAAATGTGCTTAGTCTTAGAGTGAAATACCGGATTCTCAGATATGTCAATAGCTGTAGAGTTATCACAATAGATAACTACCGGTTCACTGCAATTTACTTTGATATCCTTCAACATTTGCTTCATCCACAATACTTGAGTGCAATTAGTTGTTGCTACAACATATTCAGCTTCTGCAGTAGATAAAGAAATGCATGACTGTTTTTTTGTTGATCCATGAAACCAATTTCTTTTCAAGAAATAAAGCTCTACTAGAAGTGCTCTTCCGGTCATCAGTATCTCCTGCCCAATCTGCATCTGTATATGCACGTAAAGTGAAGTTATCATCTCTAGAGTACCATAAACCATATTTTGTTGTTCCTTGCAAATACCGGAATATCCTCTTTACTGCACATTCATGATTTTCTTTAGGATTACTATGATATCTTGAAAAAATACTTACTGCATTCATAATATCCGATCTAGTCTGAGTTAGATATAACAAGCCACCAATCATAGACTTATACCTTGTCGAATTTACCGGTGCAGATGTGTCTTTGATAGATAGATAATTCCTCACTTGTCACCATATGAGTACTTACTGGTTTGGAATTATCCATACCAAACTTCTTCAACAAGTCCCTTAGATATTTAGTTTGACAGATAAAAATGCCTTTGTCAGTTTGAGTAATCTGCAAACCTAAGAAAAATCTCATCTCACCAATCATAGACATTTCAAATTCATTCTTCATATTATTAGAGAATTTCATGCACAATTTATCTTCACCTCCAAAACTGATATCATCAACAAATACCTCAATAATCAAAATATCATCATTAGTGATCTTGTAATATAAACTACTGTCAGCACTACCTTTGGTAAAACCAAGCTTCAAAATATATTTATCCAACCTTGCACACCAAGCTCTAGGAGCTTGTTTCAATCCATATAATGTTTTTCTTTACCTGCAAACCATATCTTTGTCATCTGTCAGTGAAATCTGTCATGCTGCTCAATGTATACTTCTTCCTCAAGTTCACTATTCAAAAATGCACATTTAACATCCATTTGATAGACCTTATAGTTCTTGTATGCTGCATAGGCAAAAAATAGTCTAACAACTTCAATTCTAGCTACTGGTGCAAATGTCTCACCATAATCAATTTCTTCCATTTGAGAATATCCTTTACAGACTAGTCTAGTCTTGTTTCTTACAACTTTTGCTGCCAGGGCCTTTTCTTCATTCTTGATAATCGGTTCCGGTTTATCTTCCTTTATAGCATAGAACACCCATTCCTTTCCACTACCGGATCCACTAGCAGAGTCTCTTGTCGATTCATCATTTGAGTCATCACTTACTCCTTCCTCATCCACTATGTAGCATAGTTTGTTTTTCTTGAATCTATATTTGTTCTGATTAGGCTTAAATGATTTCTTCTCTTTCTTCAAATCTAGATGCAAAATGACCAATCTTATTACATGCAAAACATTTAAAAGGTGCTTTTCCTTCATATTTATTTCATGTCGGTCCTTTAGGTACTCTTCTAGCAAATAAGGCTTCAAGTTGTTCAAATTCTTCATCCTCTTTCCTCATATCTTCCAATTCTTTTGAATATAGGGCTTTCCAATCACTTTTGCCAATAGATGATGATGCATGAAAAGAAGGTTCAAACTTTGCAGCTCCAGAGGGTCCAAATTCTTTAAGCTCAAAAACAGATAATTTCCCAATCAGAATGTCTCTGATACCTAAAGTGTTTGCCATTGTTCTCAATTCATTAATTGCAGTAGCCTTCATCTTGTAAGCCGGTGTAGGGCTCTCAAAACTTTAGAAACTATTTCATCTTCACTCAGAGATCCTCCACAACATTGAATTTTCATGACAATCTCATTTACTCTTTTCATAAATGTAGTAATTCTTTCATTATCTTCCATCTTCAAGTTCTCATATCTTACCCGATAACCATCAAGTTTAGCAATTTTGACAGTAGGGTCACCTTCATTCAGAGTTTGCAATTTATCCCACATAACCTTTGTGGATGATTTATTAGTCATTCCCATGATTTGCTGATCAGTGAGTGCACACAAGATGGCTTCTCTAGCTCTGTAATCATTTTCAATACTTTTGTCCAAGTCTGCAAGAGCAGGATCGCCAGATGTCGGATCATAAGGTGTATATCATTTCTCAGTGATCTCCCAAATATCCTTGCCAAGACATCTAAGATGAGTCTCCATTCGAATTTTCTATATCCCATAGTTTGTTCCATCAAGCTTAGGGATTTCTCTTCTGAAGATAGCTGCTGGTGGATTTGAAGTATTAGTTGCCATAGGATCTACCTCAAGCGGTTAAGCTTATGCAAAAGCGGACCAAAACTTTGATACTAATTGTTAGAATAACCGATGGACAACTGAGAGGGGGGGGCGGTGAATCAGTTGTCAACAAATTATATTAAACAAACCACTTTATAACTTTTAACCGAAACACATAAACATTGAATACCGGAATAGTAGAAACAGATACTGGTAAGCAATAAAACTTAAGAATGAAATAGAGAATTAACACAATGCAACCATACCACATAACACCATGATTTGTACGCGGAAAACCCGGTAAAGGGAAAAACCATGGTGGGAAGCCTACCCATAGCCAGATAATACTTCTACAGAAAGTATGTGATACAATAAGGGGTCTGCACATGCAGGAAGACACACTGCCTAGAGCGTACTGCTCATTACAAAAGAGTTTCACTGACTACAGAGAGGTTATAACCACCTCAATATAATTGGACAACAATCTAGAAGAATGAACTGCAAATGTTAGCATCTACCATGCCTAATTATAGTCCCGATTAAGCTCAGTACCGGAGGCCTTTGACCTCTTACATAAACCCAATCCGATCACCTATGATCAACCAAATCTCCTTTGCATATGATATTTCATTCCATGACCATTACCACCACGATTGTTGGCATATGATGAAGTGATGACAATGTATGTTGTCATTGATGTCAGTAAGTGCTCAAGCAAGTGTACCGGTATGCACCGGTATGAAGATTGGAAGCGGTCATGGTCAACCCAGATGGAGTGGACCGGTGTCGGGGTTCACTAAGTGTGACTACCGGTTGGTAGTCTCTGTTCAGCTCTAGGGTTTCTGGTTTGGCTTATGTGGTGCAATCAATGGTGTGTTGTGAACGATAAGGATTAGGATACCATGTAAGTTGTGTGCACGTGAAGAATTTCTTTGAGGATCTTGCGTGTGAAGATCAAATGCATTGAATGCCTACCTCGGGAATGTGCGATTTTTCTAGCGGTGTGTGAAGAGCGCGTGATGGGTTATTGATTTCCAGATGCGGTGAAGATTGGACGATGCAGAATGACTTATGATTTGTTTCAGATTGTTTCATTCTATGCAATGGATTTAACGGTCGAGATTGGACCGCTTGAAATGGTAAACCTAAAATACTTAGGGTTTAGGGTTTATGCTACTGACTTAATTGTTGTCTATAAGGTTGATGATGTTTGTTATTGTTTGTGTTGGCAAAAGTTGTTTTTGTGTCCGCATGTTGAGATACTTGCCAAACGAGAGCGTGGAATCTGCAGAGTGTGATTGCAAAGGAGAGGAGCTGAAAAGGATCTGCCTTAACAAGTAGTGTTGTTATCATATCAGAGTTTTACCTGTTGACTTCTAACCATTTCAACAGAAGGAAAATCCCGAGTAGCTTTAACAGGCTTGTTGCAAATCCTCTAACCAGGTGACTCAAGTTCATTGAGTTCTTTAAATCCTCTAGTGAGGTAACCTTTAACAGGGTTTCAACCTTTAACAAGGTTTATAGCCATCCCTTAATCGGGTGATCCCTAACAGGATTAGTTCCTAACAAAACCTTATTGTAAAGTCTTTAACCGGACTAGGCTTCTAACAGAGTGGACTTCAAAAGAGTTCAAAACAAGCTTGTGGGTATTCATCCCCACCGTGGTTTTTCCCATTTGAGTTTCCACGTGAAAAATCTGTGTGTTATGGGTTGTGTGTTATCATGTGATGATTGAGTAGTTTTTTAATTAAAGTTGAATATGCATGCAGTGCTAAATGATTGTGGTATTATTGATGCAACTCATGCATGACTAAATTGGTAAAGTAGTTATCAAGATCTGAGATCTGTTGAATGCTATTTGAAGTACTTTTGGTTAACCGATTTAGCTGTTTGAAGCATTTCTGTTTAACCGATATTGCTATGGTTAAGTACAGTGGTATAGACAACCGGTTATCTCCGTTAAGAGAGTGTCAAAATATTGAAGCAAATTTTTGTCTGTACTGATTCACCCCCCCCCCCCTCTCAGTACCAGTTAGGGTATTAGTTGTTCATCATTATTCATCAATTTACAATGAGATCTTACATCAATTTATATAAACCCTAAGGCCTAAACCAATTAGGTCGGCCACCTAAAAGATATTACAATAAGATCATTTACATACATCCATATTACAATGATATGCCATGTTGACTTTAAACCAAAACAACATTAACCAATCCATAAATCATCCCAGTAACGTGTAGAGAACACGTTACATGATACCGGTCCATAACTTGGACCCAAATAGATTCACCACGCCAAAGCGATGTCTCCAATCAGTCGAGGCACAAACAAATATCATCTTCTGCTTCCTTAATTCCATCTAGAAGTTGCCCCAACACCACTTATTGCATCCTGTCAAAGATTCTCAGTAAAAGCTCTGTCGGTAAAACCTTAAACCCTTACCGATATAGGCTTACTAGAGTGTATGATAACATCCGATCATCAAGTCAATACCAACTGACTAAAACATACTCCAGAAACATCAAACCAAACATATTCCATTGATCCAAACATGTCGGTAGTATCTAACTGATAGTCCTTTCTGTCGGTAACACTAGTTCTTCTACCAGTAACCAAAATCTGTTTGCCAGTAACCAATTAAAACAGCTAGTGTTGACATCAATGACAAAACATCAATGCAGCACATAATCAATTCCTTCATATTGCCAACACCATCCTCTCCCAAAGTTGCATTAACAAACTCTATAGTAGCCTAGGTTGAAAATACAACCACCTGCTGGAAACTATGCCTCTTAAATAGAACCTTGAGCAACAAAATCCTCTTATGACATGCCATGACAACAAGCAACTACCTTAGCACAAACAATCAAAATCCCTAGACCAAAACTAGGTGCCAAAGATTAATCAAGTGTCACAACCACAATGCCAATGAGAATAGTCATTGCATGTTTAAAAATACACTCAACTAATGCAAAAGGGTGAATAAATTAATGAATGGCTCTCTAGAACATAACAATCACCACCTTACCACATATTGAACTTGCCTTAAATATATTGTTGACAACTTGGAAAAAGGACCAAGGGTCCCCAAAAAGGAAAAAAGAAAAAGAAAATTAGGGAGCTTTAAAATTCAAACATTGCCAATTTCATTGCAAGAGGAAGGGTGAATACCATACAAGGCGATGATAGGATCTCGATCAATCCCACAATTTGCTAAATTCTCCACCATTGAGTTTACATCCTTGTGAAAATCCAAGAAAGGGACATCCTAAAGCTATGCTTTAAGATTGAGGGCTTCCTCAAGGAATCTCTCCAACTACCAATTGGGACACACACCTCTTTTAGAGAATTGATCATAATGAGAGAATCACCTTCCACAACAAGATTTCAAATTTGTAAGGAAGATAGAGCCATTTTTGCAACTATTGCATTTTTAGTCTTGTGACTCAAGAATAACAAGTGACCATGCAAATAACTACCATATTTACAAATGACATCTCGACGCTGCACTCCTTGGATTGCCTTATGAATCTTGGATAAAATTCTACATATTAAATCCTACGAAGGGAATCTTCATTCTACCTAAACTCTATTTTGACATTGAAATTTACTCCTTAGATTTTTATATATCATCTTATTCCTCTCTAAATACCTTGTAACCTTGAAAGGGTGAGATGAGATATTAATTTGTCTAGCTAAAGAAAAAAAATTGTACGAGGAAAAATAAAGTATATAATGATTACTTATGGAAGTCATGTTGAGATGACTTAAAATACATACACAAGTGAAATCCAACAAAATTAAAAATTCTAAAAACAAATTAATTTGCAAGGCAAATAGGTTGAAGTCCAATTGGTGTGGAAGGTGACTTTTTAAGCCACCAACTAATATTTGAGTTCTTGACAGTATGGATGGGGTCAAGTAAGTCTTATCATGGTTGAAGAGAGATAGTTAATGGATGTGGTATGGAGTCTTGATTGAGGCATGTGGGAGCTTGTATAAGGAAATCCAATTAAGTGTATTGTATCAAGGGTTGACACACTTGCATTGTAGGTTGATTTATGGAAAGTTGATGTTATAAAGATCCTAAAAAAAATCAAATTACAAATGAAAGCATAATAACATTTGGTTTTGAACAAAAGAAAATTAAGTGCAAAATTATCACAAAATAAAAATTATATGAAATATGAATTTGAAATTGTTAAAGAATCTACTTGATTAGAAGTCTTGTATATTTTAATTCATCTTCCATGAATATCACTATTTTGTGAACTCCGACTTCAAACTTTTGTTGTTCATTTTGTTAGTACATATATGAGGTTTTTAAAAAAAAAATGGGGTAAACGCTTTTGATCCAAAGCTATGAACCAATGAGGTCACAAATGGGGGACCTCGTCCCAATTTAAACATTCAACAATAACACTCTATGGGGTTTGAACCTTGATGGCAAGAACAACACCACAACTTAACCATCACTTCTTGCCAATATCGACATACATATTTGAGGTTTAATAAAAAAAAATTGTACTTGAGAAAAGTGTTTGCATTTGAAGTATTAAATGACAAGCACATAAAAATACAAATTATCATACAATGAATGCATGGTAGTATAAGATATATTATGTGGGAGATTAAATTTGATCTTACAATATATATTTTTAATTTAAAAAAGTGTTTCAAAAAAAACTTCCAAGGAACGGAGAGTAACGCCATTTGAGCATAGTTCTTAAGAAGAGGATTCTCTTCCCATATAGGCAAGGATAGAAAGCACCCAAACCCCAATGAAAGAGTTCACGTCTATTGAAATCACTAAAACTTATACTGTGCAATCAAAGCCAACTCTTGTTTCAAAAGTCTCAACTTCTCCATATTGAGAGAGGAAGTATCCTCCTCAAAGATAGCATGGCATCTTGATCTCCAAAGAAAATTGATTGCTACCAATTGAGTTGTATGCCAAAAACCCTTGCAATTGTCGTAGACCATACCAAAATCCCTTAAATAGGCCCTTTTCAAGAGAGGAGCAATAATAAGGAAATTGAATTCATCTTGTAGCCATCCCCAAAAGCCTCTAGTTGTTACACATTTTCAAAAGATATGATCAATTGTTTCTTCTTTCTCACATATAGTGCAAAATGCATTTGGAACCTAGCCTTGCTCTACCTTTTTTTGACAACTAAACTTTGGTGTATTACTATCCATCCTATTGTTGGTGTGAAAGGGGTTATTCCCTAGCCAATTCCCTTTTAGGAACTATTCACATCTAGTAGTTAATCTTACTTAGGTAGGTTTTAGAGTACACTAAAGATACTTATCTCGTTTTGTGTCATTGAATGTGATTATGACACTTGTCTTAATCCTATGCCTTTCTAGGTCTCATGTTTAAACATCTTGTGAATATTATATTGGTATTGTATTCTTGAGTGGTAGAATAACATCTTTTGTTGTTGCTTCTCTCTTATGTGTGGAAGGTTATTTGGTGTTGTTGATTGAAGATCTTGGTTGCTCACTTCAACATGGTATTAGAGCATCAAATTTGGCAAGCCCCTCCCTGATCTAGAGAGTTTCTGCAATCAAGTTTTTTCTATTGTGATTTGAGTTTTTATATGATCTTGTAAATTATCATATGCTCTTCTCTTGCATTTTAATACAATCTAGAGAATTAAAAAAGAATTATGAAGACTTGTTGATTGTATATTGTATGTGTGTTTTTCGGTGAGATCTAGTGACCACAAGTATTCTAGTTATATTGACAACATTTTTTGTTGTTCTAGCACATCTAGAAAGATCGAGAAAGTCATATTTGGATTTTGTTTCTCAATTTGACCACCATATGACATAGTAGCAAACAAAGGTTTGAAGCTAGCTCCTTTTTCAATCTGACATTTTTAATATATAATACATTGTGGCTAGGATTAAGAGCAACATGCTTTTGTTTAAGCTCTTCATGTTTTTTCTCTTCTTCTTCAGTGGCTACCTTTGCAAAATGAGCGGCATGGAATGACAATATGGCCACTTGTAAGGCATCAGTGTCAGCAAGGGTTTTAACAATAGCATCCCCATTTTTTTGCTCTATACCATGAAATACAATAGGCTTATATGTATTGGGTGCCTTAGCCCATATTACAAATGCCTTGATGCTTGGGTTGAATCCTAGCCCTTGCTTCCCAAACTCCTGAGAATAAATGGGATCCCTTTGGCTCATTACCTAGTCCAAATTAAAAAAAATCTCATATCCCACCCAGGGATTAACATCATGTCACTATATTTTTTATCATTTCTCTTGCCTCTTGAGGAGTGTACTCAATATTGTCTTTATCAAATTTCGCAATCTCCTCATTTGATAAATTTTTCAATTTTTCCTTCAACCAAAAAGCCTTGAACTCTAGAGTTTTGACAAAATCATCATCTGACAAAAAATGGATAGCAACAATAATCCTTTCATCACGAGCTTTCTCTTCTAGAATAAAACTAGGAACGATTGCCCTATGTTCATCATTTGGGACACTTGGTGTTTCATCATCTCTAAATGTCTCCCTCAGAGGAGAAGGTGGTGGAACATTTTCATCCACTTCATCATCTATGACCTTAACAAAATTTGAAAGCTTTGCTTTCCCCTTTTCAACTTTTCTAACTGCCCCTGTTGCTGGCTGGCCTACTTGAGGAGCTTGTCGTGAGGGATAGCTTGGGAAGATTCCTCTACCAAAATTTCCTTCACTTTCACCTTAGATACAACTAGGCAAGAATCTATGGGACTTTCTTCAAGCTTTTATGCTGGTTGCTTTGCCCTAGCCCGTGCCAATTCATTGGTGACAATGGCCTCAAAATTTCTCCTTTTGTTTAGCATTCTTGCAAAATCATTCTTAATGACTGAACAAAATCCCTAAAAACTAGGGTCCTTTTCTCTCTTTTCCCTCTCCAATTTCTTAAGGTATTCCCATTTCTTTCTTCTTTGGACAACTTCTTTAGGGCCATAATTTCTAATTAGATCTTCATACTCAAAATGAGTACTAAAAATGGGTACTAAAAATTAGCGATAAAAATGGGTAATAAAAATGTCATCAAAATAGGTCATCAAAATGGGGCATTGAAATGAGACTTCAAAATGGATTGTAAAAATAGGGCATCAAAATGGGTCATAAAATTAGGTCATAAAAAATGGATACTAAGAATATGTACTAAAATGGATACTAAAAATATGTACTAAAAATGGATTGTAAAAAGAAGTCATAAAATGGGTACTCAAAATAGGTCTTAAAAACAATACTAAAAATAGGCCATAAAAATGGGTACTAAAAATGGTTCATTAAAATAGGTAATTAAAATGTGTACTTAAAATGGATAATCAAAATGGATCATGAAAATGGGTCATAAAATAACTCATCAAAATATGTATTAAAAATAGGTCATTAAAATGGATCATAAAAATGAGAACTCAAATGGGTCATAGAAATGGATACTCAAAATGAGTCATAAAAATAGATATTTAAAAAGGGTTATAAAAATCGATACTCAAAATGGGTCATCAAAATCAGTACTAAAAATAGGTCATCAAAATGAGTACTAAAAATGTGTCATAAAATAGGTTTTCAAAATGGGTTTTAATACTGGGTACACAAAATAGATTTTAAAAATGGGTCCTAAAAGTGGATATTCAAAATGGATCATTAAAATGAGTATTAAAAATGGGTACTAAAAATAGGTCATAAAAATAAATCATAAAATGGGTATTTAAAAAGGTTTTCAAAAAAATATGTAATAAAAATGGGCACTAAAAATATGTCATAAAAATGGGCATTTCAAATGAGTCATAACAATGGGTATTGGCCTTCCCTCCTGAACCTTCGTCGTTGGGTGAGTGATTCTTGGAAGCCCCATATTTCTTATGGCATTGCGCTTTTCCCCTATGCTAAGGGGTTTTTTGTTGCTTCCTTTGCCTCTACTCATGATCGTGATTTGATTTTGGGTAAGCTATGGACTTGGGGGGATCACTCCCTCTCCATTAAGCCCTAGACTCCTTCCTTCAACCCCCTTACGAAATCTCTCTCTGTTCGTCCGGTTTGGGTTCGCCTCCCCAATCTCCCCCTCCATTTTTGGGAACCTTCTTGTTTTGAGGCCATCGGCAACTCCATTGGCAACTTCTTGAAGGTTGATGATGCCACGTTCTCCATGGGTCATTCTACCTTTGCTCGCCTATTAATTGATGTTGACATATCGTTGGCCCTCCCTGGGGATGTGGTTCTTATAGTTGGGGACAAGCCTTGGACTCAACTGCTCAATTGTGAGGGCCTCCCATTTCTCAACGGGTCACCTTGCTTCTGATTGTTCTCTCTCTCGTCGCAAAGGTGCTGCTACTTGGTGGAAGGATACTACGGAAGACCACTTGACGATTAATGCTTCAGATTCTGTTTCGGTGGATTCATCTCAAGATGAGGTGCCCCTTACTGCTGATGAAGCCTTGGTTGATGTTATTGTTGTTGCGGTCCCTTTCGCCCCCTTGGTTCCTACACCCGTTGCTCCTGCTTCTCACCTTCACTCTACTCCTGGCGATTCTTCTCGTGCTGCTGCTCCACTGCAACAACCTGTTGCCGCTCTGTAACAGCAGTCTGGCAGTGACTCTGCAGGGTCTTCCCCGCTTGTTTCTTCTTTGAAAGTTCCTAATGATAGTGTTGCCTGGACGGTTGGTTGTCGTAGGCGGAAAGGAAAATCTAACCCCCTTTCCCAAGCCCTCCTTTGTCAAGATACGAGGTTCTCTCCCCCCTCTTGATTTGGGTTGGGTTGTTGATGGTTTGACAGGTTGGTTTGGCCTGTTCGACTTTGTCCTTTTGGGGTTTGCACCCCTGCTTGGTCTTTTAATTTTGATAGCATTTGGCTTTGTAAAGGGTCAACGCCCTTCTTAACGTTTTTTTTTTCAATAAAAAACAATGGGTATTCAAAATAGGTCATTAAAATACGTACTCAAAATAAGTACTTAAAATGGGCCATCCAAATGGGTACTCAAAATTGGGTATTGGGTCATAAAATTGAGTACTCAAAATGTGTCATAAAAATGGATACTAAAACTGGGTTATCAAAATAGATATTCAAAATGGTTCGTAAATTAGGTACACAAAACGGGTCATAAAAATGTGTACTCAAAATGGGTCATAAAAATAGGCACTCAAAATGGGTCAAAAAAATAAGTACTCAAAATAGGTCATCAAAATGGATACTAAAATTGGGATATTAAAATAGATCAAAATAATGGGTAATAAAAATGGGTCCAAAATGAGTCATAAAAATAGGTACTTAAAAAAGGCACTAAAATGGGTCATAAAAATGAATAATAAAAATGAGTAATCAAAAATAATTTATTAAAATGGATCATCATAATGGGTATTAAAAATGGATCATCAAAATGTGAACTCAAGATGGGTTATTAAAATGGGTTATCGAAATGAATAATAAAATGGGTACTCAAAGTGGGTTATTTTAATGGGTACTAAGAATATGTCATAAAAATGGGTACTAAAAATAGGTATTAAAAATGTCATAAAAATAGATACTTAAAATATGTCATAAAAATGGGTACTCAAAAACGCATTCTAAATATGCATCTTAAAAATGGATACTCAAAATGGGTACTTAAAATGTGTATTAAAAATTGATCATAAAAATGGGTACTCAAAATATGTCATAAAAGGTAGTAAAGATGAGTTATAAAAATGGGTTATAAAAATGGATATCAAAATGGGCACTCAAAATGGGTCATCAAAATAAGTACTAAAAATATATCATAAAAAATGGGTACTTCAAATGAGTCATAAAAATGGATACTCAAAATAGATCATTAAAATATGTATTTAAAATGGGTAATCAAAATGGGTACTCAAAATGGGTCATAAAATTGAGTACTCAAAATGAGCCATAAAATTGGATACTCAAAATGGGTCATAAAAATGAGTACTCAATATAGGTTATAAAAATGAGTACTAAAACTGGGTTATCAAAATGAATATTCAAAATGGGTCATAAATTGGGTACATATAACTGGTCATAAAAATGGTTACTCAAAATAGGTCATAAAAATGGATCATCAAAATGGGTCGTAAAAATAAGTACTCAAAATGGGTTAGAAAAATGAGTATTCAAAATAAGTCATCAAAATGGGTACTAAAATTGGGTTATTAAAATAAATCATAATAATTTGTAATAAAAATGGGTCCAAAATGGGTTTACCAAAAATGGCTAATCAAAATGTGTCATAAAAATAGGTAAAAAAAATGAGTCATAAAAATAGGTACTAAAAATGGGGCATAAAAATGAGTCATAAGGATAATTTATTAAAATAGATAATCAAAACAGGTATTAAAAATGGGTCATCAAAATGAGAACTTAAAATGGATCATAAAAATGGGTCATCAAAATAAGTACTCAAAATGGGTATTCAAATTGAGTTATTAAAATGGGTACTAAAAATAGCTCATAAAAATGGGTACTAAAAATATCATAAAAATAGGTCATCAAAATGGTTACTTAAAATATGTCATAAAAATGAAAAATAAAAAATGCGTACTAAAAATGGGTCTTAAAAATGGATACTCAAAATGGGTACTTAAAATGTGTACTAAAATGGGTCATAAAAAATGGTACTCAAAATAAGTAATAAAAATGGGTTTTAAAAATAAGTTATAAAAATGGGTTATAAAAACAGATCATCAAAATGGGCACTAAAAATGGGTAATGAGTACTCAAAATGTCATAAAAATGGGTACTTCAAATGAGTCATAAAAATGGGTACTCAAAATAAGTCTTTAAAATATGTACTCATAATAGATATTTAAAATGGCTCATCAAATTGGGTACTCAAAATGGGTCATAAAATTGGGTACTCAAATGGGTCATAAAATGGAGTACTCAAAATGAACCATAAAATTGGATACTTGAAATGGATCATAAAAATAAGTATTCAAAATAAGTCATAAAAATGGATACTAAAATCGAGTTATCAAAATGGATATTCAAAATGGGTCATAAATTGGCGACGCAAAATGAGTCATAAAAATGGGTACTCAAGATAGGTCATAAAAATGGATCATCAAAATAGGTCATAAAAATAAGTACTCAAAATGGGTTAGAAAAATGAGTACTTAAAATAGGTCATCAAAATGGGTACTAAAATTGGATTATTAAAATAGATCATAATAAGTTAATAAAAATGGGTCCAAAATGGCTAATCAAAATGTGTCATAAAAATGGGTACAAAAAATGAGTTATAAAAATATTTTAAAAGGTTACTAAAAATGAGTCATAAAAATAATTTATTAAAATAGATCATCAAAATGCGTATTAAAAATGGACCATCAAAATGAGAATTTAAAATGGGTTATAAAAATGGGTACTAAAAATAGGTCATTAAAACGGGTCATCAAAATGGGTACTAAAAATGGGTGATCGAAATGAGTATTAAAAATGGATACTCAAAGTGAGTTATTAAAATGTGTACTACAAATAGGTCATGAAAATGGATACTCAAAATGGGTTCTAAAAATTGTATTAAAAATATTTCATAAAAATAAGTCATCAAAATGGGTACTTAAAATAACATAAAAATGGGTACTAAAAAATGCATAATAAAAATGTGTTTTAAAAATGGGTACTTAAAATGTGTATTAAAAATTGGTAATTAAAATAAGTTATAAAATTGGGTTATAAAAATGGATCATCAAAATGGGTCATCAAAATGAGTACTAAAAATATCATAAAAATGGGTACTTCAAATGAATCATAAAAATGGTTACTCAAAATAGGTCATTAAAATATGTACTCAAAATAAGTACTTAAAATGGGTACTCAAATGGATCATAAAATTAAGTACTCAAAATGAGCCATAAAATTGGATACTCAAAATGGGTCATAAAAATGAGTACTAAAAATAAGTTTTAAAAATAGATACTTAAATTGGGTTATCAAAATGGATACTCAAAATAGATCATAAATTGGGTACATAAAATGGGTCATAAAAATGAGTATTCAAAATAGGTCATAAAAATGGATCATCAAAATGGGTCATAAAAATAAGTACTCAAAATTGATTATAAAAATAAGTCATCAAAATGGGTACTAAAATTAGGTTATTAAAATAGATCATAATAATAGTTAATAAAAATGGGTCCAAATGGGTGCTCAAAATGGTTAATCAAAATGTGTCGTAAAAATGGATACAAAAAATGAGTCATAAAAACAGGGACTTAAAAATGGATCATAAAAATGTAATGTCCCCGATATAATTAAATAGTCATTTTAAATAATTTATTGTACGACCTTGTACTTCATAATATATTTCGGGCCCCTTTTATTAATTAGTTAGTTATAAACTTTTTGGTGTCGGCCTGTTTGTAAACCTTTGGGAAACTTCCTGGATCCCATATATATGGCCGAGTTAGTATTGTTGTAGGTGTGTGAATTTGGTATTTTTCTTTGTTTGTGTGAATTCCAGTTGGAGTTCTGTGGTCAGCCATTTCGGAGGTGGAAGACCCTCCCTACTTGGTATCTGCAGTTTCGGTGGGATTCATCCCTCACCCTATTCTGCTTTGTGTACTTGTTCCGGATCTGGCAAATCTGGAACTTCATCATTGTTGAATCAAATTTTACTTCTAGTTTCATATCTGGTAATCTGGTATACATGCGTGTTAATTAGTCTAAGGATTCCTCTCATTCAGAGCTCAATACTTGATATGCATGCAAAAGATCAACCCTTGAAACCGAAGGCAGTCCACTGAACCACTGTACGACTACAATCTCCTTCACCACACGGTGATTGAAGTCCACAGTATGGTTACGCCACCTTATAGCCTCTCCACCATACAACCACTCCCTCTTCACACCACCGTACAACCCCCTTCACATCACCGTACAACTTCTCCATCGTATGACCAATTCCTCTTCCAACCATCGTACGCCGTACAACTCCCCTTCACACCACCGTACGACCACTCACTTTCACACCACCGTACGACCTCTTCACCATACGACCACTCCCTCCTACGGTTGTCACACCACCGTACGGTCTAGGAACATTACAAAAAACGAGTCATAAAAATAATTTATTAAAATGGATCATCAATATGAGTATTAAAAATGGGTCATCAAAATGAGAACTCAAAATGGGTCATAAAAATGTGTACTAAACATAGGTCATCAAAATGGGTCATTAAAATGAGTATTAAAAATGGGTACTCAAAGTGGGTTATTAAAATGGGTACTAAAAATAGGTCATGAAAATGTGTACTTAAAATATGTAATAAAAATAGATACTAAAAAATAAGTATTAAAAATGGGTCTTAAAAATAGATACTCAAAATGGGTACTTAAAATGTGTACTAAAAATGGGTCATAAAAATAGGTACTCAAAATAGGTCATAAAAATGGGTACTAAAAATGAGTTATAAAAATGGATCATCAAAATGAGCCATCAAAATGAGTATTAAAAATGTCATAAAAATGGGTACTTCAAATGAGTCATAAAAATAGGTACTAAAAAATAGGTCATTAAAATATGTATCTAAAATGGGTCATCAAAATGGGTACTCAAAGTGGATTATAAAATTGGGTACTCAAAATGTATTATAAAATTGAGTACTCAAAATTAGTCATAAAATAGGAAACTCAAAATGGGTCATAAAAAAGAGTACTCAAAATAGGTCAAAAAAATGGATACTAAAATTCAATTATCAAAATAGATACTCAAAATGGGTCATAAATTGGGTAGACAAAACGGATCATAAAAATGTGTACTCAAAATAAGTCATAAAAATAGATCATCAAAATGGGCCATAAAAATATGTACTTAAAATGGATTAGAAAAACCACTACTCAAAATAGGTCATCAAAATGGATACTAAAATTGGGTTATTAAAATAAATCACAATAATTGGTAATAAAAATGGGTACTCAAAATAGCTAATAAAAATGAGTTACAAAAATGGATTATCAAAATGGACATTAAAAATAGGTCATCAAAACGAGTACTAAAAATATGTCATAAAAATTGGTACTTCAAATGAGTCATAAAAATGGGTACTCAAAATAGGTCATTAAAGTATGTACTCAAAATAATTATTTAAAATGGGTACTCAAAATAGGTCATAAAATTAAGTACTCAAAATGAGCCATAAAATTAGATACTCAAAATGGGTCATAAAAATGAGTACTCAAAATAGGTCTTAAAAATGAATACCAAAGCTGAGTTATAAAAATAGATACTCAAAATGGGTCATAAATTGGGTACACAAAACAAGCCATAAAAATGAGTAATCAAAATAAGTCATAAAAAAATATCATCAAAATGGGTCATACAAATAAGTACTCAAAATTGGTTAGAAAAATGAGTACTCAAAATAGGTCATCAAAATGGATACTAAAATCAAGTTATTAAAATAAATCATAATAATATGTAATAAAAATGGGTCCAAAATGGGTACTCGAAATAGCTAATGAAAATGTGTCATAAAAAAGGATACAAAAAACGAGTCATAAAAATAGGTACTTAAAAAGGGTATTGAAAATGAGTCATGAAAATAATTTTATAAAATGGATCATCAAAATGAGAACTCAAAATGGGTCATAAAAATAGGTACTAAAAATAAGTCATTAAAATGGGTCATAAAAATGAGTCATAAAAATGGGTGCTAAAAATGGGTTATCAAAATAAATATTATAAATGGGTACTCAAAGTGAGTTATTAAAATGGGTATTAAAAATAGGTCATGAAAATGGGTAAAAATAGGTATAAAAATATGTCATCAAAATGGGTACTTAAAATATGTCATAAAAATGGGTCTTGAGTAATGGGTACTTAAAATATGTACTAAAAATGGGTCATAAAAATGGGTACTTAAAATAGGTCATAAAAATGGGTAGTAAAAATGAGATAAAAATGGATTATAAAAATGGATCATCAAAATGAGCACTAAAAATGAGTCATCAAAATGCGTACTTCAATTGAGTCATAAAAATGGTAACTCAAAATAAGTCATTAAAATGTGTTCAAAATAGGTCATTAAAATGGGTCATAAAATTGAATACTCAAAATGGGTCATAAAATTAAGTACTCAAAATGAGCCTTAAAATTGGAACTCAAAATGCGTCATAAAAATAAGTACTCAAAATAGGTCATAAAAATGGATACTAAAACTCGGTTATCAAAATAGATACTTAAAATGAGTCATAAATTGGGTACACAAAACGGGTCATAAAAATGGGTACTCAAAATAGGCCATAAAAATGGATCATCAAAATGGGTCATAAAAATAAGAACTCAAAATAGGTTAGAAAAACGACTATTCAAAATAGGTCATCAAAATGGGTACTAAAATTGGGTTATTAAAAGAAACCATAATAATTGGTAATAAAAATGGGTTCAAAATGGGTTCAAAATGGGTACTCAAAATGGCTAATGAAAATGTGTCATAAAATTAGATACAAAAAAATGAGTAAAAAATAGGTACTTAAAAAGGGTACCTAAAAATGGGTCATAAAAATGATTCACAAAAACAATTTATTAAAATAAGTAATCAAACTGGGTATTAAAAATGGGTCATCAAAATGAAAACTCAAAATGGATCATAAAAATGGGTACTAAAAATAGGTCAATAAAATGGATCATAAAAATTGGTCATCAAAATAGATACTAAAAATGAGTCATCAAAATGAGTATTAAAAATGGGTGCTCAAATTGAGTTATTAAAATGGGTACTAAAAATAACTCATGAAAACGGGTACTAAAAATAGGTATTAAAAATATGTCATCAAAATGGGTAATTAAAATATGTTATAAAAATGGGTACTCAATAATGCATACTAAAAATGGGTCTTAAAAATGCATACTTAAAATGGGTACTTAAAATGTGTACTAAAAATGGGTCATAAAAATTGGTACTCAAAGTAGGTCATAAAAATGGCCACTAAAAATGAGTTATAAAAATGGGTTATAAAAATGGATCATCAAAATGGTCACGAAAAATGGGTCACCAAAATGACTACTAACAATGGATATTAAAATTGAGTCATCAAAACGGATACTAAAATAGATCATCAATATGGGTACTAAAAATATATCATAAAAAATAGTGCTAAATATAGGTACTAAAAATGGGTCATAAAAATAGAACATCGAAATGGGCACTTAAAATAGGTAATCAAAATAGGTATTCAAAATGAGTAATAAAAATAAATCTTAAAAATGGATCATAAAAATAGGTACTCAAAATAGGTCATAAAAATAGATCATAAAAATGAAAACTAAAAATGGGTCATCAAAATAGGTCATTAACATGGGTAATAAAAATAGGTCATCAAAATGAATCATAAAAATGAGTACTTAAAATGGGTCACCAAAATATCACTTTGCATGCATTTCATTAACAAACACAGTCTTATATGTATTGATCAATTTAACAAACATATAAAAATCATTTGGATCCAACACAATAAGCCATCTACTCAATAGATGAACAAAAACTAGTTATAAGGTAGTCAATGTATTCACGTCATTCAACTCACTATTCAAAAGCATAATAGGTATAAAGATAAGTTATCATATTTAATTAGCACATTCATAACCATCTAAAACCCATTTTGACCTCATCTAAAGCCTATTGAAGATAGAAGTTCAATCAAATTAGGAACAACCCCACCACTTAGAAGTTATCCCCCTAGACATAAGGTTTATCCATTTAAAAATAATTCATAAAATAAATTCATTCCAATAATAAAGAGATCATTTAAACAAACCATTTCAAAAATGAAATGAACACTTGGTAGAATAAATATTCATTCTAATCATAAAGCATCAAATATGTCCATTCCAACAATAAGACAAAAGATATCTTATTCCAAAAATAAAACATAAAAGGTAGCTTATTCCAATAATAACAAATAAAGTTTATCCATTCAAAAAATAATTCATAAAATATATTCATTCTCACAATAAATCATAAAATGTGTCTATTTCAACAATAATGTGCAAAATGTATTTATTTCAATAATAAGGTCTCAAATGTATGATTTCCAACAATAAGTTATAAAATATATCCATATCAACAATAAAAATATAAATCATGAAATATATTCATTACAACACTAAGACGTAAAATATATTATTTCTCAATAATAAATCTACACCAAATAGAATAAATATCCATTCTAATTATAAAACATAAATTATATCTATTCTAACAATAAGACAATGTTTGTCCATTCAATCACCAATTCATAAAATATATTCATTTTCACTATAAAGCATAAAATGTATCCATTTCAACAACATGGTGTAAAACTTATGATTTCAACCAATAAGTCATAAAATGTATACCTATTGCAATAATAGGTCAAATAATTTCATTCCAACAATAGATCATAAAATATATCAATATCAACAATAGGACATGTCATAAAATATATTCATTACAACTTTAAAACGTAAAAGATACTATTCTTAATAATAAATCAACACCACATAAAATAATTATTTATTCAAATCATAAGCATAAAATATATCTAACTTTAAGACATAAAAGATATCTTATTCTAGACAATAATAAGACATAAATTTTATCCATTCAAACAATAATTCATAAAATATATTCAATCGACAATAAATCATAAATCATAAACAATAAATCATAAAATGTATCCATTTCAACAATAAGTCATAAAATGAATATCTATTGCAATAATAAGTCAAATTATTTCATTTCAACAATAGATCATAAAATGTATCCATATCAACAATAAGACATAAGTCATGAAATATATTAATTACAACATTAAGACATAAAATATACTATTCTCAACTTCAATAATACAAATAATTTTCACAAAATTTCGATTTGAAGTTCAAAAACATTACATAAATTACTTTTTTACCTCTCCTTTATGTTCATTACCTAAATTACTTTTAAATACTATTTCTTTGGCAATTTATTCTTACAATATAAATACAACTAATCTTCATTGGCTTTTTAAAACTAATAAATTAAACTATACTAATTTTTTAAAATTAGTTTGCAATATAAATTTAACTAATATTAATTGTCTTTCAGAATAATATAATACTAATTAGTAATTAATGGTATAATAAGTAATTTCCTTAAAATATAAATTTAACTAATACTATTTACTAAAATAAATTAATAATACTAAATACTTAAAAAATAGTAAGTCATGAGGGGTACCTTCACCTTGGATTATTTGAATTTTGGGGTTAATACACTATTCTGATGGGCTGTTTGATGCCCTTGCTTTGTATTTCTTCTTCTTTGAATAAATTTTAACCTTTCATTTATTTCAAGAATTGTGGTGGTCTTTCATCTGTAAACGGACTTCATAATCTTCTTTCTCTTCGTGATATTCTGATGAAATTTTCCCTAGTAAAATTTGCTGCCCTTTCTTCTCTGCTGCTAAAAACTTCTTTTAGCAAATGTGATTAACTGGTATAAAGGTATAAAGCAAGTTGTGTAGCTATTGACACCATCCTCCAAGCTTGTGCCACAATGGGAGCTTTGATACATGTTAAAGATGCATTAAAAATAATTAAAAGTGATTTTTTTTGTCAGTTGTATTTGTGTACATTATAATAAACATGTATGCAAAATGTGGAAGCATCAATTTTAAGTGATTTACAATTTCAATTGTCTTGGAATACTAACAGTTAATTTAAGTAGCAGACTATATGACAAAATACCTCACCAACCTCACCAAGATGTGGTCTAATATGACCGTAGTAATTGCAAATTTGATGGTGTTAATTCCAGCCAGAGAGCCAGTGAATATCATGAGCAGTACTTCACAATTTCGTATTTAAAACATAAGACACTATAACACAAAACTGAAAAGATCTTACTTGCACTGGAGTGCCATGACGACCTTATAAACTTTGAAACAAAAGCTTTCATCTCTTTTATTGGCAAAAAAGATTAGAAATGCATATCTTATCCGTATTTGAGACATTTTGATGCAAGGCCATCCTTGGTAAGCTGTAATCCTCATCATGAGAAAAATTTAAAAAATAATCAATAACAGAACTAATCAATAGGCATGGGAATAGAAGCAAAAGGAAAAAGACAGACAACTTGCCATTCTCAAAAGTGCGAGTTTCTTCTTCTTGTTGCAGCCAAGGTAGGAAGTGTTTAGTCAGATGGAAAAGACTTGGCATTTGAAATTTTGTGCAGGTATATAGAAGAAGTGATTACCATGGTTTAGAAGGTATTTCTTACTTGTCAAGTTCATGAACGTTGACAATTGAAACAAGTAAGACTGTATTCCTGAGGAAAGTATAGCTATTTCTATCTACAAGTCTGAAAAAGGAGACCGGTCAGCTACAACAGATAAGGAAGACTTAGTTCTTTCATTTTTCACTATAAATGAATATTGTACAATTTCCCTGAAACTGATATTTTCTAGCCATTATGATTAGTGAGTAGGATTTCAAACTGATATTTTCTAGCTTTTTTTATTACTGTAAATATTGACTGGGAAGCAAAATGTTAATTTGTGATAACTCAGAGGGATTAATAACAGAGTCAAAACTGACATGTGAAGATCCATCTCGTCTAAAAGAAGAAAAGCAAACAAACTAGAAGTTTGGAGTATTCAAATAAATGAAAATTTTGTTACTGTAAATCCCCTTTATGTGTAGGTAATGGTACCCAGTCTTAAAATACGTAATGTTCCTACAATATGCACATGAACCATAATAGTTTTTAGCTAATACCTACGTAAGACTTGGTAGAATCAACTATAAGTTTGTGTACTGACAAAATTTGATTGATACATTTCTATTTGAATAAATTTTATCATCAAACTAAAAGCCCTCTACTTAATCTCAATTTATACAACTTTGAGCAATACATATGTACCGAGGGCATTGAACTCAAGCTCAGGTGCCCAATTAAAATTATGGTCTAAGCTAAGCAAGACAGGGCCATCATTCACCGCTATGAAATTTTTAATCAAGGTAGTGGCAGTGTATGATTGCGACTTGATTGAATTTTATGGAAGGCAATGCGCTACAAGACTAAGTCAATCAAAAGTACATCAATAAATCTTTTGAATCAAACACAATGAATTAGGATGGGCTGGCATGTTTTGCAATGGAATACACACACAATGAAGTAATAATCTACCTAGGTTTTCTTACAATGTACTCTGAAAAACTATAGCATAAAAAGCTGGTATATTGCTTACAAATACAACAGAATTGATCGAAAAGGGAAAAGAAATCTCCCTGTTAATGGCGTACTGCTGCTAATTGACATTATGTTCTTGCAGGGAAAGTTGGAAATAGCTGGAGGACAACACAAGATATTAACAGCAATTGGGATAAGTGATAAGTTCAATCCCAAATTCATGGATTGCTTTACAATCACCCTTGTGGTAGACTGCTTGTTCTGAGCATGGATGCTTAGGTGGCTCAGCATATCTACTCGAGCAGATTTGAACAATAGATGGGCAGACTATGCAAGACCGGGCGGATGGAATGGTGAGGACTTTCCCAATTAAAGAGAAATGCAATTGATATTTCACATTAATTGAATTTTACTGAAATCATAACTGAGCACAAATTTGTTTATTTATACTGTCCTAAAACTAAAATCGTCACTAGCAAGTTCAGATCTAATTTCTATAATCATACATCTTAGCCTACTCAAAGGTTCAATTACAAATAGTCGCTATTTGGGTTTGAAAATGTGTATAGTTTACATAAACAATTAACTAAGAACCAATCACCCATTTTTTAGCCTTTACGCTCTGCTACATTATCCCGACTTTATTTAATGTAACCAATCGGACTCATTATGCATTTGTGTATCAGATCCTGACATGTTGGAGAATACCATTCACATTTTATCTTTTATTCTTAGTCTTTACAAGTTTTTGGATGCTCATAAACTTACTTCAAAGCCATTACTTGAAAATACCATATCAGATCTGGACCGGGAAAAATGGAGTTTGTTGTGGTATAATTGAAGAAAGATCGGTAAACAATGTTATCCACACTAAAGAATTAAACCCTCACTCAAAATATGTTCTATCTCATTATCAATTGGAACACTATTATGACTAAAACAAGTGTTAGCAACTCTATATATTGAATGATGATGATAAACAATTCGAATTTCCATTTCCTCTTAATCATGATTGTAGGCACCATTGCTGATAGGAAGTGATGTGAGATCTATGACTCCAAGGACAACAGAGATTCTTGGCAATATAATCAATCAAGGTGAGATGCTTTTTAATTTAGGCCAATTAGAAAGGTGTTCATGTAGGTCTATATTCTAATTTAGGTGCTTCAAGGCTCATTCTGAGTAAATGGGTTGGAATTCATTTTGATTTTTTTTGAAGATTCCTAATCCTACATTATCTCACCAATGCTCACCAAAAAAATATATATAAATGTCCCACTTTTCAGAAGAAAGGAAGAAGATGAAAACTAACCTTTCAAATGTCGAATTTGCCTCCCATCCTCTTTACAATTATTAATTGTTGTCCATCTTTTTCATCAATTCCAACAAGAAAAAAAAGGGAGTGGGCAGAGAATAACCTGGCTGAATCTACCACAACACAATTTTCACAAGAAATCAGTAAATCATAAACAATCTAATATCAAAACCAATACAACAACATTCATAAATCCATTCCAGATTTAAACCAACAAAATCCATACTAGTAGATGCAGTAGTACAAAAAACTCATACTAATGGAAGATGAACAGTACTTCATGCCTAAAATAAAAGGATTTAAAAAATAAGTGGGTAGAGAATAACCTCGTAGATTTAAAACTTAATGACAAAGTCAAAACTAACATATGAAGATCCATCTCAGAAAGAAGACTAGCAAACAAACTAGAGGTTTGGAGTATTCAAATAAGTGAAAACTGACAAAACTTTGATACTGTAAATTCCCTTTATGTATAGCCAATGATACCCAGTCTTAAATTATGTAATGTTCCTACAATATGTACATGAACTATAATAATTTTTAGCTAGTACCTACGCAACATTTTGTATAATCAACTATAAGCCTGTTCACTTTGAGTAATACATATCTACTCGAATAAATAATTTCATCAAATTAAAAGCCCTCTACTTAATCTAATGAAAGGAAAATTTCTCCTTGCAATGAGATGTATTTCCATGAAAATATCAGTAGAATCTCACAAATCAAGTAGTTTCTCTGTTTTTTCTTCATGAATTCTTGTTTTAGACTGCCTAGATATCTCAACACCCTTCTTATGAATATATTTATAGAATAGTGGGGTTTGGCTTTAGGCATGCCCTGTTTTTTGTCCTTTGATTTGATTTTTTTTTTATAATGGCACAGATTGTCCCCATTGCATTGGTTTTATAGATATCTGATATCTCCCTTGCTTGTCCCTTCAATTCTTTTCATATTTTATTCTATTTACTTTGTCGGAATGTGGCACGAAAAAAGTTAAAATGATCAAAAGGCGAATAGGCTGTTAAAATCAATTTATACGACTTCGTTTAGTTTTCAAGGGGAGTCTACAGGGAAGGAGAACCAATCAGCAATAGATATGAATTTAAAGAAAATAGTTTACCATTACAATGTTATCCATAGGGATAATATTTGATTGGTAATCAGGAAGGATTTAGTTTCGTGGTAAAAAGCTTAAGAAAAACAAATCACCATAATACAAATGGAGATCTATTAAATCTGTGCTTACTATAAAAACATTGTTGTATACTGTATAGTGCACTCAGTGCAGCAGTAGACTCTCTATCATCAGTACCACAATTATTGTGGTTATTTGTAGACATAGAATTATTTCAAATTTTCTACACAATCAAAAGAAATAAACTGAGAAGTGTTTAAGAATATATTTGTTGCAGTAAATTGCCTATCAGTATGCCAAAAGAAGAACCAATCTGGTACTAGTGGCTCGCAGGGAAGAGAGGCTGAGATCTATAAGGGTTAAAGCTCGTTCAATGTTTCAATCATGGCAGCAGATGTGGTAAATCAAGAAGATACATAGATGAGACGATTACCCAATATGGCCACTCATTTATGCGACATGTTCAAATCCTGTTCATCATTAATAAGTACTTATCATTTGGAGACTCTATAGTTGATCCCGGTAACAATAATTACATTTTTGATGTTCCTCCATATGGAAACAATGGTTTCTTTGACAGGACGCTTCTCTGAAGGTTGAGTAATTGTGGATTTTACAGGTACCAATTAATTATAAAAACATGTTTTGGAGTCTTTTATGCTACAACTTTTTTTCATATTGGTGGTGCCTAATAAATTCATATGACTATTTTTTAAGCTGACTACGCCAAATTGCCACCTATTCTACCATTCTTCTAACCCGAGACTGATTTTGCATCAGGTGGAGCAGGGACTCTGCCTGAGACCAATGAAGGATTTGTATGTTTCTTTACTTTTTCTCTATTTTGACTGGGAAATTGAAATGAAAGAAGCCACTAAAATAGTTTACAGACTGTGGATAGAGAAGTTAATTTGCTAGATCTACAAAGTGTGTATTGACATATATGCAAGTGTATTTTTCTGATGAAAATGCTCTTAAAATTAGTTAGAATGATCTAGGGATGACTCCTTTAAGTACATTCCCTAAGCACACAATTCAAATTTTTTTTGGCCCTCTCACCAATGAGCAATGGTCATATCTAGGATTATCAACTATGAAGCACAAATAATTTTAAATTTTGAAAAGGGGTATAAGATCACACATGATCTTTTCTAGTGAACAAAATTGTAGGTAAAGTGTAGGTATGTTCTAGCCCAAGGTAGAGATGTTTCTACAAATAGTGTTATACACATTTTGAATAGAGATATGTGATATACAAAATGTTGTGTGAATTTTAACACAATGGGTACTGCCACATATCTAATATTGTCTTAAAAAGTTTGTCCCACAAGAGAGGTAGGAGAAACAACCAACATTCATTAGAGGAAAGCGAGCCTTGAGCACCTTCCAAATGTAGTGATTGTACGGATAACTTCTTGCCATCCAAACCAAGAATTTGTTAAGTGTCCTACTTGTAATCTTACCCTATAAAGTAAAAATATTTCTTTTTATGATTTATACATCGGCAGGCTCAATCATTTCTGGTTTTAAAGAGCTTTTCAAAGGATTTGAATCCCTAATAAGTCAATCAAATTGCTAATATAGTAGTTGTAAGGTTACAAATGAAAAGAGCAGATCCACCACTTACAGTTAAAAAGCTCACTTACAAAACGAAAGGCTGCTTTCATCATATTGTTGTAGTAACCGCTCACATGCACTTACCATAAGAGAATTGCATTTGAAGCAAATTATGGCAATAAGATTAATCCTGTTGGTCCTTAAACAATCTAAAATTTGCTCTAAAATCTATGCTGATTTTTTTTTTCAGAATTTGATTGTGTAAAATTTTTTGGCATCAATGTATCAGATCACACTCTGTGATTCATTGTTACAATTTTGAAGAACATAAGAAAGAGAGAAATCTTCCTCATCTAAGACCACTTCTGTTCTACAATTGTAAAGAATATGGCATTTTACAGTGTATAGGACTTTGGGAAATTCTAATATTGTTCTGCCAACTCCAGTATAACAAAAAATCATCTGGGTTGTTATCACAAGATAAAACATCATCTGGGTTATTATCACAAGGTAAAAAAATCATCTGGGTTATTATCACAAGACAAAAAAATCATCTGGGTTTCTCTTGGTTGCTTGGAGTTGGAATCGAACCGGATCAAGGAAAAGTGTTAATGGACATTCAAGGGAAACTACAGAGGAGGTAATGAAGAAGCACATTGAGAGCTATGGAGATGTTGTGGAGGCTATGATCATGAGGGGCAGAAACACTGGTCATTCTAGGGGATTTGGATTTGTATTCTATTTGGACTTGGCAGTTGCAGACAGAGTTGTTCAGGAGAAGCATACCGTTGATGGAAGAATGGTATATGTGTTAACACCATTGTTCAGTGCTTTTAATGAAAGATGCTTTGCTTGATTTTGTCTTCTTGTTTAATTACAAATACACATTCAAAAGTTTTTTTGGGCTTCTCAATAGATAACTCATTCTTATCTTCTTTTCTAATGGTTGTATTTAGTATTTTAGTTGTAAGATATAATTAAAGTTTTAAAACACATCCCCACTACAGTGTGTTTACAGATGGAATTTATGAGTGACGCTCATGATTAGGATTTCCATTTGTTAAGATATGGGTCCTTAATCAAGGGTCAAAATCAAGGTATTTGAAAATAGGCATCCATCTTCATCCGACCCTGGGTCCTTAATCAAGGGTCAAAATCAAGGTATTTGAAAATAGGCATCCATCTTCATTCGAAGGGTCGGATGTAACTATTAATGACAAATAGATATTGTGGAGACCCAAGTTTAAGCTTCTCAACACCCAAGTTCAATCTTCAACACATTTAATTAATGGTGACCTCTTTTAGATGTATTTGTTAATTTCAAATGAATATAGAAGAAACCAACCAAAGTTTAAGCTTCCACACATTTAGTTAAGGGTGGCCAACAATTTTGGAGGTCAATGCATATGAGTCATAAAGCCAGCCAATGGAATTGGGTATACAATGTATCGACAAAGGATTGGGGCATCTTAAAACTAAATGAACTAGATGTATTTCCTTCACATCCCCTGTTTATTTGTGCATTTAGAATCATTGGCCATTTTCTTGTGGGGTTGTGGGGAAACTCAGGTTTTGGATTTGCAGAAACAATTGGATCAATTCGAAGAGGTTCAGAAAAAGCTTTGTGCAAGAATTCAGGTTAAGCAGCATTCATAAATTTCTACGCATTGAGAATCATTGGCCATTTTCTTGTGGGGTTGTGGGGCAATTCAGGTTGTGGATTACAGAAACAATTGGATCAATTCGAAAAGGTTCAGAAAAATCTCTGTGGATGAATTCAGGTTAAGTAGCATTCATAAATTTATACGAAATTGGATCGAAAGTGAGTCGACTAAAGGGGGTTCATGACAGAAGTACAATTGGAGGAGGAACCCAGGGAAGTATATTTTGTCAATCTTAATTTTAAAATTAATTCAGTTATCTTTGATTGATCTTAATGAATTCTTAGTTTAGAAGATGATGATTAATCCTTTTAATAAAGGGAACTAGATTTCATCCAAATCCCCTGTTTGCGTGAGAGAATTGAACATCAGCGCAGTTCCGTGGGGACATTGAACACATTCTCAGTTGCCCAAACTTGGATAACCCAGTCCCGTGAGGACATTGAAAGCAATCTTGGAAATACAATTAAAACTATGTTCTAATCTAAGCAAGACAGGGGCCAGCATTAAAGATAGCGACAGTCTACGATTGCAACTTAATTAAAATATGACTGAAAATTTTATGTAAATCAATCAAAAGAACATCAAATCCATCAATAGATTTCCTGAATCAAACACAATGAATTTGGAGGGGCTGGCATATTTTGTATATCTATGGTTGAGAAGAAAAATCTTGCAATGGAATACAACACACAATGGAGTAATATTCTATTTGGGTGTTTTTTTATAAAGCAAAAGAATATTACTTCAAATACAGCAGAATCGATTGAAAAGGCAAAAGAAATCCAAATACCTTTCAGATTTTGTACTCGCCTCCCATTCTCTTTAAAATCATTAATATTTATGTTTACATCCAAGTCTACAGAAAAATGCAAACCCTTGTTGCCTTCATTGTCCATCTTTCTGACCGTATGCCTACCATAACACAACAATCACAAGAAATCAGTAAATCATAAACAATGTAATTTCAAAACCAATGCACATCATTCATAAATCCATTTAAAATTTAAACCAACAAATTCCATACAAGTAGCACGCAAAATTCATGCATTATGGAAGATGAACTGTACTACATTCCTAAATTAAAATGATTTCAAATTAGGAGACGAATATAACTATAATTAGGAGACGAATATAGCCGTTTGTGATTTTAAATTTGAATTGGGAGAATTTTAAGCCAACGTTTAAAATGAAATCTAATATCACATGCTTTTAAGGTGTGTCTCAAATCCTTCACATTCCCTTCCCCAAGTCTTAATATCAAATGGTTGAATATTTCACTAGAAATACAAGTATGAACACACATTTATTGAATTTCAGGTGTCTCATTTTTAAAAAGAGAATATCAACACAGTGATTATCTTTTTTATTTTGATTATCTATAAGAGTTACTAGCCATTTTTTAATAAAATTGTTTTATAGTAATTTTTCTAACTATAAGATATGAGTGTAATCTATTTTGAAATATGAAGAATAGAAATGGTAAATTAAATAAGTCTTGTTATGAGAAGAAATGTTGCTACATTTAAAAATATCCATCTACATAATGTGGTTTGCAACATATGAAAACCAACATTATTCGTACATAAATAATAGGGGAGTATATTATAAGAGTTTTAAGTTTGTAGAATTGGAGATATAGATTCTTTTTACCCTCTTTACTTTAGATAGGTAAATTCTCTAGATTTTTCCTTAACTTTTTAGTTTGAAGTCCACTTTGTTGTGTCTCTTTATGAAAAGTATAATTTTTATCTATGTTATTACAATTTGACAAATTTATTTTCCTAAAATTGATCATATAGTTTTACGGAATCTTTGGTGCTATCAATTTTTTTGTTTGGTAATGTTATTTTATAATTTTGTGCAAATATAACTTTTAATGGCTAAACTTCTAAATTGCAAAGTTTAAGTTGTGTCTTTTGAGAGGTAAACTAAATTTAAACCATGTGACTCCACATATTTATGCTTAATTGAACTTCATAATGGAGAAAATAAGTTAAACTTAAGTTTTTAGGAAGTTTTTCATTGTATGATAGTTGATGAGTATGTGTCAAAAAGACAAATTTGTAGCTGCAACACAATTGCAACTACATTTAAGCTTAATATATTATGAAATTGATGTGTTTAATCCTTAAAGAATCTCTTTATAAACCTAATATTAATATGTTATGAACATGAAAGGTTGAATTTTCCATGGTAAAAAATAAGGATAACAAGTGGGAACCATTTAACATTTCCATTTTTTAGGATTTCATGCCATTTTGCCTTCTAGATGAATTATGGGAAAAGCCACACGTTTTAAAATTGGATCTAACCTATGATGTAATGCCCCAAGCCAACACACCTAGGAAAAAGCCAACAAAAAAATATATTATTTTTGAAACAACAAGATATGATAACTAAATGTCACGCTTGCACAAACAACATGCACACAAGTGTCACACAAACATAATAGCACAAGAGCATTAACTGTTAGATGCAATGACAGTCCCAAAGACACTGAGAATGGGGAGGGGGAGGAGGAGGGGGTTGGTGGGGCGGGGGGGGATTTTAATCATTGTCTAATTGGTTAGTGGAATATTTGAACTTATTTATAACTTTGCAACTTAAATTAATATACCGGTAAACAAGCAATGGTGCAGCAAAGAGAAATAATAGAGACAACATAAATGCACACCATAACACAAGATGTTTTGGCAAGGAAACCCGGTGTGGGAAAAACCTCGATGGGATTTGTGACCCACAATATTTACTCATTGGCCAATATGAATAAATATTACTTACAACATGGGTCTACACATGCAGGAAGGCCTACAACCTAGAGCTCACTTCTCAAATGAAGAGTCTCACTGACTACATAATAGATAATTAAATCTAATACAATGTGTATACACATAAAAATTGGCTATGAGAAATTAAATAAATATTTTATATTTATTTAATAATTATTCTTCTATTAAATAGTTAATTTGAAAAGATTAATTTATTTAATTCATTTTCATGTTTTTCTATTAATTAATATTTTATTAATTAATTCATCTATCCTATTCTTCTAATTAATTAAATATCCAATATTTAATAGTTATTCTCCTATCCTATAGTCTCAAATATTAAATAATTCTTAAATTATTTAATCCCTTTTCCAACTCATCCTCCATCTCCACTTCATCTTCCCTTTGCCAACTCATCAAACATGTGGCTAAGGAAATTAATATTTCTTAAATATTAATTCATCATTTATCTTCAATTTTCAAAATTAATGAAATTGTGTACGTACACATATTTCATAACCATTTCCTATATTCTCTCCAACACCCCCCAACATCTTAGGAAGGACTTGAGTCCACTTGTCCTATCATGCCTAAATTTCCTCTAACCATCCCTAGATTCTCTCAGTCAGCAACCCAGTCAAGGTGAGATGAGTGACAATTGTCTTCTCCTTCCCCCTTTCTCTCAACCTTCACCTTTGCTCACAGCCATCCAAATCTGCAGATCTGATCATGACCGTTGATCTAAGCCACATCATCTAATCCTCTCAAAGTCTATAAAATCAAGAGCTTCAGTTGAGAGAGAGTTAGTCTTCAAATTGAACTTATGCATACGTGAGTTTTTGAAGCAAATAGCAAATAGCCTAATCATATAGCAATTAACATCATAGCATAATCATTTTTAGCATATCATGTAGTATTTGCATATCATAGCATCAGTTAACTACAAGTTATCAGTCCATTCTTCATATGCCATCTTGGAAGCCAATAGTGCATTGTTTGAGAGCATACCATCTGCAACCAAGAACAGTGGAGTTAGGACACAAGGAGACATAAGCCATGAAGGTAAAATAATGTTTTATTTTAGTATATATTTCATGTAGTTTCATTGGTGGAATTTGGATTTCCTGTATGCATTTCCATTTGTATTTTGTGAAACTCACTTATTACAGGTAACATTTTGAGGATGAAATTCAAGCTCACACATTTTGGCGCCCATTGTGGGGCTGGACCTCGCATATACCTTTAAAAATATCGCAAAAAGTTAAATTAATGCATTTGTAATGCAAATTCACGCATGTGTGAATTCTGACAGCGCTTTTGTTTGACAGGTTAGAGGTTAGAGCATTTGCATCATAGGTTAGCGTATATGTCATGCAGGTTAGCGCCTGTGTCTAAAAAATTGCGCATTTGCATCATAGGTTAGCGTGTATGTCATATAGATTAGCGCTTTTGTCTTAAATTTTGTGCATTCGCATCACAGGTTCGCACATTTGCATCATAAGTTAGCGCATATGTTAAAGAAATTGCGCTTTTGTATCCACAGAGCAACGCTTTTATAATCTAAGTTAGCGCTTTTGATCTGCAGTTTAGCGCTTTTGAATAGAAAGATAGCACATATGTTAAGTTAGCGCTTATATTTATAAAACTGACAAAATTTTCTTGCAAGACTGAATGTCCAAGAAATCAGATTTTTCAGATTACTAACATACGTGTGCAGGATGACATCTAAGACAAATTTCATGTATTTTATCATCTAGCTAATTAAAAGTCTTCATTTGGGAAGTAATATATCATATCTTGTTCATATAGTTTAACTAAGAGGATAAATTGATAGCATGCAACTTGCATTTTTGGTATTTTCTCTAAAATAGTTGCACATAGACTTTTAAAAGGGCTAAAATGAACACCATGCTTGTTGGAGCAACATCTCCAAATAGGACTTAGCCAATAATTGCTTTGGAAAGGTTAAAAAGAACACTTGTATTTTGTGTCTTGAAAGTGGTAGGTATATGCTCTCCCCTTAATTGGGTGACCAAAAAGCCAAACCCACTCTTTTATGCTTTCTTTACTTTCAAACAATTAAATCCTTTTAGAGGGCTTGCCTTCTCGAGTTGCCTTGAGGGGGCCAGTGAGAGGGGAATGACCTAAAGTGGAAATGGGCTAATACTGAGTCCTTCCAATCCACTATAAATAAATCATGTTTGTGACGAAAGTCCCAAACAACATGTGCTGATAAGTTCATACCGACACTATGTTTCCCCATAAACCCTATGGAGCGTAACCTCTATAGGCTGGGAACCTTCTGTATTTACAGAGCCGAAAGTGCCGCATGTATGGCCACATGACCGAAAGCCTTTACTAAAAACCACTTGTACTAGTTGCCAAAATCCTTCTAATTGTTGGCGCAGGAGGTCGGACCTCTGAAGCGACTCACATACAAACAGTTCCTAGTAGAGATATAAAGTTTGCCATGGGGAGATTTCATGGAAACTGGTGCTTTGCTGCCCCAAAGAAGTGAGTGTCGAGGGTGGAGCCAGTGGGGTCAAGCATCTAAATATCTGCTTTGAATAGCATAGCCTCGGGGGAAACTCCACTTGAGATTCAACAACTATTGTCTCGGTTTGCCATAAGGATTGTACTTGCTTGTGCATTTTGTTTATTAAACATTGTGTCTTCTATGTCTATAACATGTTCCAAATGGTAAAAAATTGAAGAAAATTATCATCTACAAGAGAGGAAAAATCCAACAAATTACTGAGAAAGTGTGATCAAAAGGAGAATACAAAAGCTTTTCAACACTTGAAATACCACGTCAAAATCAAAGTGTTAAAAAATCAAATATCAAAATAATTCTTGAAGTAGGTTTGTCTCTAAACCATCACGTATTTTCAAACTAGCTCAAACAACTAGGTTGTTAAATCCAACAGGTAATATTCAAAAGGTTCTATAAACATCAACATTTAACAAGCTATCGATTCAACCATCTTAAGTGCAAAAATCAACATCTTTGTCAAGTTTCTCATCAGGATAATCAAATCCTCTATCATGAAGCTTGATCAAATCTATACTAGGTTCCTAATCTTGGATATATCTTTCCTATTTTAAACCTAGGTCATATCAAAACCAAAAATTACACCAACATTGGAATCAAAAAAAGTTGTAAATTGTCAAATGCTTATATGACTCTTAAGTATCACCTTAAGAAAATAAAACCCAGTTACAAAACTAGTCATAAAAGGATAATATTCTTGTATATCAATCGCAAGATCTTATTGAAACATAGGACATTCTTGCATCGTTTTCGTCACTACTTACGTGGCTGCGATACAGAATTTAACGGTGAAACTCTACAAAGACGTGCCTTTCAACAAAGAGATGCTTTATCCCAACAAACAAACAATAGTGGCAAGATCAACAAAGCATATCTTCCTAAACCAATAATCACCTATTGACTTGGTACTTTGAAATAAACACATGCCAGTTTGGACTAGAGCCCAACACGAACAACTTAGAAAACAACAACAAATGGAGGAAGAAGATACTCCTATATTCCACACTTTTGGATTTACCATTGTTGACGAAGAAGCAGTCAATAGCACCATTAGAGACCTTGAGCAAGATTTCAAATTTGATAGGCTAATGGAAAAACTGTTGGCAAAACAAAAAGAAAAATATCTCTTGATGTTGGCAAAATCTTGAGCTAAACTACCACAAGACTTTAACATACAAAGCTTGAAACAAGATGTGGAGGCAGGTAATACTCAAAACATGGATGAGAAAAATAACGAATATGTGAACAAAGAAAGTAACGAAGAAACAAGGAAAGAAAGGGATGACAAAAGAAAAGAGCGTAGTGATAAGAGAGCTCATGAAGAAACAAAGAGAAACTATGTGGACAATCCATTATCAAACCTTACTCAACAAATACAAACTCTACAACAACAGATACAAGACATGCAAAATGGGACAAACTCCAAGAAATATTCATTAGAAGATATATGCCCATATCCTTTTGATAAAAATTTGAATATGATACCATTTCTGCAACATTGCGAGATTCCTAAATATGACAAATACGATGGAAAATCTGATCCTCAAGATCACATTAGGGAGTTTTGTACTATGAGCATGGAATTTGCTCATGATGAAACTTACCTTATGCGTCTTTTTCTTAGGAGTTTAAATGGACAATCAATGGAGTGGCTTTCAAGATTACCATCCAGAATCAAATCCTTTGAAGAACTTGTGAATAGGTTTATTTCACAATACTAAATAAAAGAATGGTGAATCCTTTATGATCTTCTTGCAACTATGAAAACACATGTTTAATAGGTACCCCCAAGATGTACCTAATCAAGAAAAAATGGACATATTCATTGATAATCTTATCAGTGAAATGGGTTATCGACTAAGGATGCAATGTCCTCCCTCTTTTGCCAAAATGATTGAGAATGGTCTTAAAATAGAGAATGCAATGGTAAAGAAAGGAGAACTAAAATTTAACAACAATTCATACAACAACAACAATGACAAACCCAAGTTCTGGTCAAAGAATAGCAATGTCGAAAATGGGAATGACGATAATAGTACTACAAAACAACAACAACCAATTTTCAATCTATCAAGTCAAATCCCAAGCAATAACAATCCAGAAAACAACAAAGCTAAGTCATTTTTCTCCAATCCTCAAAGAAAATTCACAAACATTGGAGAATCTTTAGATTCAGCTCTAAAAACTTTACTTGCTAAGAAATCGATTGTTTTGCCAGAAACAAGAAATTATGAACCACCAGTCAAGCCCAATTGGTGGAATGACAATCATTTTTGCAACTATCATTGGAATAAAGGACACCTAACAAATGATTGTCAGAGATTGAAACACCTTATCCAAGATCTAATCGATAACAGAGCCATTACAGTGGATAGCCATAAAACGAACGAATCACACTTGGCTTTCAAAACTCCACTCCCAAATTATGACAAGGGCGAATCATCCCAATTAAAAGATGACAAAGGAAAAACCAAAGTGAATTATACTTATACATACGATGATGTGGTAAATGTAATCATTGTTAACAAAAATTCATCTTCAGAACCAATCAATGTTATCACGAGAAGCAAAGCAAAGGTTACCTTTCCAGGTATAGCAAAAGACCCAACACCCAATCCACAACAATACAATTTAGTAGAGCAATTAAAGAAAATACCTGCTCAAATATCAATTCTAGAACTTCTCAAGATTTCACCTATGCATAAGGAAATTTTGGAAAAAGCTTTAGTAGAAACAACAGTTTCAAAAGATTTGGATATAGATCAGTTCCAAAACATGGTAGGGCACCTTATAGCTCCTCATTGCTTGTCATTTTCAAAAAATGATGACGCATCATTACAACATCCTCATAATGCTCCCTTACATGTTGAAGTCTCCATAAATAAAACTCGTGTCAAATGTGTGCTCATAGATGGAGGAGCTTGTTAGCATTTGGCATTATAACAGACAATGGGAGATTGTTGGCATTTCAATAAGGATATTGAGAAGGTTGTTGATGATTATGGATATATCTGATTAAGGATTTTTACTGCCTTAATATTATTATTTTGTCATTGATGTCAAGAAATTGATTTTCTAATTTAGTTTGATGTTGCCATATCTTGAGAAGTATGATTTGAAGAATATAAAGATGTTGGTAAAAGATACAGAAAGATTATGATGAATAAGAGGATGAATAATGTATTCAAAGGGCAATTATTACCGAGTCAGACAATGATGAGATCATGATGTTTAGATTGTTTTGACATCATACATATGTTGTAAATTGTAAGGTTAATACTATACTATGTTACCAAGCAAAGAACCTATTCGGTAAACCCCAAGGAACCTAGTCGGTAAACCCTAAGGTTATCGCTATCGGTTAATGAAGGCAGAATGTCTACCGAGTGAAGTTTAGTATTTACCGAGTTTTTAACTGAGTTGTAACTGAGCTGTAACAGAATGCATTAAATGGTTACATGCATTATTTAATGAAGAGAGTTGATGAGTTGGAATTGATTAAATGATTGGTATGCCGTAAATGAAGTTTGTTAAAAATCTATGGCAATGGAAGATCAACAGGAAGATCTACAACGCAGATTGAACCGCAATACCCTAGCACAAGTTCCAAGAAATGTATGCAAGTTCCAAGGCAGGGTAAAATGTTTTTAGATCGAAAGATGCATTGAACCTGGACAAGATTGAAGATTTGATGGCTATGATTGATCATGGGAAATGTGATCAAGGAGATTAAGTGGTTAGCTAATTGTTTATAAATAGGGAACTGTTGATAAACAATGCATGCGAGCAAGTGTATGCACAGGGATGTTACATAGTGATTACCGAGCACAGAAGCTTGAAGACCTGTTTGAATAACAAAGTATAGAAGCCCTACAGATGGACAAGATTAGTTCTATGTCTAGATTGTTTTGAACAAATAAGAATCTGCTTTAGCATTTTAGATGTGAAGTTGCAGATAGATTTTTATTACTGTTATTTTGTGAAAGTGACAGAAAATCTCTTAACTGACTGGACTTAATAGTCTTATTTGTAAAACCCTCTAGCAAGGTTGCATTCTGATTGAGTGTTTGAAATCCTTTAACAAGGTCACTTCTAACAAGGTGAAGATCCTAACAGATCTGAGGGAAATCCCTTAACTGAGTCACATCTAGCAATGTGTTTGTAATCTTTAACATGATTTACTTTTAACCGAGCATACTCTAGAAGAGTATATTTCGTAGTGGGTTCGAAATCCCACAGTGGTTTTTCCCTATTTGGGTTTCCATGTTAAATTTGGTGTTATGAGGTTTATGATGTTTATATGCTTTTGAGTTTGCATGTTTAACAGTTTTGGTTATATTACTAAAGTATATGTTACCGAGGTTGAATATGATGTTTTTATGGAAGATTAAGTTTGTATGATTCACCCACACCCTCTCATCTTGTTGGCTATTGGATCTGTACTTATATTAAGTATCAGAACTATCAATTGGTATCAGAGCATTGGACTCTAGAAGAAAAGTTTAAAGGTACTTGAGTTAAAGATCCAAAGATGTATAAGAGGGATGCACCGAAGCTGAACAAGTCAAGTTTCTCTACATGGCAGAAAAGGATGAAGCTGCATCTATCAGGAGTTGGAGAATTGTTGTATACTATCTGGAGAACGATTTTGTCACACCGAGCACCTATCCATTGACAATGGAAGATAAAGGCAAAGCAAGAACATATCCAAGAAATGTTTGAAATAACATCTGCATTGACCGATTCAGAGTTTAATGACCTAGAAGGTTGCAATGATGCAAAGGCTATGTGGGATAAGCTCATATCAATATATGGAGGAGATGAACATGTTCAAACAACAAAAGCAGATAGTCTAAGAGGACAACTTGAATCTATGAGGATGAATGAAGGTGAGAACATAACTCAGTACAGTACAAGACTAAAGGAGATTGTCAATCAAATCAAAGGAGTAGGTGGAACCATTGAAGAAAAGGATATAACAAGTAAGTTGTTAAGAACCCTTCTACCAGCTTATGCAATTCGAGTCTCTGCAATCAATGAATTAAGGTCTATACCTAATATGCCAATTTCTGTAGATGCTACTATTGGTAAGCTACATGCATTTGAGTTAAGTAACTTTGATAACAATGGATCTTCGGTAAATAAAGTTGAATCTGCATTTAGTTCTTTTCATCTTGATGAATCTAATGATTACAATGAAAGAAAGTATAAGTACTCTGAAGGAGATCATAGTGGAGCAAGTGAAAGATTTCGTAAGAACATGGAAGAAGTACACAAACTGTATGAGGAAATCAGAAAGCAAGAAGAGTTTGAAGCACTATTAGCCAGAAGGTTATCGAGAGGCAAAGGTAAGTATAAAGGAAAACTTCCTTTGAAATGTTTCAATTGTGATAAGATAGGACATATGGCTTCTAACTGTCCTGACAAAGACTCTACTGAAAAGAGAGATTATCGAGATGACAGACAAAAAGATAATCATTACAGAGGACACCGAGACTTCAGAAGAAGAGATAGAAAGACATGCTTAATAGCCGATGAGGAATCCAACGATGATAAATCAGATGAAACTGATATAGAGGAAGTAGTTTATGTGGCTATCAAAGATGGATCAGATGAAGAAAGGTATGAAGAAAAAACCCTAATATCTCACATAAACACTAATGATTCTTGGATCATAGATAGTGGATGCTCACATCATATGACAGGAGATAAACACAAGTTTGTTATATTAGAAGATTATGATGGAGGCTATGTAAGATTTGGTAATGATGCACCATGTCTGGTGAAAGGTAAAGGATCTATAACACTTCTTGACAATGCAAGATGCAATAATGTTTATTGGGTTGAAGGTTTGAAATACAATTTGTTGAGTGTAGCACAACTAAACAACACAAGTTACTGAATAGAATTTCAGAAAGGAATTGTCAAAGTTCATGACAAGAATGGAAAGTTAGCTGCTACCGGGACACAAACAAAAGGTAACACATTTCACCTTGACTCAACTCGAAACAAGTGTTTGTATGCAAAGATAGATGATGTCTGGTTATGGCATAAAAGGTTTTGTCATGTAAAATTTGATAATCTAATCAAAATAAGTAAGAAGCACCAAGTAAGATGTCTACCGAGTCTTGAAAAACCTGAGAATGTTATGTGTCGAGGATGCCAGATGGGTAAGATGACAAGATCAAGATTTACAAGTAAGTATTACACTTCTAAGGGAATTTTAGATCTTGTGCACACTGATCTTTGTGGTCCTATAAAAGTTTAAAGTTATTATGGTGATAAATATTTCATATTATTTGTGGATGACTATTCAAGGATGATGTCAGTAATGTTTTTAAAAGAAGAATCAGAAGCTTTTCAAATGTTTAAATGGTACAAGGCAAGAGTTGAAAATGAAACAGGAAGACAACTAAAATATCTTAGATCAGATAGAGGAGGAGAGTTCACATATGATGAATTCAACTTATTCTGCAATGATCATGGTATTAAAAGACAAGTCTCTACACCAAGAACTCCATAGCAGAATGGAATAGCTGAGAGAAGAAATAGATCTATTGTGGATTGTACTAGAACATTGATGATTGAAAAGAAAGTGCCACAAACATTTTGGAGAGAAGCAATAAGAACAGCAGTTTACACCCTGAACTGAGTACAATTGAAGAAAGGTACTTTGAATACACCATATGAAATCTGGTATGATAAGAAACCTAATGTAAGTTATTTAAAAATATTTGGAAGTAGATGCTATGTTCACAAAGATGATAGAAATGGTAAGTTTGATCAGAAGAGTAAAGAAGGAACATTTCTAGGTTATTCTTCTAGAAGCAAAGCATTTAAATGTCTGATCAAATCATCTAACAAAATAGTAGAAAGTGCAAATGTGAAAATTGATGAATTTGCAGAAAGAATGATGAAGGAAATTCCAAGGAACCAGAAGACTATGATGAATTTGTCTATGTTCAACCGACAAGTCTTACCGAGAAAACCATTGAAGAAAATGAAGAGAATATCCAATTACCGAGTGATGAAGAAGATCATATAGAGCCTACCGAGCCTGTATTAGCCAAGTATGTCAGAAGACATCATGCACCAAGTCAGATTACAGGAGATAAGGATGATCCAGTGATGACAAGGAACAAACTGAGACAAAACACATGTTTGATATTTGAATTTGAACCGAGAATAATGAAAGAGGCATTTAACAGTGAAGATTGGATAAATGCTATGATAGAAGAGATTGATCAAATCAAGAAGAATGACACATGGACACTAATCCCAATACCGAAGGACAAAAATGTAATCGGTACAAAGTGAATTTTCAGAAACAAGCTAAATGAAAAAGGAGAGGTCATTCGAAACAAAGAAAGACTAGTTTGCAAAGGTTATGCTCAAGAAGAAGGAATTGATTATGGTGAAACTTTTGCACCTGTTGCTAGACTTGAAGGAGTAAGAACATTGTTGGTATATGCTGCTTTCAAAAACTTCAAGGTATATCAAATGGATGTCAAATCTGCATTTGTAAATGGAATATTAGAAGAAGTTTTTATTGAACAACCTAAAAGATTTGTTGAAGACAAGAATAAAGATCAGGTATGTAAATTGAACAAAGCTTTATATGGTTTGAAACAAGCACCTAGAGCATGGTATGAAAGATTGTACTTTTATTTGATTAAGATTGGTTTTATAAGGACAAGTGAGAACAACAATATGTACATGAAGAATGATGAAAATGGAATACTGATCTCAGCCATATTTGTTGATGATATTATATTTTGTGGAAATGACTCTTTATGCAAGAACTTTGGAAATGAAATGAGAAAAGAATTTGAGATGTCATTAATCGGTGAGATAAAGTATTTTATAGGTTTACAGATACTGCAAATGAAAAATGAGATTTTCATTACTCAATCCAAGTACATAAAGGAAATCCTGAAGAAATTTGGAATGGAGGATTCAAAACCAGTAAGTACTCCTATGACTACCAACTGTAAATTATCAAAGAATGATGAAACTGCATCTGTTGATGAGACACTTTACCGATCCATGATTGGAAAGCTACAATATGTTGTTCACAGCAGACCAGACATAGCACATGCAGTAGGTATAGTTGCAAGATTCTCTGCAGATCCTAAGGAAACACACATGACAACAATCAAAAGAATTTTTAGATACTTGAAAGGCACTAAAGATTATGGCTTAGTATATCAGAAAGGAAATGATTTTGATTTAAAAGTTTATACTGATGTTGATTGGGCAGGCAACATTGATGACATAAAAAGCACAAGTGGAGGAGCTTTCTTTTTAGCAGAAAGACTAGTGAGTTGGCTTAACAAGAAACAAGGATGTGTTTCACAGTCAATAGCAGAAGTTGAATACATTGCTGCAACATTGAATTGTACCAACATTGCATGGATCAAACAACTGTTGGAAGGTATAAATGAGAAAGTTACCGAGCCAGTACCTATATTCTGTGACAATACCAGTGCCATTAACATTTCAAAGAATCCTGTTATGCACTCTAAGACAAAGCACATCTCTATCAAATATCATTATCTTAGAGAAGAAGCTCAAGAGAAGAGAGTGGTGTTAGAATATGTTAGCACAAAGGAACAAATAGCAGATATCTTCACCAAACCACTACCAAGGGACACTTTTGAATATCTCAAAAGTAAGTTAGGGGTCCTACCCCTATCTTCTACTCACTGACCGAGTTTGGTGAAAGCATCAATCTGATGACTCTATCGAATATCTTTTAGGAGTTGATGCTGATTTACACACTTTAGGATGTTTTCTAAAGGTGTACAAGAAATATTACAGGAAATAATGTAGGAAACAATACAGGGAACATGAATTGAAGACAAAATGCTCTGAGCAAAACTGAATTCACACATTACAACAGGAATTCACTTCATACAGGAAGAAATTATGTTTAAGTTCTTTACTTTTTGGCATTGTTGTCAAAGGGGGAGAAAACTGAGAAAGGGGAGAAGACTGAAGATTGGAAAAAAGATTAAAAAAAGGGGAGAAGACTGAAGATTGGAAAAAAGATTAAAAAAAGAGGAGAAGTCTAATGTATGGGGGAGAAGTCTGATGACAACAAGAGAGCATTTCAGCATTTCAGAATCACAGCAATCCAAATCTTTTAAGATCAAATCAATTGGTTTTGCCATCAATGCCAAAGGGGGAGATTGTTAGCATTTGGCATTATAACAGACAATGGGAGATTGTTGGCATTTCAATAAGGATATTGAGAAGGTTGTTGATGATTATGGATATAACTAATTAAGGATGTTTACTGTCTTAATATTATTATTTTATCATTGATGTTAGGAAATTGATTTTCTAATTCAGTATGATGTTGCCATATCTTGAGAAGTATGATTTGAAGAATATAAAGATGTCAGTAAAAGACACAGAAAGATTATGATGAATAAGAGGATGAATAAGGTATTCAATGGGCAACTATTACCAAGTCAGACAATGATGAGATCATGATGTTTAGATTGTTTCGACATCATACATATGTTGTAAATTGTAAGGTTAATACTATACTATGTTACCAAGCAAAGAACCTAGTTAGTAAACCCCAAAGAACCTAGTCGGTAAACCCTAAGGAACCTAGTCGATAAACCCTACGGTTATCGCTATTGGTTAATGAAGGCAGAATGTCTACCGAGTGAAGTTTAGTATTTACCGAGTTTTTAACTGAGTTGTAACTGAGCTGTAACAGAATGCATTAAATGGTTACATGCATTATTTAATGAAGAGAGTTGATGAGTTGGAATTGATTAAATGATTGGTATGCCGTAAATGAAGTTTGTTAAGAATCTATGGCAATGGAAGATCAGCAGGAAGATCTACAATGTAGATTGAACCGCAATACCCTAGCACAAGTTCCAAGAAATGTATGCAAGTTCCAAGGCAGGGTAAAATGTTTTCAGATCGAAAGATGCATTGAACCTGGACAAGATTGAAGATTTGATGGCTATGATTGATCATGGGAAATGTGATCAAGGAGATTAAGCGGTTAGCTAATTGTTTATAAATAGGGAACTGTTGATAAACAATGCATGCGAGCAAGTGTATGCACAGGGATGCTACATAGTGATTACCGAGCACAGAAGCTTGAAGACCTATTTGAATAACAGAGTATAGAAGCCCTGCAGATGGACAAGATTAGTTCTATGTCTAAATTGTATTGAACAAATAAGAATCTTCTTTAGCATTTTAGATGTGAAGTTGCAAATAGATTTTTATTACTGTTATTTTGTGAAAGTGACAGAAAATCTCTTAACTGATTGGCCTTAATAGTCTTATTTGTAAAACCCTCTAGCAAGGTGACATTCTGATTGAGTGTTTGAAATCCTTTCACAAGGTCACTTCTAACAAGGTGAAGATCCTAACAGATCTAAGGGAAATCCCTTAACCGAGTCACATCTAGCAATGTGTTTATTATCTTTAACAAGATTTACTTTTAACCGAGCATACTCTAGAAGAGTATATTTCTTAGTGGGTCCGAAATCCTATAGTGGTTTTTTCCTATTTGGGTTTCCACATTAAATCTGGTGTTATGAGGTTTATGATGTTTATATGCTTTTGAGTTTGCATGTTTAACAGTTTTGGTTATATTACTAAAGTATATGTTACGGAGGTTGAATCTGATGTTTTTATGGAAGATTAAGTTTGTATGATTCACCGCCCCCTCTCATCTTTTTGGCTATTGTATCTGTACTTATATTAAGTATCAGAACTATCAAAGCTAGCTTAAACATTTGCGCATTAATTTTGATAAAAGCTTTGGGATATTTAGAGAATGTAGTAGACACAGAAAAAAATAACCATCAAGGATTATGATGAAGCAGCACGTTCTTCTAAAGGAACTGTTGTGCTACCAATAAAGATAGGACCTGTGGAAAAGGATACATTGTGTGAAGTTTTAGTTTTGAACCTCTCCTACAATATTCTTCTAGGAAGACCATGGATTCACAAGATGCAAGCAGTTCCTTCTACATATCACCAATGTGTAAATTTTCCTCATGAAGGAAAATAGATCTCTATAATTGTAGATCCCAATCAATATTGCAATAATTTGAAGTTAACACAAGATACAAGAGTTCCACATAACAGAGAATCAGTATATCCTACCAAATAAATTCAAGAAAAGCTATGGGAAACTTTTGAAGAAAAGTTCAAGTTAAATGATGAAGGAATGGAAAAGTATTCTTTGCAAAATTTTCCACTTTCCCCTAAGTCATATGGGAAACCTACAGATATTCAATCAAAGACATCAGAAAAATCAAAACATATGTTTAAAGGAACCTTTGTTAGTGCCAGAACTCTTGAAGGGGAAAATGAAGACAAAGACATTCTTGGTTGGCTATATAAGGATGAAGATAAAACTATAGCAACAACAACAAAAGTCAATATTCCCATAAGACTATGGAAAAGGATATGAAATCATGCAAAAGATGGGATATGAAGGAAAAGGACCAATTGGTAAGCAACATCAAGGTATTTCAGAACCTATTTGTCCACACTCACAATCCACAAGAGATAAATCTGGGCTAGGATATCTGAAGTCTAATCAAAAGCAACATAATCATCAACAACAAAAATGGAGAAAGAAATCAATTTCTAAAGAGGAAAATTGGCAAGAGAAGCTACATCAAGCGACTGAAACAGTAGCCAATGAACAAAAGAAGCAAGAAGAACATGAAAAGAAAGAAGAAGAGACTATCATCAAAGGTGAAGAAAAATCTTGTCAACAAATTCTGAAGATACAAACAAAGGCAAAATCCAAACAAGCTATTCTAGAAGTAGTAAAAATAGAGGTGGCAGAAATCAGGGAACTTTTTGCACCACGTGACATTCCAGTATGGTATAGTGGAGTCATCTTAGATCAGGATTCAGAGATAGATTCCAATGAATATGAATGGAGTCTAGGTACCTTATCTACTACATCAAGTAAAGAACACAATGAAGATCAAGCAGCTATCACAAAAGATGAAGTTAGAAAGAAGGCAAGAAAAACTCAGAATTCAAAGAAAAGAGGCGTATGCAAAAAGGAAAGGAAATGACAAAGACAGAGAAGCAATGACACAAGAAGCACAAATACAGATCAAATATGGAAGAATCATAGAAGAACTAAGAGATAGTCAAGTTGGATTGACTATTAGTCCAGAAGAAGTTGAGTTTGAAAGGAGACAAAATCTATTAAAAGAATCTACTTCATCATGTGCACATATATGTCAACTCAAAAATACAAATGAGGTCAATCAAGAAGGAATTTGCAGTATCAAAGATGTGTGTGTGGATATAATCCATTCGTTTAAGGGACAAACGTCAGTTGAAAACCCACTTGAGTGTGAACTACAAGATACTAATATTAATTTTGTTAAGACTAATTCGGAAATGCTTGAGAAAGACAATTCTCAAAAACATTTAATCTATGACAGTACCTATTCTATGCCAAGTTATGATCATTATGTCATGAACATTGAAACACCTAATGATGACAGTGATTATGATTTACCCCTTCTGCATCCTGAACTAATTGACTGGGATAATTTAGACAACCCCGAACTGAATGTCTTTTCCAATGATCATGATTTAACCATATACCTTAACATTGTTGAACCCATCCATCCCAAGATATCTCCCATTGCATAATCAAGTAATGTTTCTCGTAGTCAAGGAAATGCCAAACTTTCTAGTCGCAAAAGCGAAATAAAACAAGGAGAGAGACCTATTGTTGAAAACCATTTCATGGCAACATTAGATCAATCAAAAGAGAAAACAAAGGGCGTATCTGATGGTGAAAACCTCCTTGAGGCACCAGAAGATGGAAAGTTTGATATTTTTCCTGCATATTTTCAAGAGAGATTTGCTATTCTGATAGAACCAATAGAAGCAGTAAACATTGATACATCAAAAGGTCCTAAAATACTTCATTTTGCTGCCTCATTATCAGAAAGAGAGAGGAAAGAATACATGGAACTCTTTAAGCAAAGATAAATAAATTTTGCTTGGTCTTATGCAGATATGCCAGGACTTAACCCAGATCTTATCATGCATCATCTTAATGTGGATTTAAAAGCAAAACCTGTTAAGCAGAAGCTAAGAAAGATGCATCCACATATTGCTCTCCTTATCAAAACCGAGCTCAAGAAACTATTAGAAGTGGGTTTCATAAGACCAGTTGCTTATCTAGAATGGGTCTCAAGTATTGTACCAGTATCAAAACTAGATAAGAGCATAAGAGTCTGCACAGATTTTAGAGATCTAAATAAAGCATGTCCAAAAGATGATTTCCCACTACCAAACATTGATATCATAGTGGAATTATCAGTAGGTCATGAGATGTTTTCATTAATGGATGGCTTCTCAAGATATAATCAAATAAGAATCACATCTGAAGATCAAGACAAGACAACTTTCACTTGTGCATGGGGAAGGTACTGCTGGAATGTTATGCCATTTGGGCTTAAGAATGCAGGAGAAACTTATCAAAGGGCTATGACGACAATTTTCCATGATATGATGCATACATTCATGGAAGACTATGTTGATGACATACTTGCAAAATCTCACACAAGAAAAGAACATTTGAACATTTTAAGCAAGATTTTTGACAAGCTGGAAAGATATCAATTGAGATTAAATCCAAAGAAATGTGCATTTGGGGTAACCTCTGGAAAGCTCCTTGGGTACATTATATCAGCTCGTGGCATTGAAGTAGATCCTAGAAAAGTTAAAGCTATCATGGAGATGGAGTCACCTAAGAACATAAGTCAATTGCGATCTTTACAAGGAAGGTTGCAATCAATTAGGAGATGTGTTTCTCAATTGGTTGATAGATGTCTTCCATTTACCCATCTTTTACATAAAAATGTTCCATTTAAATGGGATACAAAATGTGAAGAAGCTTTCTTGCAAATAAAAGAATACCTTATGAGTCCTCCAGTACTGATATCACCAACCAAGGGGAAACCATTGTTACTCTATGTCTCAGCAACAAGTGTATCATTAGGCACTCTCCTAGCTCAACATGATGATGAAGGAAAAGAAAGAGCAGTTTATTATATCAGCAGAACACTTGTTGGCTATGAGTTAAATTATTCCTCAATTGAAAAGATATGTCTAGCAATTGCATTTGCAATGCAGAAGCTACGACATTATATGTTGATTCATTTTGTAAAACTAATAGGAAAAATAGATCCTCTCAAATATCTATTGAGCAAGTCAACATTGACAGGGAGACTAGCCAAATGGGTTATGATACTGAGTGAATTTGACATAGAATATGTTGACCAGAAAGCTATCAAGGGACAAGTTATTGGTGATTAATTGGCTGATGCACCTTTACAAAATATCATGCGTTTGCACATCGAATTTCCTGATGCAGATATCTTGACAGTAAGTACAAACTTTTGGGAATTGTACTTTGATGGTTCTTATACTCAATATGGATTAGGTGTGGGAATCTTTTTCATCATAGCTCAAGGACACACAATTCTGAAATCGTATAGACTGTGATTTCCATGCACCAATAATATTGCAAAGTATGAAGCATTGGCTATAGGGCTTAAAATGGCCATTGAATGGAATGCCAAAGAACTACATGTCTATGGTGATTCACAACTTGTCATAAATCAAATAAATGATTAATATCAAACAAAGGATGATAAGCTTATGCCATACAAACAACTAGTGGAGGAATTTAAAGGACACTTTAAAGAAATCACATTCACCTAGATTCCCAGAAATGAGAATAAAGCAACAGATGCAATGGCTACAATAGCATCTCTCTTGCAAAATAAAGAGAATCAACAACATTACGAATTTCTCGTGGAAGATATCTTAACCCCTACCATTCAATCCCAGCATACCAATCGAATTTGACATATATCAAGAACCAGTGAATCCTTATACGGTCAAACCTATCAATATTTGAAAGATCATATCCTTCCTCTTGAATTATCTCATAATCAATGAAGAAAATTTATCCGTTAGTCCTCACGCTATACTATTATTGCTGATATCCTATATAGGCGTGGTCTAGATGGTACATTATATATCTTGAAAAAGATGAATTTGAGAGAGTTCTTAATGACATTCATGCAGGTATTTGCGGTACACACTCAAGTGGTTTAACATTGGCTAAGAAACTTATTCGTATGGGTTACTTTTGGCCTACCATGGAAAGAGATTCATTCACCTATGCTAGAAAATGTAAACAATGTCAGATCTATGAAAATCTAATCCATGCACCAGCACAAGAGTTATATCCTATGACAGGATCATGGCCATTTTTATAATGGGGCCTTGATTTGGTGGGAAAGATCAGTCCCTCATCTTCTAATGGACATAAGTTTATTCTGATTGCTACTGAATATTTTACTAAGTGGATTGAAGCAGTGCCTTTAACAACAGTGACAGGAAAACAAATATCATCATTCATCTTGAATTATATAATCTGTCCTTATGACATTCCTATGACCATTATCACTGATAATGGAAGACCATTCAAATATCAAGATATGAAAGAACTATGTGAACAGTTTCATAATCCAACATAGGTTCTATACTCCATATTATCCACATGGTAATGGTCAAGCTAAGGCATCAAATAAAACCATCTTGAAAATCTTGAAGAAAGCAGTCAATGAAACTGGAAAAGATTGGCACATTCAGCTAAATCCTACTCTTTGGGCATACCGAACTAGTGTTCGCACTCCAATAGGGGCAACTCCATATTGTTTGGTCTATGGATCAAAAGCTATATTACCTATAGAAGTAGAGATACCTTCTATATGTGTATCCTTGCACGATCTTATACCAGAAGAAGAACAACGAGTCTCTCGACTCCAAGAACTAGAACTAATTCAGGAACGTTGCCAAAATGCAACAAAACATTTGAAAGTATACCAACAAAGAATGGCAAGAAGCTATAACTATAGAGTCAAGCCACGTATTTTCCAGATTGGAGATATAATTTTAAGGGATAATCCAAAAAATCAGCAAGACCGGGAAAAGAAGGGAAAATTTGAACCAAATTGGCTAGGACCTTTTGTCATAGTAGCAACATATGGATCAGGAGCATACAAGTTATCTACCCCTGAAGGTGATTGGTTTGATGAACCTATCAATTCTATCCATCTCAATAAATTTTATGCTTGAGATATAAAGTCCTAAAAAAATCAATGAAAAGCATTATAAATACAAAAAAATGCAATAAATTTAGATGGTAAAAAAAAACCTAGTAAATAGGTGCTATCTAAAAAGTAAGCTACTTCATCTATGAGATCGCTTTGTGCACCTATCCACTCCATCCTATCACATCGATCGGTTCCATCTATCCTAGCTTATCCATTTTGTCTTTCGCATCTATTGCTCTGAATTATTTAGCAAGAAATATGAAGCTTATCAACAATTATCAATCTTTGACATACTTGTCATAGTCACTGTCTTAGATTTTATCAAAATCAATCATATCTGCATTTGTATCTCACCATGGTTTGGATCTTGATCAATTCATACATCCATAATAAATTTTGTTTCCACTGAGGGCAAAATCCCAATTTTCTTTTGCTAAGGTGATCTTTTGAATATTTGAAAAACCAAAACATTCAAAAAATTTAGAAAAAAAAAACAAAAAACATCTAGGGTTTTGAAATAGATAAACAAAGCAACGAAGATCAAGGCATTTCATCAACAACTGAATCATGAAACTCAAAAATCGAAGAATCGATCAGCAAGTAATAAAGGATTATCAAAGCTTATTCATCAAGATGATTATATCAATTAATGATCATTAGAACATGTGAATGACATGCAAGATTCAGTATTTATATCTTGATTTTATTGCTAATTATGTACTCTATGTGACTCAAGGATGTCCATGACTAGAGAAGCTATGATGGGGCATGATTATTTTTCTTTGATTGTTATCTGTGGTTTATCTCTTACTATGGTATGAACTTGTCTCAGGATATGATCGGCAAAAGATCAAGGAGGATGTTCCAAGTCATGCATGAAAGGAGATACTCCTTGTTTGTTCTGCAAGCAATACTCAGGTCAACTTGATCCATTATATCAAGTTGCTTGTATTAACTTGCTATATCAAAATCCATGTAAGCAATACTCAGGTCATCTTGAATCATTATGTCAAGTTGCTTGTATTTTCTTAGAACATTTTAAAAGCTCAATGATGAAATCAAGCACTATTACCCGATAGCATATGAAGAATGGCAGTATAATTTTTAGTTAGATCATTTCATTACCTCATTATTCAGTTGCATTATAAGCATATCATTTCATTAACAGATCAATGGTCATAAATAAAGATTGAGTATACTTGGACAAACAAAAACAATTTGCATTTAATCATTATAGGTGCATTCATTTCTTAGAATCATTTTAATCATCATTCATTTCATTTAGTTGCATTCAATCATTGCATTAATTTGCATTCAATTAAGTACATTTCATTTATCATGTAGTGTATCATCATTACTATTTGCATTATCATTTTATAAACGATCATTTAGTTGCATCTTTGCACTTAGATTCATAATCATCATAAACATTACATAAAAAAAAATCAATCATTCATTTGCATTTTCATATAGATTATTTCATTCATATCATTTAAGTTAGAAATCATTTCCATTTACATCCAAGATCATCCAAAATCAAAAATAAAAAACAAAAGCATATATCATTGCATCATCATAATGAAAAGAAAAGATCATAACATCATCCATATAATCACTGCATCCATATAGATCATCATCATATAAAGAATCATCATCAAATAGAGTAACATGCATAATAAAAAGCATCATCATCATATAGAGTCAATGTCTGCATATAGATCATCATAAAACAATAAAAGTCCAAGTATACAATGATATCAGATAAATAATACAAATGCCTCATCAAATGCAAATCAAGTCAAGGTTGTCCTATACCACTACCACCTGACTCTATCCGTCTTTGTGGCTGTGGGTGAGAAGATCCTCTAGATGTCTGTCTCCCATGATCATCACTCCTCTGGGGAGGTCCCATGATCCCACCACTACTAGTATCCATCAACATAGTGGTATGATAACTACATGCTCTGTGGCTCTCTGCAACTGCCTCCTCATATCATCATCGCTAGTGGGATGTCTCCTTCCCAGCCTGAACTAATGCTCTAACAGTATCCACTGAGAGAGTACCTGATCCAACCTGCTGAATATGATCTAAAAGACCCTAAGTATCCTGTTGTCTCCTAATAGCTCTATCCCGCTCATTAATAAGAGTTTGCACCTGTACTGGAAGCTGATCAATCTATGCTCTCAGACTATCAATAGTATCCTGTCCTAGCACATCATACTCTGGTATAACCACATCTGGCATATCATGCACTACTGCATCCTGCTGTGATGCATGAACCCCAATCCCCTCACCACCAACCTGTCCAACTGCTGGAATCTTAGTCTGAGTAACTCTCTGAACCCGTTGTCTAATTAGGGGAACATGATCCTCATCATCTCCACCATGCGTTGCAATAACTCGAGGATCTAGCTAAATCTGTCCAAAATCAATGCCTCTCCCACAACCCCCATCTAGTCTAGTCACCCTACCTCCTGTCAATGGCAACCCTCTTGGTGATCTCATACCAGTCCTGCCATGCTCTCTCCCAATCCGTCCAACATCTCTCCCACCCATAAGACACGGTCTCTCAATCCTACCAGCTGGTCCAAACGATCCTCCATGGACTCTCAATCAACCTTCCCTTCATCCAGGTCTCCTACCATCACCACCTCCATCCCCACCATCATCTCCACCTCCCCCAGCCTCATGAGCAGCTCTAAGTTCTCATCTTCATCTACGTCTCCTAGAAACTGGATCATCTGAATCATCATCCTCATCTCCTGAGCTGGGAGGAGGATCTGCTGGATCAGTAATGCAAGGAAAAGGATGAGCTAATATATACTAAGCATACTTTGTAGTAACCCCAAGATCAAGAATGTGTAATCTCATATCATAAGCCACTCTCAGAGCAGCAATGAACTCTGCACGAGCAATCTCAAATGACAACGAAGGTCCACAATCTTGTCTATCTCTTTACCGTTGAGCATATATCATCACACTAGTAGGCATGGGCTGGATGATACCAATCTGTCTCAAAATCTGACCAATCAACTATTGCTCAACAATAAAAGGTGTCCGCCCAATGAGATATCTAGTTTGCATAATACATGGTAATGTCTGTGCATCATCCATCCATGGCTCACAATCAAGATATGGTCTCCAAGTGATGTTATCGAATGAATCAAGAACCCAACGCCAATACTCCATCTTACCTAGCTTATGCTGAGTAAGGATACCTGCATAAAAATATACATATGGCTGCCTCTCTCCATGCACTCTATGATAGATAGGTCGGGTAACAACAATGTGCTCCCAACACCAGATCTGTAATAAAGTGCATCTAGTCGATAAACTCGCACTCTCATCATACACTACCTAATGAAGATCATGATATAAATGAGCTAGCATGCAAACACCCCAAGCATATCGAGTATGATGCTGCATCATACTCAGGAGAATCTCACCCCATCCAATAGAAAAACCTCATGATCTCCTATCAAGACATATAAATCCTCCAATCAAACTAGCAAAAATAACAAGAAGAGCCTCATAATACATCACCATATCAACCCATTTGATCTCTCCTCTACCAATGCTCTCATCAGCAAACACGACTCTACAAGCCTCTGTCCCAACCTGATCCTGATAATCATACTGCACAAGCTCACCAGTCACTGGGATATGCAAAATCCTATAGACATCGTCCAGAGTCACACTAATCTCACCCGTCGACAAGTGGAAAGTGTTATGCTCATTGTGCCATCTCTCAGCCAATGTTGTCAACAAACCTTTGTTATGCGTAATCTCAGGCATATATAACAAATGGTGTAAACCACAGACATCTATGTGTCTAATCTCAGCCTGGGTAAGCTCTAGAACTAAATGACACACCGCCGGTAATTTCTCTCGACACTAGAGAACATCAAGTTTCTCCTATTTTGTCAAGAGAAATCAAATTGAATCATCAAATCAATCTATCTATCAAATCAAACTGAATCATCAAATCAATCAAATCTATCAAATCAAACTAAATCAATCATCAATTATCAAATCTATCAAATCAAATTGAAGCAACTTATGCTATCAAATCATTTTAAAACCTATCAATCATGGTTTTCTATCAATCACCGAGTTCACTTAAAACTCTGCTAAGCTCTTATATCAGAAACTAAATTGGTTTCTTAGAGCTACTCTATCAATCAAGCTAATCAAAGCTACTCTATCAATCAAGCTAATCAAAGCTACTCTATCAATCATGCTAATCAAAGAAATCCTATCAAACCAACAATCACAAATATCTATTGACCTATCAATCATGCAATCACTCAATCAAGTCTCAAATTTCATCATCACTATGTATTACACATGTTAAATCTACTTATCAAATTGATTTTTAACTTTTGCACTTATCAAAAAATATCAAATTTAGGCAAAAGCGCTATCCTATTGAGCATTTTCACTAGACTACAACAAATGCACTAAATCTAAATGCAAATGCGCTAACTTAGTGCATATGTGCTATCTTTTTTAACAAAAGTGCTAAAACAACAAGCATAAGCGCTAACCCATGCAAAAGCACTACCTTTCTGGGCATATGTGCTAACAAACAACGCATTTGCACTACCCTATGCATATGCACTAACATTTTTAGCATATGTGCTAACAAAAAGAAAATTTGTGCTAAATTTAATTGCATATGCGCTAAAACAAACTACATTTGCGCTAAACTAACGCTGAAAAAATTAATTTAAAAAAAATAAAATCCAAAAAAGCACCTAAAAACATGAAAATTTGAATTAAAACTTGAAAACAGGGCTCAAAATACAATACATACTGGATACCCATACTCGACAGGTCGCTAATAACATCGAACATGCTCAAATCGATGACACTCCATCAGAATCGCCATTTCGCCACCTCAGCAAGAATATTTTCTCCACAAGCTGACAAGGATAACAATGAAGTTAAAATTAGCCTTGGTTAATTTTATATTTACTATTTTGAAGAGTAATTAATTTCAATGGAGTAATTTAATTTGTTTTTTACAAATGAATTTAATTGACCGAATTTTTATCAAATTATCATGAGATTAATCGCTCAAACCATAATTTTTGACAATTTCACGATCAATCTCCTGAGGGGGCACACAATCAGGATTTTCAATCTTCATCAGTCACATTATCGAGACTTGATTTAATTTTTGAAACAATGTTTTCCTGACATCATTTCAAAGAGAGGCAAAATGTATACACATAAAAATTGGCTATGAGAAATTAAATAAATATTTTATATTTATTTAATAATTATTCTTCTATTAAATAGTTAATTTGAAAAGATTAATTTATTTAATTCATTTTCATGTCTTTCTATTAATTAATATTTTATTAATTAATTCATCTATCCTATTCTTCTAATTAATTAAATATCTAATATTTAATTATTCCTCTAACCAAGTTAATTAAATATCTAATATTTAATTATCTCCCCCAAACAATTAAATATCCAATATTTAATAGTTATTCTCCTATCCTATAGTCTCAAATATTAAATAATTCTTAAATTATTTAATCCCTTTTCCAACTCATCCTCCATCTCCACTTCATCTTCCCTTTGCCAACTCATCAAACATGTGGCTAAGGAAATTAATATTTCTTAAATATTAATTCATCATTTATCTTCAACTTCCAAAATTAATGAAATTGTGTACGTACACATATTTCATAACCATTTCCTATATTCTCTCCAACACCCCCCTACATCTTAGGAAGGACTTGAGTCCACTTGTCCTATCATGCCTAAATTTCCTCTAACCATCCCTAAATTCTCTCAATTAGCAACCCAGTCAAGGTGAGATGAGTGACACTTGTCTTCTCCTTCCCCCTTTCTCTCAACCTTCACCTTTTCTCACAGCCATCCAAATCTGCAGATCTGATCATGACCGTTAATCCAAGCCACATCATCTAATCCTCTCAAAGTCTATAAAATCAAGAGCTTCAGTTGAGAGAGAGTTAGTCTTCAAATTGAACTTATGCATACGTGAGTTTTTGAAGCAAATAAAAAATAGCCTAATCATATAGCAATTAGCATCATATCATAATCATTTTTAGCATATCATGTAGTATTTGCATATCATAGCATCAGTTAACTACAAGTTATCAGTCCATTCTTCATATGCCATCTTGGAAGCCAACAATGCATTGTTTGAGAGTACACCATGTGCAACCAGGAATAGTGGAGTTAGGACTATTAGGGGTCCCACAGATACTAAGAGGGGGGGGGTGAATTAGTATCTGACCGGTGATAAGATTTTCTTAACTTAAAGCATGCAAAGCATAATATAACAGTGTATCGGTATGTAAGAAATAATGCAATAAACAGAATCAAGAACATCCACATGAAAAGTACACCATAACACAAGATGTTTAACGAGGAAACCAAGTGTGGGAAAAACCTCAGTGGGATTTGTGACCCACAATATTCACTCACTGGCCAATAAGAGAATATTACTTACAATAGGGGCCTGCACATGCAGGATGGCGAACTGCCTAGAGCTCACTACTCAATGGGAAGTCACACTGACTTATAAATAAGGATTATACAAATCCAATAACTTGTACTGCTTTACAATAGCATCTTCAATGCCAGATTCAGTACCGGTTCCTGCTCTGTTCTTTACATATACCTCTTGACCTATATTTCGCACATTAGGTCTGCCTAATATTTTTCTTTATGCTTCTACTTCACTCTTCAAAATGTCTACAATGATCTCTTTTATATATGAGTCATTTTACAATTTTCCAAGTTGGCTTACAATAATAAACAAAATATTACATAACAAAAATCATGTCGGCCTCTGTGCCGGTATACTTCTTTTCTTCTGTGTCGGTGCCGGTGTCCTGAGTGTTGATGTAGAGTATGATCTGTTGATGCCGGTGCACTATCTTGCCTGTGTAATACTTGCTGGTATGATGTCTTGTCGGTGCCATAGGATTGCAAGGTTGCCATCAATGACAAAACCTTCAATCACATACAATGTCTCATTGGAGTGTGCATATGCCAACAAGGACACAATGAGACATAAACCATGAAGGTAAAATAATGTTTTATTTTAGTATATATTTCATGTAGTTTCATTGGTGGAATTTGGATTTCCTGTATGCATTTCCATTTGTATTTTGTGAAACTAACTTATTACAGGTAACATTCTGAGGATGAAATTCAAGCTCACACACAATGTAATACTCAAAATAGCATCTGCAATGCTTGATTCAATACCAATTTAAGTTCTATTATAAACCTTAACCAAAAACCTTGTCGGTGAATGATATTCACTTACATAACCTATTTGCCTTATTACAAAATCCTTTTGCTATCTTCTACATGATATTCTTCTATTCCATGCTATTTTGTTCTATTACAAAAATGTCGTATTAGATCTCATACATATATGAGTCTTTACAATACATCATGTCGGCTTACAAATAATTAATTACATTTACATTATGATTCATATAAACAAAACTTTGTCTCATGTCGGCCTGAGTGCTGGTATACTTCATTGCTGGTGTAATCTGGATGTCGGTGAATGTGCCTTTGATGTGCCTGCCAATGTTTGTAGATGATGTATGTGTTACCAATAAAAATGTTCAACCCTGTTAACGGTTGTTTGCCATCAATGACAACATCAACCATTCTCATTAAGTGTAGAATTCCAACAATCTCCCCCTTTGGCATTGATGGCAACACTCATGAGAAAAATCCAAAACGGTTGTACAAAAATGAAATCCAAAATCTGAGCCCAAAAAAAGTGTGCTCCCCCTGAGAAAGTGATCTCCTCTGTGCATTTATTTTTCTCCATACTACTCCCCTTTTGACATCAATGAAAAAGGATGTAAAAAAGAATCAAAGAATACAAAAATGCTACCTCATAGCTTGTAACTGATTGCTTAGAAGTTGAAAAATGTCTACCAAAATTAGATTTAGGCTCTGCATGAATTCGTTACTGTCAAAAAGAATGGTTTATGTTTGTTGGATCATGTTGGTCAGATAGTGCATCTATTTCTCTAGTGACTGTTCTCCTTGAATTGTTGTCTTTGATAGTTCAACCCATTGAGTAATAAGATTGTCCAATCTTGGACTAAGTTTTCTTTTCTGTTCCCGGGCCTTTAACCTTGTCCTTGCTTTCTCTTTCTCAAGTTTCTCAATCTTTTCCTCATAAGTTGCCATTTCTTGTTCAAAAAGTAAGATAAGTCCTAAAGAACCTATGATATTATCCACAATGTCATCTATCTCCTTCTGTGTCTTCTCAATTTCCTCATCAATATCTTCAGTTAGGTGGTGAGGCTTGCTAGCTTCTCCATACAACTCCTTATATTCCAAAATTGTAAAGTTAAGTACCGGTAATAGTGAATCCATGTGCTCAGTACAGTCTTTGATGGTTTTCTCAAAGAATTCACCTTTCTCTTTTCTCAAAGAATTCACCTTTCTCTTTATCTACTCTTTCCTTTACAGTTTCCTCATTCACCTTATCTATGGTTAGAACATTTTCAGCAATAAATTTGGACAATGCATCCAATTTACCTAAAGAATCCTCAATATGATCTATCTTATACGTTGGTGCAATCATCTTCAAAATAGGTAATGTGTCATCAATAGCCTTAAATGCTAAGGCATTGCAATATGTTATCCTCTTAACTGAATCCAATAGAACATCTATTATATTAGTGGGTCTGAATTCTCTAGTAGATGTGCTTGGTTTTGCAATATATTTCCTTTCAACAGATACTTGCCCAATTGCCTTAACTATTTCTTCCTTGTTTCCATCAATTGCTTCCTCTTTATTCACATTTTTTGTCGGTTTCTTTGTCTATGTTATTACCTCTGCTTCTTCTGGTTTTTCAGTTTGAGTAAGTACCTCTATAACTTTTAGTTTCTCTATCTCCAGTTCCTTAGTGTTAGTTACCTTAGCCTTTGCAGGTATTTCAATGTTTTGAGAGTCAACAGTGTGTGCCGATGACTCAGAGATCTCACCGTTCTTAACATCGGCTGCCTTAACCTTCGCAGTCTCTTTATCCACAACAATGTTAAAATCTTGTGTATCAACATTCATAGTGAAAAGAATTTCAAAGTCTGGGTTGGTGTCATCATGTGTTACTTCTTCAGTTACCTTATCCGGTTGATTGTCTGTATGTACTGGTATATCTGAAGTTATTGTTGGAGTATCTTATGTTGGTGGAGGAATGTTATCAGTGACCTTTATAATAGGTATACTACCAATTGTTCTTTTACCTTTGTCCTTTTGGTATACCTTAGCAAAATATTTGTCCATTTTTTGTCTCTCCCTTTCCTCTTTCTTTTCTTTTTCAACAAAAAATATGTCCCATTTGTCTGCAGTTTCATCAGTAATTTCTTTTACTCTCCTAGCCATTAGGCTAACCTGTCGGTGTCCACTTATAAAACTAACCGGTTTGCTTCATAAATTAGTTCATCAATTTCCTCTTTAGAATTTACAGGGTGCACTACCAATAATGCTTCAACTTTTAACTTTTTTATCTAATTCCATTACTGTCACTCGCCAGATCATCTACAACTTCAATCAAAACCTTCTTATAGATGTCTAAATGCAAAATAATACTAGCCTCTATTGTGTCCTTGTCAGAATCTTTGAATGAATGATACAATTTGTTTACATTACTGAGACTACCTTCTTGAGTTATCTCATTTACCAGTTCCTCTGGTGTAAGGGTATCTGGTGTCTTAGGTTGTTGTTTCTTCTTTGGAGTTAGCTTCTTCTTAGGCTCCCTTACAACCTGTTGCTTCTTCCTTAATGTCCTTGCCTTTTTAGGAGAAGGAGAAGGTACTGATGATGGTTTTCTCTTCTTCCTCTCTACCCTCTTGAACTCAGCTGCTTTTCCACTATTTGTATCTGAAGAAGTGACAACCGATGAAACATGAGCTATCGGTTCCAATCCTTCTAGCTCACTAGCATATATACCACTCAAGTTCATTACATTTTCCTTAACTTCTTTAGCCATCTTGGATGCATCTCTGATAAATTTCTCTTATTTTTCTCTGCTTCTGCATCGAAACAACACTCTCAATGGTCTCAGCACTACCAAAAATTTCTTCAAATGGTTCCCTAGGTGCATCAAGAAGTGTCTTAGCATATGCTTCAATAATATTTAGATCAACTTCATAATCCATTTTTGTTATCCAAATTGTTCTAGGAGTAACAAATTCCATCCATGTTTCATCACGTTTGATTATAAAACAAATTTGCTTATCATACTTGTCTATAATGCTCTATGGTATCCTTTCTCTATCTTTCATCTTAGTTTGGAAATTTTTGAAGTAGTCTGCTATAATGTTATCACTGTTAGAGCCCATACCGGTGATAGCTTCCATGATTTTTTTGCCTACTGGGATGTCATATCCAAAGCCCTTATGACCGATGTCGGGTATCTCTTTGGTGAAGTAAAGCTTCAAACACACAAGTAGGTTGCCAAAATGGAATGTCCCCTTCTTGTCACCCTTAATCTTTTTCAGGTTATCAATCAGTTCATCCTTAAGCCATTCACAGATATCAATCCTAGCATTGTTCTTAACTATCTCATATGCACTATGAATACATAAGCTGGAAACAAAGTTTAATCTGTTTGCATGAGTTACTCTATAGCCAAGTACCATGCTCACATATCTCACATTTGCATCAGTAATGTCATTAACCCTAAGAGATATGTTGTCGGACGTGGCTCTAGTTAGGTCCATAACACCCTTGTTAGGTATCTTCTTTGTTTTGTCGAGCCTACTACCGATTGAGGGTAAACCAGTAACTGCCTTGACTGCTTCCTTTGAGATTTTAAAAATAGACTCTAGCCACATAAACTCTCCATGAACTCTGCTCAGTACAAGATGAACTACCTCCTTCAGAAATTCAGGTATGTTCAGAATTTCAACAAATCTTAGGTCTCCTACAATCTTGTGCTCCGGTTCAACCAAAACTTGTTCATCAGTAATGACATCATTGTACATGTTCTTTAAATCATCAGTCCCTAAATTTTCTATGTTGCAGTGAATGTAAATCCTCAGTCTTTGGCTTTGGTGACTCCCTTCAGAATTTTCAAAAAAGCTCCGATAGAATCATCTTGTTTGGCAATTTCAGGGATGATCTTAAATACGGGTCTAGGGCACTTAATGTTTTCTACTACAGTGGGGTTTGCAATAAACTCAGGTGCAGAAGATGAAGATGTCATTTGAAAGATAAATACATCTTGCTTGAAATCTTGAATGCCTAAAAATACCTTGTTGCTTCACCTTAGGATGCCTTTGCTCAATTTCATGCTCTTTGAATGCTTTAATGCTTGGTGGTTGTAAATGAGGGTTTTCTGATGCTTTATAACCAAAAAGTTCTTCAAAAACCACATTAAATGCTTGCTAATTAAGTGAAATCTTAACACATCTGCCGATAAAGAAAAAATGTGTCTTCTTACCATCAACCAAGGGTAGAATGCATGATTTTCAACTTGCTGCCATATCCCCTAAGGATTATTCCTTAGTTAGATGAAGAATCTCCTACCGGTGGAGGATTACTCTATTCAACCGGTGCAGAGATAGATTCATCAACTCTCTGATCTCTCTTCTTAATCCATTGTTTTGAAAATTCTTGTTTTTTTTCATTTACCTTTTCTTTTCCTTTCTCATTAGATCTTTTATTGTACGTCGGTATAGTCTTGCTTCTACAAAATTTTGCAATATGCCCAATCTTGTTACATGCATAACAAGTTACATTATTCCTCTGAATATCTTTTCCATATCCTTGACCGGTTTGTGTTCTGCATTGATTAGATAAATGTCCAAATCTACCACAAACATAGCATTTCACAATCATTCTGCAATTTTCTGAATTGTGACCAACTTTATTACATTTGGAACATTAACCGGTGGATAATTTTGTAGTTTGGTTATTTCTAAATCTGCACCGATTTGCCCTATGACCAAATTTGTTGCAATTGAAACATTTCCCATTAAATTTATAAGCATTAGGTTGTCTTACTGGTTTACTGTGATCTTGATTATTTGCAGTCTCAGAACTTTCTCCATGTTCAAATCCAAGTCCAATTGTATCTCCATCAGGCTTTTGTCTTTTCAACATGTCATCAAGTCTTTCTGAACTTTTCTTGAATTTGTCTTTGTGTTCATTTGCAGTGATCAACTCATTTTCTAGAATTCCAATTTATCTCCTAAGCTCCTCTTTATCATGTTGCATGTGAATTTGATTTGTCTTTAGTATATCATTCTCATGACAAAGTCTCAGATTTTCATTTTCACCATCATTAATTCTCCTAGTCAAGTCTTCTTCATTCTTCTTTCTGTCTTCAATATCCTTACATAGCCTCATGGTTAAATCTTGCATTTCATTCCTCATGTTAGTGTTCTCTTCTCTCAACTTTTCTGCAATATCACTAAGAGTTTCCTTTTCATCATCACGTTTCTGCATTTGCTCATGAAGTTCCTTCCTCTTGTTTTGTGCTATAACCATGTTCTCCTAAAGTCCTTTAAATAATTCCTTAGCAGTCCTCAGATCATCTTTAAGTTTGATGTTCTTCAATTTTTCTGCATCAAAATCTTCAAGAGCTCCTTCCAACTGTTTTCTCAAACTCTCCATCGGTACCAGTTTTATAATCTTCATCAAGTTGTTAGGCTTTTGCAAATAGAGGACCAGGCTCTGATACCAATTGTTAGATGCAATGCCAGTCCCAAAGACACTGAGAGGGGGGGTGAATCAGTGTCTAGCTAGTTAGTGAAATATTTGAACTTATTTATAACTTTGCAACTTAAATTAATGTACCAGTAAACAAGCAATAGTGTAGCAAAGAGAAATAACAGAGACATCATAAATGCACACCATAACACAAGATGTTTTGGCAAGGAAACCCAGTGTGGGAAAAACCTCAATGGGATTTGTGACCCACAATATTTACTCACTAGCCAATATGAATAAATATTACTTACAACATGGGCCTGCACATGCAGGAAGGCCAACAGCCTAGAGCTCACTGCTTAAATGGAGAGTCTCACTGACTACATAATGCATAATTAAATCCAATACAATGTACTGCTCAAAATAGCATCTGCAATGCTTGATTCAGTACCGGTTTAAGTTTTGGCATAAACCTTAACCAAAAACCTTGCCAGTGAATGATATTCACTTACATAACCTATCTACCTTATTACAAAATCCTTTTGCTATCTTCTACAAAATATTCTTCTATTCCATGCTATTTTGTTCTATTACAAAAATGTCTTATTAGATCTCATACATATACGAGTCTTTACAATACATCATGTCGACTTACAAATAATTAATTACATTTACAGTATAATTCATATAAACAAAACTTTGTCTCATGTTGACCTGAGTGTTGGTATACTTCATTGTCGGTGTAATCTAGATGTTTGTGAATGTGCCTGCCGATGCCGGTAGATGATGTTTGTGTTGCCAGTGAACTTGTTCAACCCTATTATCGGTTGGTTGCCATCAATGACAACATCAACCATTCTCATTGAGTGTAGAATGCCAACATTAACCATATAAATGAACTCACCATTGCTACAAACAAGGTGGAACCAATAGAAAACTTACCAATCATGGAATGAAGTCAACACGATGAACTTATGAGAGGGGAGACGATACCCAAATGATGATCGGTTACTAATAGTTAATTTATCTTCTTTCATTTTGTGAATCTAATTTTTATGTAATTTCTTTTCTAATTTGTGTTTGCATCTCAATATTTTGTTTGGTTGACATTCTTCATCCGGTTATCACTTTTTTGTATTCATTATTTATTTTTATCCAATTTAAAGTTAGTTTGTGTTATATAAAGAATCTATATTAAACCCTAATATACACATGTAATAGTTAATTTATGTTCTTTCATTTGGTGAACTTGACGATCATGGATTTCCACTTATGAGTTGTTTGTGTGTAGCTTAGAATCACCTTCATTTGTGTCTATTTAATATTCATTATGTTTTTACTCCAAACTCTACCCTATGCATTTGTGCATTTCGCCCTTCACAACACATGTTCCTATTGATGTGGATGTTACACATGTATCAAATACAAATAAATTATGCAACAAAACCTATCTTTCTTGAAAGATTAGTAATTCATTCAAGATATATTAATCCCAAGGCTCAAAAATGTCAGATCTTGTCTTACTGATGTTGCTCATGATTTTTTTTACTTACTATTTTCTCAAAGAGACTTGCGTTGTTGAATTTGTAAGAAAAGGTCAAATTTTAAAGATAATTGTTATATTCACAAAAGCAAACTTAATTTGTGTTCAAAGATCTCTAATCTAGTTATATTTGGATATTTTAGAGCACATTTTATCATCATATTTACTATAGATAATGCTTTAAAATTTATGAATTTTAGGGATTTCAAACCTCAAAGAAAATTCAAAAGAAGGTTTTAGAAAGAAGAAAAAATAGAAGATATAAGTTTACAATGATCATGCACAATTATACCTCAACAATTGTAATAAATGATATTATTTTACTAATCTATGTTTCACCAGACCCTATCATAATGACACACAAATGGTGCAATCTTCCAAGGGACCTTGTCACACTCAAAAATGTTTCAAATGCATCCAAATTCCAACATAGTAGCTTGAGATTATAAGAAACATGACAAGTACTATCAAATTTATTATCATAGTGTTCTTCTCTGGATCAACATTAAAATATTCATAAGCACATTCTAACAACTCAATGTCTAAACAACAAGAAAACATGACGTGAACGAGCATTAGCAATTCTCCAATTACATGCTCCACAATTATCAACAATTTTCAGGCTTAGTTTAATCTCGTTGAGGATTTTAGACCACGTAAAGGTTTTCTATAAAAATCTAATAGTTAGCTCTCTTGGAGATTTGCTGAATTTCTAGTTCTAACTTCCATATTTTCTTGAATGAGGCAATTATGGACTATTTATAGAACATAACACTTAGAAAATCTAGTACAAAATATGATCAAAGGTTCAATCAATAGAAATCAATGGTGGCAATTCGAAGTTGGCACATGAGTGACATCAATATCCTTGACAACTGGCACATGGGGTATTCCAGTATATTCCTTCACTAGCAAGTTGTGTAAAAATAGACCAGCAATTATAAATTAAGTTGATTGCGATTCTTTAATTCCTTGCAAAAGAAATAATGTGAACTTTATTAAATCAGTTAGCCTTTGCAAAATAAAGAATTTTTTTTTTAATTTGTAGCTTTATATGTAGATTACAAAGACATTAACCCTTTCAATGATATAAAATTTTCTTTCATATGTACATGAATATTAAATAGTGAAAACATTTAGTTGGAAATTAAATTTCTTCTAAGAATGATGTTTATTCATGTTTTAAACATTCATGAACAACTTTTTTTGTTTTAACAAATTTCCTCAAATTATTTATGGGTCTAGTTCCCCTCGTCACTAGCTTTTCAAATGTTTTTGAATTTTATAATTTTGTCAAGAAATGAGAAAGATATCATTGTCTTACTGATTCTATGAAAATAACCTCTTTATAAAGATATTGTGGGAATTTTGGTTGCTACTGGAGTCTAGATGCTACTAAAGTCCATTAGTGAGTGAAATTCTCACTGCTACACTAAACATTTTTTGTGGTCATTTCTAATTTATGTAGTGCAATATATTTGTTTGTAATTGCACTTATTTTGAGGAGGTTTTGGGTGCTAGTACACATTTGAGGAACTTTTGGGTGTTACTGCACATCTGAGGAACTTTTGTGTGTTATTACACATTTGAGGAAATTTTGGGTCCTTTTGGAGTCTTGTTGCACCTAAATCTTCTACCAAAGCGATATTGTTGGCAAATGTTGTCATTGATGTCAACTGGGATGTCAACTAAGGTAGGTTGCAGTTTTAGGTTGCAAAAGAACATGGAATGTAGGGTGCAAGTCAATGTTAAATTAGTGTTGGAAGTAGAAAGCAAATCTAATTTCGTCTTAGAGTGCATCGGATCCATCGAGTTTAATTCATGAAGACTGCAAGTCAAGATATGTTGAAACTCTTCTTCGATGGTAGTGCGACCAAACAACTTGTGTCGTTCATTGATCCATTGTGTTCGGCTAAATATGTCTGCAGATGTCCAAGTGGCGTTCGTTCGTTGGTCTACTTAGGCAGAGTTGGATTCGTGTGGTCCCTACCTTGTCTAAGTGTTTTCTAATGTACACATGTCGACAACTCATTGGTCTATTTAGGTTGTGTTGTGTACGTGTGGGACCTATAGCACATGTGTTGGTGCCCTATTATCCCGCAATAGGAATGGTTGGAGAAAAGTGATTGCATGGGGGAAAATAAACAAAGGGAAATAATGTGCCCCACTATCCCGTAGCATGGAAAAGATAAATGTGATGGTCGCGCAGGGTAAAAATACCAAAGAGGATAGAGACGCCCCGCTATCTTGCACTAAGGAAGACCAAAGTAAAAGGGTCATGCAGGGTTAAAAGAAGGAAAGGTGATTGTTGTCCCCACTATCCCGCGCTGAATAAAATGCAAGTAATATTAGCATGCAAGGAAACAAATAATGAAATAGGTTGATCCCTATATCCCACAACATACAAACACAAAATATGATGGATTTGTGGGTTATGAAAGAAAGGTGTAGGAAGTGCATCCCGCTAGCCCACACAGGTAAAATGGGCACATGAATGATGATGCAGGGTAATGAAGGGAAAAAGGATAGCGACTCTCACCATCTTGCAGGCATACATGTGATGCAGAGAACATGAAAGGGTTTAAGGTCATTGTGACTATTAGAAGTGATTCAATCAACATGTTGACTGTCGATAGACATAGAGGCTCACATGGTTGTTGACCGACACTAATAGAGTGACTTGGATGTCGAATATGAAGACATGTGGCTTCTTGATAGTCAAAGAGGAAATCGGACACACAAAAGTCAGTGATGATGAAGGTAGTTGTCAATCTTTTCAAGGCAGTTTGAAAGAGAAGTGAGAAGGCATTAATGGTGATCATGTTGCAGGTTGATTGTGTGGCTCAAGGAAGGTTATTTGATCTCATCAGGAAAATGAAGATTACTAAACTTAGTAATTAGGACATAGAGAATTATCAGAGATAGAAACAATGCATTCAATGTGGGAGGCTATCTGACTGAGTAGTTGTACAAAGAATCCAATCACCTTTCAGACATGATTCCTCTGAGGTCAAGAAGATCAGATTAAAAAATAATTTTTGGAGAAAAATATTGTATGTAGAGGTGTGACCGAAATGAAATAGTCTTGATAAGATGTAATAGAGTTTGGTGTGCTTAGATGACAACGATATCGTGGTGGAAAATTTGTAGAAGTTGTTGTGAGCTACAGTGTGAATTGTGAATGGGAAGATAGTTACAGAGTAGAGAATAAAATATTGCAGAAGACAAAGAGGGAGTAAGCTGCAGAGAATCAAAGAAAGCAACAAACCAGGGGAGAAGTTATACAGGGGATAGAAAAGAAAAAAAAAGAAGGAATAGAAGAATTAGAGCAGAGTGCAAAGGAAAAATTTTGAGAGCAGGAAGGGTCACATATTCTCAAGTGCAATAACATAGTGAGCCAACAACATAACAACTGTAAAGTGTTACAAAACTCATTTGTAACAAGGTGCTCATTTGTAATTGAATATTTGAATCATTGTAAATCTATGAGTGAGTGCTCAAAGAAGGGGTAGGTGCTCCTTTTAGTAGGTTCTCATAAATTAGGAGTTTGTGCTCAAAATCATCAAGGGTTGGTGCCCTAAACATTTTTTAATCGGTGATTTTATTGTGAGGGTGGATTGGAGCAGTATACTCCAGTAGCTATTCTCACTGAGGTTTTTCCCACATTGGGTTTTCCTTGTGAATCTTATGTCTTGTGATTTGATTTGTGTGTGTGTGTTCTTATTTGAATTGAATCTTTAATATCTGTACACTTAGTTTAAAAGTATTTAAAGATTCACTGATTCACCCCCCCCTCTTAGTGACCTATTGTGCTCCTTCAATTGGTATCAGAGCACGAGGTTCTCTGTTTGAAAAGATTTCTCCAGCTTGGGTAGATTCTGGTTAGTGAACACAATGGCTAGAAATGAATCCTCTTCTTCTAAATCACCCATGTTCGATAGCACAAAATATGCCTTCTGGAGAAGAAGAATGGAAACTTATCTTGTGTTTTGACAACAAAAATCTAATCATAAAATATTGGCAAGCTAATAGAAAAATATGCATTGTTTTATTTGCTTAAGTCCATAACTAAAATCAATACACAATAAAAGAAGTGGCTAAGAAAAGTAAACTACTGTTGGTAATACAAACAACAAATTAACAAAAGATATAAAATATTTAGATTTTGATTCATCAAATATCTGTGATAATTGATAGTCCCCAAATAAATTGTTGCTAGCTACCTAAACATAAAATGAATTCATAAAGAACATAAATTATTATGACTAACCCATACAAATTGACAGAGAATTAGTTCAAATTATGTTTATCTATGATGATTGATGAAGGAACAACATTTTGAAGCATCTTTATGTCTACTATCATTTTCAAATTAGATATGATTCTTAACATAATTTTAATTTATTCTACTAAATTATAATTTGATGATAAAAATTATTTCTATTTGTCACTGAATATTTGGTGATGTAAGCGTATTGTTCCTATTATCTAATAGACATTGATGTGCCAACGTCCTAACAACTATAGAAACCTAAAAAGAATCACTAAAAATTTAAATATTGGGGTCCAACTAGTGGATATATTGTGCTTATGAAATAGATATTAGTTGGAGGTACAAGAACCTTGATTTTGTAGAGATCCATAAAATAGCATTGTTGTAGCTATAAGACTAGTTTTTTACATTTCCAAAGAAATTGTAGGTTTGATAAGTGTGGAAAAATTACAACTTAATACAATTTTATCACTATTGGGGGTTGGGAAAGGGTTCTTACATGGTAACACGTGCATATTGCATGTAATTGTGAGATTATAAATAATTCTCTAATGCTTGAAATTTATTACAAGTCCCACACATACTTTTGGAAACCCCTATAATATTATAACCTTAATTTTTTTATTATGTATATTAATCTAAAAATATATAAATTAAGGAACCCTTTGCATGAGTTAATGTGGTATTTGATGATTTGTGTTTAAGATATATTTCTAAGAGCTTGACTGTAGTACCCCTACTTGTTTGAACTCATTAGACTCATATTTTATTATTGGTTGTTTTCAGTGGATACATTATCATGATATATTATTCAGATTTTTATGACATTATGCTTTATCTGGAGATGAGATGTATAATTTATTTGCAGTATTTCAATACTTGTGATTTATGGCATTTTATGGATTATTGCTATGTACTGACATTTTACTTTACCTATGCAATGTGAAATTATATGTTGTGTGTTTGCGAGTGTATTGGATGCAAGGAGATGATTTTCCTTCACTCATTTCGGTGAGACAGGGAATGTCGCGATTCTCCTTCATCGGTGTGTATGTCATGTTTTCTATATTGTATATATATGCATGTGTGGTTCGGTGATGCAGATTATTGCAGGTACAAGTACCGGGTAGGTACGGGGTATCGTCTCCACCTGGCTTCACAGGTCTGAGTGTGCCTTATATTTTCTGATGGAAGTGGAGGAGATAGTAGTTGACCCTATTTTACTTAGTTACACTCGTATGAGTGTCGTCAGTTAGTTCGGCCTTCGTATTTTGTTGTTTGATCATTTTATGAGTATTTGCTTGAGTTTTGTTTAATTTGAATGTTTCAATGGATTTAAATAATTAGTTAATCAAGTTTATGGATTTATCTCATAGTTGTATTATTTATGCTTTAAGATTATAAATTTAGTTAATTAAAAGAAATTATTAAATTAAGTTGCAAGCTGCATGATATTAGAAATATATTTTTATTTAAATAGAAAAATAAATTAGATTAATTGTATTTATTATTTCTTGGAATTATAAATAAATAAATGAATAAAAGAATTAATTAGAATTAAAATATTGTTTTAATTCTTTATTTAGAAAATTATTTAATGTGCATGAGAAAAGAAAAGAAAGAATAATGATTTTTAATTATTGCATGTTAGCTTATCTTTTGTGATAAATTTAGAAAAGAAAATAAAATTACTATTACTCTAAATTTAGGTTTTTGAGAAAAAACTGTTGAACCTAGAATTTTAGTTTAAATAGGGGAATAGGTCATTGTTTTAGACACACAAGAACAGGTCAGGAATTTAGGTGAAGGAATTTATTGGAAGCTTATTGAAAAAAGTTAGGGCGCTTCTACAGATTTCTTCCAGCAAAGCTATACCAGGTTGGATGAATTCTTAGTTGTGGGTTTTTAGTAAATATTTCTATTTTTCTCCGATTGATGTGTGTGTGTAAAATTATTGTCGAATACAAACCCTCTTCTGGTGAATTCGAGTTTTGTTTTAAAAAAATTCCATGCCTGACGTGTATTTCTAGTTTATGGGAAGAATGCAATTTTGAGAACATTGAGAAAATTATTAGGGGAAAAATTATTCTCTCTAGTTTGATTTGTTCTAATAGTCCTTTAAATAAATCTTTGTGGTTTCTTAGAAATAAATTTAATTGTGAATTAAATTTATTGGATTATCAAAAAATAAATAAAAAGGAATGTGTTTGAAATAAATTCTGTGAATGAGTTTTAAATTCTATGGAAATTTTGTAAAATGATTTTTATGTATTTGGAAATTAATTTTAAAAAAATATTAAAAAAAATAATATATAAATATATATATATATATATAAAATAAAAAATATAAAAAATAAAAAATTAGTGGCAAACTACCTACGGTAGCATCCGCTACCGCTAGTAGTACACAGTGCTACCAGATAGTAGTACTAGCTATCGCCGGTAGCAGTGCTACCGGACGGTAGTACTAGCTACCGGCGGTAGCATAGGCTACCGTGCGATAGCTTAGGCTACCCTGCCAAGGGCCGAAAATTATAATGTTTTTAATTTTAATTATTTTCTTACCCCTGTGCGTACTGCGATATGGATGTTTCGGGTTTCGTACCCAGAGGTTGGTAAATAGAATAAATTATGCGCTATTATATATATATATATATATATATATATATATATATATATATATATATATATATATATATATATATATATATATATATATATGTGATGTGTTTTCTTTATGGTTATTATATTATTTTAAATGTTATTTAATTACTGGTTATGAGTTGATATATATAGTTATAAGTATATTATATATATATATGATGTATATATGTGTGTGTGTGTGTGTGTGTATGTATGCATAAAATTATATCATAGTCATAAAATCAGTTTATAGTTTTGAATGTTTCAGAAAAAGCTTATAATTTTTATATAATTGATAATTATGTTGAAAATACATTAGGAGAATTATTTCCGTTTTAAATCTTTTTGGACAAATGACAAGATGGATGTATTTGTATTAAGTAGTTGTATTTTCTTATTATTTGGAAAATCTTTATTGCAAATAATTTATGCTTTGGTTGTTTTAAGAAAAGATTGCCTGTATTAGGATCTTGTGTAAATGGTGTTTTCAGTCAAGCTTAAATTTCATTGGTATTCTAGTTGAATTGTCATTGTGTCCTATGTTATTATTTCTCCTTGACTAGGTGTTGTTGTATAACCTTTTTGATATGAACCATTGTGTGTTTTTGTCCAAATGGTCAATCTTGGGTTAGTTATTGTGTATCCTTCACCCATGCTTTGTCAAGATTGTTTATGGTTGTCTGTTTTGCCATAGAGTTCTCATAGAGAGAGACATTTCCTATTAGTGTTCTATGAGAGAGAGTGGCTTTCGAGCGGGGGCCGTGCCCAAAGTGGTTGACAGGATAACCCGTCGAAAGTCAGTTAAAAAGTGATAACCTAATAATATATGGGGGGCAGTGAGATAACTATTAATTAAGATAATGTACCTCGTGCATAGGTGAGTGCTTGTACAGGGCTCATAATGTTACGAGAAGGCCCGGAATGGCAAACTTACCACCTTGTCTTCACGAAAGGATTAGGTAGGGTCCGCATGAGACTTAGATGGAACCGGAGGCTCGGGAGAGGTTACCAGGAGAAACCCAAGATGGGGGCCAGGACCTATGGAGGTTGTACCATGGTATCCACCGTAAGACATGCGATGACACTCTCTCCTTAGAGTCATTAGTGTTTTATGAGTTGAGTTACATGGATGTTTGCGGAGTCTTGTAGTCCTTTCGTACTTGTCTTACTTTGCTTGCTTGAGGGTTTTCTACTATCTCCTAGCATGGTGGGGTGGTTCCATTTCGGGATAACATGGTTGGGTGGTAGTGCCACTTCCCATCAGATGTTCTAGATTGTATCTTCAAGTGAGGAAAGGCTTTGCTGGTGTTTCTTGGTTCGTGGTTCATGTACCAGCTCTTGTTCGAGATTATTATTCAGTTGAGACCTTGTGGTCATTGTATCAAACTTTTATGTAACCTTAATATTGTAACTTTGTAAATCTATGGCATTTTTAGAAGCCTTGTATTTGGGGATATTGTAAATAGTATGTCATTGGAATGTATGTTATTGCTTTGATCTTATGTTTAAATGTTTTATGGAAATTGGATATATTGGAATACTTTTATTTCTTCAATATGGAATTTGGATGTATGTGTAGTTTTAAACTTAAGCATTTAATTTATCTAATTAAATGGACAATTGGATTAACTGTGGTGTTAATATAATCTATGAATTCATCTTCTTTGGTAACCCTTAGGAAATCATATGTTAGACTTCCGTTGTGTTATTAAACGTGCAATGGTTTTAGTTAGTGCACTTAGTCTTTAACAAAAACAAATTTCACCCTTTAGTTGCCTAGTTGTGTTGTTTTCCTTTAGGGTTCCTAGCGGGGCATTACATTGGCATTCTCTATGTGAGTAGACATGTCAAATAAGTGCTTAAGTTTAGTACCTAAGAGCTTAATATTTTGTGTTCAAGATGTGTATCAATGTTGCGCTAGATTAGCATGCTTTTGTTTTAAACTTCTTTGGTTTTTTCATTGTGGAAGTCTTTGTGTGCTACACAAGATTATCTATGGGATTCACCATAGCCTCATGAGTTTGTGAATTTGAGAAATATCATATTTAATAGTTCAGAATTTGTGTGACATGAACATGAAAGTATAATATGGTTTAACTTCACGTGACTAGTGACAATGTCATAAGGTTTTAACTCATTAATTTGTACTGCATATTTTGTCTAGCATTGGAATAAATTGAGGGCTTAATCATTTAGTAAATTTCATTTATTCATTGTCACATAAAGTCTATTTTGGTAAGGTCATTTAACAATATTTGTCTAACCTTTTGTAAGAGTGTAGTTAAGGGTTAAGTGAGATTTAATTATATTCTAGTGATATTTGGGTCAATAAAACTTAATGACATGTGAATCATAAGATAATTTACATACTCAATAATACCAATTATAGAAATAGTAATATAATGAGTGTTACAATGAACTAAATGCAAACATACAACCATTATATTCTTATTGAGTGTGGCAAGGAAATAGATGTAAGAATGACAAAATATGAAACTACTTGTATGGGGATTGATTTAAGGTTACAACTAAAAATAGACATCAATGGGAAAAAAATCATGTGACTTATAAATCGCGTGTAGTGTATATATATAACAAAGTCAAAATATGAAACTACTTGGTTATGGGGGTCGATTTAAGGTTACAACTAAAATTAGACATAAGTGGGAAAAAGTGTGTAACTTTTAGATCACATGTAGGCCACTTAATATGTGCACATGCATGAAAGTCATTATTTATTCCCATCAAACCAACTTTACATACCCTATCATGATTGGCTTTCAAGCATAAAGAACAATGAATTTAGCATTACATGATAAAACCTATTGAATGACATCCCTCGATACTAAAACACCATGTAGTTCAATAAAGGAGATAGGGTTATGTATTTGTACTCACCACCTTGACATATAAACTATGAACTAGAGAGAAAAGGAAATTACAACTTATTATCCAATTACTTATTTTGAGAGTAAATGAAGAAATACATAAATTAAGCATCATAACATAAAAAAAGATATTTATTAAAATTAATAAATTAAGTATCATAACATAAAAAAAGATAATTCTTTTACTACAACATGTAGTCTTTGATTAAGGTAAGAAATGATTTAGAAAGGGCCTAGACCCTTGTACAAAAAGACCAAAGAAAAAAGAAAAAAGAAGTGGCAAACTAGGGTCCTAATCCTACACAAAGTTGTCATAAGAAAAGGCAAAACAAGCCTAAGTTGGCTAGATATAGCATATAAATAGAAGAACCAAGCTACTAAAATAGCAACAAGCAAAATAAATATCTTATTTTATCACTACATTTTACTTCAATAAAATTTTCTATTTTATTAAAATCCTTTTGGAGGTTGTGCATTTTATTTTAAATTGTCATTTATTGTGGTGTCTCCCTTCTATTTTTTTATTGTAAAATTTTCTACCCCCTTATGAGGTGTGTGAGGCAAGTTACCTTAAAAAAATAGATCTATATTTTAGGTAACTAAGTAAGGCCATCTTTTTTAGGGGACTAGAAGAAGAATCCAAACAAGCCCTAGACCATGTATAAATGGGTGATATGACTAAAATCAACCTCTGTAATGTTTCAAAACTCTATAGAAGTTATTCTTGAATGAGATGTCATGCTAGGAAACTAAACTAGATAAGGAGAAAAATGAAGTAAGATAGTTAATGTTGAAGGGAACACAATATATTAATAGGGGGACTGAATCATATTATGAAAATTTCAACTTAGTGGAAAACTAATTAATATTAATAACTTTTGTAATTATCACATCCAGATTTAACAGTAAAAGCATCTAGTAACATGTCATCAAATAAGCACATATGGACACTAGAATTACATGGAAACATAGAAGGGAAAAACAATGGTGAGAATAACTTCTTGGATCTATCACCCAAATCTAGCCTCACAAAGAAGGAATATAATAAAGAATTTACAATATGAAGTAGGAACCAACCTACTAGAGACACCAATCCCCAATTACATTTGTAGGCATAGAAGACACCAATCCCATCAAAATACAAGAGATATTAATTATGGACCTTCAAGGCTAAATGCATAGCTTTCTTTTGATCTAAACACACTTGAGAACCTCCTCACAATGCATATGATCCTCAATTGAAACCACACAATGATTGTGATGCAACTCGCATAGTATCACCCATATATGCATACATCAATCACACCTTATGGATATTACATTGACTTAAACAATAGGAATGAACCTAGATAAACTATATATATGGGTTAAAATCATAATTACATTCACATGTCGGCTTAGAATAAGATTAATACATCTACAAGTCGGCCACAAGAATAATCTTTAACTAAACATGTAATAAGCTAGGTCCAAAATCCCACATGTTACTCCAAAAGATAGAACACATTATGCCTTACCCATTGTAGACTTATTTGGTCCCAAAAATCATCCACATACTATCTTTGATGAGCACACATTACAAACAGGTTATGGTGCATCAAACTAGAACATCAACTCAGTCGACCAACATAGCACAATAAACACTCTATCACTTCAAACTTTTTGTCTACTAAACCCCAACACTAAAATTCTAGAATATGAAACTTATTAAGTGGCTTTACTCTCCTTTCCATATATAGGTCATTACTCTCAACTGTGGCATAATGTGTAACAAAATAAGTTGCTAGTTTAAACACATTGTCTCGAGAACAAACCATAGAAACACAATGCAGATACTTTGGGATCACCTTCAACAACTAGAATAGATGGATGATGATATTATAATCATACTACAACTAATCTTATCAACATAACTTGTTATTATACTTCCAAAATGTTATTGTCCTTATAAAATTCAAGTGCTTAGAAATATACATGGTAGTAATTGTGATAGTTGTGGCTATATAATTACATGTTTATTTGACTCCACGATGAGCTCCCTTAAAACTAACTGAACTCCTTTGACATACCTTTGAAATCAATTAAAACATGTGTTCAAAAATCTCCCCCTTTGTCATTGATGGAAAACAACAAATTGTTGTTAGGACACCAACATAGACCAAACTTTTCCAAAACTCCCCTTATGTAACACAACTAGTAGAATATGACGTTTCTGAGCATTTGAGCCTCTTGAAAGATATATCAGTTTGGATTCTTTTCTCCCCCTTTAACATCAATGTAAAATTATAATAACCTCCCTTAAGTATATAGCAATTTGGGTTCTTTCTATCTAGGGTCTCTTTCTCTCGATTATTCTCCCCATTTCATCTTGGGTTCTAAACTTCATCAACTCATTTTCTCCTTTTGTCCTACCCAAACTATGCATTGAAACACTCCACAAGACCACCAATTCTTCTTGTGGTATGGATTCAATACTCCCCCTTAACCTATACATCCTCTTGAATCACGAAGAGGGAGAAACCACTACCAACTTCTATCAAAGATACTTAGAAGTCTCTTTAAGAGATGCTTTGTGAAAAATTTGGTTGCTCCTTAGTCTCAACATACTCTAGCTTCAACTCTTTGTCCACAACCTTCTCTCTCAAAAAACATTAATTGTAATAAATTTTGTCCTTAAATGCATCATCGGATTCTTGAAAATATTTATGGCACTTTATTATTGCAAAAAATGGAAATGGGATCACTAAACTCTGCTTTCATCCCCTTTAAATTTTTCTTCATTTGTAAAAATGAGTGCAACAAGAAACTTTTGCAATTTACTATTCTTCTATTGTAGATAGGAAAAATGGGTCTTTCTTTTTACTCAACCAAGATGCAAGATTGTCACCAAAATTGAAAGCTCTGCCACTTGTACACTTTCAACCCAATTTGCATCTATGTATGCAGTAAAAGTGAAGTTTTAACTCTTAGGATAACACAAACAAAAATTAAGTGTAGCCTTCAAACATCTAAATATCCTCTTTATTGCCTTAGCATGAGTTTCCTTAGGTGCTGCTTGAAACTAGCTACCATCCCAACTGCTTGCATTATACCTATTTTGGATGTAGTCACATAAAACAAGCTAGCAATCATTGACCTATACAAGGTCCAATTTGTTGGAGCAAATTTATCATCCTTTCTTAGTTTGCATTGAATAACTATAGGTGTCCTTACTTTTTTCTACTCTTTTATATTAAACATACTCATCTCTTTTATATACTTGGTATGAGAAATGAATATACCCTTTTCTATTTCAGAAATATATAAACGAAGAAAGATAGAAAATTAAGCAAGCATTAACATTTCAAACTTTTTTTGAATAGATTCCTCAAACTCTTTGCACATTGCATCACTGCTACCTCCAAAGCTAATGTTATCAGCATAAGCAACAATCAATCAATATTTGATCACCTTTTAATTTTATATACAAATTCTTGTTTGCATTATCTTCCTGAAACCTTGTTGTTGCAAATATCTATCCAATCTAGAATATCATGCTCTCGGTGCTTTCTTGAATTGATGCAAAGGATTCTCTTTTGTGTGTTTTCTTACATGTGATGTGTTGATTGATATGTCTTTGTGTTATGTTAATCTCTCTTTGGATTACCCTTGTTGCTCTATTGGTACAAGACAATGAAGGGACCAAACATATTGTGGCAATCCTCTATTTGTATCTCAATTCTTCTATATTTTGCATTCATGTTATGTTGTACATGTGTTATTGTTTGTAAATGTGTCTTTGTGTTGTCTACTTGGGAATGATGCAAAGCATAGAGGTCTCTCTTTTTGGTCTCTTCCATATTGACCCAAAAGACTTTTGTTGTTCATCTTATGTTCTCTTCTTCCATTGTGATTGTAGTTCCACTACCTTTGTGGGATGAGGTCAATTCATTACAATCATCTTTAATATACATGATTTATCAAATGCACATACTAACCCCAGTTAGTGGATCCCTTAGATTCTCTATTTCTATCACATGCTCCATTGCCCTTGATTTGTCCTTGCTTGGGGGAATATCATTGTGGCAATGTGCTTGTCTTTCGGATGCATGCATGCTACCTTAAAGAAAATGCTCCTGGTAAGCTGCACACAATTTCTTTAATATGGGGGCATACACTTCACTCCTTGTTACTCATTGTGCACATACCACAAGGTTTGGTTTGTACACTTTGATCACACACCATGACATATTAGTTCATTATTCAAATTACTTTATAGACTTAAGCCTTTTACTTTGTAATCTTTTGTACCAATTTTTCAATTCATTCTTTTGTTTTCTCAACATGAGTCATAGTAAGCATAAGCCTTACTAGGCGAGAATAGTAATGAGATATCTTCTATTAATATGTTGCTCCTTCTATCTTGATATTAGATTGATAAGATCCTAAGACCTAGGGGCTTGGTGTGTCTTGCCTTTTTTTATATCTTGATGAATTTTTTTCAATGCTATTTTGTACCTTACTTAGAGTATGAGTGTAGGCTCATACTCCTGCTAAAGTGGGAGATAAATGTAGAATTGTAATTATATCCTTATACAATTTCATCCTCACTTTAGCCTTCTAACCTTCCATGTGTTTGACCATCTTTGATTTCGCTCACACTGGCTTCAAATATCAATCTTCACTCAGCATCTGGGTAGTGTTCCTGAGTCCAAACCTAATAGAGTAGACAAGGATTCCCCAAGCGCCCTTGTCCCACTTGAAGGTGCCCAATTTTGGACCCAACAATGGTAAAAAAATATGGGTGGGAATTCTCTTCCCATGTCAACCTATGGTTAGCCAATCTAAAAAATTCACACACATTTGATCAAGAGAGGTATAAAAGTAAACATTACCCCCTCATTTGAGACAAGTCCATCACCTCTCAATTTTAGATTTAATTCCTATTGAGAAAATTAAAGTGAGCAATCAATCAAGCATTATTAAGGCAGTGAAGGAGAGGTCAAGTATTCAAACTTCAAGCATTTAAGATGGAATACATGATCAAGACATTATGAATACATCCTACATTCCCACATGACAACATAAACCTTTGCATGAAGACTTCAAGGAAATAATCATCTAAGTTAATTCCAAATTTAGGGTTTGACCTAGGCAAACCCCTATACCCAATGTAATATCTCTTGTTTTGTGTGCATGTTATAGGTTTACAATCTACAATTGTAAAATCATGTAGAGTAAATACAGAGAGGAAAAGATCACCCCGCACACCTATGTCTGACAAATCTTTAGGAGATCAATCTAGATTGCATTCTAATCCTAGAAAAACATTTGTTTACCACATCCAACATTTTGAGGACAAGATCGCTTAGAGAATCCTTGTCCCACACTTTCAAGCCCAAATTCTAGACTTAAATTCTTCTTAGCTCCCTAGTTCCAGATTTGTGTTTATTGGTGGATATCAAATCTAAAACTACTCATTTATGTTAATTTATGTCAATTTTACACATTTATCCCTAGATCTTTTGCAAGGTGTGTGACCTTGGTCTCCTTGTGTTGTGTAGTGCAGCGCTTAGGTTTGTGACATGATGTAATCACCTCCTATGTATTCTATAAGTCTAGTGGTTGTATCGGGCATTAACAAGTCAATCTTTTGGTGCAATGGAAAACACACTTGTAATAAATGGTATCAGAGCTTGGTCATAGGTTCAAATCCCTCGCTTGCGCTGGGGGGGATTGTTGCAAGGTGTACGCCCTTGGTCTCCTTATGTTGTGCACTGTAGCACTTGGGTTTGTGACATGGATTAATTGCCTCCTATGGATTCTATAAGTATAGTGGTTGTATCGGGAATTAACAAGTCAGTCTTTTGGTGCAATAACAACCACACTTATAACAATATCTTGCATTCAATTTACATCTTTTAGTAGCTCATTTTCAACTCAAACAAAGGAGACCCAAATCTAACTTGTGCACAATCCTTTTCAATTAGATTTATGATTGATCCAAGTGGATTCATTCCTCTCCTTTAATGTAAATGGTGGAATAGGTCTAGTTCCTAGTTTGCATGCCTAAGCTTGCGAACACCTATTTCCCTACATTGTAGAAATAACCTTCACACTGTAGAGAGAAGCAACACAAAGATGTTATTTCATCAATAAGAAAATAATTAAATTGATATATCATATTGTATATGGTGAAAAGTGATGATGATAAACTGTTGTAAAACCATAAAGATCCAACTAAAAAAAATCTAGGTCCTACAATGAAACATTCACCAATACCAATAGAGATACCTAAGATCATGCAAATAAACAATAACAAAACAAGATATACCATTCATATGTCTAGTAGGGTTTCAATCTCCATTGATCTTATTTGATATATTTTCTCTCTGATTTCATTGCTTGCACAAGAGCTCAACAAAGAATGGAAATGTGGTTGATAGCTTGATCGCAAGAAGGTGTAATTTTGTCAATAGGGTTGATAATGAAAGAAGCGTCCTCTTATATAGAGAACATTGTAAAAAATGAAGGGATAAGATTGAGGTGTAAAAATAAATATTCGGCTACGATTAAAGGGTAGGTAGAGGAAATAATTAAATGATAAAGGGGGTAGGTAAGAGAAGAATTAAGAGATGAATGACATATGTCATGGGTAGAAAAGGTTACTGAATTAATTAAATAAATAAAGATTTATTTAATTAATAGAGGAAGTGGGATCAATTAAATAAATTAAAGTATTTATTTAAATGAGAAAAGGCTTAGAAGTGGATTAATGAATTAATCAAAAGATAAAGATTTATTTAATTAATAGAAGACTAAGGATAAAATAATTAAATAAATAAAATATTTATTTAATTAGATGGGACAATTTAAGGTGTCTATATTTTGTCCCTCTTTGAGACAATGCAGCTTGTCACGTTGGCTCAAAGAAGATAAGATAAACTAATACAAATTTGTCCAAAGATGGGAATGATATGCCCCCTTGAGAGATTGGATGAAAAGGTTTGAAAAGATCGTAGACAATCTCTTGATAAAAAAAGAAAGGCTAGAAAGGACTAACAAGAGAGGGTGACAAGGTCACATAGGAAGAAGAGATGAGATGAGAAAGTAGGGTTAAGTAGCCTATATGATAGGGACACAAGGAAAACATCCTCATTTTCATCCACACACCTAAGAGATTAGAGTGCAAAGAGAGAGGTCAAAGCAGTTGGCGACGACTGATAGAGTTCATAGATTTGATCGTCTGGCGATATCAAAGACCAAATGACATGGGTGGGCCGATAAGTACCTTGAAGCCTTTTTGTACATTTTTGCATTTATTGTTATCATTAATCATTTTAGGGTAGATAAATAAAACGATGAAATCAATATTTTGCACTGAAAACAAGTCTAGGTCAGTGGCAGGCACATCTAGGTAGGATAGGTGTGTCTACAAATGTAATCATGTCTAGGTTTAATAGGGATGCATCTATGTGCAGAAGGCATGTTTGTGTCATAAAGGTGAGTTTGTGAAAGACAAGCACGTCAATGTAGGACAGCAGCACATCTGTGATGTACAGGCGGGTCTAGGGCAAGCAAGCACGTCTGGGTTGATGAAAACCACGTTTGCATTGTAAAAATGTGTTTGTGTCTAATTAGGTTCAAATCACAAGTTATGTGATGAACATATGCTTTTGATTGGATAAACTACTGAGAGGATACACTCAAGCAGGTGCCTTAGGGGACAAACTGAGAGATAGGCTAGGATGGACAAATTTGTGATAAACATACATTGCCAATTGGATAAGTTGCTGAGAGGATTCACTCAAGTAGGGCCTCTAGATAAGATTAAGTGCAATGTGATGAACATATACACTAGGATGCAGCACCATGTGATAGACATAAGCACTAGGATAGAAGTAGCACTATGTGATAGACATGAATACCACTAGGATTGACATGATTGGTTTGCTTGGATGTAGGAGTACTTGTGCCAGATAGAGTTGAGAGAGAGATTCCCTTTGAGACAGAGGTTACGACCAGAGTTGACCTTTGAGGAACGGGAAACTATCGAGGGTATGGGATTGAGATATATCATGTATATGCCTGAGATTTGGGTGAACAGATGATTATTGACTGCTGTAGCAAAGAGATGGCACTCTGAGACCTGTTAGTTTCATTTATCGACTGGCGAGATGTCAGTCACTCTAGAGGATCTTTATAGTATCTTGAGGATATCGATCCATAGCAAGCTAGTGTCGCATGATAGAGAGGGAGACAGGGATGCACTAAGATGAGTCTTTGGTGACCCAAAGCTAGAGATGAGATTAGGTCATGTCATTTGGGATGTTATGCTAGCTACTAGATGTAGACTATCGACAGTAGTTTGAGTAGTGATTAGTGGTTGCCTTTATCCAAATAGGGTGACACGAGGTATGGTTGTTGGCTGGGGGAGGACTCTAGAGACGCTAGTAACACAACACACTAGATATGCTTGGGGTCCATGTGTATTGGCACATTTGTATCATGAGCTTCACCAGTTTGTATATCTCGGTGGTTGTGGGTTAGGGTGCGGGGTGTGGTCATATGAGCACATTGCAGTGACTAGATTGGTTCACTTCAAAGGGAGAGGGCATGGATGGTCCTACGCACACTTGTACAGTATGATAACTTCCCAACCACGGATTCGGAAGGTTTATTATTGGAGATGAGTGATAGATGACATATATTGTCATATGGAGACCCTATCTTGACTGTGAGGATTGGCAGGAGGACGCTATAGAGCTTCCATGTGTTTTCAAGAGTAGGTATTTGATCAGGAAGATGCCCTATATGTTGAAATGTGGTGACTGATCAGCAAAGTACTGTACACTCAGCACGTATCCTTGCCGAGGTCTGGGGCTGGGCCGGGCCCCGGGCAGGGGTTAGGGGGCGGCAGCCCTTGAGAAAAGCGGGGGTTCGAGGGTGGGAGCCCCGGAGAAAAAAAAATTTGGGTATTTTTTTGATGAAAACCGACATTGTAATAAAAACCCTAAAAAGGCCGACTTTGTTTTTGCCCTAAAAACGCATGTTATAAGCGGCTGGGATGCTTAAGGCATTGGAAGGTTGATATACTATTTTTGCTAGATAATAAGAAAGATTGGATGGCTATGTATGGTGGACATAACCCATTCTGGGTGAACCATGTTAAATCTCTATGTTATCTGTGTCTTATTTTATTTCTTTATCTTTTGTATTTAAACCTGCATATAATTGTTAGTTCATATTTGCTTCTGATCTGCTTGAAACCCTAACAATTGGTATCAGAGCGAGGTTTTCTATAAATTCGCAGGACTTTCAGATTTGAGTGGGAGCAATGGAGGATTCCAAATTCAAGGTTGAAAAGTTTAATGGTTAGAATAATCAATTATGGAAAATGCAGATGGAGGATTACCTGTATCAAAAGGATTTGTGGCGGCCATTGGAAGGAAAGGCAAAGAAACTGACCACAATGTCAGATGAAGAGTGGGACATTTTAGATAGAAAGGCACTGGGATCCATTCAATTATGCCTTACACCGTCTATAGCATTCAATATAACAGAAGCAAAAATGATTCTAGATTTGATGGTGACATTGGCTAAGTTGTATGAGAAACCCTCGACTTCGAATAAGGTATTTCTTATGAAGCGTCTGTTTAATTTAAAATTGAGTGAGGGAGGATCTGTAGCGGAGCACTTAAATGAATTTAATACAATTACCAGTCAATTGTCTTCGGTAAAAATTAATTTTGCAGAAGAGGTTAGGGCTCTCTTGATTTTATGTTCTTTGCCAGAAAGCTGGAATAGCTTGGTTATGGCTGTAAGTAACTCTGTCTCTGGTAAAAATACTTTGGTATTTGATGATATTGTTGGTGTTATCCTAAGCGAGGAAATGCAAAGGAAAAGCATAGGTGAGACTCCAACATCATCGGGTAGTGTTTTGAATGTGGAGAATAGAGGAAGATCAAAGGAAAGAGAAAAAGGCCCTGGGAATGAGAAGTCATGAGGGAAGTCAAAGAAAGGACGCTCTCAATCTAAAGGAAAGAAAGATTGCTGGTAGTGCGGAAAGCCTGGTCATCTAAAGAAAGACTGTTGGTCTCGAAAAAACAAAGAAGGAGACAAAAATGAAAATGACAGTAAGGAAGCTAATATTGCAAGTAATACTTTACAAGATGCTTTAATCTTATGTTTGGATAATGTTAATGATTCCTGGGTAATAGATTCTGGGGGATCATTTCATGCTACACCCCATAGAAAATATTTCCTAGATTATGTTCAAGGTGATTTTGGACAGGTATATTTGGGTGATGATGAGCCCTTTCAAATTGTTGGAAAAGGAAAGATAAAGATCAAGTTACATAATGGAAATGATTGGTTTCTGTAGGAGGTAAGACATGTTTCTAATTTAAGAAGAAATTTAATTTCTGCAGGGCAACTAGGTAGTGAAGGTTGCATAGTTACCCTCTCAGACAGTATGTGGAAGGTTGCTAAAGGATCATTAGTAATAGCTAAAGGTGCGAAAGTAGGCACATTATATCTATGTACAGGTAACACATAATCTACCCTAGCTGCTACAGATAAAGTTACTGCAGGGACAACAACAATAAATGTTACAAGAACAGATTCGATAATGTGGCACCATAGGCTTGGGCACATGAGTGAGAAAGGGATGAAAACCCTTCACTTCAAAAATCTATTGCTAGGACTAAAGAAGATTGATTTAGAGTTCTGTGAAAACTATGTTTATGGTAAACAGAAAAGAGTCAGATTTCTCAAGGTTGGGAAAGAGAAGAAGAGTGAGAAGTTAGAGCTTGTACATTTAGATGTATGGGGACCAGCTCAGGTATCATCTCTTGGTGGCTCTTGTTATTATGTTATTTTTATTGATGACTCAACCAGAAAAACATGGGTATATTTCCTAAAACAAAAATCAGATGTTTTTGAAACTTTTAAGAAATGGAAAGCTTTGGTTGAGAATGAGACAGGAAAAAAGTTGAAGTGTCTCAGATCGGATAATGGAGGTGAGTATTGCAGCAAAGCATTTGAATATTATTGCTCCTTAAATGGGATTTGAAAGCAGAAGACAGTTCCAGGAACTCCATAGGAAAATGGTGTGTCAGAGAGAATGAATAGGACTATCATGGAACGTGTGAGGACCATGAGATTGCATGCGGGATTGCCCTTACATTTTTGGGCAGATGTTGTACATATTGCTATCTATTTGATAAATAGAGGACCTTCAACCCCTTTGGATGTTGGTATTCCAGAGGAGGCATGGATTGGTAAAAAGGTAAATTATTTTTTTCTAAAAACTTTTGGTTGCGAAGCTTTTGTCCATGTTGATAAAGAAAATAGAACCAAGCTTGATGCTAAATCTCAGAAATGTACCTTCATTGGATATGGGATAGATGAATATGGCTATCAGTTATGGGATTTTGAAAATAAGAAAATAATTAAAAGTAGAGATGTTATATTCAATGAGAAGGTCATGTATAAAGAACAGATGTAGGAAAAGAAGCATGAACAGGACAAACAAGAATATGTGGTGTTGGATGAGATTCCTGAAAATGAAATGCCACAGGTACCTGATGCTCAGCAACAACAAATTGTCCCACAAACTCCTGCAAGTGTTAGACGTTCTACGAGGACAAGTAGACCCCCTGAAATATTTTCTCCTTCTTTGTATTCTATTTTATTAATAGATTCTGGTGAACCAAAAGAATATGAAGAAGCAATCCAGATAGATGCCAAACAATAGTGGGAACTAGGCATGAAAGAGGAGATGGACTCCTTGATGAAAAATAAGACTTGGGACTTAGTCCCTTTACCTGCAGAAAAAAGAGCCTTGCTTAACAAATGGGTTTATTGGCTAAAGGAGAAGGAAGGAGGTCAGAAAAGATATAAGGCCAGACTTGTGGTAAAAGGTTTTGCATAGAAAAAGGGTATAGATTATGATGAAATATTTTCTCCAATTGTAAAAATGACTTCAATTAAAACTATACTTAGTCTTGTGGTTGTAGATGATTTACATCTTGAACAATTCAATGTCAAAACAGCTTTTCTCCATGGAGATTTGGAGGAGAAAATTTACATGTTGCAACCACAGGGATATGAGGTCAAAGGTAAGGAGAACTTGGTGTGCAAGTTTGAAGAAAAGTCTATATGGCCTAAAGCAAGCACCCCGGTAATGGTATTTAAAATTTGATAGTTTCATGGTTGAACACGATTATCATAGATGTCATTCTGATCATTGTGTATATTTTAAGAGATTTGATAATGGCAGTTATATTATCCTATTGCTTTATGTTGATGACATGCTTTTTGTTGGGTCTAACATGCAACATATAAATGATCTTAAACAAAAATTAGCCAGGTCATTTGCTATGAAGGATTTGGGTGTAGCTAAGCAAATTCTCGGTATGAGGATTACACGGGATAGGAAAAATAGAACCTTGAATTTGTCCCAAAGTGAGTATATAAAGAAGGTGTTGAAAAGATTTAACATGCAGGATGCAAAAGCAATTAGTACACCTTTGGCTAGTCATTTCAAATTGACTAAGGAGATGTGCCCAAAGGCACAGGAAGAGGTTAATAAAATGTCTAACATCCCGTATTCATCAGCTATTGGCAGTCTGGTGTATGCAATGGTAAGCACAAGGCCAGATATTGCACATGCAATGGGAGTTGCGAGCAGGTTTATGAGTAATCCGGGTATGGAACATTGGAATGTTGTGAAATGGATTCTTCGGTATTTGAAAGGAACTACTACGAAGGAATTATGTTTCAAAGGATCTAATGCTGCTCTGAGTGGATTTATTGACTCTGATCTGGCGGGTGATATTGATTCATGGAGGAGTACTACAGGGTATGTTTTTACTATAAGGGGAACTGCAATCAGTTGGATTTCTAGGCTGCAAAAGGTTGTTGCACTTTCAACCACTGAAGCTGAGTATGTTGCTGCTACAGAAGCCAGAAAGGAGATGATTTGGTTGTAATGTTTTCTAGAGGAATTGGGTCAGACACAAGAGGATAGGCCATTGTATACTGATAGCTAGAGTGCCATTCATCTTGCGAAGAACTCTGCTTTTCATTCAAGGACAAAGCACATTCAGCTCAGGTACCACTTCATCCGGACTGTTTTGGAGGAGGGTCAGTTACGGCTTGAGAAGATTCACGCAAGTGAGAATCCTACTGATTGTAAAGCGGAAAATCGCGATCGAACCCTAGTTGCTCTCCCCTCTTCCAACTCCAAGGAGAGAGAAGGGAGATTCACTAGGGTTGATGGTTTTCACTTAGGGGAGAGACTTTACATTCAAAAGAGGGGTTGAAACCCACAAGATCCAATCCCACACAATGCAATATTGGATGCTAAATGTGTTTCAAGGGTTATGACAGCAAGGCTACCCTCTTTTGTAAAGAATGTGCATAGAAGAATTAAGCTAGGAATGCATAGAAAGTGACAAAGATTTGCTTATAAACTGAGATAGGGATATAGGATGAAGCTGCGGACCTGGAATTAGCAGTAAAATGTCGATACGGCGTTGTCCTGCAAATTTGAGCAAAAGTTGTCGGGACGATGGCGCCCGGCGCCACGGTCCTCCAAAAAATCCGCGAAACGAAGGGGGATCTATTCATCTCTGCACAAGGATTCCAGATCTTCAATTTCAGCCGCGTACCTGCAACCTACACATAGAAAAGCGAAGATGATTGGGGGGTTAGGGATTAGGGGTTTGCCTTTAGGTCAAACCCCGGTTTTGGAATTAACCAAGAAATGAGCAAGTGCTGTAAATGTAAATGTCTGTAATGTAAAACAAGTACTAATACCTTGTTGTAAGGATGTTTGTATCCTTATGTGCGAAGGTATAGATATTGTATGTTGTATGTTGTAGCATGTAGTATGTGATCTCCTCTTCAATGGTTGAATCCTTGCCTTGAATGCAACACTTAGCGTTGAATGGAGACTTAGAATGATCAATTGCTTGAAAGAATGCTTGAGTATAGTTTCCACGCCTTTTCCATCATATCGAATGAAAGAAGAAAATGTAGTTTATATACTTGTCAATTAGGGCTGATAGACTGATTTTCCCGACCTTAGGCCGACCAGGAAAGTTTATTTTCCAAATTGCAAACAAAAGGACCCGAAGTCCAAAGGAGACCGGGCCCAAAATAGGACCCAGGGACCAGGGCATTGGGCGCCATGGTCCTGGGGGACCAGGGCGCTGGGTGCTCTGGTCCCACCTCCCGGGATAGCAAGGTGCAAGGAGGTTCAGGCCAGGGTGCAAGAAAATGCAGTTTTTGGTGTCATAATCAGGTTTCAGGGTCTCCATTCAGGTTGCATGTTGCGTCGCCATCGTGAAGATCGAAATGCAGTCGAAATTGCAAGTGTCGCAATTTTAGGACGCTACATTTAGCCCCCACTTTAGCGAGAGTATGTATGCTCATACTTTCGGTAAAGTACAAGGAAACAATATTGAAAGACTTTCACCACGTCAAGGAGGCAAGACACACCAAGCCCCCAGTGGACTAAGGATCTTACGACTTCGATTGACAAAGTAAAAGGGAAGATCACGAGGGAGAACCCTGACTGTTAGCAGTAAGGTTCCCTCACTATGAGTCATGCAAGAAAGATATCAAAAATTTTCAAGGCAAGGTTAAATTTGCCAAGAAATTTTCAAGTATCTTGAAAAGATATGAACGGGATGTATGCCCCCTACGTTAAAGTGATCGCACATGCCTCATCGGGGGTGATTGCTTTAAGGTAGTGATACATATAAGAAATGAGAAAGGAGCACGTTATCACAGGGATTTAGCCCCCAAGTGTGAGATAAGCCCAAGGATAATAGACACAAAACACAAAGCACGAGGTGACTTCGCTTTCCTCAGGGTCAGTATGCTGTATGATAATTCATGTATATATATCATATGTATGTATGCATAATTGTTCTTCATTCCCCAATCAAGGAAGGTCACCTAGAAGAAGGGAACACATGTGTCTTTTGAGTCAACATGAGAGAGACCAAAAGATATCTCAATGCTTTGCATCGTCCTCAAGTAGACAACACCAAGGACAACAAATAGAAGAATGAGAATAACATATAGAAGAAGTAACACAAGAGAGGAGGAGAGAATCTGCTATGCTAATGTAACTAGTCTAGCACGTCATCTACCCCCCGATCTTGCTGATCAATGTTTCGGGAAGGCAAGGAACACGCTAGAGGAGGAACATTCAACACAGCAGATGGAGCTATCACAAGATCCAAACAAGGGCTATGTTCATGTTCTGAGCCACATTGTTCTTGTCTAGGAGCTAGGATAAGTGCTTTAGAAAATTCATTAGATAAATGGTTATCAATATCAACAAGTTCATATTCACTATCAGAAGCAAGAGGAGTAACATTTTCATCATGAATAACATTTTCATCTATAGCATCATCAAGATTTATAAAAATAGGATCTTTAATTCGTACAGGATCAAGACCATCATGCATCTTATGTTTTGGAGATTTTGGAGAAAATGGAATAATGCTTGTTGAAGGTGTTTTTGGAGATTGCAAAGTTTGAGAAGCAGCTGCTTGAGCCCTAAGACGACGCTTTCATCAGCGTTCATGTGCAGAACAATTTCATCTAGCCTTAGTAGGAAGTGGAGAAGATTGAGGAGGAGGAATGTTCTCATCCTTATCACTTGGGTGTTTAGGTTGTGGTCTCTTAGGCTGGATAATAGGAAAAGAAGAAGGTCTCTTCTCTCTATAAAAAGAAGGAGGAGGGACTGCTCCATACAAAGGAGGAATATTTGGTTTAGGAAGAAGACCAAGTCCATCATGACGAGGAGGTCTACTTTTAGAAGGTTTATTAGGCATAGACATAGTCACATCCATAGGAATGGGTTGGGAATCTTCTTGAGGAAAGACATTAGTTTTATCTTTCAAAGGAAGAACTTCCTTCTCAAGAATGATAGGAATATCAAGTTTAGGTGTTCTAGGTTCACTTAGAGATAGGATCATATCTGTTTTCCACTTTTGATACGATTTGAAAAGATGATCACTTCGCAGAGGAAGAGATTGGAATTGTTTAGGCCAAAAGTAATCAAGAGGAACGCTAGAAGTTCTTTCAGCTGGTTTAAAGAGACTATGATTGACAGTAACAACTTCACCATTATGGGGAAATTTCAAACACTTATGAATAGGAGAAGAAATAGCTTTCATGGAAGATAGCCAAGGATAGCCAAGCTTCACACGAAATTGTTCGAAAGATGGAATAATAGCAAAGTTCACATCAAGGGATTTGTTATGGACCTCAATAGGCAATGTAATAGAACCAATTGCAGGAGAAGAAAATGCATCAAATAGTTTCACAATCACATCTATTTTGTCATAGATCACTTGATTCAATTGCAAAGTAAAAAGAAATTCTTCAGTAATAACATTAACCATGCACGAAGGATCAATAAGCACTCCACGGCAAGGTGTATTCTTGACCTTTGCAACTATGTATAAAGGACCATCAGGTGCCCTAATAGTTTCACTGGAATCAAATGTGATGGAAGGTTCTTTAGGGATTTCTTGCTGCTCTACAAAGTTAATCACATTCGGAGTCATAGACACAAGACCATCAGATGAGAGAGAGGAATCATTAGCCTCAATTGCATTAGAGGTATGAGAAGGTAATGGATCAGTGAAAATCTGAAGATTTTGGTTAGGAGGAGCTACAGATGTGTTGCCTTTATCATTCACTCCAGAAACAGAGATAGTATTATTATCAATCAAATCTTGAATTTTACCCTTTAAAGAAAAACATTTTTCAGTATCATGCCCAGGCTGACGATGAAATTGACAAAAAGCTTTGTTATCAAAATAAGGTGAAGTAATCTTTGCATGATCAATTTGCCTGATAGGAGGAAGAGTAAGCACATTTTGTTCCAATAACTTATTCATAATACTATGCAATGATTCATTCAAAGGAGTATAATTTCTTTCTTTCTTGAAAAATTTAGAAATAGGAGGCACACCTGATGCTGCATTCACATTGTTGTTGATGATGTTTTCATTGAATTTGATGGAATCTCTGTTCGGTTTAAACTTCCCAAATGGTTGTTGACTGCTATCACCCTTATCACTCGGAGCCATAGGATGTGATTGTTCCATTTGACTCACAGTCAGTTGATAATTGTGAAGAGTTGCACACAACTGTTGGAAAGAAGTAAACTCAGAAAATAGAAGTTTGTCTCGAATATCTTTTTGTAAATTAGAAATAAAGATTATTTGAATATCATTGTCAGGCACTGGAAAAGAAATTTGAGCATACAAATGCTTATATCTACCAATGAAATCAGTCACTTTTTCTTTAACACCTTGTTTACAATGCATTAAATCAATCAAAGTAACTTTAGGACTTATATTGTTTTGAAATTGTTGAATGAAAGCATTTGCAAGTTGTTCGAAAGAAGTAATAGAATAAGAAGGCAATGAGCAATACCATTGTAGGGCTTTGTCTCTTAATGTTCTAGTAAATAGTTTTGCAAGCAACCTTTGGTCATAAGCAAAATCAGTACATATTGTTTGAAAGGTCTTAACATGTGTTAGAGGATCACCCTTACCATTATAAAGCTCCAAATGCGGGATTTCAACATGTTTAGGAGGGATAGCTCGAACAATGTCAAGAGAAAGTGGGCTCGCAACATCAAATGTGGGCACACTAAACTTAGATTGATTCATAGAGGCAATTTGTTGTTGTAAAGAAGAGACGGTTTGTGCAAGATTGTTAATGGTCGCTTCAGTCGAAGAATTCATATTAGATGTGTTAGATTGTGATGGAGGTGTTATGTTATTGAAAGAAGGTAGAGAGTAAGGTGGTGGGACACTATGATAGTTAGTCATAGGAGATGATTGGACAGGAGGAACACTACAAGGAGGAATGGAATGGTTAAACGAATTGCCCCCTTGCGTCATGTTCATTTGTGGAGATATAATAGGGACACTCATTGAAGGAATGAATGGAGAAGTCAGATTAAATGAAGGAAGAGGGTTAATTGAAGAAGAAGGATTGCCCCCATGACTGGTGATCACAGGAGGAATGTCTTGTGTAGAAGTAGCCATTATGTTTGATGTAAAGGTAGGTATACTAGCAATAGGAGTTGTCAAAGGAATAGAATGATTGACTTGAGTAGGAGGTTGTGTATAACCCAAATTTTCAGCACAACTCTTCATAGGCATCACATTCAAATCCACAATGTGTGCAATACCATGCAAAATATCAATTCCATTCTTATCACTTTGAAGCATACGTTTTAGACCCTCAATTAAAGGAAGAGCTTGACTATCGGGATACTCATGAGACATCCATTGTCGAAAATCGTCAAATTGGTTATCCAATTTTGAAAGTTGTTCTTTAGAAACCTCATGGAGAGCTTCTTCATCATTAGGAGGATTAGAGGAATTACCCATGTCCTCGTTAAAAAGGCTATTCAAATTCAGCCGTGTACCTGTTCGTCTCTGCACAAGGATTCCAGATCTTCAATTTCAGCCGCGTACCTGCAACCTACACATAGAAAAGCAAAGACGATTGGGGGGTTAGGGATTAGGGGTTTGCCTTTAGGTCAAACCCCGGTTTTGGAATTAACCAAGAAATGAGCAAGTGCTGTAAATGTAAATGTCTGTAATGTAAAACAAGTACTAATACCTTGTTGTAAGGATGTTTGTATCCTTATGTGCGAAGGTATAGATATTGTATGTTGTATGTTGTAGCATGTAGTATGTGATCTCCTCTTCAATGGTTGAATCCTTTCCTTGAATGCAACACTTAGCCTTGAATGGAGACTTAGAATGATCAATTGCTTGAAAGAATGCTTGAATGTTTGAATGCTTGAGTATAGTTTCCACGCCTTTTCCATCATATCGAATGAAAGAAGAAAATGTAGCTATATATACTTGTCAATTAGGGCTGATAGACTGATTTTCCCGACCTTAGGCTGACCAGAAAAGTTTATTTTCCAAATTGCAAACAAAAGGACCCGAAGTCCAAAGGAGACCGGGCCCAAAATAGGACCCAGGGACCAGGGCGCTAGGCGCCATGGTCCTGAAGGACCAAGGCACTGGGCGCTCTGGTCCCACCTCCCGGGACAGCAGGGTGCAAGGAGGTTCAGGCTAGGGTGCAAGAAAATGCAGTTTTTGGTGTCATAATCAGGTTTCGGGGTCTCCATTCAGGTTGCGTGTTGCGTCGCCATCATGAAGACCGAAATGCAGTCGAAATTGCAAGTGTCGCAATTTTAGGACACTACACTGATATGTTCACAAAGATAGTTCCATAGGAGAAGCTGATTTCTTCATCAGTTTCTGTTGGTCTTCTTGATTGATAATTGTGGAATTTATACCAGTCGAGTCCTAGTGTTTTATCCAGCGGATGTTGCATGTATAGTGGTGTCATGTAGTATCAGTCTCCAAGTGGGTGATTATTCAGTGTGGAGCCTGATCAGTCTCCAAGTGGGAGATTGTTGAAATGTGGCAACTGATCAGCAAAGTACTGTACACTCAGCACGTATCCTCTCCGGGGAGATTTTTGGGTATTTTTTTGATGCAAACCGACATTGTAATAAAAACCCTAAAAAGGTCGACTTTGTTTTTGTCCTAAAAATGCATGTTATAAGCAACTGGGATGCTTAAGGCATTGGAAGGTTGATGTACTATTTTTGCTAGATAATAAGAAAGATTGGATGGCTATGTATGGTGGACGTAACCCATTCTGGGTGAACCATGTTAAATCTCTGTGTTATCTGTGTCCTGTTTTATTTCTTTATCTTTTGTATTTAAATCTGCATATAATTGTTAGTTCATATTTGCTTCGAATCTTCTTGAAACCCTAACAATTGGTATCAGAGTGAGGTTTTCTGTAAATTGGTAGGACTTTCAGATTTGAGTGATCGTTAGGGAATCAAGATTTAGATAGCATTTATGGAGAATTTGCAGTCTTGGCAGTAGGACTAGTTGAAGTTCCTGCAAATTTCGTGTCTAGTTGCTTATCTCTGCCTCTAGTCTTGCAGACTGAAGTTGAAGTCAGTGAACAGTTTGTCCATAGGTGGAGAAGGAGTCATAGGGCATCTTGAAGGTGCTAATAAATGACTGCATATCAGTTTGCAATTTGTCCTTCTGAGTGAGCACATCATCTTAAAATAAATGAGGTTGACAAATCTTGCTGAGTAGTAGATTACCCTCATTCATTGCATCTCTCATGTCCTTCTGTGCCTTCTGGAGATCAGATCGGAGCTCTGTTCATTTTCTCACCAAGGCAGTGTCCAGAGCCTTTTGATGTTCCTTCTTGGCATTTTCTTCTGCGACCTCTTCCAAGCTTTTTACTTGGTCTTCTACAACTGTACATAGGAGCTTCAATTGTGCAAGTGGGGAATCAATACTAGGAAGGTTCGTACTGGGTATCAAACTGGTAAGTGTTTTCACCGCAGTTTGGATAACATCTTCCTCCTTTTTCCTCCTTAGAGCATCCAATCGCTCTTGAGAAAGCTTAATGCTCTGTAGCAGCTCTAATTCATTTGTAGACTGGAGGTCAATAGGACTAGTAATGTCAGTTGGTTTAGCCTGACTACCGATTGCCATTGGGGTCTCCACCTGTGTGCTTTTTGTCGTTGCTTCCTTGTCCTTGGCTTTTTGCTTCTCTTCTTGAGCCTTCCTCTACTCCTCTTCTTCTTTCTTTCTTTTCTCTTCTTCTTGTCTCTTCTCTTCATCTTTTCGCTTCTTCTCTTCTTCATCCTTCTTCTTCTCCTCTTTCTTCTTTCTCTTCTCCTCATCGTGTTTCTTCTCTTCATCTTTCCACTTCTCCTCTTCTTTATTTTCCTCTTCCTTCTTCTTCTTCTCTTCCTCTTGTTTCTTGTTTTCCTCTTCTCTTCTCTTCTTATCCTCCTCTTTTCTCTTATCTTGTTCCTCTTTCTTCTTTTTCTCTTCTTTTCTCTTATCCTCTTCATCTGTCTATTTCTTCTTTTCTGCTTCCTGTTGCTTCTTTTCTTCTTCTTCCTGCTTCTCCTATCCTGTTCCTTCTAATGGTGTACCCTGAGTAACATTTTCACCATCTAAGGCATCAACATCAATGGGGTCCATTTGTTCTGTGACTGGTTCTCCTTCATTGTTAAACACCTCATCAGGTTTGTCAGTTTTTGGTTCTTGCTCAGCTTTCATGTTGGCTTCAGCCACTTGATGCATCTTTAGAGCTTCTTGAGCATGAGTATGTGTATCTTTTATCACTTCATGAACCTTTCCTTCCAGTAATAGGAGTCTTCTTCTTCTCATGAAGAAGAGGCCTTTGTATTTATTCATAACTTTGAAAAGTTCTGAATTTGATACATCAGGAAAATATTGAGCAAATATTTCCTCCCTCATTTACTGTTCCTTTTCTATGGCAATGCACCATTTGTTGTCTAAAGAATTATACAAAGAATCTGGTGTCTCAGATCTAATTTCTGAAGGCGACCGGTCATTTACACATAAATACTTAATGATTTCATGTTCAACTTCTTCCTTTTCATTATCATTGAAGTCATCAAAACAATCAATTAAATCATTCAACAATTTTCTCCTAATATTCTTTATAGTTCTTTGACAATGTGTCAAAGGTTTGTAAGAAGAAATATCAATATTTACAGGTGTAGATGTTGCCAGTTTTGTATTTTTCTTCATTTGCCTAGTCATCTTCTTAGGCGGTTCTTCTAACACAGTTTCTTCTAAGTCCCGTGTACTACTTTTTGTCTTCTGCTTCCTTTCAAAGACTTTGGCAGGTATAGCTTCCAGTTTCTTTTTAGCTGGTGACCGCTTGGTCACTTTGGAACTTGCTGCAGTAACCGGTCTCGATGCTAAAGGAACTACCTTTCCTTTCTTTTCTTAGGGTTCTTCAACTGGTGTAACCCTTTCCAGATAGGTGTCGGTTCTCTTTGCCTTAGGATCAAAGGGTGAGGCAATTAGGGTAGAAGCATACCTGTCTAGCATATCATACATTACGTCATAGCCCATAGGCTCCACTTCTTCTTGCCTAGGCTCAATAACCTCCATTATGCATTCATCCACTTTGATGGTGAAGCATATGTCTTCCTCATACTTTTTGACTATCACCGGATATCCTTATCCTTTGGCTCATCTTGTGTCTGAACTCATCAAATTATTTGTTCAATACTTCCGGATAGCCGATTCCAACCGCTTGTAGGCTCTCCTTGATTTGTTTTGTCACTTGTTGGTCGACAGACCACTGAATGTCACCTACTCCTGGAAAGTAGCCTTGGAAGTAAAAGAACAAACCAACCAATAGTTGTCCAAACTTAAATCTCAGTGCATTGTCCTGTTTGATCAACTTAAGATTCAACATAAGTTGTCTTTGCATACAAGTGCACAGATCAAACGATGCATCTTCCTTGATCATCTTGTAAGTGACATTTACCGTTGCAGCAAAGACATGATTAATTCTACTAGCAGAGAACGTCTGATAACCTATCACCATGCAGGCATACTTGACCAAATCGTCCTTATTTGAGTTGAGGGTCATTCCACATGAGTCGCTCACTGAACCGGTGAGCTTGGACATTTCAGTGTTGCTAACCTTCCTTAGGGCTGGCACTTCCCCTATGTTACAGAAACCAGTGATGGCATGAATCACTTCCAGTGTGATATCATGTGTCCGCTCTAGTTACATCTTATCACCGTGTACCCTGCTTAGAATAATGTGAATGTGATCATCCAAAAATTCTTCAAGAAAGTAAACTGCATTGTCAAGTTTCTTCTTTTCTAGAATGTTGAATTCCGGTTTAATCTTCTTATCCTTTCCACAAAATAAGCTCAGCTGGGAATGGATTACAAGAGACCCTAGGTCTTCAATTTTGTAGTCTATGTAGTCGAAAATGCCTTCTTCTACTATTACACCAGCAGGTACTTGAGATAGGGCATTGTATTTCAACTTTTTTTTAATGAAGTCCATAGAATCAATGGGTGTACTAGAGCTATCATGTGATGTGGAAGCCATGATAAACAAATAATTTTGAAGAATACCTTTGTAGATTGAAATTTAGGGCTTTGCAATTTGAACTATGCTTCACACTCCTTCGGTTGCAGAGATACCGCTTTGCATTCTATTCTCCTTCAGTAGATGTTAGCTTCAAATTCTTCTTTAGGTTTTTGATAGACTCCTTGAATCAATGTGTAAATCACTTTTCTTTGCTTTGCACTTGAAAAATTCTTCGCTCGAAAAATGATAAGTGAGAAATGATTTGAAAATTCCTTTTAAATGGGCTCTCTACCTACCATAATAAATGCTCCACTATTAGGGCGTAAACCCTAATTTGCCTTCTACTATTTCCGGTCTTCTGTCAACTGACAGGTATCACATATAGGTTAAGGTTTTTTACCGGTGTAAACTAGGGGTTCAAAGTATTTCACCGATTGCTCCCCCTAAGCTTTTTTGATGCTTAGTTTGTCAGTTCTGTGATTTCCACACTAGGTGCAAAAATCGGTTCTTCATGCAACACCACTGGTTTCTTTTTCTAGGTTTTGTTCATATCCGCTTGAATAGTTTCAATATCAATCTTTCCTTCCGGAGTGACCGGTATGTCATATGATATGTTCTTTCTTGTTCTGTAGAATCTGGCAATGTGACCCGGTTTGTTGCAATGATAGTAGACCATTCCAGGTGTTCTCCATTATCTATTATTCATGTTATCATTCTTCCTCTTGCATGTTGCAGCAGTGTGACCATGACAATGACAAATCACACAGATTGCTATCCATCTGGTTGTCGCTTGATAGCCACCGCTACCTGACTGATGACTACAGGTATTAAACTGGTTGGGATTCTGGTTCACAAAAAGTTCTGAACCAACTCCTTGAGTCCTCTGAGGATATCTTCTAGTGTTTCTCATAATAGACCTGCATTCAGATGCTTTATGCCCAAACTTGTTGCATGCATAACAATTACCATTGAACTTATTGGATCTAGGTACAATATTTATAAAGTAAGGAAAATTATTGTAGGCTTTTCTCCTACACACATTAGTAGTATGTCCTTCTTTAAGACAGTTAAAGCAAACAGGTTTGAACTTTTTCTTACCTTTACCTTTGAATGTCGGTTGCTTCTTCGATGCTTCAGCATTTGCACCAAAGGTCTCACCTTCCTCATGACCGGAGTAACCAAGTCCATCAGTATTCCTGACAGTTTTGGCCGATTCAAGCTTTTGCTCTAGCTTAACAGTACTCTTGTTGAACTTAGCAAGTATTTCCTTTCACTCAGAGAGTTCTTTGGTAATAGCAGCATTTGTTTCCATCAAGTTTGCATTCTCAAAGATGGCTATGTTCAGTTCTCCTTTCATGTCTTCCTTTTCCACCTTGCTCGCATGGAGTTGAGCGGTTAGGGCACTAATTTCTTGTTTTAACTTGGAGATCTCATGATCTCTATCTTTTACCAAATCTTCATCTTTCCTCCGGTTCTCAAGCTCTTGACACATTTGGATAGTCAGTCCTTCCAACTCCTTTCTTAGGTTGGGATTAGATTCATTCAGCTTTTCTACTTCTTGAATTAGGGCTTCCATGTCTGCTTCATCAGAGGAACTATTTTCAGTTAGCTCCATCAATTTTTCAGCATGTTCTCTCCTTTTTGCCTGAGAGGCCTTATATTTGACCATAAGTTCATCATAGGCTTGCTTAGACTAAGTGAGCCGATGAGTAAGTTCCCTCATAGTGTATTCCCCCATATCTCTTTCCAAGTGGTTAAATATATAGAAAAGTTGGCTCTAATACCAATTGATGAATACTAAGAGGGGGGGGGGGGTGAATTAGTATGCCAAAAATTACTATACTTAAACACTTTACTATTCTAATAGTAAACTAGTAAAGCAGTTTAGCAAACAAACTGGTTAGCACACATGCAAACGAAATAGCAAATAATGCATTCACCCACAGAAGCACAAACACCATAACACAAAATATTTTGATGTGGAAACCCAAATGGGAAAAACTAGGGTGAGATGAAACTCACAAGTAACTATCTGTAGAATAGGAACCAAACCGATTAAGGTCAGACCGGTTAAGGTCATACAATGTTCTTTACCAGAACAGATCCTATTAGGAATCTCAATCTTTGTTAGGAGATAAGTCTAATTAAGGACTACCTTGCTAGAGGATTTTAGATCCACAGATGTGAACCACCTTGTTAGAGGATTTACAGAAGGCTTTTTGGGCCTACCCGGTTAAGGGCTTCAGACTTGTCAAAGATGTGAGTAATCAACAAGTGAGTGATCTAGCAAATAGCACATATTGTTTGATTAGATCCTTGATAGCTCATTCCTAATGCATTCTAGCATTACTTCAGTCTTCAACACATTCATACTCTACCTTTTTCTCACAAACATGAACTTCTCTTCTATAATCTCACTTACAAAAACTCATCAACCACCTTAAACCCTTGCAACAACCTAAAACCCTAGACATGATGTCCTTATAAAGGAATCCGATTTCATGTCAGTCCAATAGGATTACAATACAATTTCCTAGGTTCAATGCATCTAGACATATTTGGTAACACGACACAAAAAGCACCGCCAGAGTGTCGGCACCGTAGAACAATCGGTGGATGGTAACTCATCGCAAAATGTCAATTGGTAACTCATCTCAGAGTATTACCGGTTCAAACAAAATACTAGTTTAAGCAAAATACCAGTTGCTAGTTTGACAAAAATGAAGACTGGGAAATATGAGTTGTGCCGCTTCGTTCCTTCGTATTGCTTGAGATCCTCGAACCGCTTGGGATCTTCATACCGCTTCAGATCGGTAAACACTTTCTGCAAAACACCGATAGTTTAAGACTATAATACATCATACCGGTTGGAACAAATATCAATTGAGCTTTAACTCATACATACAAAAAGTGATCTCATAGCAAGTGTGTGTCCATTAATGACAATCACAACATAATCATCAAAAATGCCAACAATACGTGGAAAACCTCAAAGAGGAAAAATCATGGTAGGATTTGTTACCCACAATATCAATCCACTGGCCATATGAATAGATATTACAAAATATAGGGGCCTGCACTTGCAGGAAGGCTTACTGCCTAGAGCACACTGCTCAATCACAAAAGGAGCCTCACTGACTACATACAAATCTAGACTACAATCTGAAGAAATGAATGAACTTCTAAGATAGCATCTTCTATGCCTGAATACAGTTCTGGTTAAGCTCTGTTTGTTCCGATCTGAAACCCTAAACCCTTTATCGGAATAACCCTTTACAATAATATCCTCTCATATATAATCTCTCTCATAAATTTTGCATCTACTATCCATCCATATTTGCATCCTTATCCTCATCATCATATATATCAAAATGATCTAATCCAACTGACCTATATACCCTATACAATTTATCATGCCTTATGTTGGCTTACAAAGATAATTATAATATCAATATACGTGTCGGCTAGATAACATAAATACATGAATATCAAAAACAATTGTCGATGCTAGATCCAAAAGATGTCAGCCTCCAATACTAATAACCTTATTCTAAACCATGTCGGCCTGCATTGTCGATAACCAAAGAAATCCTTCCATCTGCCAGTGTCGGTGTTGGTGTCAGTGAAGTGTTTGTGAAGTGCCCGTCGGTACATGACTGAACCAAAATGTGAAGTCAGAATAGATTACCATGTTTCCATCAATGATAACATAGTGAAACCAACCAATTAAGTGTCAATTTCCAACAATCTCCCCCTTTAGCATTGATGGCAACACTCATGTGAAAAATGATCATGGTTTCATCTTGAACCTGCTCCCCCTGAGTTGAATATTCGTCAATACAAAATAATCAATAATTCCATATTTCCATATCTCCCCCTAATGTATACAACTCCCTTTTTATTTTTCACATCTATATCACTCCCCCTTTGACATCCATGCCATCAAAAATTCCAAAAAGAGTACCAAAAATCCAAAACCGGGACTAAGAATGAAAAGACTGTACAATGAATATCCCAAAAATACCTTACCAGAGCTTAATATATTTGAAAATATTCATATATGCCTTCTTCAATAGCTCAATATAAGTATCCCAACTAGATTTGAAAGTGTTAGAAATAGATACAATTCCATTTAGTATATGGGTAAATGACTCTTTCTCATTTAACTCTGTCGGTGTGGGCTTACCAACCATATCCATAGACTCCTTCTTATGTACACTGAGTGAATCCAACCAGGGACTCACCAAACCTCTAAGACTTCTGGCTCTTCTTATGATTTTGTCTTTTTCTTTCTCAAGAATAGAAATTTGGGCTTCCAAAACCAAAATTTGACCATCAATGGATGTAGTCAATGAATTCAATCTATCAAAAGAATTGGCTATACTTGCAATTTTCTCCTGAGAATCCTTAATCTTTTTATCCAAATTAACTGTAAGTACATCTGTGTTACAACATACTCTGTAAATATTTATACACTTCTTTCAACAATTGTTTATCAATTTCAACCTTTCATTAATCTTCTTTCTCTCAGACTCAATCACTTGATCAAATGTAGCTCTTTTTGCCTATGTGAACCTCTCCAATGCTTGTCGGTTTGATATCTGCTACAAGCATTGAAAATCCTTTGAAATGTGTTCAGTGATTATCTTAAGCTTGTTGAATGGGCTCTCTTCTCTATCAATCTTGCACTCTGAGAATAGTCTATGCAAAAAAGTGATAGACTGATCAATAATCCCTTTATCCATAGATCCCTCCTTCATCATTTCTATGCCGCCATCATCATGAGTTCAGTAGAGCTCATCTCGGTTATGCTTTTCTTTTCAACCTGCGAGGTGTCAATTGACAACAATGATGGACTCACTGTCAGTTCCTTGTCGGATTCCCCTTTCTTCTCCTCTGATGTTTTAACCTTTATAGCTTCCTTACTTACACCAGTGGCTTTGCCACTTGGTGCAGTGTCAATAACTATCGGTTCCTCCCTTAGAACTGTAACCTCATCATGTACATTTGTATCCAGAGAACTTTTGTCCTCAACATTAGTATCTTGTACATTATCAACCTTTACACTCTCTGTATTTGTTGGTATCTCAACATTTATTTGTACATTTGTATCTACCGAGGGCTTAATTTCCACTATCTTAATGTTTTTCAAAATTGAGGGTGAAGTACCCATAATACCCTTTCCTTTTCCTTCAACTGGGATTTCTGCAGTATCTTTCTTAGATTCTGGTGAAGTATAAAAGCCACAGTTCTCTTAAAAGAACTTAACCCATGCCATGTGGGTCTCCTTGATTATCTCATTTACCCTTCCTAACATAAGACTGATTATTTTATGTTTGTTGTTAAATATTTTTCTATCTGCCACCTCAAGTGTCCTATCCATCTCCTCTGGAGCAATAGAAACATAAACAAATAACAACTCTTGTATCTTTATATGCTTGTCTTCTTGCATTGCTGATAGTCTTCTAACATCTAACATATCATACAATTCTGTTGGTATTTGGTTTTCAATTTCTATCAAGGCTTTCTTATAAATATCCAAATATAACAATATTGCTTCCTCTACCTCTCTTTGTTCATCATCCTCCAAATGTTCATAATAAAGTTGTACATTATTTAACATACCATCCTTAGTAATCTCATCAACTAACTCTGCACAAGTCTTTGGTGGGATAATAGTTGCATTACCATATTCAATTGTCAGATCAAAGTCATCCTTCTTCTTCCTTCTTCCAATACCAGATGGAGCTGAAGGTGTTACTTTTGGTGCTTTCTTATGTGCCGATAACTTGAATGTAACTTTCCTAGCTGGTTGCTTTTTAGCCTCTACCTTAGTTTCTTATGTTTTCTTCCTTATTACCCTTTTGAAAGTCGGAGGTGTATCATCCTCAAATGTAGACTCTATTGCAATAGGCTCAATGAATACTTTTGGTTCTTTTCTCTTCCCGCCTTTCTCCGGGACAACATCAATCAATGCTTTGATGTCCTTTGAAACCTTTTCTACAAATTTACTTGCCTTTCCTTCCTACTTCTCTCTCTTCTTCCAGTTGAACTCAGTTTCAACCTCTTGTATCTTTTGTTTAGTAATACCACAGGGTTTCTCAACTTCATCAATAGTTACATCAATCAGCATATTTGCATAAGCATCTAAAATATGTGTATCAACTTCATAGCCCATCTCCTCAATCTAGATCTTTCGGGGTTTGACCGCTTCCATGAGTGTTTCATCTTTCTTCATCATGAAGCATATGTCAGTTGAGTATTTCTCAACAATGTGCATAGGAATCTTCTCTCTATATTTCATAGCCTTCTATAATTCCTTAAAATAACCCCATACTTTGTCATCTCTCTGACTACCTAATGTAGCAATAGACTATTTTAGTTGCCTCCCTACCGGGATACCAAATTCCCATTGTCTCTTCCTAAAACTGGGAGTCTCATTGATGAAAAATAGCATTAAATAGACAATTAGGTTACCATACTGGAAAGTCCCTTTCTTTTCTCCTTTAATCTTTCCTAGGTTTATCAACAATTCATCCAACATCCAACCACATAGATCCAATTTCTCATTTTCTCTCATCATCTTATAAGTTGTGTAAATGCAGCAGCTAAAAATAGAATTCAATCAGTTTGATTTAGTTACCTTGTAACCGATGACCATTCTACCGAATCTGATGTCTGTGTTGGTGATAGTACCAATTCTCATAGATCGCCTATCTGAAGTTGCGTCGGTAATCTTGTTGACATGATCATTAGAAACCTTCTTATCTGGATATTGCCCAGCCTGTGGTAAACTAGTGATTGCCCTAATGGCCTCCTTTGAAATCTTATATGGTCTATCTAACCAAATAAACTCTCCATGCACTCTACTCAAAATATACCTAATGATTTCATCTTCAAATTCTGGAATGTCCAGAATGTCGGTAAAACCTAAATCCTCAATGTGCTAGTACTCGAGCTTAATCTTTCTAGAATCTCCTATTTGCTCATTCATGTACATGCTCTTGATATCAGTCATTCCCAAATCCTTAATATGATAATGAATGTAGGCTCTTACATCTTCAACATACACAACTCCTTCCAGAATATGGGAAAAAGTGCCAACCAAATTGTCCAAGGTAGCCATACGCGGATATCGCTTGAAAATCGGCCTAGGATGGTCCTTGACCTCAACTATAGTCAGATTTACAACAAAGATAGGTACAGATGATAATCCCACTTCCATGATTGAAGATAAATACCTGTGAGTCACTGCCAGTGAAAAACCCTAAAGACTTCTTCCAATTGTTGGTGAAATCGCTCAAGAAGATATCTAATTACCCTTAATCGCTATCAATCACTCTTAATGCAAGGTGGTCAAAAATGAAGTAGATTCAACTTTTGATCCTTCAAGAAAAATCCTAATCTTTCATTGACATCAATGACTTTCGGTGAAAGATACCAGATCTCGAACAAAACATATCCATGCCGGATAAGAATCTCCAATGTCTGGAACCTCTTCCTAGGGCATATGCAGCATTTTCATGAATTTTGCCTACCCCTAAGGCATTTTCCTCAGTTATCGGACAAGCTTCCTATCGGTGCAGGAGCAACTTCCTCTACCAGATAAGTAACCGGTGCATTCTCATCTGCAGATTGATCTTCTAACTTCCTGACCCATCTCTGGGTATGATCTTGTCGGATTTCACTAACCTTTTATTTTCCTTTCTCATTTGATCCTCCATTACCAGCCAATGGATTTCTACTTCTACAGAACTTAGAAATATGTCCAACCTCATTACATGCATAACATGTAATATTATTCTTTTGAATTGCTTTGCTAAAACCAGTATAATTTCTTGACTTGCATTGATTAGCCATATGTCCAAATTTTCCACATGCATAACATTTTACATTCATTCTGCAATATTCTATTTTATGACCATTCTTACTACATTTAGAAAATTGACCGAGAGCAAAATTATTGTTCTGATTTACTCTATTTCTACATTGCCTAGCCATGTGACCAAATTATTGCAAACAAAGCATCTACCATTAAATTTATAAACATTGAACTACCTTACTGGTGCCTTATGGTTTTGATCTTCATTAGAAATATAGGAACTCTGTCCTTGGTTCAAATTCAAGTCCACTGGAATATCCATTTTGTCTTTGTCTCTCCAATAACTCATCTAGCTGTGTTGAACTAATCTTGAATTTTTCTTTATACTCGCAATAGTCAAATCATCTCTCATAATTATCATTTGTCTCTCAAGCTCTTGTTCCTTACTCAAGGATTATACTAAATTAGTTCTCAACATATCATTCTCATGAACCAACCTACCACATTCTTCAAATTTGTTCTTTAGAGATACAACAAGATTTTCTTCCTTTTTCTTTCGGTCCTCAATCTCTTTAGACATTTGCATAGTTATAGCTTGCATTTAATTTCTCATGACCATGTTCTCTTGACTCAGCTTCTGACATTGTTCCTTAAGTGCATCTTTCTCTTCATCATCCTTATTTTACAAAAGTTCCTTCCTCCTAGCTTGAATAGATGGCAACCTCTCTTGAAGGACAAGAATGAATTCTTGAGCAGAATTCAATTTATTTTGTAGCTTTAAGTTCTTCATCCTTTCAGCATCATAATCTTCAATTTCCATCTCAAGTTGCTTTTCCAAACCCATATCCATGGATTCCGAATTCAGGATCCTCCTCAAGCTGTTAAACTTCCTCCAAGGCACAAGGCTCTGATACTAATTGTTGGAATCCAAGAACAGTGAGAGGGAAGGTTGACTCAGTGTTCTACCAGAATGATCAATTTTAACCTTATTAAAGCATGCATACGCCAACCGGTATACCAGTACATATAGAATTGAAAGAAGTAAAGAAACCAATAAGCCAATCACATAAATGAATACCATAACACACAGTGTTATACATGGAAAACCTCAAAGAGGGAAAACCACGGTGGGATTATTGACCCACAATATCAATCCACTAGCCATATGAAGAGATATTACAAAATATAGGGGCCTGCACTTGTAGGGAGGCTTACAAACTAGAGCACACTGCTCAATCACAAAATGAGCCTCACTGACAACATACAAATCCAAACTACAATCTAGAGAAATGAATGAACTACTAAGATAGCATATTCTATGCTTGAATAAAGTTTGGATTAAGTTCTATTTGTTCCAGTCTAAAACCCTAAACCCTTTACCGGAATAACCATTTACAATAATATCCTCTCATACATAATATCTCATATATTTCACATATGCTATCCATCCATATTCGCATCCTTATCCTCATCATAATATATATCAAAATGATCTAATCCAACTGACCTATATACCCTATATAATTTATCATGCCTTATGTCGGGTTACAAAGATAATTACAATATCAATATACATGTCGGCTAGATAGCATAAATACATGAATATCAAAAATAATTGCTGATGTCGGATCCAAAAGATGTCAGCCTCCAATACCAATAACCTTATTCTAAACCATGTCAGCTTGCATTGTCGGTAACCAAACAAATCCTTCCATCCCTTCGGTGTCAGTGAAGTGTTTGTGAAGTGCCTACCACTACACAACTGAACCAAAATTTGAAGCCGAAATAGATTACCATGTTGCCATCAATAAAAACATAATGAAACCAACCAATTGACTATCAATTGCTAACAAATTTATTCTATGATGTTGTAGTTACACAGTTCGAGTAGATGGTTCCTATGCCATGGGATGTATTAAGAGATGTGGTTGACACATGTACATATGCAGAGTGTGATGCCTATTTTGCAGCACACCCAGTACCAAGGTTGATAGATCTAGATGAGCCTATGGTAGCATAGGATGATGATGATGATGATGAGGATGATGAGGACAAGGGTGGAGGGAGATGGAGGAGGTAGAGGAGAGGAGAAACGAGGAGGGTGGTGAGGGTTAGGGGTGGAAAGAGAGATGCTTGAGAGAGGGCTTAAGAGAGATAGGATCCATAGGGAGGGAGACCATAGAGACCACCAAGGGGTAGAGGAGGAAAGGTCTTACAAGTTGGTGGACAAATACAGGGACAGGCTAGGCAGGAGGAGGGTGCCCAAGGTGGAGATGAGGAGTAGGATGAGCTTGTTACAAGAGATTGCAAAAAGAAAGGACAATGAAATCGAGGATCTTGAGAGAGACGTGACTCGATTGAGGTGACAGTTAGCAAAGATGCAGAGGGAGAGGGATCAGGCCATCTAGAGGTACACTGAGACTTAGGAGGCCCTGAGGGGAGGTAGTAGAGCACCTGAGGACATAGGGGTTGGATACGCATATGTCCTATGGGAAAGAGAGGAGATAGCATATTGGAGAGATATGTACTATGCAGCTATTCCTCCAGAGAGCTAGGAGCTTCAAGAGAGCTTCTAGGATGAGTACCACAGGGGGGAGAGACAGATGACAGGAATCCAGTGGTGGGATTATGGGTCCACCTACACCACTAGGAGGAGGAGATAGAGGAGATGATCCTAGAGTAGGGACTTTGAGAGCTCAGATTCATTTGAGGCCAACTGGCTCTGAGGGAGGGAGTTCATCATAGCTCTCTTAGATTTAGTTTTTGTATCAGTATTTTATATGATGATGTAGACACCTTTAGGTGATTTTGTATCCTTATGAGGTATTGACATCATTATATCATGACACATTTTTATTTTATATATATATATATATATGAGATGACTCATTCCTTGCGGCAACTATATGCATGTGCTCCTATGTGTTTGTGCTTTTGTATGTTGATGCAGTTTATGTATGCATGTTCTTATAATGATCTTGTGATGCTTATGATGATGTTATGATACTTATGGAAGTAAAATATATCCATGATGATATGAAATATGTTTTTGTTCTTTTTCTATTTTATATGCTTATGCAAATGTGGATGTACTATATGTGGATGGATGTATGGTTATTATCATGCTATAATTATTTACATAATGAGAATGCAAATGTATATATGATATGCTAATCAATGGTGTGTGCAAGATGTGATGTAATTATGATTTCTAGATGTATGTATGAAATGAGATATGCTAACATGTGTTGATGCAGGTGTAAACTACATAAAATGTAGATATTTTTGGTGTGTCATTATACTCAATCATGTGATAGCGGGCTACATGAACTCAGGGAAGGACAATGGAGGTTAATCATGAAAGGAGGATGGAAGATAGAAGATATGGAAGTGAAAGAACTTCTTATGCTTTATCATTATTGAGCTTTATTGTGGAAAATAGGTTATGACAATCGAGGTATATATTTGACCCAAAAAGTCATTGTACCCGTTTGCATGGAGATCAGACAGTTGCAAACAAGGAATGCCTCAGTTCACACTAGACTCACATTGTCCTCATATCCTTCAACAAGTTATAGCATTGCTAAGAGACAATCCACAGATATCAAAACAATAGTAGGTGAATCATATCCCATCCTCGCTTTTCTAGTCAAAGACATCCTAGAGATATAATCTGTAGTTAGAGACATTCCGAAAAAGCTAAAAGACATGTCACCAAAAGACAAAATCAAAAGAAAACCAAGACTTAACACCAAAACACAATCAAGTCTTCAAGTTATTTGTATTTCTTTCCACATATGTTAACATGTTTGATTTAGTCACAATTTTATCATCCCAATAAAGGACAAATCATATTGAAAACCATGTTGCTGCCAAAGTTTGTTGAAAGATTTTATTTGTTGAAAGCCCACTGTTGATTGCGTCTCATCTGAAACTGACTGAATCCATGAAAATGATACCTTATTTCAAAGAAGAATGGATCTTTATTGTGGATTGGTGATTCAAATGACTTATTATTGCGGATTGTGTACAAAAAGAAGAAGGAATGAAAAGACGATACTCCTCAAAATATGTGATGCTCAGGGTACCACTTCCATCACTAGATTTAGGATTTTGCCCCAGTTATAGATTGGACCTGATTTATTATGGAAGTAAAGGGTGAAAAAGGGAGGTTTATTATGAATGGCTAACAAATCTTAGGCAGATCAATAACAAGCCATGATGGGAATAGGTAAATTTATTATGGATGGATAGGTTGTGAATGTGTGCAAAGTGAAAGGATAAGATTGAATCTTGAAGGAGGGAGGAGCAATGTCTCTACACATGGCGTTGGTAACCCGATTCTCACCATGGTACTTTCCTAGGGTGCCACCGAAGTGCTTTTCATCGTTGGACGAATTTATTTCTCTTTACTTTTTTTTATTTTTCAATTTTTTCTGTGTCACAAGGCACCTATTTGCCAAGTTTTCACCAGGTAACAATTTTTCTATTTTTATGATTTTCTCTGTATTTTTTATTTTTTTTATTTTTGAAATTAGGATATTTTGAAGAGCTATGTGTAAAATGTTGGTATTTTGGTATGGTTTTGTCATTGATGTCAACACCTACTGAATATAAGCACTTTGAAGATCCAGCAACATTCATCGGCAAGCAAGTAAACTATGCAATAGTTACTGGTATATGGTTCACCGGCAAGATATATTGTTCACCGGTACCTGGAATGATATGGAAGACACTTGGTAATGTCGAAGGCATCGTGTGGATACTTTTTTTTGAAGAATTAATCATTGGTATATTCATATTTGCATATTTGCTTTTACCGGCAAATAGGTCCAGGTTATCTAGGGTTACACCGGCAGGTTTATCTTTTCCAGATCAGCATGGCACGCTATGGAGATGATTTATTATTGTTGTAAATGCATTTAGCAAACATGTTTAATCAGTTATTGCATCGGATATTATATTGTATAAAAATGTTTTATCGTAATATCTTGTAGAGCCGACCTACTAAAATTGGTCTTAGGGTATGGTATAAATGTAAGATCTTATTTGTAAGATCAAGTGTGGAATGTGAAAAAGAATTGAGTGAAGATATATGTAAGATCAAGTAGGGATATACATGAAGACATCATTTGAAGGTGAAGTTAGGTTTTTGTAGAAGCATATTAGCATTACATCGGTACTGAATCCAGCATATGAAGATGCTATTTTGTGCAATACATTCTTATTGGAGTTAACCATCTAGTTGTAGTCAGTGTGACTCCCATTTTGTGATTGAGCAGTGAGCTCTAGGCTGTTGGCCTTTCTGCATGTGCAGACCCCATTTATGTACACTTACTATCTGCAGTAGTATCATCTGATTGTGGGTAAGGTTTCCCACCATGGTTTTTCCCCTTACAGGGTTTCCACGTACAAATATTGGTGTTATGTGTTGTGGATGACTTTATGTTTATATTTCATGCATTAATCCTTACCGATATAGCAATTTACTGTTAACACTATCTACCGGCATACTTAACTAGTTTACCGGTATTAAGCATTAAGTTGGTTAATTAGTTTTTGGTTTGAATTAATTAGACAACTGATTCACCCCCCCCTCTCAGTTGTCTCCGGGACCTAACAATTGGTATCAGAGCTTAGTCCTCTTTTGCAGAAGTTTAACAACTTGAGGAGATCCAATGTCTACTAATTATTTCAGGAAGGACAGTCCTAAACTTGATGGAACCAACTATGGTATATGGAAGATCAGAATGGAGACACATCTGAATTGCATTGGTAAAGACATCTAGGAAGTTACTAAGAATGGTTATACTGCTGCTGTAGTTGGTCAGAATGCTCCAACTACCTTAGCTAAAGATGAAGAAAATGATTGCAAAGCAAGAGAAGCACTTTTGAGTGCATTATCAAATCAACAAGTCATGGGATTATCAGATAGGTCTACTGCTAAAGCTATTTGGGATCACTTGGAAACACTAAATGAAGGATATTCCATAATCAAAATTGCAAAACTTGAAAGCTTTCGAGTCAGGTATGAACATCTAAAAATGGAAGAAGATGAAAGGATTTCTACTTTTATGGAAAGAGTAAATGAAATTGTTTTGGGTATTAAATGTTGTGGAGGAACCTTGAGTGAGGATGAAATTGTTTCAAAAATCTTAAGAGGTTTTCCACCAGCATATAAAATGAAGGTTACTGCTATAAATGAGTTAAGAACAATGCCTAATACATCAGTAACTAGGGATACCTTGATTGGAAAACTTTCAGCCTTTGAAATTAAGGAATTTGGTCCTATTGCTACTATAAAAATTGATTTGGCCTTTAAAGCATCAACATCATCTGCTCCATCATTTGACAAATCAGACTGGAGAGCCTTTTATGCAAGAGAACTTGAAGAATCTAGAAAGGAGAATGAAGAGCTTGAAGAACTTGAAGCACTATTTGCAAGGAAAATGCCAAAAGGTCCAACTGGAAGTAAGTATGAAGGTAAAGCACCCTTTAAATGTTTTAACTGCAATATGATTGGTCATATGGCTTCAAGATGCCCTGATAGACATGCTAGACTAAGAGAAGAAGCTAGAAGAACATACAAGCCTAATCCTGAATATAAGAGATACAGATTTAAAAAGAACAAAGATAAATCTTGTTACATTGTTGATGAAGGTGTGATTGATGACTCTGATGAGGATCCAGTAGACAACGAATGGGTTTTTGTTGCTATAACAGAAGATCAATCGGCACCTACTACTCAATAGGTAGAACAAGCCCTAGTAGCTAAAGTTGAAGCAAAGGATGAATGGATCATTGACTCAGCATGCTCACATCATATGACTGGAGACAAAGGTAAATTCTTGAACTTTCAAGAATACAATGGAGGTTTAGTAAGATTTGGAGATGACAAAGCCTGTTCAATCAAAGGTAAGGGTTCAATATCTCTTGATGGTAAGCATAACACTGACAATGTCTACTATGTTGAAGGAATAAAGAATAATCTTTTAAGTGTTGGTCAATTAGTTGAGAAGGGATTTCAATTACAATTTAAAAATGGAAAATGTAAAATCATGAATAGAACTGGTTTGGAAATTACAACCGGTAATCAGACTAGAGGCAATATCTTTCATTTGAATAACAGTGAAAAGGCATGCTTAATTGCACATATAGATTAAAGTTGGTTATGGCATAAGAGATTATGTCATGTAAACTTTGATTGCATGGTAAAAATCGGTACTTCTAAGGCAGTTAGAGATCTACCTAAAATTGTGAAACCTCATAATACAATTTGTAAGGAATGTCAATTTGGAAAACAAGTTAGAGCTAGTTTCAAAAGTATTCCAAAAAAATCCAATAATGCTCTTGATTTAATTCACACTGATTTATGTGGTCCAGCCAAAACTAGAAGCTTACAAGGTGATAGATATTTCATGCTAATTATTGATGATTATTCTAGAATGTGTTGGGTTACTTTTCTCAGAGAGAAATCAGAAGCACTTGGAAAGTTCAAACTATTCAAAGCAATGGTTGAATATGAAACCGGTAAGAAAATCAAATGTTTAAGATCAGATCAAGGAGGAGAATTCACATCTAAGGACTTTAATACATTCTATGAAGTGAATGGAATCAGAAGATAGTTATCAGCACCTTGGACACCACAGCAGAATGGAGTTGTTGAAAGGAAAAACAGAACTATCTTGGATGCAGCTAGAAGTATGTTATCAGAAGCAAATCTACCACATGTGTATTGGAGAGAAGTAGTTAGCACTGCTGTCTATACATTCAACAAAGTTCACATCAAAGGTGAAACTGGTAAGACCCCTCATAAACTATGGTTTGGTAATACTCCTACTCTTAAGTATTTCATAATTTTTGGAAGTAAATGTTATATTAGAAGAGATGAGTATATTGGCAAATTTGATCCTAGAAGTGATGAAGGAATATTTCTTGGTTATTCATCTAAGAGCAAGGCATATAGATGTTTTAATAAGAGATTGTAGAAAATTGTTGAGAGTACAAATGTAAAGATTGATGAACAATTTAGAGGAACTTCAAGATATATAGACTCTGCACCGGCAACAAAAATTGTGACAAATGAACCTATACTGAATCCACCAGTACAGAATGAAGATCCAGTTACCCTAGTATCATCGGAAGATTCCACAATAATTGAAGAACAACAACAAACTAAGACATCCCAGTATGCAAGATTGAATCATTCTAAAGATCAGATAATTGGAAACAAATTTAAAGGAGTTATGACAAGAGGAAGATTGGCAAATGAAGAGGTATGTCTTATTTCTCAAATTGAACCATCATCTATCAATGAGGCATGTGAAGATAAATTTTGGATTAAAGCTATGGAAGAAAAATTCGGACAAATTGAGAAAAATAATACTTGGACATTAGTTCCCTGGCCTAAAGATAAAAATGTAATTGGAACCAAATGGGTATTTAGAAACAAACTTAATGAAGATGGTAAGGTTGTCAGAAATAAAGCAAGACTAGTGTGTAAGGGATATTCTCAGAAAGAAGGAGTTGATTACAATGAAACCTTTGCACCGGTAGCCAGAATTGAGGTAGTTAGATTATTTTTGGCTTTTGCAACTCACAAGGACTACAAAGTTTATCAAATGGATATTAAATGTGCATTTTTGAATGGAGATCTTGAAGAAGAAGTATATATTGAACAACCTGATCAATTTTCTTTGACAGATGACAATGATATGGTTTGCAAGTTAAGAAAAGCTCTATATGGATTGAAACAAGCCCCAAGAGCTTGGTATGCAAGGTTGGATAAGTATCTTTTAAAGATTGGTTTTACTAAAGGAAATGTAGATAGCAATTTATATTACAAAATAACTAATGATGACATCTTGATTATTGAAGTATTTGTTGATGATATAATCTTTGGAGGAGAAGATGGATTATGTAAGGAATTTTCTCTTGAAATGCAGCAAGAATTTGAAATATCTATGATTGGAGAAATAAAACTCTTTTTAGGTTTGCAGATTTCTCATACTGATAAAGGTATATTTATGAGTCAATCCAAGTACTTGAAAGAATTGCTAAAGAAATTTGGGATGGAGAACTCTAAACCTGTAAGCACACCTATGACTACAAATGACAAATTATCTCAAAGGGATGAATCTACACCTGTTAATCCAACTAGATACAAATCTATGATAGGAGGTTTATTGTATTTGACACAAACCAGGTCTAATATTATGAATGCAGTATGTATTGTTTCTAGATTTTAGAGTAATCCTAGGGAAAATCATGAATCAGCAGTAAAAAGGATTTTCTGGTACTTATCAATTTTTAAATCAAGGCACAACAAATCTTGGATTATGGTATCCTAAAGATGAAAATTTTGATCTATGTGCATACACATATGCAAATTAGGCAGGAGATATAGATGATAGAAAAAGCACCACAAGAAGAGCATTCTTTCTTGGAAAGAGATTAGTTTCTTGGTTGAGTAAGAAACAGAGTTGTACATCTTTATCAACAATAGAATCAGAATATGTTGCAACAACAACTAACTGTACACAGGTATTATGGCTTAAGCAAATGTTGAAAGACATAAAGGTAAAATGCAAGGAACCCATTACTATATACTGTGATAACACTGTAGCAATTGATATATCTAAAAATCTGGTATTACATTCTAAAACAAAACATGTTTCTATCAAACTGAATTTTCTAAGGGAAAAAGTTGAAGAAAAAGAGATAAAACTGGTTTATGTGAATACTAAAGAATAGCTTGCAGATATTTTCACAAAACCTTTACCTAAGGAGACTTTTGAATATCTCAGAGATCATCTTGGAGTCATACCAAAACCGGTAGAGACTTAGACAGTTGATGATTGTCATCAACCGACAGAATTAAAAAGACAAATCTTTTATTCCAGTATTTGATGAGGAAGCTACTTCTCAGGGGGAGTAGTTGGTATTTTGTATGAACTTGACTTTGGAATTTGATGTCAAAGGGGGAAAGATATCTATGGAAAAACACATTATCCTTTAAGGAGAGATTGGTATTGAAAATAAATCTTTGGATAAACACATGTTACTCCTAGGGGGAGAAATGGAGATTGTTGGTTTTTGTATTTGGCATTTCTGTTTTGGCACTTTGATGGTTTTTCCATCTTGTGTTGCCATCAATGACAAAGGGGGAGATTGTTGGTATTTTGGTATGGTTTTGTCATTGATGTCAACACCTACTGAATATAAGCACTTTGAAGATCCAGCAACATTCACCAGCAAGCAAGTAAACTGTGCAACAGTTACTGGTATATGGTTCACCGGCAAGATATATTGTTCACCGGTACCTGGAATGATATGGAAGACACTTGGTAATGTCGAAGACATCATGTGGACACTTTGTTTTGAAGAATTAATCATTGGTATATTCATATTTGCATATTTGCTTTTACCGACAAATAGGTCCAGGTTATCTAGGGTTACACCGGTAGGTTTATCTATTCCAGATCAGCATGGCATGCTATGGAGATGATTTATTATTGTTGTAAATGCATTTATCCGACATGTTTAATTGGTTATTGCATCAGATATTATATTGTATAAAAATGTTTTATTATAATATCTTGTAGAGCCGACCTACTAAAATTGGTCTTAGGGTATGGTATAAATGTAAGATCTTATTTGGAAGATCAAGTGTGGAATGCGAAAAAGAATTGAGTGAAGGTATATGCGAGATCAAGCAGGGATATACACGAAGACATCATTTGAAGGTGAAGTTAGGTTTTTGTAGAAGCATATTAGCATTACACCGGTACTGAATCCAACATATGAAGATGCTATTTTGTGAAGTACATTCTTATTGGATTTAACCATCCAACTGTAGTCAGTGTGACTCCCATTTTGTGATTGAGTAGTGAGCTCTAGGTTGTTGGCCTTTCTGCATGTGCAGACCCCATTTATGTACACTTACTATCTGCAGTAGTATCATCTGATTGTGGGTAAGGTTTCCCACCGTGGTTTTTCCCCTTATAGGGTTTCCACATACAAATATTGGTGTTATGTGTTGTGGATGACTTTATGTTTATATTTCATGCATTAATCCTTACCGATATAGCAATTTACTGTTAACACTGTCTACCGGCATACTTAACTGGTTTACTGGTATTAAGCATTAAGTTGGTTAATTAGTTTTTGGTTTGAACTTATTAGACAACTGATTCACCCGCCCCTCTCAGTTGTCTCTGGGACCTAACATAAAACCTATGAAGGTGCATTTTGTTGATAGGATCTTGCAAAGGTTCTCCATCTGGTGCTGAGAGTTGATATGCACCCGATCCATAGACTATTGTAATGATAGAAGGACCAAGCCAATTTAGTTCAAACTTGCCCTTCTTCTCTCGGTCTTGTTGATTTTTAGGATTCTCTCTCAATACTAGGTCACCTACCTCAAATGCGCGAGGATTTACCTTATGATTGTAGTTGTGACTCATTCTTAGTTGATAAGCCTTAAGATGATTAAAAGCAATTTATTGTTGCTCATCCAATAATTCTATCTCCTGTAAGCAGGAGACCGTGTAATCTTCATCATTGATTATATCGCGTAAAGAGACTCACAAGGATGGTAGCTCGACCTCAATAGGAAAGATAACTCCAGCACCATAAACAAGTGAATAAGGGGTGGCTCCATTAGGTGTACAAACACTTGTGTGATAAGCCCAAAGTGTGGGGTTGAGTTGGATGTGCCAATTTCGGCCAATGTCATCAACTGTCTTTTTGAGGATTCTGAGAATGTTTTTGTTAGATGCCTTAGCTTGACCATGTTGGCATATGTGCAGAGTTTGATGACATGACAATATTATATGATTATGATTGATGTCAATATGTTGAACAGTGAACTGGTACGATGTAGTAAACCAGTATATGTGAAAAAGTGAAAGGAACCAATATGATGTAGTGAACCAGTATATGTAAAAAAGTGAACCAGTATGTTGGAATGTGAACCAGTATATGGAATGTTTTGTATCAAGGCTTCATATGGTATGACTAGTGGTTGATAGTCTTAACTTCAGGGTTTCCGATTGAATTTTTCCAAGCTTGTGTGATTCAACCGATGAAGTTGTGTGATGAGTTAGCATTGTAATGGAGAATAGATAGTGTTGCCAAGTCAGCATTGTATGCGTAAAGGATCTTGCATGAAGGAGATTGATACTATCTACCTCGAGAATATGCAAAGTCTCTATAAATGGTGGAGAACGCGTGATGGGTTATCTACCTCCAAAAAGTGGTGAAAAATGAATGATGGAGAATGACTTGAGATCTATTCAAGACCGTTGTATTCAATGCAAAGTGTTCAATGGTCAGGATTGAACCGACTAAATTGCTTAACCTAAATGTTTAGGGTTTAGGGTTTATGCTACCGACCTATCTACTTCCTATAAGGTCAATGTTGTGTTTCATGTTGAATTTATTGGCAAATGTTGTGTGTGTATCTAAGAGCAGAGATATGTGATTCTTGTCAGACCAGATAAGTGAATAGATACCTGCAAAGTGTGATTGCAGAAGGAAGGAACTGAAGCAGATCTACATTGGCATAGAGTGTTGTTACCAGATCCTTGTAATACTTGTTGATCTCTATCCACTTCAACAGTTGGAAAATCCCTTAACAGGGTAGCTTTAACCAGCTTGTTGTAAAGCTTTAATAGGGTGACTCAAAATCATTGAGTTCTTGAAATCCTCTAACAAGGTAACCTTTGACAGGGTTTAACCCTTAACTGGGTATTTAGCCATCCCTTAACCGGGTGATCCCTAGCAGGATCGGTTCCTAACAGAACCTATTGTAACAGTCTTTAACCAGACTAGGGTCCTAACAAAGCAGACTTCAAAAGAGTTCAAAGAACAACTTGTGGGTATCCATCCCCACCGTGGTTTTTCCCAGTTGGATTTCCACGTGAAAAATATGTGTGTCATGGGTGATGTGTTTTCATGTGATGCTTTGTTATTTTCTATCAAGTGGTAAATCATGTTGAACTAGCATATTATTATATTTCTTATTGTAGAATACCAGTGTATGCATATGGGTGAAGTAGAAGTAAGATGTTAGATTGAGTGGAAAGCTAAGTATTACTAGTTTAGGTCCTTCATCGTCTCACTATGTTTAACCGGTAGTAATTTGGTTTAGACCAGTGTTAGTGATTCTCAATCAAGTGCACTGTTTGTAGTCAAATCAGTTCAGGAAGAGTGATTTTTGTTTGTATTGATTCACCCCCCCCTCTCAGTACTAGTTTGGTACTAACTGTTCATCGTTTATTCATCAATTGGTATCAGAGCATCCTCCAGGTCCTCTGTGTTGTAAGCTTAACTGCTGGAGGGAAAGATCCTAGTCTAATGATGAAGAGGGAAGGTCCAAAGTTCAATAGAAATAACTTTGAAATATGGAAGGAAAGAATGAAGATATACATCAAAAGCATGGGTGCTCAACACTGGAGCTATGTTGAGAATGCTTATGTAATCCCTACCGGTACTCTCACCAATGATCAAAAGAGAGATTCAAGAGAACGGGCAAGTCATGGAAGCCATAATCAGCAGTTTATCTGACATTGAGTTTATTGATGCTCAAGATAAAGAAAATCCCAAAGAAGTATGGGATGCACTTGAGAATATTTATGGCGTTGATGAGCATGTAAAACAAGCTAAGGAAGAAAGTCTTAGGGGAAAGTTTGAAGACATGCGGTGTTACTACTTATCAAATTGCCATTAGTTTCATATCCAAAGTCAGACTATATTCTAGTCGGTTAGTATTACTGAATCATGCAATCGGTACACACAAAGAAGTCGGTATGAATAGTCTAGTCGGTTACTGAAGAAAGCAGTCACAGAACACAGTATTCACCGAGCTGTTTACTGAGTAAAGGTTCATGGCTACCGAGTGGTATAATTAACTCACTGAGTTGATATTCACCGAGTAAAACGTCTTACTAGATACATTGAACCTAGACATGCACATGAAAACGTGTTATAAGATTGAGGCACATCTAACCATTTTTGCATTGGAAATTGCACTAGGAGATTGTGTATGATTACAAGATCAATCTAACCTATGAGATATTTTGTTTAATCAAAGAATATTTTTGTAAGATTGAAGCAATGAATCAGATCACTGCTGTAAGAGATCTATATATACAACATGATTCTAGGGTTAGATATATGACATGATATGATGTGATAAGAGATGCAATGAGATAGCAGTGTGTATGCATGAAGGAAGACTGTTATAGAGACACAGAGAGGTCACCGAGAAGGTTATCAGTGAACAGTCAAAGAACAAAATAAACAGAAGGGTTTACTGAGTTTCATTATGGGTTACCGAGGTATGCTACAAGCTAGGTAATCTTATTCAAAGCACATAGAATCTGCTTTAGCATTTCAGATGTAAAGTTGCAGATATTTGTAATGATTATATTGTAATATTTTGAAGTTGTAAGAGAAACCTTTAACAGGGTAAAAGACTCTAACCAAGTCTATAAATTGTAAATCCTTTAACCAGGTGCTACAATTATATAGTGTTGTATAAATCCTTTAGTAAGGTAGATCTAACTGATCTTAATACTCCTAACAGGGTTAGCTATTAGAAATAGCTAAATGTAGCTCTAACCGAGCATTCTCTATTATTGCAGTAGTGAAGTTGTGGGTGCCATCCCCACCATAGTTTTTCTCTCTAAACAAGAGTTTCTGCGTGACCAAAATATATGTGTTATGGAGTGAATCATGTATGAATGTTATCTGTTGATTATAGTTTTGTTTTATGTTACTGCACTATTCTGTTTATGCATAATAGTAAGGTTATTACAAAAGAAAAGTTTTGGAGTACTGATTCACCCCTCCCATCTCAGTACATTAGCTTTCTATATTGGGCCTAACATGCGGATGGTTGAAGGAGAGACCATTCAACAATATAGAATAAGAATCAAAATGGTTGTAGGAGATATCAAGAGTGGAAGTGGTAAAATAGAAGATTCCACTATTGTTAGCAAAGTTCTGAGATCCTTATTACCGGTTTATGAAATAAGGGTTATTGTTATTCAAGAATTGAGGTCTATAGACAAGACAAAGGTATCTCTGGACTCCATCATTGTAAAGTTGATAGCCTATGAGATAAATAATTATGATGGTAGTATTCAGAAGACTGAATCAACCTTTAGAGCATCTGTTGCACCATCTAGAAAAGGCAAAGAAGCTAGTACTAGTGGTGAACCAAGACAAAGCAGAGAAATGGATGATGAGGAGATCCTGCTAGAACTTGAAGCTCTTCTTGCCAAGAGTCTTCCTAATGGAACGGGTAAATACATAGGTAAGATTCCTTTGAAATTCTCTTCTTGTAACCGGATAGGACACATTGTTGTAAATTGCCCTAATGGTGATAACAAGGACAAACTAGAGAGGTTCAAGAAGTTCAAAAGAGGAAACCGGAGAAACTGTTTTGTAGCAGTTGATGAAGGTGTCACTGATAAAGAATCAGAAGATGAAAAAAGTGAAGATACTATGTTTGTGGTAGTCAAGGAAGATGTGTCAGACAAGAAGGCTCTTGTCTCCCAACTTGATAATTCTAATGAGTGGATCATTGACAATGGGTGTTCTCACCATATGACTGGTGACCAGAGTAAGTTTCTATCTCTGGAAGAGTATGATGGTGGTGTGGTCCGTTTTGGCAATGATGCACCATGTATGGTAAAAGGAAGAGGGTCTATCTCTCTAAAAGGAAAAAGTAGTGCTGATAATGTGTATTGGGTAGAAGGTCTCAGACACAACCTTTTGAGTGTTGCTCAGTTGAATGACAATGGACTCACTCTGGAATTCAAAAAGGGAGTGTGCAAAATCAAAGGAAAGAATGGTGAACTGATGGCCACCGTTATGCAGACCAAAGGAAACCTATTTTAGCTGAATACAAATATCAGTACATGTCTTATGGCTAAGTTTGATGATAGCTGGATATGGCATAAGAGACTCTTGCATGTAAATTTTGATAACATGGTGAAGGCCAGTAAGATCAGGGCAGTTAGAGGATTGCCTGTGCTGAGAAAACTGGAAAATCCTTTTTGTAGAGAATGTCAACTAGGGAAAATGTCTTCCTCAACCTTCAAAGGTAAATCTTTCACCACAGACAATTTACTTAATCTTGTGCATACTGATTTGTGTGGTCCTATGAAAACTAGGAGTGTGCAGGGAGATAGGTATTTTATGATTCTTACTGATGATTTCTCAAGAATTATGTGAGTCACATTCTTGAAGGACAAGTCTGAAGCCTTTGGAAAGTTCAAAGCCTTCATAGCACTGGTAGAAAGAGAAAGTGGTAAGAGAATCAAATGCCTTAGAACTGATCAAGGTGGAGAATTCACTTACGGTGAATTCAATAAATACTATGAAGAGAATGGCATCAAGAGGCAACTGTTTTCCCCTTGAACTCCACAGCAGAATGCCTTGGTAGAGAGGAACAACCAGACTGTGGTTGAAGTAACTAGAACTATGTTGATCCAAGGGAAGGTTGCTCACACCTTTTGGAGAGAAGTGGTGAGCACTGCAGTCTGTACAATGAACCAGGTACTCATCAAAAAGGGTAAGGATAAAACACCTTATGAGTATTGGACTAGTAAGACACCAGTGGTAAGCTACTTTAGAGTGTTTGGTAGAAAATGTTATATCAAGAGGAGTGAACATCAGAGAAAGTTTGATGCTAAATGTGATGAGGGAATATTCCTAGGGTATTCCACCAAGAGTAAAGTTCTCAAGTGTTTTAACAATAGGACTCAGAGAATTGTTGAAAGCATCAATGTTAGAGTTTATGAAACCTCTGAGAAATCTGAGAAAATCGGCAATGAGCAAGTAGGAGATAAATCGGTAGTAACCTTCTGGGAACCGATTGCAAAACAACCTAGTACCAGTAAATGTGTTCCTACACTAGTAAATGTTGATGCTGATGAAGATGAGGATGATGAAGAAAAGCAAGAGGAATCTATTAAGATCATCCCTAGGTATGTCAAGCTGAATCATGATCCAAGACAGATCATAGGAGATAAGGATGCAGGAATTCTTACAAGGAGAAAGGTCAGAGAAAGTTCTTGTATGATCTCTAAATTTGAACCTAAATCATTTAAAGAGGCACATAAAGATGAAGACTAGACCAAGGCAATGGAAGAGGAAATTGACTAGATAGAAAAGAATGGTACATGGTGGACTTGGTACCCAGACCAGAGTATAAAAATGTCATTGGCACCAAATGGGTCTTCAAAAATAAGTTGAATGAAGATGGCACAGTGGTAAGAAATAAAGTCAAACTAGTATGTAAAGGATATGCCCAAGAAGAAGGAGAAGACTATGGAGAAACTTTTGGTCCTATAGCCAGATTGAAAGGAGTTCGTATGCTTCTTGCATATGCAGCATTTAAAGGATTCAAATTATATCAAATGGATGTAAAATCTGCATTCCTAAATGGTGTACTTGAAGAGGAGGTATATATAGAGAAACCGGATGGGTTTGCCCTATCAAAAGATAGTGACATGGTGTGTAGGCTACATAAAGTCGTGTATGGACTAAAGCAGGCACCTAGAGCATGGTATGAACGCTTGCACTCCCATCTTGTGAAGATTGGATTTGAAAGAACAAGTGAAGATAGCAATATCTACTTGAAATCAGAAGGAGAACATATTCTAATTTGTGAAGTATTTGTTGATGACATAATATTTGGTGGAGATGACAAGATGAGTCATGACTTTACAGATAGGAATTTGAGATGTCACTCATAGGGGAGATTAAGTTCTTCATTGGACTACAGATTCAACAAATGAAAGATGGAATCTTTATCACTCAATCCAAGTATATCAAAGAGGTATTGAAGACCTTTAGCATGGAAGATAGCAAACCGGTTAGTACACCAATGGTGACCAGATGTAAATTATCAAAAGAGGATAACTCAGCGTTGGTAAATGAGAAGGAATACCGATCAATGATTGGTAAGTTGCATTATGTAGTACATAGCAGACTGGACATTGCACATGCAGTGGGCATTATTGCACGGTTCTAGAAAAGCCCAAGAGAATCCCACTTGGTTACAGTCAAGCGGATTCTTAGATATCTGAAGGGAACTATTGATTATGGATTATGGATTATATTATCCATATAGTAATGATTTCAACCTGAGAGTGTTCACAGATGTTGATTGGGTTGGTAATGTGGACGATTGGAAGAGCACAACTGATGGTGCATTCTTTCTCAGTGGTAGACTGGTCTCATGGATGAGTAAAAAGTAGAGTTGTATCTCTCAGTCTACTACGGAAGCAGAGTATGTTGCAGCTTTTATGAACTGCACGCAGACTATTTGGATGAAGCATGTATTGAATGGCTTCAAAGTTTCTGTATCTAAACTGGTAAGTATATTTTGTGATAACACAAGTGCAATTAACATTTCAAAGAATCCGGTTTTACATGCTAGAACCAAGCACGTTGAGCTCAAGTATCACTTCTTGAGGGAAAAGGTTCAAAACAAGGAGGTTGTATTAGAACATGTTTCCAGTAAGGAGCAATTAGCAGACATATTCACCAAGCCACTACCAAAGGCTACTTTTACCTATTTGAGAGGTGAATTAGGGGTGCTGCCCCTTCAAGAGGTCAACTAAAGGTGTGTGCTCTGCATCAATCAGTTCTTACATTGATCTATCTTTTTTTAGGATTGGTGTGTTGAAGGATGCTACTCCTCAGGGGGAGCAGCATATTAGTACATAAATGTATATGCCTTCACTTTGGCATTGTTGTCAAAGGGGGATAAGATGTGAAGCGGAGAGATATCTTTGTATATTACCATCAATGCCAAAGGGGGAGATTGTTGGCATATGTGTAGAGTTTGATGACATGACGATATTATATGAATGTCATTGATGTCAATATGTTGAAGAGTGAACCGGTATGATGTAGTAAACCAGTATATGTGAAAAAGTGAAAAGAACCGGTATGATGTAGTGAACTGATATATGTGAAAAAGTGAACCGGTATGTTGGAATGTGAACCAGTATATGGAATGTTTTGTATCAAGGCTTCATATGGTATGATTACCGGTTGGTAGTCTTAACTTCAGGGTTTCTGGTTGAAGTGTTCCAAGCTTGTGTGATTCAACTGATGAAGTTGTGTGATGAGTTAGCATTGTAATGGAGAACAAATTGTGTTGCCATGTCAACCTTGTGTGCGTAAAGGATCTTGCATGAAGGAGATTGATCCTATCTACCTCAAGAATGTGCAAAGTCTCTATAGATGGTGGAGAATGCGTGATGGGTTATCTGCCTACAAGAAGTGGTGAAAAATGAATGATGGAGAATATCTTGAGATTTGTTCAAGACCGTTGTATTCAATGCAAAGTGTTCAATGGTCAGGATTGAACCGACTGAATTGCTTAACCTAAATGTTTAGGGTTTAGGGTTTATGCTACCGACCTATCTGCTTCCTATAAGGTTGATGTTGTGTTTCATGTTGAAATTGTTGGCAAATGTTGTGTGTGTATCTAAGAGCAGAGATACATGATTCTTGCTAGACCAGATAAGTGAATAGATACCTGTAGAGTGTGTTTGCAGAAGGAAGGAACTGAAGTAGATCTGCATTGGCATAGAGTATTATTACCAGATCATTGTAATACATGTTAATCTCTAACCACTTCAATAGTTGGAAAATCCCTTAACAGTGTAGCTTTAACCAGCTTGTTGTAAATACTTTAACAGTGTGACTCAAAATCATTGAGTTCTTGAAATCTTCTAACAAGGTAACCTTTGACTGGGTTTAACCCTTAATCGAGTATTTAGCCATCCCTTAACCGAGTGATCCCTAGCAAGATCAATTCCTAACAGAACCTATTGTAACAGTATTTAACTGGACCAGTCTCCTAACAGAGCGAACTTCAAAAGAGTTCAAAGAAAAACTTGTGGGTATTCATCCCCACCGTGGTTTTTCCCAGTTGGGTTTCCACATGAAAAATATGTGTGTCATGAGTGATGTGTTTTCATGTGATGCTTTGTTATTTTCTGTCAAGTGGTAAATCATGTTGAACTAGCAGATTATTATATTTCTGATTGTAGAATACCAGTGTATGTGTATGGGTGAAGTGGAAGTAAGATGTTAGATTGAGTGGAAAGCTAAGTGTTACCGGTTTAGGTCCTTCACCATCTCACTGTGTTTAACCGGTAGTAATCTAGTTTAGACTGGTGTTAGTGATTCCTAGTCAAGTGCACTGTCTGCAGTCAAACTGGTTCAGGAAGAGTGTTTTTTGTTTGTACTAATTCAGCCCCCCTCTTGAGTACCGGTTTGGTACTAATTGTTCAACGTTTATTCATCAGACCATTACCTTGAGGGTAGTATGGAGTGGAAAAGTGGTGGTTAATATGAAAGCGATCACAAAGTTCACAAACATCTTGGTTCTTGAAAGGATGCCCATTATCTATGACAATGGAAAGGGGAACACCGTAGCAGCAAATAATGTAGTTAAGGATGAATGTAGTAATATATTTTCCATTGAATTGGGTGAGAGGAATGACTTCAATCCATTTTGTGAAATATTATGTGGTAGTGATAATGAATTTATGACCATTGGAAGAAGGAGGGTGAATCTTCCCTATGAGATCGATTCCCCACTAACAAAAGGGCCAAGGAGTCATGATCGGTTTAAGTTCTTGAGTTGGTGCATGAATGAGGTCTCCATGAATCTGGCATTACTTACATTTCTTGACAAATTGATATGAGTCTTTTTCCATAGTGAGCCAGTAGCATCCAGTCCTATTAAGTTTCTTGGCTAAGGTCAGACCACTAGAATGGGCACCACATATACCTTCATGAACCTCTCGTAACGTAATATGAGCTTTGTCACTTTCTAAACATCTAATAAGAGTGTCATCTAGACCTTGACGGTAAAGGCTATCAGCTAAAATGACATAGCAAGAATATTGGGGAGTAAAAGTGTGATGTTGATTGTTGAAAAGGTCCAGGGAAAGAGTATTCTTGTGAAGATATGTAAAAATGGCACCGTACCAAGGGGAATCAGGACCAACGACACATATAATCTTGTCAGGAGTGATCTCATACAAGGGAACCAAAATATTATCCACCAAGAACTCATAGCACATCTCATTCTGTGGTAGATCAATCAATGAAGAAATAGTAGCCATGGCATTTGCAGCTCAATTGTTTTCTCTTGGAATCTTCTCAAAGATTATCTCTGTGAAGTATTGTTTGAATTCATCTACCATTTTCTTATTAGGCAATAATTTTTCATCTTTTGTCTAGTAGTCATCATTTGCTTGACGAATTACAAGTTGAGAGTCCCCAAAAACTTGAAGTTCTTGAATCTTCCACTGAACCACAATTTGTAAACCCATTGTTAATGCCTCATACTCTGCTATGTTATTGGTGCAAGGAAATTACAACCAATAGGATTTAGGAATGAAATCTCCTTGAGGTGCCATAAAGAGGATGTAAGCTCCTGCACCATGTTGTGTGTATGAACCATCAAAGTATAATTGCCAGGTCTTTGTGTGTATCATTGTCAGAATGGATTCGTCTGGAAACTATGAAGTCATAGGAGTATCATTAATCATGGGTGCATCTACAAAATTTGACTAATATTATTTGGTGGTGGCATTTCTAATAGAGCTCTAACTTTTGTTGGATCAGATTTAATCCCTCTCTTTGAGATAATGTATCCAAGGAGATTCTAAGAGGTTACTCCAGAGACACACTTCTTAGGGTTTAATCTAACTTTGTATTTTTCTAACCGATCAAAGATCAGTGAAAGGATGTCCAAATGTATTTCTCTTTCTAATGATTTACCCAGGAGGTCATCAACATAATCTTCCACAATAACATGCATAAGATCATGAAAGATGGTAGTCATAGCTCTTTGGTATGTAGCACCTACGTTCTTTAGTTCGAAGGGAAAGAAATTCCAATAGAAATCTCCCCAAGGACAGGTGAATGTTGTTTTGTGTTGATCCTCAGGTGTGATTTTTATCTGGTTGTAGCTAGAAAATCCATTCGTCAAAGATAACATTACATGACCAACTATAAGACCCAGTATCAAGTCAATATTTGGCAATGAAAAATCATCTTTAGGATAAGCTTTATTGATATCTTTGGAATTCATACATATTTTGATGTTGTGATATGGCTTGCTGATAGGTACTAAGTTAGACATCCACTTGGAGTAATCAATCGGTCTTATGAATCCAAATTCTAACATTTTCTCAAGTTCTACCTTTACTAGTAATACCACTTGTGGATGCATTTTCCTCAATTTCTATTTTACTGGCTTTGCTCCTGGTGTAACTATCAAATGGTGCATAACTAGATCAGGATCTAGTCTAGCATATCCACATATGACCATGTAAAATTGATTTGTTGTTCTATGAAGAAACTTATGAACTTCGGTCTTTCTTTTTCTATCAGGTATAGTGCTAAGAATATGTTGTGTGGAATCTCTTCTATACCAATGTTTGTCTTGATAGTTTCCTCCATCAACATGGATGATTTATCTTCATATGATGTCATCGAGAGAATGTCAAGCCTTCCACCTTAAAGCACCTCAGAGAGGTTTTCACCCTCAGATACATCATTTATTTTTATTTTTTTAGAGCTAGACAACACCATAGTGCAGTTTTCACCATAAGACCCATGATTTGTTTTTTTGGTTTTTTTGCGACTAGAAGGTCCAAGACCCTCACCAAAGTATGCCACGCTATTGAGTTCTATAGTGTACCCTGCTTTATGGTCCCCAAGTGGAAGATCATCTTGTATGTTTAAGTAGTTTATGAAAGCATCATCGCTTTGAAATGTGTCTAGTTGTAAAGATCCTTTTTGGTCCCAATCAATGAGTTGTGGGTGAACAAGGGGAAGACCATTGATGTTTTCAAATTCAGTGGGAGTGAGAGTAAAGACACAATTGTCTTCAGGTATGTCAAGGTAATCATCGAGGTCATCACTATCACTCTCTTCATCTGTCTCAATCATAAACGAATCTAAATTGACATCACTAGAAGTGCATTCAGCAATGGGAGTCCTCACTCTACCTTATTTTGACCTAGAACCTAGAAACAAGGACTATTTTGGATCCTCACAAGTTTTTCTTTTATCCTTTGCTTCTTTTGTTATGTTTGTTTGACCAAATCTGAAGTTTTTGTTGAACTCTTCTTCTTCTATGGGTTCACCTGGTTCTCAAAATGTTTTGATGATCTCATAATCACTAGATGATTTATCTTAACCCCATTCCCATTCATTGGAATTCGTGGAGTAGCATTTTTCTTCTTGTTGATCATTAGATTCTATGAATGCTCCTTTAGATTTGTGAGTACCTAATCAAAAAGGTATGAAACCAAGTCCTTTGGAGCATTGATTTTTGAATGTCAATTTTGGTTAAAAAGGTTGAGTGATACCTTATTTTCTTAAGCCAAAAGGGCTCTTACCATCATATCCAAATTTTTGCAAGAACTTGAATCCTTTACCATACTTTTCACATGGTATCTTGATGTGATCTTGTGCGTCCACTTCGGGTTATTTATAAAGAATTTTATATGTCTTATTCTTCCATCTCACCCCACATTTGGAATATAGTAGGATCCCATTTTAGTGTAATGATAGATACCTTTTTAGAAGAATGTGGTTGTCCATACTCTTTTGGAGAATCTATTACTTGTCTTAGGTACATAGTTTGATTTAGAGTGTTCTCACACATTCTTTTGTCCTGATTTTTCCCTTCAGGCACACCTTGTTTTGGTGTTGAAGGTTTTAATGATTCGGGATCAACATATGTGAATGATGGAGTTGCTTCTCTATTAATTGGTATTATTGTTTTCGATCTTGGTCGTAGGTTATTGCAATATATGAATTGATTCAGGTCACCATTAACAGTCACTTCAACTCAAATGTGTGGGAACTTGATACATTTATGATATATAGAAGGGATGACTCTCATTTTATGGATCCATGGGCGTCCCAAGAGTATATTGTATGTGAGCTCTAAATAAAGGACTTGACATCATACCACATCCTTCATAACTGGCCCAACTCTAAGAGGTAAAGTGATTGTGCCCTTGGATGAGAATTCTTCATCATTATATGCTTTTATGGTGATTGAATGTGTAGAATTCACATTCTTTTCAGAATATCCCAATTTTTTAATAGTTTTTAATGTACAAATATTCAAACCTACTACTCCATCTATCAAGACTCGTTTTATTCAGCTTTTATAGATAAAGAATTCAATATGTAGAGGTACATTATTGTTAGGATTGATGATAGTCCCAAAGATACTAAGAGGGGGAGTCAATCAGTATCTAACTGATTTAAAGAATATTTGACCTTATGAAGTATTTTGCATTCCAAAACAGTGTACCAGTAAATAAGAATTAATGTAGTAAATAAGAATAGTAAAGACAACATAGAAAGCACACCATAACACAAGACGTTTAACAATGAAACCCGGTGTGGAAAAAACCTCGGTGGGATTTGTGACCCACAATATTCACTCACTGGCCAATGAATGGATATTACCTATAAGAGGAGCCTGCACATGCAGGAAGGCCAACTGCCTAGAGCTCAATGCTCAATTACAAAGGAAGACTCACTAACTTACAAAATGGATTATGAAAATACAATATAATATACTGCTACAAAAAGCATCTGCTATGCCAGGTTCAGTACCGGTTTAAGCTCATACAATAACCATAAACACTTCTACAAAATTTGCCTTAATATTTGCTCTACATATCCATCATATATATCCTCTATGTTGTGGCACACAAAATGTTCTACAAGATCTCATACTTATATATGAGTCTTATTAAAATACGCCATGTCAGCTTACAAAAGATATTACAATTAAATACAATATACAATAATCAAAATCATGTTGGCTAGGATGTCGGTAAACATTATTGTCACTGCTAGTGAACTATATGTCGGTGTAGAGACTGTCAGTGCCTATGCCTATCAGTGCCATAAGATTGCAAGGTTTCCATCAATGACAACACCTTCAATCACCTATAATTCTCATTAGAGTGTGAAATGCCAACAATCTCCCCCTTTGGCATTGATGGCAACACTCATGAGAAAAATCAAAAAAGTATCCCCAAAATTGAAGTCCAAACAATCTTACCAAAACTGTGTGCTCCCCCTGAGGAGATGATCTCTTCTTAAATTCATTTTTCTCTATCCTACTACTCCCCCTTTGACATCAATGACAAATGTTGTCAAAATTGTCAAATGAGTGCAGTTATCAGCTAGAACCTAGTTGTCCTTTAATGTTGCCTCTATTCTCTGAATAGTATCGGTGAGGTCATGCATTTTCTCTTCTGGTGTCTTCTGTCTTGGAATAAGTGCCTCTGAGATCTCTTTCCTCAAAGAGATGAGGTTATCCAATTTAGGAATGAGTCTACATTTAAGATCTTTTGCCTTGCCTTTTATTCTTTCCTTCTCTTTCTCCAATTTTTCAAGTTTCTCCTCAAATCCAGCTATCTCATGTTCTATAACTAATATTGGTTCAGGTAAGCCAATGATATTATCAGCTATGTTATCAATTTCCTTTTGCACTTTACTAATTTCCTTATCGACATCCACTGTCAAAAGATTAGTTTTACAGGTGTCTCTATACAATTCCTTGAACTCCATAATTGATTTGTTCAGTATTGGTAAGAGGGTGTCAATATGTTTTGTGCACTTCTTTATTGTTTCTCCAAATAATTTCTCTTTTTCCTTATCCATTTTCTCCTTAAATGTCTCTTCATTTATTTGGTCCACAGTCAGTATGTTGTCGGTGATGTATTTAGACAATGGTCTAATTGACTCAAAGAATCCTTATTATCTATATTACACTTGGGTGCAATCAATTTAAGAATAGGAATGGTATCATCTATAGCCTTATAAGCTAATGCATTACAATCAGTAATATTCTTAATATAATCCAATATCATTTTAGTCACATTTGTGGGTCTCAATTTTGTCATGCAAGTACCAGATGATTGTCCAACTACCTTAACAATCTACATGTTGTCGGTGGTAGTAACAACTTTGCTTGTCTTGACCTCTGGTAGGTCAGTTTGTGTTTGCATTTCAACTAGCAAAGGTTTAGGCTTCTCAGTATTTTCTAGTGGTACTGTCTCTGTATGAACCTGTTTCTCAACTTGTGTCTCAGTTTGTTTCACTGTGCTCTCTTCTGTTGGTTTTATTTATTGTTCTTTAGTGTTATCAGCCGGTTTTTCTGATGATTTTTCAGTTGTATCCACTATCAGTTTCTTTGTCTCTGACGGTTCTTCAATGCTTGAATCAACAGTACTGTCAGTAACCATTTTACTAACCCCAATCTCAATGTTATCAACTGGTGTTTCAACTTCAACATTGTCAACCGATTGCTCAGTAGCAACATCTTTCTTCTTTTCCTCAATACTTTCTTTATCAACTACAATATTGACCTCCCGAGTGTCTATGTTCATTGTATATAAAATTTCAGACTCGGGATTTGTATCCTCATGTGGAGTCTCCACATTCTCAGTAGTCGGTGTGTTGTTAGTTAGTACCGGTGGAGTAACTGAAGGTGGTGGAAGGTTATCTGTCACTTTTAGATTAGGTAGTCCACCTACCTTGCCTTTTCATTTGTCTTTATCCTTTTGGTGTAACTTGAATGTTTTTGGCATGTTCAGTTCTTCTTGTTTCTCTTTCTCAACAAAGAAAATATCCCATTTATCTGTTGTCTCTTCTGAGATCTCATTTACTCTGTCGGCCATTAGACTTAAATGTTAGTGACCACTTGAAAAGATTGTTCTGTTAGCTTCATTGATCAACTCATCAATTTCTTCAACTGATTTCATAGGGTGAACAACTAGCAGTTTCTCAATCTTGATTTTCTTGTCTAGCTCCATAATGGTTAACCTTTTAGCATCTAGCCACCTATACAAATCACTAGGCAAATCATCTACAACCTCTATCAAAACTTTCTTATAAATATCAAGGTGTAAGATTATATTGTTTTCTATTCTTTCTTTCTCCTCATTTGTAAAAGTATCATACAATTTACTTACATTTGATAAGTTACCATCATCTGTTATCTCATTTAATAGGTTGTCAAGTGGAGGAATGACCTATTTTTGCTTTCTCTTTCTAGGTGTCATCTTCTTAGCTAGTGGCCTTACTGCTTGTTGCTTCTTCCTTGTTGTCTTGGTTTTCTTTGGAGGAGGAGAGGGTATCGATCATGGTTTTCTCTTCCTATCAACTCTTTTAAATTTTGCAAGGATTTCACTTTCTGATGAAGTTCCAACTGATGAGAGATGAGCTTCCGGTTGTAAACCTTCCAAGTCACTTTCCTTGATATCGGTGATATTCATTATATTTTCTTTTATCTCTTTCACCTATTTAGATGCACTCATTATATATTTTTCTCTTCTCTTCCTTTGTTTAAGTATTTGAACACCACTTTCTATTGTCTCAGCATTACCAAACACCTTTGCCTCTGGTTCTCTTGGGGCTTCAAGTAGGGCTTTGGCATATGTTTCAATTGTGTTTACATCAGCCTCATATCCCTTCTATGTCACCCAAACAATTCTAGGATGAAATGCCTCCATCCAAGTTTCATCCTTCTTAATTACAAAACAAATTTCCTTTTGATACTTGTCTACAATACTTTGAGGTAACATTTTCCTAGTCTTCATTTTTGCTTTAAATGCTTGGAAATACTGTTATTTTATTTTCCTTGTCTGTACCCATACCAGTGGATATATCTAACAATTTTTTCCCTACCAGTATATCATAACCAAAGTATTTCTTGCCTATACTGAGAACCTCTTTTGTAAGATATAGCATTAAGCATACAAGAAGATTGCCAAAATGGAAGGTACCTTTGTTATCTCCTTTGATTTTCTTTAAATTGTCAATCAATTCATCTTTCAACCACTCACATACATCTATCTTAGCATCAATTTTGACCATATCATATGCACTTTTAATACATACACTTTTAATACATAGACTGGAAATTGAGTTCAGTTGGTTAGCATGTGTGGTTTTGTATCCTGAGATCATGCTAATGAATCTAACATTTTCATCTTTTACATCATTAACTCTTAGGGATATGTTGTCATAGGTTGCACCAGTTAAAGTCATCACAGTGTTGTTTGAAAATTTCTTGGTTTTATTTGTCCTACTACCAGTGGAGGGTAAGCAGTCACAACCCTAACTGCTTCTCTAGTGATTTTATGAATAGAGTCAAGCCAAAAGAATTCTCTATGAACTCTACTGAGTACAATCCTTACAACTTCCTTAGGAAATTATGGAATGTCAAGGATTTCCACAAAACCTAGGGTCTCAATAACCTTATGTTTGGGTTTTACAGTTCCATTCTCATCACAGATAACATTCTTATACATTTTCATGTTTTCTGCATAACCTAGTTCCTCAATATGGAAATGTATGTAAATTCTAGGGTCTTTTGCATATGCAACTCCTTTAGGGATTTTTGAAAAATCACCTAGGGTATCATCCTATTTTGCTACTTTGGGGATAATCTTGAATACGGGCCTAGGGTGTTTAACCACTTCTATAATAGTAGGGTTTGCAATGAATTCTAGAACAGAGGAGGAAGCCATTGATAACCTTAATCTGCCTAATAGGTTTGGATGCTTGAAATAACTTGCTTCACTTCTCGCTATGGATGCCTTCGCTTGGGTTTTTCGTGCTCTCTGAAAGTTTGAATGCTCGTTGAATGAAAAAGAGGGAAAAACACTGATTTATAATGTCTTTTCCTTCAACAACCACAATAAATGCTTGTTGGTTAAGTGAAACTTAACACATCTTCCAGTAAAGGTAAATTTGCATGATTTTCAATTTGTTGCAATACCCCCAAGGATTACTTTTCAGTTGGATGAAGAGTCTCCTGTTAGTGGAGTGATACTTTGTTCTACTAGTGAAGGAATAGTCTCATCAACATTTTGATCTCTCTTTCTAATCCATTGTTTTGAAAATTATTTCTTTACCTCATCTACCTTCTATTTGCTTTTCAAACTGGGTCCTTTGTTATTTGTCGATGAAGCCTTACTTCTACAAAATTTTGCAATATGTCCAATCTTGTTACAAGCATAACAAGTCACATTGTTTTTTTGAATAGCTTTTCCATATCTTATGTCAGTTTATGTTCTGCATTGATTAGAAAAGTGTCCAAATCTTCCACAAACATAACAACATTCATTCTGCAATTTTTTGAATTATGACCAATTTTGTTGCATTTGGAACATTGACTAGTGGGTTCATTAGTGTTCTGATAGTTTCTAGATCTACACTGATTTTCTCTATGACCATACTTGTTACAGTCAAAGAATTTCCCATTAAATTTGTAGGCATTAGGTTGTCTTACCAGTTTGTTGTGATCGTGATTGTTTGCAGTACCAAAGCTTTCACCAACTTCAAATCCAAGTCCATTAGTGTCTCCATTAGGTTTTTGACTTTTCAGCATATCATCAAGTTCTTAACTTTTATTGAATTTTTCTTTATGTTGATTTGCAGTAGCCAACTCATTTTCCAAAAATTCCTTCTATCTCATAAGTTCAGTTTTATCATGTTCCCTATGAATCAGATCTATCTTCAACATATCATTTTCATGACTGAGTCTTAGATTTTTAGTTCCAGCATCATTGAGTCTCCTAGTCAAGTCATCTTCATTCTTCTTTTTGTCTTCAATGTCTTTACAAAATCTCATAGTCATGTCTTGCATCTCATTCCTCAAGGTCATGTTTTATTACCTCATCTTTCTTACAAGCTCATTAAGAGTTTCCTTTTCATCATCATCATTATGTATCTTCTCATGAAGTTCTCTTCTTTTATTTCTAGCAATAGTGAGATTCTCCTGAAGTCCTTGAATGAATTCCTGTGCAGTCCTCAAGTCATCTTCAAGTTTGATATTCTTCAACTTTTCAGCATCAAATTCTGCAATAGTTGTTTCCAATTGCTTTCTCAAGTTTTCCATCCATACCATTGTCAGAATCTTCCTCAACTTGTTAGGATTTTGAAAATAGGGGACCAGGCTCTGATACCAATTGTTAGGATTGATGATAGTCCCAAAGATACTGAGAGGGGGGGTGAATCGGTATCTAACCGGTTTACAGAATATTTGACCTTATTAAGTATTTTTCATTCCAAAACAATGTACCGGTAAACAAGAATTAATGCAGTAAATAAGAATAGTAAAGACAACATAGAAAGAACACCATAACACAAGATGTTTAATGAGGAAACCCAGTGTGGGAAAAACCTTGGTGGGATTTGTGACCCACAATATTCACTCACTGTCCAATGAATGGATATTACTTACAAGAGGATCCTACACATGTAGGAAGGCCAACTGCCTAGAGCTCACTGCTCAATTACAAAGGAAGTCTCACTGACTTACAAAATGGATTATGAAAATCCAATATAATGTACTGCTACAAAAAGCATCTGTTATGCCAAGTTCAGTATCGATTTAAGCTCATACAATAACCATAAACCCTTCTACAAAATCTGCCTTAATATTCACTCTACATATCCATCATATATATCCTCTATGTTGTGTCACACAAAATGATCTACAAGATCTTATACTTATATATGAGTCTTATTACAATATGCCATGTCGGCTTACAAAAGATATTACAATTAAATACAATATACAATAATCAAAATCATGTCGGCTAGGATGTCGGTAAACATTATTGTCATTGCCGGTGAACTATCTGTCGGTGTAGAGTCTATCGGTGTCGGTGCCATAAGATTGCAAGGTTGCCATCAATGATAACACCTTCAATCACCTACAATTCTCATTGGAGTGTGCAATGCCAACAATTATGAGGTTGGGTTACAGATGCATTATCGGCTTCTACGAATGTAAGGCTATATGAAATAGAAAGGTATCCCACCATGGCTTGAAACTGGTCCACGTTCAGATCAGTGGGTAAAGAGGTCTCTCTCAGCACTTTATCAATGATGGCCTTATGTGAAGGAGATATGCGTAAAAGATCAAGGATGGAAATGAGGGCGGGTGTTTCCCTAGATGATCTACAAGGTCATACTCATTCTTGGTGGATGATGAGGTTGTGGTCTTGGATGGAATGCCTTAATAAAAGGTGACTGTACCTTGATGGATTGTGACATTACATTTGGAGGTTTCATTTTTGGAAGATGAGGAAGATGGTCCAATGCCTTTCAAAACAAGCTTACTCCTTTGGGTAGAACCTTCAGGAGTTTTGTCCTTTATGATAATGGTCGAAACATGATTGTCCATTGAAATGTGATTAATAGTAGAATCATAATCATAGGGCGTCTTGGTATAATTAGCTTGATTATCTATGGTTTTGGATTTTCCTTTGTCATGTTTAGTAAATGGATCCTTGAAAATCGCATGCTCTTCATTGGAGGTGTGACCATCAACTTCAATGTCACCTCTATCAATGAGATCATGTATAATATTCTTCAATCTATGACAATTGCTAGTTAAATGCCCTTTACTTTTATGATATTCACAATATTCATCATCATTCCACCAATTTGGTTTTACTTTCGACTCATATGGTGGATTATATAGTAGTGTTATGAGTTGTTTTCCACTAACTTCTTAAATGTTGTTTCAATCGGTTCTCCCAATGGAGTGTAATTTCTTTGGGGTTTTGATTTCCTTTGATTGCTCACTTGATTGTTTGTATTACAGGAACTTGCACTAGGGAAAGTTATCTTAGGTTTCACAACATTTGCATCTATGACCCCATCATTGACTGTGTTCTTATTCTTGTTCCAAAAATGGGGGTTGTCTTTCCCATTGTATTCTTCTTTGTTCTCTTTGAATATCTTAATGACACCTTGTTCAATAAGGACTTTTTTTGTTGCCATTCCTTTCTCAATGATCTCTTTTAAGGTAGACATACAAGCTTTTCTTAGCTCATATCCTATATCCTTGTTGACATTTTGAGTGAACATTTCTACCATCTGTTTTTGTGGGATATCACAAGAGAATCGACTAGAAAGACCTCTCCATCACTGCAAAAATGAAGAGAAGGATTCCCTATTTTTCTACTTAGTATTGCACAAGGTAGCTACTAACACATTTCTTTCAATGTTATATAAGAATTGTTTTATGAAATCCTCTGCTAAATCACCCCATGACTTAATTCTAGGTGGAATTTGGGAGAACCATTCCATTGCTTGTTAACCTAAGATTTGTGGAAATAATCTCATCAAGTATGTTTGTTCTCCTGCTACCTCAATGCAAGCTATGAAAAATTGTCTGATGTGTGCCTTAGGATCCCCTTTGCCTTTGTACTTATCAAATTTTGTTGTCACAAAATGTGGAGGGAATGGAGGCATTGGAATGCTTCTATCAAATAGGTAAGGACATATTTCCTTCATTGTGTACTGTTGCTTTGGTGTATTCATGTCTGCCATTTGCTTTTGCAAATCCCTGATTTTTTGTTGCAAGTCATTCTTGGGTGGTGTCTTTTCTCTTTGAGCTAGTCCCATGCCTAAGCCACCAAGTGGAGGAGGAGGGATATAATGCATGTATGGATGGTCTTGATCATATATGTGTTCATATGGAGGAGGAACATAGTTATAGCTTGTATATGGACCACTTTGTATGGTATTGTAATGAGGAGCACTAGGTCTAGGTCGATACATGTCATGACCATGAGGATAGGAGGTATCATAAGAGTGATCTTGAATATTTCCCCCAAATCTAATACGGGGTCTCCTCATGTCATGATTTTGAATATTCACTTGATTTTAATTGTATACATTGGTATGATCTTGGGTATCATCGTGAGCATATGTGGTGGTAGTTCTTCTCCATGAGAAAGGATGAATGTGGGGTTGTTCATGAGAAATTTTATCATAACTATCATGAGAATGAATGTATGTGTTTGGAATTTTAGGTATTTGAAATAGGGAGGAAGGTGACTCAAGCATGAGATGCTCTTTCCTATTACCACCATTATTGAGCTTCCTTTGCCTTGTATTAGCTTGATTTGTTTGATTTGTATCATCCTCCAAAATTTGTGACATATCAAAATCACGGGGTAGCCTTGTTCCACTTTGTTCTATAACTTGTAGGAAATATTGTCTATCCCTCTTCATTATTTCTTGAACCATTTTATTAAAATAGGGATCCATGATAGTTTCCTCAACTTCTTCAGAATCCACAGATACATTGTCATTGTCATCATCATTTCCATTATTGTTGTCATTGTCATGGTTTGGTATATTACTGTGATTGTCAAATGGATTATAAAATTCATCTCCATCAAACTCATAATTACTCATGTTTAAAGACCTTAAATCTTCTTTGGCTTTCCCTCTAGACCTTTGTGAATTGGTTTCAACAATGGGCTAAAGTCTTAACCAATTTTAAAGGTAGTATGAAAATGCAAAGACTATGGAAGACCAAGAGGTGTATGAATTGTAGATGAATCTAGGATAAACTTGCAATGTCCAAGAGTGTAATACCAGAGTATGTGTGTTTTTAGAGTAAGGTGTGGCTTCGAAAGAGATGATGGATCCCTTGATGATGTAAGTTGACCTTGACTTAAGAAGACCAAATGAGACCCTAAGATGATAGATCTTGATATGGGAATCACCTAGTGTTGTGTTTATGTTTGCAAAGTTTTATGAGGACAAGAAAAGTAACCTTTTGACTCAAATTTGGAAAATGTGTATGAGGGAAATGCAAGTGAAGGAAAATGATTGACTATGTGTGACCAAGATAGGTTGACTAAGAAATGAAGCCCTATAGGAAGCAGCCTTAGAAGCTCTTTAAATCGGAAAACTTAAGTCCTTTTTCTCTTGACAAATCTTTGGAAATTTCTTAGCTGTGAATACAGACGCAGTTTTAGCAGACCCTAACATGATTTCTGTTCCCAAACGTAGTTACAGTAAACACAGACGCATTTTTCTAGTGATAATGACAATTTTAGCTTGAAAGTTAAAGACGTAATTCTACTCTACACAGACGTGATTTCTTAACACATACGTTGTTCAAACTAACATAGACAAGGTTTAAAAGTTTTCTCTAGAAAACATGACAATATACTTATTTGATACTCAGACATGATTTCTTTGCACAGACGTGATTTCTTGACACAAACACGGTTTAAACTGACAAAAATGTGGTTCTAAAAATGTTTTGCAATTTTGTCCAATTACGAAATTGTTGAATGTGACCAAATCTCAATGTTTTGAATTTTAGTGACAAGAAAATACAACAAAACAGTGAAGACCCAATGTGTGAAGGTGAACTTATCCAAAAATGATAAAGTGATTCAATTTTAAGTGTGATTGTAAAATGTCCTTGTTTATTTTGCATACACTTGAAAGACACGACAGACATAATGTTTGTTAAAATGTTTGATTGATTCTTTGATGAATGAAGACAAGCACAAATCCTAAGGCTTCCCAAGACAATATTTGTTGGATCCCACTTGGTTTACCAACTATGCTTATTCAGAGCAGATACTTATATGCTTTACCCCATTGGCTCCCCTCCACAACACTCACTTCTCTAGGAAAGCCAAGCACCAGTCCCCATGAAAACTCCCTATGGTGAACTTTGTATCTCTACTAAGAGTTGTAAGAATGTGAGATGATATTAGAGGTCCGACCTCCTATACCAACAACTAGAAGGTTTTTGTCTTCTAACAAAAAAATGTGTCTAGTAAGGGCATGCATTTGGGTGGCTATAATCAGTAGCATGTTATGCTCCATTAAATGGAAGGCCTCTCAGCCTATAAAGGTTGTGCTCTATAGGGTTTATGGAGAGTCATAATGTCATTATAGCAGCACGTAACACCCGTTGCTTGCAACTTTCATCACAAACACTAATTTTTAGTGGCTTGGAAGAGTTTGGCTTTAGCCCGTTACCACATGGCTCATTCCCTCTCACTTGGCCTCATGGGCTACTCAGGAGGTAGGCCCTCTAAAAGGTAAAACAAAAAGAGCCTATTGCTCAAGACACAAAAGACATTGTTAATTCTAGAGCACCAATTGAAGTGTTTTGCTAGACTATAGAAGACAAAGCAAGCAATCTTCAAAATTAATTTTTTTGTCAAAAGTCCTACACCAAACTTGTTAGTAGTTTTTAAATGATACCCCTCCTGCAAGCACACAAGTTAGGTAAATTCTAAAAATTCCAAAAGACTTTGTGAAATAGGGGCCTTCGACAAGACGTTTTTCTCTTTTTCAAACAGCTGCACCACTTTGTTAGTGTGATCAAGAGAGGCTAGCTTGAAAATCCAAATTTGAAAAACAAAGTCGCAACTATACCAGGAGTAGACACGATAACAGAACATAGATGCCAAAAGACCTAGCAAAAATGGAATTCCCAGATTTGAAACCTGTAAAATCAATAGAAAACACAAAGATAGAAACAACCTGCATAAACGCAATTTATAGATGGAAACACAATTTTAACTGACACATACGTGATTTCAGAAGAACCAATCTTGCAAAACAAAACAAAAAAAAAACCTACAAATACACAGACACAAAAACAGAGGTCACAAACGCGAAAAATAAACCAAAAACATAGTTAGAAATGTCGCAGATGCAATTTCGGGATCTATGATCTGTAAAATAAATATCAAAATAAAAAATGTGTGTAGAACTGTCACAAATGTGAGAAGAAATCACATATGCGATTTTATCTTCTGTGGACGCAGAATCATTGCAATGTCGAACTTGCAACTTTTAAAGACATAAAATATGTAAACAATGTGTGAAAATAAAAAGGGACAAGGGTCCCACCTGGCGTGCTAAAATGCATATGGTGAAAAGTGATGATGATAAACTATTGTAAAACCATAAAGATCCAACCACAAACAATATAGCTCCTACAATGCAACATTCACCAATACCAATAGAGATACCTAATATCATGCAAATAAACAATAACAAAACAAGATATACCATTCACATGTCTAGTAGGGTTTCAATCTCCATTGTCTCCTATCTCCATTGATTTTGTTTTATACATTTTCTGTCAGATTTTATGTGTGTACAAGAGCTTAACAAAGAATGGAAATGTGGTTGATAGCTTGATTGCAAGAAGGCTTAATTATGTCATTAGGGTTGATAATGAAATACGCATCCTCTTATATAGAGAACATTGTAAGAAATGAAGGGATAAGATTGAGAGGTGTAAAATAAACGATCGGCTAGGATTAAAGGGTGTTAGCAATTGACACTCATCGGATTTATTTGTTGTCATTGATGGCAACAAGATCATATGGAATTCATATAATGACATTAGGAGGCATATACCGATAGACATCGGCATTAGAGTATCTAGGATTACACAGGCACTAACACTGGCATCATATAATTCAAGGAATCTGACATCAAGGAAGTTTTATTTAGAAAATCATTTTGTAATTATTGTCGAAGCCAACATTGAATATCTTTTATAATGTATTGTTTTTAGGAACCGAAAGGGAAACTGAGAGGGAAGGGGGGTGAATCAATTGTCAATGAATTTCAACCCAATTATAACTTAATCAAACTTGATACTTAATATCGGTAAACCAAAATTATTGTTGGTTAATAGAATAGCAGTTAATATCAATACCAGTGAAACTTAATGCATGAAACAGAAAGAGAAACAACATCCACAACACATAACACAAAGATTTTGATGTGGAAACACTGTAAGGGGAAAAACAATGATGGGAAACCTTACCCACAATCAGATGATACTACTACAGATAGTATGTGTATACAAATGGGGTTTGCACATGCAAAATGGCCAACCGCCTAGAGCACATTGCTCAAATGGGAGTCGCAATGACTATAGTAGGATGGTTAAATCCTAGAATAATTTACTGCTCAAAATAGCATCTCCAATGTTGGATTCAATACCGGTTAAGCTCTGACAAACACCTTCAAACCTTCCTTGAACCTTCTCTATGGTCTACTCATATGATCTTCCATATTCGCACATACCATATGACAATACCATACCATAACCATATCCTATATCTCATCTCACAAATGAGTTCTTGCATATATACAAAACCTAAGACCAAATGTGTAGGTCGCCTCACTAAGAATATTACAATTAAATCAATTACAAATAAGTATTGATGTGTTGCATCATGTCGGCTTAATACATTTACAACAATATGCAATCAATAAATCATCTCCATAACATGTCGTATTGATCTGGAATAGATAACGCATACTGGTCCATAACTAGACCAAACTGTCGGTAACAACAAATACGTCAACCCGATTAGACCAATAACCAAAACACCAAAACCAAGTATCCAAACCATGTCTTTGACATAATCAAGTGATCTCCAGATGATAACAAGTCATCAACTATGTTGGTGAACCATATAACCTGTCAGTGAGCATATACTAGTGACTATGCATAAGTCACTAACCTTGCTGATGAACACAATGTGTCGATTCAACAGTAAACCAATATATCCATAATATTAAATCAACAATGTAGATCTCCAGAAGGATAAGTGTTGACATCAATGACAAAACTAATGCAACACATCCATAATACCAATAATCTCCCCCTTTGGCATTGATGGCAACACTAGATGGAAAAACATCTAAGTGCCAAAGCAGAATGCCAAAAACCAAAAACCAACTATCTCCATAATAGATCAATATCGAAAGTCAAAGTCAAAATACAAAGAGTATATATCTCATATCTCTCCCCCAATAAATAATGTCTCTCAAAAGAAGTTTTTTTCATAGATCTCTCTCCCCCTTTGACATCAAATGCCAAAGCAATAAAAAAAGTACCAGAAAATACAACCAACTACTCCCCCTGAGAAGTAGCTCTCCTCCATCAAAGCCAGAAATAAGATTTCTTTGTAAGTTTATGTCGGTTTGATGTCAATCTTTAATTATCTAAGTCTCCACTGGTGAGGGTATTACCCCAAGCTCCTCTCTGAGATATTCAAAGGTTTCCTTAGGCAAAGGCTTTGCAAAGATATCTGCAATCTATTCTTTAGTATTCACATAAACCAATCTTACTTCTTTTGCTTCAACATTTTCTTTCAAAAAATTATATTTGATAAAAACATGCTTAGTCTTAGAGTGAAATACCGGATTCTTTGATATGTCAATTGTTGTTGAATTATCACAATAGATGATTATAGGTTATTTTCATTTTACCTTTACATCCTTCAACATTTTCTTAATCCATAATACCTGAGTACAATTAGTTGTTGCTGCAACATATTCATGATTTTCTTTAGGATTACTCTAAAATCTTGAAACAATACATATTGCATTCATTATATCAAGTCTTTTTTGTGTCAGATACAGTAAACCTCCAATAATAGATTTATACCTTGTCGGATTAAGAGGAGTTGAATCATCATTCAATGTCATTTTATCAGTTGTAGTCAAAGAAGTACTTACCAGTTTAGAGTTTTCCATTCCAAATTTCTTCATTAGTTCCTTCAAATATTTTGTTTGACATATGAATATACCTCTATCAGTTTGTGAAATCTACAATCCTAAAAAAAATTTTATCTCCCCAATCATAGACATTTAAAATTCTTCCTGCATCTTGTTAGCAAAGTCCTTACACAACCCATCTTCTCCTCCAAAAATGATATCATCAACAAAAACTTCAATAACCAAGATGTCATCATTAGTCACTTTGAAATATAAGTTGTTGTCAGCATTATCTTTAGTGTAGCCAAGCTTCAAAAGAGATTTGTCAATCTATCATACCAAGCTATAGGAGCTTGCTTCAATCCATAAAAATATTTCCTTAATCTGCAAACCATATCTTTAACATTTGTCAATGAAAATCCAATAGTTTGTTCAATGTAAACTTCCTCTTCAAGATCACCATTCAGAAATGCACATTTTACATCCATCTAATATACTTTATAGTTCTTATGAGCTGCAAATGCAAGAAATAATCTAACTGCCTCAATTCTCGCTACCGGTGCAAAGGTTTCATTATAATCAATTCCCTCTTTCTGTGAATATCCTTTACAAACTAATTTTGCTTTGTTTCTGATTACCTTACCATCTTCATTAAGTTTATTTCTAAATACCCATTTAGTTCCACTTACATTTTTGTCTTTAGGTTAGGGAACTAATGTCCATGTATTGTTCTTTTTAATTTGTTATAATTCATCTTCCATTGCTTTTATCCAATGTGCATCTTGACATGCTTCAATAACAGATGTTGGTTCAATTGGAGAAATTAAACATACATCTTCATTTGCCAGTCTTCCTCTTGTCATAACACCTTGATACTTATTCCCAATTTTTGATTTTTTGAGTGATCTGGTCTTACATACCTGGGTTTATTCACATGCTATTGTTCTTCAGTCACTGTGGAATTCTTTGATGATTCCGGTGTGACTGGGTTCACACTTTGTACCAGTGCACTGTGTATTGGTTCATTTATGATCATGTCAACTGTCGGTTTAGAATCTATAGACCTTGAATTTCCTCTAAAGTGTTCATCTATCTTCACAATAGCACTTTCAATGATCTTCTACAATCTTTTATTAAAACATCTATTTGCCTTGCTCTTAGATGAATAACCAAGAAATATTCCTTTATCACTTCTAGGATCAAATTTACCAACATACTCATCTCTCCTAATATAGCATTTGCTTCCAAATATTCTGAAGTATTTAAGAGTAGAAGTATTACCAAACCATAGTTCATAAGGGGTCTTACATATTTCACATTTGATGTGAACTCTATTGAAAGTGTAAACTATTGTATTCACCGCTTCTCTCCAGTACACATGAGGTAGATTTGCTTCCAATATCATGGTTCTAGCTACTTCCAAAATAGTTCTATTCTTCCTTTCCATAATTCCATTCTGCTGAGGTGTCTAGGGTGCTGATAGTTGTCTTTTGATTGCATTCACTTCACAGAATGTATTAAATTCCTTAGATGTAAATTCTCCTCCTTGATCAGATCTCAAACATTTGATTTTCTTACCAGTTTCATTCTCTACCATTTCCTTGTATAACTTGAATTTTCCAAAAGCTTTTGATTTCTCCCTAAGAAAAGTAACCCAACACATTCTAGAATAATCATCAATAATTAGCATAAAATATCTATCTCCCTGTAGACTTCTTGTTCTTGTCGGATAACACAAGTTAGTATGAATTAAATCAAGAACATTATTAGATTTCTCAAAAATACTCTTGAAAGTTGTTCTAACTTTCTTTCCCATTTGACATTCCTTACATATCGGATTACGAGGTTTCACACTCTTAGGTAGATCCCTTACTGCCTTAGTTGAACGGTTCTTTACAATGCAATCAAAATTTACATGACAAAGTCTCTTATGCCATAACCAACTTTCATCAATATGTGCAATCAAGCATGTCGTATCAATGTTATTCAAATGAAAGATATTACCTTTAGTCTGATTATCGGTTGCAATCTCCAATCCAATTTTGTTCATGATTTTGCATTTATCATTCTTCAATTGTAACTAAAATCCCATTTCAACTAATTAACCAACACTCAAAATATTTTGCTTTAAACCTTCAACATAGTAAACATTACCAGTATTGTGCTTAGCATCTAAAGATATAGTGTCTTTTCCTTTGATTAAACAAGCTTTATCATCGCCAAATCTTACTAGACCTCCATTATATTCTTGAAAAGATAAGAATTTACTTTTATCACCAGTCATATGATGTGAACATCCACTATCAATGATCCATTCATCTTTTTCTTCAATTTTTGCTGCTAGGGCCTACTCTACCGGTGGAACAGTAGGTGTCGGTTGATTTTCTTTTATTTCAACAAATGCCCATCCATTATCTGACGATTCTTCATTAGAATCATCTGTAACTCCTTCATCAGCATAGTAACATGATTTATCTTTGTTCTTCTTAAATTCGTATCTCTGATATTTAGGGTTAGGCTTCTATGTTCTTTTAGCTTCTGTTTATGGTGAAAATGGATAAAAATAATAACAATATTGAAAGACTAAATGAATTCAACCACAAAACCCTAGCCTAACAATCAACAAAGATCCACCATAACATATGAAGATTACCTAAGACATTGTAAATAAAACAAAATCACAAAGATTATACCATCACATGTCCAATAGGGTTTTGATCTCCATTCTTCCTATCTCCATTGATCTTGCTTGATATATATTTGCTCTCAGATTTTATGTGCACAAGAGCTCAACAAAGAACGGAATGTGGTTGCAAGTAGGATCGTAGTGTAGCCAAAATGATCATTCGGGTTTGATAATGAAGGAGGCATCTCCTTAAATAGAAGACACAATAAGAAATGGAGGGATAAGATTGAGAGGTGTAAAAGGAGGTCGGCTATGATTAGAGGGTAGGTAGAAGAAATAATAAAATAATGAAAGAGGTAGGTAGTGTAGGAATTAAGAGATGAATGACATGTGTCATGTGTAGAAAAGGATTAATGAATTAATTAAATAAATAAAGATTTATTTAATTAAAAGAAGAAATAAGATAATTAAATAAATAAAATATTTATTTAATTTAGAAAAAGGATAATTTAAATAAATAAATGTATTTATTTAAATGAGAAATAAGGCTAGAAGAGGATAAATGAATTAATTAAATAAATAAAGATTTATTTAATTAATAGAAGAATTAGGCTTAGATAATTAAATAAATAAAATATTTATTTAATTAGACATGACAATTTTGAGTGTCTACATTTTGCCCCTCTTTGAGACAATGCGGCTTATCGTGTTGTTTCAAAGAAGATAAGATGAACTGATACAGAGTTGCCCCAGTATGGGAATGATATGCCCCCTCGAGAGATTGGATGAAAATGTCTGAAAAGAATTACAGACAATCTCTCGATAAGAAGAAAAGGCTAGAATGGACGGACCGAATAAAGTGACAGAGTCACGGGATAATGAAGACTGACATAGGAGACTAGGGCTAGGGCAGTCTATAAGATAGACCACGAGGGAAATACATCCTCATTGTCATCTACACCTCCAAGAGATTAGAGTGCAGAGAGAGAAAAGAGCAGCAGCAGTCAGCAGCGATGGCTTTTGTTCACAGATTCGACCGTGTTCGCCGATTCTAGAGGCCAGCGGAGGCAGGAGAGCCGGTGAGTACCACAAAACCTCATCATACTTTGATGCATTTATTGTTGTCATTAATGCATACTAGGTAATGTAATAAATGTGCGTTTATGTCAGGAAAGTGCGTTTGTGTCCAAAAATGTGAATTTTTGTCTTCTAGGTCAAATCGGCAGTTCTGTGATGAACATACGTTGTCGATTGGATATGTTGCTGAGAGGATACACTCAAGCAGGTCCTCTAGGGAAGACTAAGATAGATCAAGGCACTTTGTGATGAATAGTGAGTACCAAAATAGAGTACTTTGTGATGAACGGGGAGTACTAAAATATGAGCAGCACTTTGTGATGAACAGGGAGTGCAAATGTGAGCAGCACTTTGTGATGAACAGGGAGTGCAAATGTGAGTAACACTTTGTGATGAACAGTGAGTGTCACGCACGTAGTACTTTGTGATGAACAGGGAGTACTACTAGGATAGAAGCAACACTTTGTGATGAACAGTGAGTGTCACTAAGATAGATAACCATATGCATTTAGATAAAAAAGTAGCATTTTGTGATGAACAGTGAATGCCACCATGACTGACATGATTGATTTGCTTGACTGCAGGAGTATTTGCCTATGTTGGAGTCACGGGAGAGATTCCCATTGACTCAGAGATTGCAACCGGAGCTGACAGCTGAGGAGCAAGTTGCCATCAAGGAGATGGGCTTGAGACATGTACTATATGTGCCTGAGTTTCGGGCAAATATGGGTTTGCTTACTGCACTGGCCGAGAGATGGCATTCAGAGACTTGCACTTTTCATTTGTCGATAGGTGAGATGACAGTCACCCTAGAGGATGTCTATAGGATATTGAGGATACCGATTGATGGAGATTTGATTCCATATGATCGTGACAGAGACAGGGAGGCATTGAGACGGGTGTTTCAGGATCCCGGCCTAGAGATGAGGGCAGGACATGTGGCATGGGACACCATGACAGCCACAGGGTTAGCATTGCCAGCTGTGATCGGAGGGGCTATCAGTGGGTTCCTATGTCCAGACAGGGCGACACGGGGATTGGTTGTGGGTTGGGGAGGAGCACTGGAGACACTGGTGATGTAGCACACCAAATATGCTTGGGGACCATGTGTGTTGGCCCACTTATATTATGAGCTTCACTAGTTTGTATACCATGGGTCAGTGGGATTGGGCTGTGGAGTGACACTACTGCAGGTTTGGGCGTATGAGCATCTGCCTATTACGCAACTGATACATTTCAGGGGTAGAGGTCATGGACGGAGTTTTGTTCATCTGTATGACATGATCACCTCGCAGCCACGGATTGGCAGGTTGGAGCATTGGCGGCGAGTGACTGATGACATTGATGTAGTCATCTGGAGACCGTATCTGGGATGCGAGGAGTGGGAGGATGATGCAGTGGAGCTGCCCTACACCTTCCGGAGTAGGTATCTGATTGGGCGGACGCCCTATATATTAGAGAGATAGCTGGTAGACAGGGTATGCAGACAGTATGGTAGGATCCAGAGGATGCCACGAGGCTCGAGTATGTATGCCCGTACAGTTAGGGATCAGGCGCAGTTTGGGCCTTTATTGTCATATGATCAGGCATTGACACAGCTGGCAGAGATGGTGCCCGTACCCTGGGATATGTGGCCGGAGATCGAGGATGCCAGGATGGATGCGGAGTATGCAGCTTATTGGGCCGAGCATCCATTCCCCCGATTGACAGATCCAGGAGAGCTCCTAGAGGGAGATGGAGGAGGAGATGATGATGATGATGGTGGGGGTGATGGGGACCAAGGCTGACGGAGGCGAAGAGGAGTATTTGGGGAGAGGAGGGTGGCACCTCAGAGGGAGGGGGGATAGGAGGGACAGGCCAAGGTGGTGAGGGGTCGCGGTGGATTGCCCCTACAGGTACCAGCAGCACAGGGTCCTAGAGCACAGGGACAGAGACATGGACAGGTACAGGGACAGGTGTCAGTACAGGCACAGGAGCAGGGACGGTTACAGGTACAGGGACCTAGGCATGTACAGAGACAGGTACCCATTCAGGAACCGGTATAGGTACAGGTACAGGGGCAGGCACCCGCAGAGGGAGAGCCACAGGCAGAGGCAGAGGGTGAGGATCTAGAGGAGGATGAGCTGATTGAGCTCAGGGAGATCTGCCAGGGCCAGGCAGATGAGATACAGGATCTGGAGAGGGAGAGAGACCAGCTCAGGATGAGGCTCAGGGATACTGAGCGGGAGAGGGATCAGGCAATTCAGCGTTATACGAAGGCTGAGATAGCGCTGAGGGCAGGGAGGCAAGCGGCGAAGGACGCAGGAGTAGGCTATGCATATGTCTTGCGAGCTGGAGAGGAGATTGCCTACGGGAGGGACCTTTATTATGGTGTCATGCCAGCAAATTAGCGGGCGAGGAGCTTCCATAGACCATCGCGGATAGCGACAGCTACGGGAGGGAGCCGGAGGAGATAGGCATCGAGTGGTGGGGTCATGGGTCCTCCACCACCACCAGATAGAGGGGACAGGCAGGGTGATCCTGGGGCAGGTCCTTCGAGGGCTCAGATTCCGTCGAGGCCAGGCGGCTCCGAGGGAGGGAGTTCATCATAGCCTTAGAGGGCTCCCTATGTATCAGTATTGTACCATTTTTGTATTGTAGACACCTGCGGGTGATTTTGTAGCCATATGATTGTTTTTGACATCATTGTACCATGACACTTTTGATTATATATGAGATGATTCATTTTTGCAGTAGCTATATGCATGTGTACCTATGTGATGAGATGTTTCCTGATGTATGTTTTATGTGATGCTTATGATATGGATGCAAATATGTATATGATGCAATGCAATATTTTTGTTCTTTTATGTTGTATATGTGTATGCAGGATGCAAATGTGAATGTATGTGATGCAGATGAATACAATAATGTAAGTGTAAATTGTGCTAACAGGTGTTGTGTGCAGGATGTGATGCAGTTGTGATATCTATATGTATGTATGAAATGCTTATATGTGGTAATGCAGGTGCAAACTACATGAAATGCAAATGTTTTTGGTGTGTCATTATACTCAGTCATGTGATAGCAGGCTATGCGGACTCAAGAAGGACGATGGAAGTCAATCAAGAAAGGGGGATGTAACACAGAAGATATGAACATGAAAGAGCTTCTTGTGCGTTATCATCATTGAGCTTTATTATGGCAAGTAGGTTATGACAATCGAGGCATATGTTCGACCCAGAAAGTCATTGTACCTGTTTGCATGGAGATAAGACAGTCACAAACAAGGAATGCCCCAGTTCATACTAGACTCATAGTGTCCTCATATCCTTGGACAAGTCATAGCATTACTAAGAGACAATCCACAGATAGCAAATGCAAATAGGTGATGATACCCCATCCTCGCCTTTCTAGTCAAAGACATCCTGGAGATAGAATCTCTAGTCAGAGACATCCTAGAAAAGCTAAAAGACATGTCACCAAAAAGATGAAATCAAAAGAAAACCAAGACTCGACACCAAAATCCACTGTAGTCCTCAAGTTTAGTGTCTCTTGTCACTTGTATAAGTCTTATTTGATTGTGGTCACAATGTTTACTTTCACAGAATGGATAGATAGCACTGAACCATATGTTGTCTGAGTCTATTGAAAGATTTAATTTTGTTAAAGCATATTATTTCTGTTGTCTCATCTGAAACTGACTGAATCCATGAAACTGATACTTTATTGCGGAGAAGACGAAACTTTATTGTGGACTGTCGATGCAAATATTGCTTTATTGCGGATTGTGCACGGATAGACTGAAGGAAGCTGGAAGAAACTGTACTCCTCAAAACATGTGATGTTCTCAGTTCCACACCCATCACTAGACGTAGGACTTGCCTTAGCCACAGATAGGATCTGATTTATTATGGATGGAAAGGGAGGTGAAAAGGGAGGTTTATTATGAATGGCTTACCAATCTTGGGTAGATCAATAACAAGCCATGATGGGAATGGGTAAGTTTATTATGGATGAATTGGTTGTGAGTGTGTGCAAAGTGAAGGATGAGAGTGGATCCTAAAGGAGGGAGGAGTAATGTCTCTACGCATGGCGCTGGGGACCCAGTTTTCACCATGGTACTTGCCCAGGGCGCCACCGAAGTGGTTTTCACCGTTGGACGAAATTATTTCTCTTTACTTTTTTCGATATTTAAATTTTTTTGTGTCACAAGGCGCCTGTTTGCCAGGTTTTCACCAAGTAACGATTTTTTTATTTTTATAATTTTTTTGTATTTTTGAATTTTTTTGATTTTTTTGTATTTTTGAATTAGGATATTCTGAAGAGCTATGTGTAGAACCTGCGAAGGTGCATGCTATTGATAGGATCCTCCAAAGGTTCACCTTTTGTAGTTGAGAGCTGATATGCCCCATATCCATATGTTGCTATAATGACGTAAGGACCAAGCCAATTTGGTTCGAACTTGCCCTTCTTCTCTCTGTCTTGCTGATTTTTAGGATTTTCTCTGAGAACCAAGTCACCCACCTGAAATGTGTGAGGCTTCACCTTATGATTGTAGTTGCATTGTTCCTTGACTGAATGATGTGTAGCTTGATTGAATGTCTTCCTCGATGAAGGAACTGAGATAGAATTACTAGTGTGTGGACTACATAGGCCCATATGCGTGTCACCTAAAGAAGTTTGGGCATCTCTGTGTAAAGCGGAAAATCGCGATCGAGCCCTAGTTGTTCTCCCCTCTTCCAACTCCGAGGAGAGAGAAGGGAGGTTCGCTAGGATTCGATGGTTTTCACTTAGGGGAGAGACTTTACATTCAAAAGAGGGGTTGAAACCCACAAGATCCAATCCCACGCAATGCAAGATTGGATGCTAAATGTGTTTCAAGGATTTAGAAAGCAAGGCTACCCTCTTTTGTAAAGAATGTGCATAGGAGAATTAAGCTAAGCATGCATAGAAAGTGATAAAGATTCGCTTATAAACTGAGATAGGAATATAGTATGAAGCTGCGGACCTGGAATTAGCAGTAAAATGTCGATACGGCACTATCCTGCAAATTTGAGCAAAAGTTGTCAGGACGATGGCGCCCGGCGCCACGGTCCTCCGAAAAATCCATCAAACGAAGGGGGATCGGTTCGTCTCTGCACAAGGATTCCAGATCTTCAATTTCAGCCGCGTACCTGCAACCTACACACACAAAAGCGAAGATGATTGGGGGGTTAGGGATTAGGGGTTTGCCTTTAGGTCAAACCCCAATTTTGGAATTAACCAAGAAATGAGCAAGAGCTGTAAATGTAAATGACTGTAAAACAAGTACTAATACCTTGTTCTAAGGATGTTTGTATCCTTATGTGCAAAGGTATAGATGTTGTATGTTGTATGTTGTATGTAACATGTAGTATATGATCTCCTCTTCAATGGTTGAATCCTTGACTTGAATGCAACACTTAGCCTTGAATGGAGACTTAGAAGGAATGCTTGAATGCTTGAATGCTTGAATGTTTGAATCTTGCTTTCGCCTTTTTTTCATCTACCTCAATGAGAGAGGAAAATGTAGTTTATATACTTGTCATTTAGGGCTGATAGACTGATTTTCCCGACCTTAGGCCGACCAGGAAAGTTAATTTCCAAATTGCAAACAAAAAGACTCGAGCCCCTTAGGAGACCGGGCCCAAAATAGGACCCAGGGACCAGGGTGCTGGGCGCCATGGTCCTGGGGACCAGGGCGCTGGGCGCTCTGGTCCCACCTCCCGGGACAGCAGGGTGCAAGGAGGTTCAGGCCAGGGTGCTTGAAAAATGCAGTTTTCAGTGTCGTGAGCAAGTTTCAGGGTCTCCATTCAGGTTGCGTGTTGCATCGCCATCGTGAAGACCGAAATGCAGTTGAAATTGCAAGTGTCACAATTTTAGGATGCTACATTTAGCCCCCACTTTAGCGGGAGTATGTATGCTCATACTTCCGGTAAAGTACAAGGAAACAACATTGAAAGACTTTCACCACGTCAAGGAGGCAAGATACACCAAGCCCCCAGTGGACTAAGGATCTTACGACTTCGATTGACAAAGTAAAAGGGAAGATCACGAGGGAGAACCATGACTGTCAGTAGTAAGGTTCCCTCACTATGAGTCATGCAAGAAAGATATCAAAAATTTTCAAGGCAAGGTTAAATTTACCAAGAAATTTTCAAGTATCTTGAAAAGATATGAACGGGATGTATGCCCCCCTACGTTAAAGCGATCGCACACGCCTCACCAGAGGTGATTGTTTTAACGTAGTGATACACATAAGAAATGAGAAAGGAACACGTTATCGCAAGGATTTAGCCCCCAAGTGTGAGATAAACCCAAGGATAATAGACACAAAACATAAAGCACAAGGTGACTTCACTTTCCTTGGGGTCAGTATGCTATATGATAATTCATGTATATCATATGTATGTATGCATAATTGTTCTTCATTCCCCAATCAAGGAAGGTCACCTAGAAGAAGGGAACACATGTGTCTTTTGAGTCAACATGAGAGAGACTGAGAGATCTCAATGCTTTGCATCGTCCTCAAGTAGACAACACCAAGGACAACAAATAGAAGAATGAGAATAACATATAGAAGAAGTAACGAAAGAGAGGAGGAAAGAATCTACTATGCTAATGTAACTAGTCTAGCACGTCATCTACCCCCCGATCTTACTGATCAATGTTTCGGGAAGGCAGGGAACATGCTAGAGGAGGAACATCCAACACAGCAGATGGAGCTATCACAAGATCCAAACAAGGGCTATGTTCATGTTCCGAGCAACATTGTTCTTGTCTAGGAGCTAGGATAAGTGCTTTAGAAAATTCATTAGATAAATGGTTATCAACATCAACAAGTTCATATTCACTATCAGAAGCAAGAGGAGTAACATTTTCATCTATATCGTCATCAAGATTTATAAAAATAGGATCTTTAACTCGCACAGGATCAAGATCATCATGCATCTTATGTTTAGGAGATTTAGGCTCAATGTCCGGCTGAGGAGAAAACGGAATAATGCTTGTTGAAGGTGTTTTTGGAGATTGCAAAGTTTGAGAAGCAGCTGCCTGAGCCCTAAGATGACGTTTTCGTCGGCGTTCACGTGGAGAATGATTACGTCTAGTCTTAGTAGGAAGTGGAGAAGACTGAGGAGGAGGAATGTTCTCATCCTTAGCACTTGGGTGTTTAGGTTGTGGTCTCTTAGGCTAGATAATAGGAGAAGAGGAAGGTCTCTTCTCTCTATAAAAAGAAGGAGGAGGGACTGCTCCATATAAAGGAGGAATTTTTGGTTTAGGGAGAAGACCAAGTCCATCATGACGAGGAGGTATAGGTCTACTCTTAGAAGATTTATTAGGCATAGACATAGTCACATCCATAGGGATGGGTTGGGAATCTTCTTGAGAAAAAACATTAGTTTTATCTTTCAAAGGAAGAACTTCCTTCTCAAGAATGATAGGAATGTCAAGCTTAGGTGTTCTAGGTTCACTTAGAGATAGGATCATATCTGTTTTCCACTTTTGATAAGATTTGAAAAGATGATTACTTCGCGGGGGAAGAGATTGGAATTGTTTAGGCCAAAAGTAATCAATAGGAACACTAGAAGTTCTTTCAGCTGGTTTAAAGAGACTATGATTGACAGTAACAACTTCACCATTATGGGGAAATTTCAAACACTTATGAATAGGAGAAGCAATAGCTTTCATGGAAGATAGCCAAGGATAGCCAAGCTTCACACGAAATTGTTCAGATGAAGGAATAATAGCAAAGTTCACATCAAGAGATTTGTTATGGACCTCAATAGGCAATGTAATAGAACCAATTGCGGGAGAAGAAAATGCATCAAATAATTTCACAATCACATCTATTTTGTCATAGATCACTTGATTCAATTGCAAAGTAAAAAGAAATTCTTCAGTAATAACATTAATCATGCACGAAGGATCAATAAGCACTCCACGACAAGGTGTATTCTTGACTTTTGCAACTATGTATAAAGGACCATCAGGTGCCCTAATGGTTTCACTGGAATCAAATGTGATGGAAGGTTCTTCAGGGATTTCTTGTTGCTCTACAAAGTTAATCACATTCGGGGTCATAGACACAAGACCATCAGATGAAAGAGAGGAATCATTAGCCTCAATTGCATTAGAGGTATGAGAAGGCAATGGATCAGCGAAAATCTGAAGATTTTGGTTAGGAGGAGCTACAGATGTGTTGCCTTTATCATTCACTCCAGAAACAGAAATAGTATTATTATCAATCAAATCCTGAATTTTACCCTTTAAAGAAAAACATTTTTCAGTATCATGACCAGGCTGACGATGAAATTGACAAAAGGCTTTGTTATCAAAATAAGGTGAAGTAATCTTTGCAGGATCAATTTGTCTTATAGGAGGAAGAGTAAGCACATTTTGTTCCAATAACTTATTCATAATACTATGCAATGATTCATTCAAAGGAGTATACTTTCTTTCTTTCTTGAAAAATTTAGAAATAGGAAGCACACCTGATGCTGCATTCACATTGTTGTTGATGATGTTTTCATTGAATTTGATGGAATCTCTGTTCGGTTTAAACTTCCCAAATGGTTGTTGACTGCTATCACCCTTATCACTCGGAGCCATAGGATGTGATTGTTCCATTTGACTCATAGTCAGTTGATAATTGTGAAGAGTGGCACACAACTGTTGGAAAGAAGTAAACTCAGAAAATAGAAGTTTGTCTCGAATATCTTTTTGCAAATTAGAAATAAAGATTCTTTGAATATCATTATCATGCACTGGAAAAGAAATTTGAGCATACAAATGCTTATATCTACCAATGAAATCAGTCACTTTTTCTTTAACACCTTGTTTACAATGCATTAAATCAATCAAAGTAACCTTAGGACTTATATTGTTCTGAAATTGTTGAATGAAAGCATTTGCAAGTTGTTCAAAAGAAGTAATAGAATAAGACGGCAACGAGCAATACCATTGTAGGGCTTTGTCTCTTAATGTTCTAGTAAACAGTTTTGCAAGCAACCTTTGGTCATAAGCAAAATCGGTACATATTGTTTGAAAAGTCTTAACATGTGTTAGAGGATCTCCTTTACCATTATAAAGCTCCAAATGCAAAATTTCAACATGTTTAGGGGGAATAGCTCGAACAATGTCAAGAGAAAGTGGGCTCGCAACATCAAATGTGGGCACACTAAACTTAGATTGATTCATAGAGGCAATTTGTTGCTGTAAAGAAGAGACAGTTTGTGCAAGATTGTTAATGGTCGCTTCAGTCGAAGAGTTCATATTAGACGTGTTAGATTGAGATGGAGGTGTTATGTTATTGAAAGAAGGTAAAGAGTAAGGTGGTGGGACTCTATGATAATTAGTTATAGGAGATGATTGGACAGGAGGAACACTACAAGGAGGAATGGAAGGGTTAAATGAATTGCCCCCTTGTGTCATGTTCATTTGTGAAGATATAATAGGGACACTCATTGAAGGAATGAATGAAGAAGTCGGATTAAATGAAGGAAGAGGGTTAATTGAAGAAGAAGGGTTGCCCCCATGACTAGTAATCACGGGAGGAATGTCTTGTATAGAAGTAGTCATGATGTTTGATGTAAAGGTAGGTATACTAGCAATAGGAGTTGTCAAAGGAATAGAATGATTGTCTTGTGTAGGAGGTTGTGTATAACCTAAGGTTTCGGCACAACTCTTCATAGGTATCACATTTGAATCCACAATGTGTGCAATACCACGCAAAATATCAATTCTATTCTTATCACTTTGAAGCATACGTTTTAGACCCTCAATTAAAGGAAGAGCTTGACTATCAGGGTATTCTTGAGACATCCATTGTCGAAAATCGTCAAATTGGTTATCCAATTTTGAAAGTTGTTCTACGGAAACCTCATGGAGAGCTTCTTCATCATTAGGAGGATTAGAGGAATTACCCATGTCCTCGTTAAAAAGGCTATTCAAATTAGGTTCCATTTCCTCAGTAGTTAAACCTTGGAAAGACTTAATTCTACGGCTTCGTCTAACGGGAATAGTGTAGGCAGGGCTTATTGTTGTAAAACTCATGCACTAGAAAGAGAGAGAAGATTTTGAATTTAGAGGTAGCAATTTTCAGTAAAATCAGCCAATCTTCTGGATTTAAGCTGTTAAATGCAATCACAACAGTCTCCCGAAATTTCGGAAAAAATGTTCGGGACCGTGGCGCCCGGAGTGCAACACGGTCCTTGCAATTTTTTTTGAAATTTGCAGGGATGAAAGGTATGATGATTTTAAAGCTAATCTGAAAAAATTGAGTGATTTTATGATCTGTAGATAGGCCAAATTAAAGTTGCAATCTCAAAATTGAACCCTATCAAGATTGTCGAAAAATGCAAAATTTTGAATTTTGAAAAAGAGAGGGAAACTGAAATTTTGAATTTTATGATTTTAGAGGGAATGTCAAGAGCAATGCAAATTTTGAAATTTGAAAATTGACTCAATTTCACGCAAAATTCAATTTTGAAAGCGAAAATCAAAGTTGTTGTAATTAAGCACTTAATTTCAAAAGTCACAAAATGCAAGAATTTGAATAAAGCACTGAAATTTCGAATGAATGCAAACACAATTTTCAGATTTAGGACAGTAAGAACACAATTTTGACACAAAATTTCAATTTCAATGATTTTTGAATGATTAGAAGCCTTAGACCAAGCAATCGCAAGACCAACTTTGACTGTAATCTTGAAGGTGTTATAATTGACAAAATCAGCCAAAATTCTGGATTTTAGCAGGAAAATACAGCAAGATCTCGCTCCCGAAATTTTGGAAAAAATGTCGGGGACGATGGCGCTCGGAGTGCAACACGGTCCTCGCAACTTTTTTCCAAATTTTCAGGGATGAAAGATATTGTGATTTTATTGCGGAATCCAAAGTTACAGCTGATTTGGAGATGTTTTGATCGGTCAAATTGTCGGACAAAGGTTGAATTAAGAGGGTTTCAAAAATTAGGGTTTTGACATTTAACCACTTAATTTTCAAAATTAAAGCACAGATATGAATTGAAAATTTGTAATAGAAGGGCAAATCTGAAACAAACATCAACAACTAAGCATTTCACAAGTTTAATTACTAAAAAGAAATTTTAGGGTTTTTATGCAATCACCTCTAAAATTTTGCAAAAGATCAAACATGGAAATGTAATCAATTTTTATTTTTTTTTTAGATCTAAGCATGAAAAATCAGAAAGGATGTTCACGTCGGGTTCACCAAAATGTAAAGTGGAAAATCGCGATCGAACCCTAGTTGTTCTCCCCTCTTCCAACTCCGAGGAGAGAGAAGGGAGGTTCGCTAGGATTCGATGGTTTTCACTTAGGGGAGAGACTTTACATTCAAAAGAAGGGTTGAAACCCACAAGATCCAATCCCACGCAATGCAAGATTGGATGCTAAATGTGTTTCAAGGATTTAGAAAGCAAGACTACCCTCTTTTGTAAAGAATGTGCATAGGAGAATTAAGCTAAGCATGCATAGAAAGTGATAAAGATTCGCTTATAAACTGAGATAGGAATATAGTATGAAGCTGCGGACCTGGAATTAGCAGTAAAATGTCGATACGGCACTATCCTGCAAATTTGAGCAAAAGTTGTCAGGACGATGGCGCCCGGCGCCACGGTCCTCCGAAAAATCCATCAAACGAAGGGGGATCGGTTCGTCTCTGCACAAGGATTCCAGATCTTCAATTTCAGCCGCGTACCTGCAACCTACACACACAAAAGCGAAGATGATTGGGGGGTTAGGGATTAGGGGTTTGCCTTTAGGTCAAACCCCGGTTTTGGAATTAACCAAGAAATGAGCAAGAGCTGTAAATGTAAATGACTGTAAAACAAGTACTAATACCTTGTTCTAAGGATGTTTGTATCCTTATGTGCAAAGGTATAGATGTTGTATGTTGTATGTAACATGTAGTATATGATCTCCTCTTCAATGGTTGAATCCTTGACTTGAATGCAACACTTAGCCTTGAATGGAGACTTAGAAGGAATGCTTGAATGCTTGAATGCTTGAATGTTTGAATCTTGCTTTCGCCTTTTTTTCATCTACCTCAATGAGAGAGGAAAATGTAGTTTATATACTTGTCATTTAGGGCTGATAGACTGATTTTCCCGACCTTAGGCCGACCAGGAAAGTTAATTTCCAAATTGCAAACAAAAAGACCCGAGCCCCTTAGGAGACTGGGCCCAAAATAGGACCTAGGGACCAGGGCGTTGGGCGCCATGGTCCTGGGGACCAGGGCACTGGGCACTCTGGTCCCACCTCCCGGGACAGCAAGGTGCAAGGAGGTTCAGGCCAGGGTGCTTAAAAAATGCAGTTTTCAGTGTCGTGAGCAAGTTTCAGGGTCTCCATTCAGGTTGCGTGTTGTGTCGCCATCGTGAAGACCGAAATGCAGTCAAAATTGCAAGTGTCGTAATTTTAGGACGCTACACTCTGATAACAAAGTCCTTCAAGGAAGCTCCATTAAAGGTCCATGATGTATCGCCAAAAGGGGATGGATGTGTGGAACAAGTGGATGAGTTATGAAGGCTTATGATTGTGATAAGAAGTGAAAGTAGGATAGCATGATGGAGACTTAGGATCAACAAGTATGCTTTATGACTTGAAATTTTAGAATTTTTGCCCCCAGTTATTTTGATATTAGGGGAGATCAACTCTTGCTCTTTTTGCTTCATAGGATTTTTATCCTTGACCTTCATTTTTGCAGAGTCCAATAGCTTTTGATTTTGATTTGGACTAAAGGACTTTTCTTTAGTTTTGACATTTAGATTTTTCTTTTCATAGCTTGATTTTTCATCCCCAATTAGTAAGGGCTTTTGTAATTGGAGTGGAAATGGAATGAGTGGATGAAATGTTAAGGCTATGTGAGTTCTCAAGAGGGCTGGTGATATGCTCAATAGATTCTTTGTTGGAACCACTCTTAGGACTATTGATATCAAGAGTTGCTTGCACCACTAGAGGAGATTTGCATTCAGACTTAGTAGCCACAACACTAGGTGGTTCATACCCAATTCCTTGATATTGCAAATTGTTTGTAGGATGTTCCTATCGACTGAATACCTTAGGAGATAGTGGGAGTTGATCAACATGGAAGATATACTCACCACATCCCATGTCTTTAATCTTGAAATTTTCTTTGATCTCTGCTTGTTTTGATGTAGAAGCTTTCAATGATTCTAGATCCACATATGCTGATGAAGGAATAGCCTCTCGATTGAATGGTATTGTTATTTCTGATCGAGGTTGTAGATTGTTGCAATATATGAATGGATTTGGATCCGCTTTGACGGTCACTTCAACTCCATTGTATGGAAACTTGATGCATCGATGATATGTAGATGGGACTGCACTCATTTCATGAATCCAAGGATGTCCTAGCAATATGTTGTATGTGAGATGAAGATCAAGTACTTGACAAACCACATCCTTTGTAACTGGCCCAACTCTGAGAGGCAAGGTGACTGTACCTTTGGATGAACGCTCTTCATCATCATATGCTTTGATGGTAATTTTGTTTGTAGAATTCACATCTTTATCATAATATCCCAATTGTTTAATTGTGCTCAATGTACAAATGTTTAGACCTGCTCCTCCATCTATCAGGACTTGTTTGATTCTATGTTTGTGTATGAAGACTTCAATGTGTAATGGTGCATTATGTGGCTGACTTACGGAGGCGTCATCGGCTTCTGTGAATGTAAGGGAATGTGGAATGGAAAGGTATCCCACCATGGCTTGAAACTGGTCCACGTTCAAATCAGTAGGAACGGTGGTGTCTCTCAAGATTTTGTCAAGAATAGCTTTATGAGCGGGGATATGCGTAAGAGCTCAAGAATGGAGATGAGCGTGGGTGTCTTCCCTAGCTGTTCTACAAGGTCATACTCAGGTTTGGTTGATGAAGAAGCGGTATTTTTAGTGGAGGCACCTGGCAACGTAATTTTACCTCGACGAGTTGTAACATGACATTCAGAGGTATGTTTGGAAGAAGGTCCAACACCTCTTAGAACAATCTTGGGTCTCTGAGGAGGATTCTCGGGATTTTTGTTCTTGATGGTAATAGTAGAGATATGATTGTCCATCGAGATGTGATTGATAGTTGAGTCATAGTTATAAGGTGCTCTAGTATAGTTGGCCTGATCATCTGTGACTTTGGCTTTTCCCTTGTCATGCTTTGGGAATGGTTCCTTAAACATCTCATGTTCTTGATTGGATGAGTGTCCCTCAATCTCAATGTCACCTCTATCAATGAGATCTTGCACAATGTTCTTCAGTCGATGACAATTTCCTGTCTTATGACCCTTGCTCTTATGAAATTCACAATACTCATCATCATTCCACCAATTTGGTTTGACCTTTGGTTCATATGGAGGAAAATCTGGAACTGTGATCACTTTGTTTGCCACAAGCTTTTTGAAGACTGATTCAAGTGGTTCTCCCAATGGGGTGTACTTCCTTCGTGGTCTAGAAGTTGTTTGAGTATTCACTTGATTGTTTGTAGAACTCGATCCCGAAAAGATGAATTTGGGTCACACTGTGTTGGCATCAACAACACCATCATTAACTGTGTTCTTGTTTTTATTCCAAAATCTTGGCTTGTCTTTCCCTTTAAAGTCATCTTTGTTTTCCTTGAATATCTTAATGACTCCTTGTTCAATTAAGACCTTTTCTGTTGCTAATCCCTTTTCAATAACATCCTTGAAGGTGGACAAACAAGCTTTCCTTAGATCATAGCCAATGTCTTTGTTAACATTTTGAGTGAACATTTCTACCATTTGTTTTTGTGGAATTTCACAAGAGCATCTGCTGGCTAGATTTCTCCATCTTTGTAAAAATGATGCAAAAGACTCTCCCTCTTTTTGCTTGGTGTTGCATAAAGTAGTGACTGATATGTCTGTCTCTATATTGTAAGAGAAATGTTGAATAAATGCCTCTGCTAAGTCACCCCATGACTTAATACCAGGTGGGAGTTGGGAGAACCATTCCATAGCTTGATCACCTAAGCTTTGTGGGAATAATCTCATCAAATATGTCTCTTCTGCTGCTACTTCAATGCAAGCTGTGAAAAACTGTCTTATGTGTGCCTTGGGATCCCCTTTTCCTCTATACTTATCAAATTTAGGCGTCACAAAGTGTGTAGGAAATGGAGGCATTGGAATGCTCTTGTCAAATGGATAAGGACATATGTCTCTCATTGTGTATGTTGGCTTCGGTGTATTTATGTCCTCCATTTTCTTTTGTAAGTCCCTGATTTGTTGCTCCAAATTGCTCTTAGGTGGAGATCGACTTCTTGGACCATACCCCATGCTTGAGGCACCAATTTGAGGAGGAGCTTGTTGCATATATGGATGATATTGATCATACACATGTTCATATGGAGGAGGTCTATAGTGATGTTGCGTATATGGACCACTTGGTATAGATTCATGTTGAGGAATGAAATATCTATTTTGTCCATGTATACCATACTCTACAGGCATGTCATGTTCTAATGTGTTGCCCCCAAATTTGACACGGGGTTTCCTTGTGTCCAAATTTTGAGCATGCCTTTGAATATCCAATTGCTTTGGTAGTTGATCCTTAGCATTTGTATGTGATTGAGCATATCTTTCTGCATAAGACTTCCATGATGGTCTGCGAAGGTGAGTTCTACGAAGGTGAAAATGGATAAAAATAATAACAATATTGAAAGACTAAATGAATTCAACCACAAAACCCTAGCCTAACAATCAACAAAGATCCACCATAACATATGAAGATTACCTAAGACATTGTAAATAAAACAAAATCACAAAGATTATACCATCACATGTCCAATAGGGTTTTGATCTCCATTCTTCCTATCTCCATTGATCTTGCTTGATATATATTTGCTCTCAGACTTTATGTACACAAGAGCTCAACAAAGAACGGAATGTGGTTGCAAGTAGGATCGTAGTGTAGCCAAAATGATCATTTGGGTTTGATAATGAAGGAGGCATCTCCTTAAATAGAAGACACAATAAGAAATGGAGGGATAAGATTGAGAGGTGTGAAAGGAGGTCGGCTATGATTAGAGGGTAGGTAGAAGAAATAATAAAATAATGAAAGAGGTAGGTAGTGTAGGAATTAAGAGATGAATGACATGTGTCATGTGTAGAAAAGGATTAATGAATTAATTAAATAAATAAATATTTATTTAATTAATAGAAGAAATAAGATAATTAAATAAATAAAATATTATTTAATTTAGAAAAAGGATAATTTAAATAAATAAATGTATTTATTTAAATGAGAAATAAGGCTAGAAGAGGATAAATGAATTAATTAAATAAATAAAGATTTATTTAATCAATAGAAGAATTAGGCTTAGATAATTAAATAAATAAAATATTTATTTAATTAGACATGACAATTTTGAGTGTCTACAGCTTCCTCTCTCAATCTTGCATGTCTATCAGGACATCTACATTCTATATGACTAACTTTATTGCAATTAAAACATTTAAATGGTTTTTTATCTTCATACTTACTTCCAACTAGACCTTTAGGCATTTTTCTTGCAAATAGTGCTTCAAGTTCTTCGAGCTCTTCATTTTCCCTCCTGATATCTTCAAGTTCTTTTGCATAAAGTGTTTTCCAATCAGATTTGTCAGATGAGGATGATGATGATGCAGATGATGATGCTCTGAAGGCTAAATCTATCTTAATTGTAGCAATAGGACCAAATTCCTCAAGCTCAAATGTTGAAAGCTTTACAACCAAGGTATCTCTAGATACTTATGTATTAGGCATTGTTCTCAACTCATTAATAGTAGTTACTTTCATTTTGTATGCCAGTGGCAAAGCTCTTAAAACTTTAGAAATAATTTCATCTTCACTTAAGGATCCTCCACAACATTGTATTCCTAAAACAATTTCATTAACTCTTTCCATAAAAGCGAAATTCTTTCATCTTCTTCCATTTTCCAAATTTTCATACCTGACCCGGTAACATTCTAGTTTTGCAATTTTGACAGTGGTATCTCCTTCATTCAATGTCTCCAATTTATCCCAAATAGCTTTAGCAGTAGATCGATCTAATAATCCCATGATTTGTTGATCTGCCAATGCGCTCAAAAGTGCTTCTCTTGCTTTGCAATAAATTTCTTGATCTTTACCCAATGTTGGTGGATTAGGTTGATTCAGAGTAGGACCAACATAGCTATTCTTTGTAACTTCTCATATGTCTCTTCCAATGCAATTTAGATGTGTCTCCATTCTGATCTTCCATATACCATAGTGAGTTCCATCAAATTTAGGACTATCCTTCCTAAAAATCTTAGTTGCCATAGGATCTCCTCAAGCTGTTAGACTTCTGCAAAAGAGGACTTAGCTCTGATACCAATTGGTAGGAACTAGAAGGGAAATTGAGAGGGGGGGTGAATCAGTTGTCAATGAATTTCAACCTAATTATAACTTAATCAAACTTGATACTTAATACCGGTAAACCAAACTTATTGTTGTTTAATAGATTAGCAATTAATATCAATACCAGTGAAACTTAATGCATGAAACAGAAAGAGAAACAACATCCACAACACATAACATAAAGATTTTGACATGGAAACCCTATAAGGGGAAAAACCACAGTGGGAAACCTTACCCACAATTAGATGATACTATTGGAGATAGTATGTGTATACTAATGGGGTATGCACATGCAGAACGACCAACCTCCTAGAGCACACTACTCAAATGGGAGTCACAATGATTACAGTAGGATGCTTAAATCCTAGAATAATGTACTATTCAAAATAGCATCTCCAATGCTAGATTCAGTATCGGTTAAGATATGATAAACACCTTCAAACCTTCCTTGAACCTTCTCTATGGTCTGCTCATATGATCTTCAATATTCGCACATACCATGTTACAATACCATACCATAACCATGTCCTATATCTCATCTCACAAATGAGATCTTACATATATACAAAACCTAAGACCAAATCTGTAGGTCGGCTCATTAAAATTATTACAATTAAATCAATTACAAATAAGTCTTGATGTGATGCATCATGTCGACTTAATACATTTACAATAATATTCAATCAATAAATCATCTTCATAACGTGTCGTGTTGATCTCAAATAGATAACGCATACCGGTCCATAACCTAGACCAATCTGTCGATAACAGCAAATATGTCGACCCGATTAAACCAATAATCAAAAGACCAAAACCAAGTATCCAAACCATGTCTTCGACATAATCAAGTGATCTCCAAATGATAACAAGCCATCAACTATATCGGTGAACCATATAACCTACCAGTGAGCATATATCGGTGACTATGCATAAGTCACTGACTTTGTTGGTGAGCACAATGTGTCGGTTCAACAATAAACCAATATATCCATAATGTTAAATCAACAATGTAGATATCTAGAAGGATAAGTGTTGGCATCAATGACAAAACTAATGCAACACATCCATAATACCAATAATTTTAAGCCGACATAAGGCATATTGTTTGTAATGGGTATATAGGTCAGTCTTCTAGGTCATTTTGTAAAATATGGGACATAGGAGAATATAGAAAAACTGCATAATACAAAATATATGTATGTAGATAATTTGTATGTGAATGTTATATCATGCAATGATCTGTAGATAGTTTGGAAAGCATTTTTGGAGGAGAAGAGATACTGGTAGCAGTGCTCAGGGTTTATGAATCGATACAAAGCAGAGATAGAACCGAAACTCTATTTGGCATAGCGGATGCATTTTTTAGTTCATTTCATTGTCTTACTTCAAAAGAAGCTTGTAGTCAGTGAGACTCTTTAGTGATGAGTAGTGTGCTCTAGGCAGTGTGCCTTCCTATATGTGCAGGCCCCCATTATATGTAATATCCTTTCATATGGCCAATGAACCGATATTGTGGGTCATAAATCCCACTATGGTTTTTCCTCTTTGAGGTTTTTCATGTATAAATTATGTGTTTTATGGTGTTCATTTATGTGGATGGTTTATTTGCTTCAAGTTATATGTTTATTTGTTTATTGATTTATGTGTGTATGGTATAAAAGGATAAAATCTTATCTTACCGGCAGAACACTGATTCATCCCCTCCTCCTCGCAGTGTTCTTGGATCCCAACAAAGGGTAGGTAGAGGAAATAATTAAATGATAAAGGGGGTAGGTTAGAGAAGAATTAAGAGATGAATGACATGTGTCATGGGTAGAAAAGGCTACTAAATTAATTAAATAAATAAAGATTTATTTATTTAATAGAGGAAGTGGGATCAATTAAATAAATAAATTATTTATTTAATTTAGGAAAGGACAACTTAAATGAGGAAAAGCTTAGAAGAGGATTAATTAATTAATTAATTAATTAAATATTTATTTAATCAATAGAAGACTTAGGATAAAATAATTAAATAAATAAAATATTTATTTAATTAGACACGACAATTTTAGGTGTCTACACATATAATGTATAAACATGTATAAATGACAAAGGTGTGATGAGGTATGAATTAACTACCTACAACTAAAATTAAATACATTATGCATGATATCAAATTCTAAGCGAATAAAATCTAATATTGAGATATGACCTCATTATAAGGGTAATCTAGAATGTCATCTGTGACTAATTAAACTTAAGTCATGTGAATGGAAAAAAACCACATTCACACCAACACCCCCCCCCCCCCCCCCCCCTTCATTGCAACTTAGGGAGATGAGATATTATTCAAATGTTTAAAAAAAGCAAGTTGCAAGATGTGTCCCAACAAAAAACTAATGTTAGGTACCCATGCACAAATGCAATGCAATCTCTCACAAATAGAGAAAAGGGTAAAAATCGAGTGGGAGACAAATTCGCTCCCAAAAGAGAGAAAAACTAAAAATTCTCAAAATAAAAATTCTCAAGATAGTATTGGCATCAATAACAAAACATCAATGCAACACATAATCAATTCCACCAAATGGCCAACAAGAGTACTTTTAGGATTTTCTATGAATATAAAATTCATAGTAGGTTATGATATAGTCATTAGATATTAGATATTCAAATGATAAACACTAGCTACTTTTAGGATTATCTACTTTTAGGATTTGTTTAAGAATCAAATTCCTAGTAGGTTAAGATATAGTCATTAGATATTAGATATTCAAATGATAAACAAATCCTAAAAGTAGCTAGTGTTTATCATTTGAATATCTAATATCTAATGACTATATCTTAACCTACTATGAATTTTATATTCATAGAAAATCCTAAAAGTACTCTTGTTGGCCATTTGGTGGAATTGATTATGTGTTGCATTGATGTTTTGTTATTGATGTCAATACTAGCTAAATATCTAATATTTAATTATTCTTTTGATCAATTAATGAATATCTAAATATTTAATTATTTCCTTCAATCATTTGAATATCTAATATCTAATGACTATATCTTAACCTACTAGGAATTTGATTCTTGAATTGTGACATTTTGGTTGTATAGTAGGGTAGTTAGACCTGAATAATTGGAGCTACAAAATTCTCCATGAGATTACTGCCAATGGCTTGTCTTACACTTTAGAACTTTTCAATTACTAAGTTACAATTTATGGTGTTTATAAAGATATTACTAAACCATGAGATTACTGCCAATGGCTTGTCTTACAGTTTAGAACTTTTCAATTACTAAGTTACAATTTATGGTGTTTATCATTTGAATATCTAATATCTAATGACTATATCTTAACCTACTAGGAATTTGATTCTTGAATTGTGACATTTTGGCTGTATAGTAGGGTAGTTAGACCTGAATAATCGGAGCTACAGAATTCTCCATGAGATTACTGCCAATGGCTGGTCTTACAGTTTAGAACTTTTCAATTACTAAGTTACTGCCAATGGCTTGTCTTACAATTTAGAACTTTGCATTTAGTAAGAGACCTCAATGAGTGGAGTTTCATGCTAAAAAGAGTACTTGCAATAAAGATATTCAAATCAATGAGACAGTACAATTTATGGTGTTTATAACTCTAAGACAAGCCATTTTATTTTAGACAAGCTAGTATTGGCATCAATAACAAAACATCAATGCAACACATAATCAATTCTACCAAATGGCCAACAAGAGTACTTTTAGGATCTTCTTAAATTGTATTGTCTCGTTGATTTGATAAACCCTTCTTAAAGAGTACTAGCTATAATCATTACTCTGATTATTTAGGTTTAAATGATTATTCTCTTACTAAATGCAAGTTAGTTATCCTATAAAAGTAGATTGGGACATTAGAGTTATAAACACCATAAATTGTACTGTCTCTATTTATGTTGTTTATCAAATCAACGAGACAGTACAATTTATGGTGTTTATAACTCTAATGTCCCAATTTATGGTGTTTATTAAATTTGGTAGGATTTTATATTCGTAGAAGATCCTAAAAGTACTGTTAAGATATAAACACCATAAACTGTACTGTCTCATTGATTTGAATATCCCAAAAGTAGCTTAGACAAGCCATATATCTCGTTGATTTGAATATCCCAAAAGTAGCTAGTAGGTTAAGATATAGTCATTAGATTTTAGGATCTTCTATGAATATAAAATCCTACCAAATTTAATAAACACCATAAATTGGGACATTAGAGTTATAAACACCATAAATTGTACTATCTCGTTGATTTGATAAACCCTTCTTAAAGAGTACTAGCTATAATCATTACTCTGATTATTCAGGTTTAAATGATTATTCTCTTACTAAATGCAAGTTAGTTATCCTATACAAGTAGATTGGGACATTAGAGTTATAAACACCATAAATTGTACTGTCTCTATTTATGTTGTTTATCAAATCAACGAGATATAACCTAAAAGATCCTAAAAGTACTCTTGTTGGCCATTTGGTGGAATTGATTATGTGTTGCATTGATGTTTTGTTATTGATGCCAATACTAGCTTTTTGGATGGTTTATCGACACCCTTCTGGTCCCAAAAGTAGCTAGTATAGGATACCTAACATAAATTTATTGTAGGTGTTTATTAAATTTGGTAGGATTTTATATTCATCGAAGATCCTAAAATCTAATGACTATATCTTAACCTACTAGCTACTTTTAGGATATTCAAATCAAGGAGATATATGGCTTGTCTAAGCTACTTTTGGGATATTCAAATCAACGAGACAGTACAGTTTATGGTGTTTATATATTAACAGTACTTTTAGGATCTTCTATGAATATAAAATCCTACCAAATTTAATAAACACCATAAATTGGGACATTAGAGTTATAAACACCATAAATTGTATTGTCTTGTTGATTTGAATATCCCAAAAGTAGCTTAGACAAGCCTATGAGATAAATTGTACTTTCAATTACTAAGTTATTGCCAATGGCTTGTCTTGTCTACTTTTATAGGATAACTAACTTGCATTTAGTAAGAGACCTCAATGAGTGGAGTTTCATGCTAAAAAGAGTACTCTTGTTTTGGGACCAGAAGGGTGTCGATAAACCATCTATAAAGCTAGTATTGGCATCAATAACAAAACATCAATGCAACACATAATCAATTCCACCAAATGGCCAACAAGAGTACACTTTTTAGCATGAAACTCCACTCATTGAGGTCTCTTACTAAATGCAAGTTAGTTATCCTATACAAGTAGTAGGGTAGTTATCAATTAGATTTTAGGATCTTCTATGAATATAAAATCCTACCAAATTTAATAAACACCATAAATCGGGACATTAGAGTTATAAACACCATAAATTGTACTATCTCGTTGATTTGATAAACCCTTCTTAAAGAGTACTAGCTATAATCATTACTCCGATTATTTAGGTTTAAATGATTATTCTCTTACAAAATGCAAGTTAGTTATCCTATACAAGTAGATTGGGACATTAGAGTTATAAACACCATAAATTTTACTGTCTCTAATGTCTAACTACCCTACTATAAGACAAGCCATTGGATGGTTTATCGACACCCTTCTGGTCCCAATTTATGGTGTTTATAACTCTAATGTCCCAATTTATGGTGTGTATAACTCTAATGTCCCAATCTACTTGTTTAGGATCTTCTATGAATATAAAATCCTACCAAATGGCCAACAAGAGTACTCTTTTTAGCATGAAACTCCACTCATTGAGGTCTCTTACTAAATGCAAGTTAGTTATCCTATACAAATAGATTGGTACATTTGAGTTATAAACACCATAAATTGTACTGTCTCGTTGATTTGAATATAAATCAGAAACCACTCAACCTACTGGGACCATAAGGGTGTCGATAAACCATCCAAAAAGCTATTATTGGCATCAATAACCTAAAAGATCCTAAAAGTACTCTTGTTGGCCATTTGGTGGAATTGATTATGTGTTGCATTGATGTTTTGTTATTGATGCCAATACTAGCTTTTTGGATGGTTTACCGACACCCTTCTGGTCCCAAAACAAGAGTACTCTTTTTAGCATGAAACTCCACTCATTGAGGTCTCTTACTAAATGCAAGTTAGTTATCCTATACAAGTAGATTGGGACATTTGAGTTATAAATACCATAAACTGTACTGTCTCGTTGATTTGAATATAAACCAGAAACCACTCAACCTACTGGGACAAGAAGGGTGTCGATAAACCATCCAAAAAGCTAGTATTGGCATCAATAACCTAAAAGATCCTAAAAGTACTCTTGTTGGCCATTTTGTGGAATTGATTATGTGTTGCATTGATGTTTTGTTATTGATGCCAATACTAGCTTTTTGGATGGTTTATCGACACCCTTCTGGTCCCAAAAGTAGCTACTAGGTTAAGATATAGTCATTAGATTTTAGGATCTTCTATGAATATAAAATCCTACCAAATTTAATAAACACCATAAATTGGGACATTAGAGTTATAAACACCATAACTTGCTTTTAGTACTCTTGTTGGCCATTTAGGGTGTTTATAACTCTAATGTCCCAATCTACTTGTATATGATAACTAACTTGCATTTAGTAAGAGAATAATCTTTTAAACTTGAATAATCGGAGTAATGATTATAGCTAGTACTCTTTAAGAAGGGTTTATCAAATCAACGAGACAGTACAATTTATTGTGTTTATAACTCTAATGTCCCAATTTATGGTGTTTATTAAATTTGGTAGGATTTTATATTCATAGAAGATCCTAAAAGTACTCTTGTTGGCCATTTGGTGGAATTGATTATGTGTTGCATTGATGTTTTGTTATTGATGCCAATACTATCTTTTTGGATGGTTTATCGACACCCTTCTGGTCCCAAAACAAGAGTACTCTTTTTAGCATGAAACTCCACTCATTGAGGTCTCTTACTAAATGCAAGTTAGTTATCCTATACAAGTAGATTGGGACATTTGAGTTATAAACACCATAAACTAGCTTAATGTCCCAATACTAGCTTTTTGGATGGTTTATCGACACCCTTCTGGTCCCGAAAGTAGCTAGTATAGGATACCTAACTTAAATTTATTGTAGGTGTTTATTAAATTTGGTAGGATTTTATATTCATCGAAGATCCTAAAATCTAATGACTATATCTTAACCTACTAGCTTATATTCATAGAAGATCCTAAAAGTACTCTTGTTGGCCATTTGGTGGAATTGATTATGTGTTGCATTGATGTTTTGTTATTGATGCCAATACTAGCTTTTTGGATGGTTTATCGACACCCTTCTGGTCCCAATTTATGGTGTTTATAACTCTAATGTCCCAATTTATGGTGTTTATTAAATTTGGTAGGATTTTATATTCATAGAAGATCCTAAAAGTACTGTTATCCTACCAAATTTAATAAACACCATAAATTGGGACATTAGAGTTATAAACACCATAAATTGTACTGTCTCGTTGATTTGATAAACCCTTCTTAAAGAGTACTAGCTATAATCATTACTCCGATTATTCAGGTTTAAATGATTATTCTCTTACTAAATGCAAGTTAGTTATCCTATACAAGTAGATTGGGACATTAGAGTTATAAACACCATAAATGGCCAACAAGAGTACTAAATGCAAGTTATGGTGTTTATAACTCTACTAGCTTAGACAAGCCATATATCTCATTGATTTGAATATCCTAAAAGTAGCTAGTAGGTTAAGATATAGTCATTAGATTTTAGGATTTTATATTCATAGAAGATCCTAAAAGTACTATTAAGATATAAACACCATAAACTGTACTGTCTCGTTGATTTGAATATCCCAAAAGTAGCTTAGACAAGCCATATATCTCGTTGATTTGAATATCCTAAAAGTAGCTAGTAGGTTAAGATATAGTCATTAGATTTTAGGATCTTCGATGAATATAAAATCCTACCAAATTTAATAAACACCTACAATAAATTTAAGTTAGGTATCCTATACTAGCTACTTTTGGGACCAGAAGGGTGTCGATAAACCATCCAAAAAGCTAGTATTGGCATCAATAACAAAACATCAATGCAATCTACTTGTATAGGATTTATCTACTTTTATACTCAAATCAACGAGACAGTACAGTTTATGGTGTTTATAACTCTAATGTCCCAATCTACTTGTATAGGATAACTAACTTGCATTTAGTAAGAGACCTCAATGAGTGGAGTTTCATGCTAAAAAGAGTACTTGCAATAAAGATATTCAAATCAACAAGACAGTACAATTTATGGTGTTTATAACTCTAATGTCCCAATTTATGGTGTTTATGAAATTTGGTAGGATTTTATATTCATAGAAGATCCTAAAAGTACTCTTGTTGGCCATTTGGTGGAATTGATTATGTGTTGCATTGATGTTTTGTTATTGATGCCAATACTAGCTTTTTGGATGGTTTATCGACACCCTTATGGTCCCAGTAGGTTGAGTGGTTTTTGGTTTATTTGGTAGGATTTTATATTCATAGAAGATCCTAAAAGTACTGTTAAGATATAAACATCATAAACTATACTGTCTCGTTGATTTGAATATCCCAAAAGTAGCTTAGACAAGCCATATATCTCGTTGATTTGAATATCCCAAAAGTAGCTAGTAGGTTAAGATATAGTCATTAGATTTTAGGATCTTCTATGAATATAAAATCCTACCAAATTTAATAAACACCATAAATTGTATTGTCTCGTTGATTTGATAAACCCTTCTTAAAGAGTACTAGCTATAATCATTACTCCGATTATTCAGGTTTAAATGATTATTCTCTTACTAAATGGAAGTTAGTTATCCTATACAAGTAGATTGGGACATTAGAGTTATAAACACCATAAATTGTACTGTCTCTATTTATGTTGTTTATCAAATCATTTAAGCCTACTGTATGTTTTGTCTAACTACCCTACTATAAGACAAGCCATTGGCAGTAACTTAGTAATTGAAAGTACAATTTATCTCATAGGCTTGTCTAAGCTACTTTTGGGATATTCAAATCAACGAGACAGTACAATTTATGGTGTTTATAACTCTAATGTCCCAATTTATGGTGTTTATTAAATTTGGTAGGATTTTATATTCATAGAAGGTCCCAATTTATGGTGTTTATAACTCTAATGTCCCAATTTATGGTGTTTATAACTCTAATGTCCCAATTTATGGTGTTTATAACTCTAATGTCCCAATCTACTTGTTTAGGATCTTCTATGAATATAAAATCCTACCAAATGGCCAACAAGAGTACTCTTTTTAGCATGAAACTCCACTCATTGAGGTCTCTTACTAAATGCAATTTAGTTATCCTATACAAGTAGATTGGGACATTTGAGTTATAAACACCATAAACTGTATTGTCTCGTTGATTTGAATATAAACCAGAAACCACTCAACCTACTGGGACCAAAAGGGTGTCGATAAACCATCCAAAAAGCTAGTATTGGCATCAATAACCTAAAAGATCCTAAAAGTACTCTTGTTGGCCATTTGGTGGAATTGATTATGTGTTGCATTGATGTTTTGTTATTGATGCCAATACTAGCTTTTTGGATGGTTTATCGACACCCTTCTGGTCCCAAAACAAGACAGTATAGTTTATCCCAAAAGTAGCTTAGACAAGCCTATGAGATAAATTGTACTTTCAATTACTAAGTTACTGCCAATGGCTTGTCTTATAGTAGGGTAGTTAGACAAAACATACAGTAGGCTTAAATGATTTGATAAACAACATAAATAGAGACAGTACAATTTATGGTGTTTATAACTCTAATGTCCCAATCTACTTGTATAGGATAACTAACTTGCATTTAGTAAGAGAATAATCATTTAAACCTAAATAATCGGAGTAATGATTATAGCTAGTACTCTTTAAGAAGGGTTTATCAAATCAACGAGACAGTACAATTTATGGTGTTTATAACTCTAATGTCCCAATTTATGGTGTTTATTAAATTTGGTAGGATTTTATATTCATAGAAGATCCTAAAATCTAATGACTATATCTTAACCTACTAGCTACTTTTGGGATATTCAAATCAACGAGATATATGGCTTGTCTAAGCTACTTTTGGGATATTCAAATCAACGAGACAGTACAGTTTAAGGTGTTTATATCTTAACAGTACTTTTAGGATCTTCTATGAATATAAAATCCTACCAAATTTAATAAACACCATAAATTGGGACATTAGAGTTATAAACACCATAAATTGTACTGTCTCATTGATTTGAATATCCCAAAAGTAGCTTAGACAAGCCTATGAGATAAATTGTACTTTCAATTACTAAGTTACTACCAATGGCTTGTCTTATAGTAGGGTAGTTAGACATTAGAGACAGTAAATTTTAGGGTGTTTATAACTCTAATGTCCCAATATACTTGTATAGGATAACTAACTTGCATTTAGTAAGAGAATAATCATTTAAACCTGAATAATTGGAGTAATGATTATAGCTAGTACTCTTTAAGAAGGGTTTATCAAAGCAACAAGACAGTACAATTTATGGTGTTTATAACTCTAATGTCCCAATTTATGGTGTTTATTAAATTTGGTAGGATTTTATATTCATAGAAGATCCTAAAATCTAATGACTATATCTTAACCTAATAGCTACTTTTGGGATATTCAAATCAATGAGATATATGGCTTGTCTAAGCTACTTTTGGGATATTCAAACCAATTTATTTATGGTGTTTATAACTCTAATGTCCCAATTTATGGTTTTTATTAAATTTGGTAGGATTTTATATTCATAGAAGATCCTAAAAGTACTGTTAAGATATAAACACCATAAACTGTACTGTCTCGTTGATTTGAATATCCCAAAAGTAGCTTAGACAAGCCATATATCTCGTTGATTTGATAAACAACATAAATTGGGACATTAGAGTTATAAACACCATAAATTGTACTATCTCGTTGATTTGAATATCCCAAAAGTAGCTTAGACAAGCCATTTTATTTTAGATTATGTGTTGCATTGATGGTCACATAATCAAAGTACTAAAAGTACTCTTGTTGGCCATTTGGTGGAATTGATTATGTGTTGCATTGATGTTTTGTTATTGATGCCAATACTATCTTTTTGGATGGTTTATCGACACCCTTATGGTCCCAGTAGGTTGAGTGGTTTCTGGTTTATTTGGATTTATCTACTTTTAGGATTTGTTTAAGAATCATGGAGAATTCTGTAGCTCCGATTATTCAGGTCTAACTACCCTACTATACAGCCAAAATGTCACAATTCAAGAATCAAATTCCTAGTAGGTTAAGATATAGTCATTAGATATTAGATATTCAAATGATTGAAGGAAATAATTAAATATTTAGATGTTCAATTAATTGATCAAAAGAATAATTAAATATTAAATATTTAGCTAGTATTGGCATCAATAACAAAACATCAATGCAACACATAATCAATTCCACCAAATGGCCAACAAGAGTACTTTTAGGATTTTCTATGAATATAAAATTCATAGTAGGTTAAGATATAGTCATTAGATATTAGATATTCAAATGATAAACACTAGCTACTTTTAGGATTATCTACTTTTAGGATTTGTTTAAGAATCAAATTCCTAGTAGGTTAAGATATAGTCATTAGATATTAGATATTCAAATGATAAACACCATAAATTGTAACTTAGTAATTGAAAAGTTCTAAACTGTAAGACAAGCCATTGGCAGTAATCTCATGGTTTAGTAATATCTTTATAAACAACATAAATTGTAACTTAGTAATTGAAAAGTTCTAAACTATAAGACAAGCCATTGGCAGTAATCTCATGGAGAATTCTGTAGCTCTGATTATTCAGGTCTAACTACCCTACTATACAGCCAAAATGTCACAATTCAAGAATCAAATTCCTAGTAGGTTAAGATATAGTCATTAGATATTAGATATTCAAATGATTGAAGGAAATAATTAAATATTTAGATATTTAATTAATTGATCAAAAGAATAATTAAATATTAGATATTTAGCTAGTATTGGCATCAATAACAAAACATCAATGCAACACATAATCAATTCCACCAAATGGCCAACAAGAGTACTTTTAGGATTTTCTATGAATAATCGGAGCTCCGATTATTCAGGTTTAAATGATTATTCTCTTACTAAATGCAAGTTAGTTATCCTATACAAGTAGATTGGGACATTAGAGTTATAAACAACATAAATTGTAACTTAGTAATTGAAAAGTTCTAAACTGTAAGACAAGCCATTGGCAGTAATCTCATGGTTTAGTAATATCTTTATAAACACCATAAATTGTAACTTAGTAATTGAAAAGTTCTAAACTGTAAGACAAGCCATTGGCAGTAATCTCATGGAGAATTTTGTAGCTCCAATTATTCAGGTCTAACTACCCTACTATACAGCCAAAATGTCACAATTCAAGAATCAAATTCCTAGTAGGTTAAGATATAGTCATTAGATATTAGATATTCAAATGATTGAAGGAAATAATTAAATATTTAGATATTCAATTAATTGATCAAAAGAATAATTAAATATTAGATATTTAGCTAGTATTGGCATCAATAACAAAACATCAATGAGAACAGTAACAATATTAGATATAGTGTTTATCATCTGAATATCTAATATCTAATGACTATATCTTAACCTACTAGGAATTTGATTCTTGAATTGTGACATTTTGGCTGTATAGTAGGGTAGTTAGACCTGAATAATCGGAGCTACAGAATTCTCCATGAGATTACTGCCAATGGCTTGTCTTACAGTTTAGAACTTTTCAATTACTAAGTTACTGCCAACGGCTTGTCTTACAGTTTAGAACTTTGCATTTAGTAAGAGACCTCAATGAGTGGAGTTTCATGCTAAAAAGAGTACTTGCAATAAAGATATTCAAATCAACGAGACAGTACAATTTATGGTGTTTATAACTCTAATGTCCCAATCTACTTGTATAGGATAACTAACTTGCATTTAGTAAGAGACCTCAATGAGTGGAGTTTCATGCTAAAAAGAGTACTTGCAATAAAGATATTCAAATCAACGAGACAGTACAATTTATGGTGTTTATAACTCTAATGTCCCAATTTATGGTGTTTATTAAATTTGGTAGGATTTTATATTCATAGAAGATCCTAAAAGTACTCTTGTTGGCCATTTGGTGGAATTGATTATGTGTTGCATTGATGTTTTGTTATTGATGCCAATACTAGATTTTGGATGGTTTATCGACACCCTTCTGGTCCCAGTAGGTTGAGTGGTTTCTGGTTTATTTGGATCCGGCATGATCCGGTATAGTTTGGCTATGGAATTGGCTTAATCATGTTACTCATGTTCATATTCAGTAAGTTGGTTTCAGTCTGGTGATCGGATGCTATCATGTTTTTAAAACTATGCATAACTAACTTGCCGAATTCATTGATAGGATAACTAACTTACTGATGCTATCATTGATAGGATAACTAACTTGCATTTAGTAAGAGACCTCAATGAGTGGAGTTTCTTTATGGACATAAGTGTAGGATACCTGTTAGCTGGGACTAGGTAGAAGATAGAATTTTAATTGGACCAGAATTACTCAAGGAGATGGAAGAACATATGATATTAATAAAAGCTAGACTTAAGGAAGTAGCTGATAGACAGAAGAGCTATGCAAATAAGAATAGGACCTTTCGACAGTTTTCAGCAGGAGATAAGGTCTTTCTAAGAGTGAGACCTCAGAAGAGCTCTATTTCCTTTGGGAAATCTTCCAAATTGGCACCTAGATATGTTGGACCTTTTGACATCCTAGAAGTGGTTAATCCAGTTGCTTACCGACTTGCCCTACCACCAGCTCTTGCCCGAATCCACAATGTTTTTCATGTTTCATTGCTTAAGCCCTACCATCCCAATATAAATCATATCCTTGATTGGCATTCACTACAGGTATAGGACCCAGGGGTGGTGCTAGTGGGGCCTACTCGAATCATTGATAGGCGCACTATTAAGTTGCGCAAGAGAGAGATTTTTCAATATAAGGTCCAGTGGGATCAATATTCAGAGGACAGTGCTACATGGGAAAACGCTGAGGATATTGAGCGTTCTTTCCAAAATTTATTTTGATAGACTCAATTATTATTTTCATGCATGTTTGTTTTGTAATAAGACATCGGGTCGATGTCTCTTCCTAGTGGGGAAGGATGTCACGACTCGAATTAGACCTTAGTTAGATTTATTTATTATGTCAGATACCTTTTGATTAACTTTTAATAATGATAGATGATATTGTGTGGTTTAGTGACAATGATGATGGTTAATTTAATAATTAATTAAAATAGTGAGTTTAAGTTTAATAATTAAATTGGTAGGATTTTATATTCATAGAAAATCCTAAAAGTACTCTTGTTGGCCATTTGGTGGAATTGATTATGTGTTGCATTGATGTTTTGTTATTGATGCCAATACTAGCTAAATATCTAATATTTAATTATTCTTTTGATCAATTAATTGAATATCTAAATATTTAATTATTTCCTTCAATCATTTGAATATCTAATGACTATATCTTAACCTACTAGGAATTTGATTCTTGAATTGTGACATTTTGGCTGTATAGTAGGGTAGTTAGACCTGAATAATCAGAGCTACAGAATTCTCCACGAGGAAGATCTAATATTTATGAATGAAATTGCAAATCAATCTAAGTTACACATCACCATGATTGTAGAACTCGCATTTTCATCAAACACAGTTGCAGAAATCAAATTATTTCTTTTCGGGATATCAATTTTGCAAAAAATCGCAAAACTCCAAAGGTCAATTATCTCAATTGATCTCCCGAGGGGGCATCATCATACCACAATCTATCAGTAAATAGTTGGGGCATCCTATCAAACCAATATCATCGTCAAAATGAGATTATTCTTTGAATCAATGCATCATCACACCTCGCTTCAAAGAGGGGCAAAATGTATACACCTAAAAAATGGTCTAAAGATAATTAATTGAATAAGCAATTATTTAATTGATCCCCCTCCCCAATTTAATTGAATTCATTAGAAATTTGATTAAATTCTTCCAATCATCTGCTTATTATTAAATCTAAGGATTTATTTAATAGGTTCATTTCAATAGTCCCCTTTGATTAATTAATCCCTCTCCATTTAAATTCATTTCTTCTAATCTTCTAATTAATTAAAACAAATCAATTTATGAGTTGTTGAGAATTAATTAGTCTTTTCCTATTATTTGAATTTTTAAATTCAAATTACCCACATGCCTTCTAACTTCTAACCACCTAACCTAACCACTTCTAAACCTAACCCATTCTATCTAACCCTGGGTTTAATTAAAACTATCTTAGCTTGCACATCCTAACCTCCTTATCCTAACCTCCTATGGTGTGGATACTCTCCCCTTGAGACACATGGTATTCTTGGGCCACATGTCCCCTCTCTTGGAAGCCCCTTGACACTTGTCACCACAGAGATGACAATGTCCCCTTTCCTCCAACCTCTTTTCCAACCTCCTCCAATTTCACCATTGTCATACTCAATCTTGACCGTTGATTCCTACCACCTCACCCCTGGCCTTGGAAATCCTATAAATATCCCCCATTTTGGAGCACTAATCATCCCATCTCATTTGCATTTTAGGCATTGTTACTATAGGCATAATATCTCTTAGCATATCATTTGAGCATTGTTATTATAGGTAATTGCATCTTATATCTAGCTTAATTTGATCATTTTCTAGCATAATTGTTGAATCGTGCAGCTTAATCATTCTCTTTTTTAGCTTTATTGCATAATTATCATTTCAAACCCTCCATCTAGGTGTAGTCATGTCACTGAAAATTGCTTATCCAGATTTGAGAGAAAATCCATACTCACATCTCTTAGGAGGCGATAGATCGCTTTGCCATGGTTTTATCTTCCTTTGTTTTAAATTTGCTAACCATGCTTGTAATGATCTATTGAGTGTTTTGTGTTTCAGCTGTAGGTATCACACTTCACAGGCACGACACAAAATAGTGACCATAGCCAAGGAAGCCCAAATTTACTCATACTCAACATAATAAGAAATAACTAAATCATCTGGATCATTATTCATAACATAACCTCTTTTTCACATCATGAAAGGCCAAAATTACAAGGAGCACGCTTCTTCAAAGGAGCCATTGTTCAGAGCCACCAAAATATCAACAAGAGTAGAAGCTATTAGGCTCATACAATTTTAGGACATATAAAGAGTTGAATTAGAAGCGAGAAAAAAAAAATGAAAATTTGTTGAAATATAATCTTCACAATTATGTCATCACAAGTGCAAACAATCCAGTGAGGAGGACAAAGCTAAATAGTGTGATGAGGATCACAGGCATCCAATCTAGGAGGCATAATATGAGACCCTTTCTGAACCAATGCTAAGGGCTATTATGATTTGAAGCTTCTCTTAAATCCTCACATTTTGTTGTCACGTAATGAGGTAGAAGAGGCAGATTCAAAATCTTAGAATGAAGTTTATATATATGGATGGTAATATATGTAAGGATATATGAAAGATATATGAAGGTCATGGTAGAGGAGAATAATTACTTCACACTAAGTGAAGGTATGGAGGTATTTGCCATGGATGTAAAGTGGGGAGTGTAAAGGATTCTTTGGATTCATGAATAACATTAAGGAGAAAAGGTTAGTTATATCAAGGAAAAATAAAGAAAAAGGGAAGTGATAAAGAAAAAGGGAAGTGATAAAGAAGGGAGAAAGAAAATAGGGAAGAAAATGAAGAAATAAAGAGGGAGATCTAATTTATTTTGGTATGTAGCCTCTACTACTCTTTTTCTTGTTGGATGATTTTGCAATATTTTGAGAAGACTGCAAGGCATGAAGTAATGCTCATAAGGCATGAAGGATCTATGTAAAGCACAAACCATACATATGAATACATGCAAGGCATGAATCATGCATGTAAACCATGAAGTAATACTTAAATACACGTAAGGTACAAGCATATATGAGAAAGGTTCTCATGGAGTGGACATGTTGAAGACACATCGACCATTAAGCATACAATAGAGAGTTATTCATGGAATAGACATTTGAAAACATCTCATTCATGAAGTAACAAAATGCTAAAGAAAATGAAAAGTAATTAAAAAAACTTACAAGGATGAGGCATATTCATAACTTTTGTAGTCCCGCCATGGATATCAACACTAGAAGAAACTCATACTATTAGTGTACATACAAGACAATATGTGAGTTCATTATAACTAGAAACTTGTGGTGTTGTTGTTCATGTTGGCTCTGTTGGACCCTGCAATTAAGATTCAATATACATTATTCAATAAGATTAACTGTGCAACATAATTAAATATTGAAAAGTGTGTTATCTTGTTGAGCTTCGCTTGGTTTCAAGAATAGTTTAATATTCTCTACTTCATAGGGAAAACCACGTGAAGGTGGAAGCTCATTTGGCCCCTCCCCCCCCCCCCCCAACATCACTCTAAATTCTCCGTTAACATCTTTTAACATTCATTCTTTCTTTCTTTCTACCATTAATAAAATATAACATTCATTCATTAATATGACATAACATTCATTAACACATAACATTGATTAACATTAATTACCACGCAACACTCATCAATATTAATTAACACATATCATTCATAACCATTAATTAGCATATAATTACATTCATTAACACATAAAAAGCAATCATTATCAAATAAGGTAGATTACAATCATTTTTTATTTTTATTTTCTTTGAATCTATGAAAAGACTAAGTGGAACATCGGTTTCTTCATCATTTCCGTCCTCTACAGTTGTTTCACCCTCTACTCGTGATCTCGATGTATGCCTAGTCCTATACTGAGGATGAGGACACTGAAACGAAGGGGGGTCCTCTACAATAACAAAGAAATGGGTTAAATTCAAAAGATTTTATTATTATTGTTACAAGTATTTGATTAATTTAGAGAACATAATTGTTGTGCTCTTTACCTGATGGCGCCACATCATTTTGTCTAGCCTCAACGTCAACATGTTGAACACCCTCTAGATCATCTGGAGTTGAAATACTAAAGGTTGTTGGTATTTTGGATATGTTGATAATGGTTTTTTCATTGATGTCAATACTTTTCAAACACTTGAGAACACTTGGAGATCTTTGGTTATGTTCACCGGCATGATCAGTGACTTATGCACAGTCATCGGTATTTGGTTTACCGGCAGGATTATATTGTTCACCGGCACTAAGAATGATCTGTTATCATCTGGAGATTACTTGTTTATGTCAAAGACATCATTTGGACACTTGGTATTGGTGATTTGTTCATTGGTCTAATCGGGTTTGCATATTTGTTGTTACCAGCAAATAGGTCCAGGATATGCATTGGCAAGCTTATCTATTCCTAATCAGCATGACACGTTATGAAGATGATCTATTATTATTGTAAATGCATTGAGATGACATCATGCATTGCATATTGATTCATTTGTAATTGATTTTATTGTAATATCTTAGTGAGCCAACCTACACATTTGGTCTTAGGTTTTGGTATATATGTAAGATCTCATTTAAGAGATTCTGTGGTAGAGTGTGGAAAAAGGATTGTAATAAGGTATATGTGAATATAAGCAGAGCTATACACCCAGACATCATTCAATATTGAAGGAAGGTTTGAAGAAGGGAAATAAAAGTTTAACCGGTACTGAATCCAGCATATGAAGATGCTATTTTGAGTAGTACATTTTCATTGGATTTAACCATCCAATTGTAGTCAGTGTGACTCCCATTTTGTGATTGAGAAATGAGCTCTAGGCAGTTAGCCTTTCTGCATGTGCAAACTCCATATTGTACACACATACTATCTACAGTAGTATCATCTGATTGTGGGTAAGGTTTCCCACCGTGGTTTTTCCCCTTACAAGGTTTCCACGTACAAATAATTGTGTTATGTATTGTGCATGTTATTTGTCTTTCGGTTTCATGCATTAAACTTTACCGGTACTACAATTAACTATTAAACTATCTACCAACACTAAATTTTGGTTAACCGATATTAAGCATTAAGTTTGGTTAAGTTAGTTTTGGTTTGTATTTATTGGACAACTAATTCACCCCGGACACCCCAGCAGAATGGAGTTGTAGAAAGAAAAAATAGAACTATCTTGGATGCAGCTAGAAGTATGTTATCAGCAGAAAATCTACCACATGTATATTGGAGAGAGGCAATAAGCACAACAATCTACACATTCAACAAAGTTCACATCAAAGGTGTAACTGGTAAGACCCATCATGAACTATGGTTTGGTAATAATCCTACTCTTAAACATTTCAGAATATTTGGAAGTAAATGCTATATTAGAAGAGATCAGTATATTGGCAAATTTAATCCTCGAAGTGATGAAGGAATATTTCTTGGTTATTCATCTAAGAGCAAGGCATATAGATGTTTTAATAAGAGATTGCAGAAAATCATCGATAGTGCAAATGTGAAGATTGATGAACAGTTTAAAAGGTACATAGACTCTGAACTAGCAGTTGAGATAATCACAAATGAACCTACTATGAGCACACCAGTACAGAATGTTGATCTAGTCACACTGGCATCATCTAAGAATTCTATAGTGACTGAAGAACAATAGCAAGTGAAAACACCCTGGTATGTTAGATTGAATCACTCTGAAGATCAGATAATTGGGAATAAATATAAAGGTGTTATGACTAGAGGAAGATAGGAAAATGAAGAGGTATGTCTCATTTCTCAAATTGAACCAGCATCAGTTAATGAGGCATGTGAAGATAAACATTGGATTAAGGCTAAGGGACATGAATTGGAACAAATTCAAAAAAATAACACATAGACATTAGTTCCCTAGCCTAAAGACAAAAATGTAATTGGAACTAAATGGGTATTCAGAAATAAACTTAATGAAGATGGTAAGGTAATCAAAAAGAAAGAAAGATTAGTGTGCAAGGGATATTCATAGAAAGAAGGAATTGATTATAATGAAACCTTTGCACCAGTAGCTAGAATTGAGGCAGTCAGATTATTCTTAGCTTTTGCAGCACACAAGAACTATAAAGTATATCAAATGGATGTTAAATATACATTTCTGAATGGTGATCTAGAAGAGGAAGTTTACATTGAACAACCTGATGGATTTTCTTTAACAGATGACAAGGATATGGTTTGCGAGTTAAGGAAAGCTTTATATGGATTGAAGTAAGCTCCTAGAGCTTGGTATGCTAGATTGGACAAATATCTTTTGAAGATTGCTTTCACTAAAGGTAATGTTGACAACAATCTATATTACAAATTAACTAATGATGACATATTGGTTATTGAAGTTTTTGTTGATGATATAATCTTTGGAGGAGAAGATGGATTGTGTAAAGACTTTTCTAATAAGATGCCGGAAGAATTTGAAATGTCTATGATTGGGAGATAAAATTGTTTGTAGGACTGCAGATCTCATAGAGTGATAAAGGTATATGCATAAATCAATCAAAGTACTTGAAGGAATTACTAAAGAAATTTGGCATGGAAAACTCTAAACCAGTAAGCACACCTATGACTACAACTAATAAGCTATCTTTGAAGGATGAATAAACACCTCTTAATCTGACAAGGTACAAGTCTATGATAGGAGGTTTACTGTATTTGACTCGAACAAGACCTGATATTATGAATGCAGTGTGTATTTGTTGGAAAATACACACTCTAATGAGTAATTGAAGGTGATTTAATGTATTTTCATTGATGGCAACCTTACAATCATATGACACTAGCAGGCACCAACATCGACAGACTCTACACCGGCATACAGATCACCGGCACCAAAAGGAAGATTACCGACACCCTGGCCGATAGGAATTTTGTGTATATACATTTTGTTATCAATTATAAAATCTTTTGTAAGTTGACTTGGCAGATTGTAATATGACTCATATATGTATGAGATCATTTTAGATCATTTAGTAAGTGATAGATGAAAACGATGAAAACGATGAAAAGACCTAATATGTGAATTGTAAGGCAGATATTGGATAAGGGTTTATGTATATTGCAGAGCTTAAACCGGTACTAAATCTGGCATAGTAGATGCTTATCTGAAGTAGTACAAGACATTGGATTTATATAATCCATTTTGTAAGTCAGTGTGACTTCTTTGTAATTGAGCAGTGAGCTCTAGGCACTTGGCCTTCCTGCATGTGTAGGCCCCTATTGTAAGCAATAATATTCTCTTATTGGTCAGTAAGTGAATATTGTGGGTCACAAATCCCACCGAGGTTTTTCCCATAGTGGGTTTCCTCATTAAAAATTGTGTTATGGTGTGTCTCTTATGTCGTGGTTATTGCTCTTATTTACTGCATTATTTTTGGTTTACCAGTACACAATTTTGATATTTTTTTATGTTATAAGTTAAGAAAATTATTATACTAGTCAGATATTGATTCACCCCCCCTCCCCCGCCTCTCAGTATCTTTGGGAATCCTAACAATTGGTATCAGAGCTTGGTCCTCTATTTTCAAAATCCTAACAACTTGAGGAAGATCTTGACACTGGTAGAGATGGAAAATTTGAGAAAGTAATTGGAAACAGCTCTTTCAGACTATGATGCAGAAAAAGTAAAGAATATCAAACTTGAGGATGATCTGAAGGTTGCACAGGATATCATTCGAGGACTTCAAGAAAATTTCATTATAGCAAGGAATAAAAGAAGAGAACTTTGTGAAAAATGCAGAATGATGAAGATGAAAAGGAAACTCTTAATGATCTGGTAAACCAACAGAGATAAGATAACTGTACAATGAAGAATGAGATGCAAGATATGACTATGAGATTTTGCAAAGAAATTGAAGATAGAAAGAAGAATGAATATGATTTGGTTAGAAGACTAAATGATGTTGGAAATGAAAACACAAGACTCAATCATGAAAATGATATGTTGAAAACAGATTTGATGCATACACAAAATGACAGAACTAAACTCATGAGACAAAAAGAAATCTTGGAGAATGAACTGACTGCTGCAAATCAACACAAGGACAAATTCAAGAATAGTTCAGAAGAACTTGTTGACATGCTAAAGAATCAGAAACCTAATGGTTATACAAATGGCCTTGGCTTTGAAATTGGTGAAATCTCTGGTACTGCAAACAATCATGATCATAGTAAACCGGTAAGACAACCTAATGCTTACAAATTCAATGGGAAATGCTTTAACTATAAAAAGTATGGTCATAGAGAAAATCAATGTAGATCTATAAATTATCAGAATACTAATACACCCACCGGTCAATGTTCTAAATGCAACAAAATTGGCCATAATTCAAATAACTGCAGAATGAATGTAATATGTTATGTTTGTGGAAGATTTGGACACTTATCTAATCAATGCAAAACACATATCGACATAGGATATGGGAAAGCTATTCAAAAAAACAATGTGACTTGTTATGCTTGTAACAAAATTGGACATATTACAAAATTTTGTAGAAGCAAGACTTCACTGGCAAATAACAAAGGTCCTACCTTGAAAGGTAAAGAAAAAGTTGAAGAGGTAAAGCAAGAATTCTAAAAACAATAGATCAGAAAGTCAGATTAGAATATTGATGGGAATACTCCTCCACCAATAGAATAGAGTATCACTCGACCGGCAGGAGACTCTTCATCTAACTGAAGGAAAATCCTTTGGGGGTTTAGTAACAAACTGAAAAACATGCTAACATACCCTCGGTTGATGGTGAGAAGTTGAAATTACTCTTTACTGGCAGATGAGTTAAGTTGTGACTTAACCGGCAAGCATTAAATATGGTAGTTGGAGAAAATAACATTATAAAGAAAGTGTTTTTGGCTCCTTTTTCATTCACCAATCATTCAAATCTTTGAGAGTGCAAAAATTCTTGAGCGAAGGCATCCTTAGCGAAGAAGTGAAGCAGTTCATCCAATCACTCATCCTTAAGGTAGATTGAGGTATTTATAACTATGGCTTCCTCATCCACTCCTGAATTTATTACAAACCCTACTGTGATTAAAGTAATCAAGCACCCTAGACCCGTATTCAAACTTGTTCTTGAAATAGCGAAGAAAGATGATACCATAGGTGCATTTTCTCAAATTCCTAAGGGAGTAGTATATGCTGAAGACCCTAGGATATACATACATTGTCATATAGAGGAACTAGGAGATGATGAAATCAAGAACATGTATCGGACTGTGATTTGTGATGAATCTGGAAATATCAAACTAGAACATAAGATAGTGGAAACCCTAGGTTTTACTAAAATCCTTAGTGTCACAGATTTTCCCAAGGATTGTGCTAAGCAGAGTTCATGGAGAATTCTTTTGGTTGGATTCAATCCATAAGATCACCAAAGAAGCAGTAAAGGTAGTAACAAGGTTACCTTCCACCGGTAGCAAGCCTGACAGAACTAAAAAGGTCTCTAATGACATAGTAATGGCCCTAACCGGCGCAACATTTGACAAAAGGTCTCTAAGGGTAAATGATGTGAAGGATATCAATGTCAGATTTATCAGTATGATTTTAGGCTACAAGGCTACACATGAAAATAGGTTAAACTCAGTATCTAGCCTATGTATCAAAAGTGCATATGATATGGTTAACAACAATGCTAGAATAGATGTGTGTGAATGGCTCAAAGATGAATTAATAGACAATCTAAAGAAGATAAAGGGAGATAAGAAAGGAACCTTTAGATTTGGAAATTTACTTGTATGTTTAATGTTGTACATTACTAAGCAAGTACCCAGGATTGGTAGGAGAGATTTTGGTTTTGACATACCGGTAGGAAAGCAACTTTTGGATACATTAAACAACATGGGAGATAACAGGGAGAAAAACATAAATGAACATTTTCAAGCACTAAAAACTCGAATGAAGTCTAGAACAAGACTGTCACAGGAAATTATGGATAAATATCAAAAGGAAATATGTTTTGTAATTAAGAAAGATGAAATATGGATGGAGGCAGTTTTCCCTAGGACTATCTAGGTAACTGAAATGGGCTATGAAATAGATGATAACATCATAGAAACTTATTCAAAAGCCCTCCTTGAAGAACCACAGGAACCCACTGAGAAAGTCTTTGGAAATGCATAAACAATTGAAAGTTGAATTTAGTCAAGGAAAAGGGTTAAGAAAGTTGAACAAATTGTGAAGAAGGGAACCCGACAGGCAAAGGCAATTAAGGAAGATGTTTTGAAACAAACTGGTATCAAGTAAAGTGAGCTGGAAGGACTTCAATCGGAAGCTCATCTTTCACCGGTTGGAACTTCTTTTGAGAGTGATATACCGGCGGTATTCAAAAGGGTGGAAAGGAAAAGAAAACCCTCACTGGCACCCTCACCCACACCCAGGAGAACCAAACAAAAGCAACAGGCAGTGAGGCCTCCAGTAAAGAAGTTGACTCCTAAGAAGAAAAAGGTAAAACAAGACATTGCTCCACTGGATAAGCTCCTTAGTGAAATAACAGAGGATGGAAAGTTGAAAAACATTAGCAAACTATATAATACACTTTCTGTGGATGACAGAGAGAGCATAGAAAATAGTGTAATTTTACACTTGGATATTTACAAGAATTTTTTTATGGAAATTGTTGATGAAATACCCACCAATATTTATAGAAGACTTGAAGCTAGAAGGGTAGCTATTGTTGAATTGGATAAGAAAATAAAAATTGAGAAATTACTTGCAGTTCGCCCAGTGAACTCACTGAAAGAAATTGATCAATTAATCAGTGAGGTCAACCGGACTGTATTCTCAACTAGTCACCGGCATGTAGCACTGATGGTAGGGAGAATGAATGAAATTTTAGAAGAGACTGCGGACCAATGGGACATATTCTTTGTTGAAAAAGAAAAACAAGAAGAACTCAAAAGACCCAAGACAATAAAAGTATATCAAAAGGATAAGGACAAAGGGAAAGGTAAGTTAGGTGGACCTCCTAACCTAAAAATAATAGATAACTTACCCCCACCTCCTTCTGATACTACACTGGTACAATCAGTTGACACTCAACCTACTATTGAGAGTATGGAGACTCCTCTAGAGGATACAAATCCTAAATCTAAAATTTTGTATACCATGAATATTGATACACAAGAGGTGAATATTGTGGTAGATAAAGAAACCACTGAGGATAAGAAGAAAGATGTGGCTACTAAGCCACTGGTTACATATGTGGAAATTAATGTGAGCATAAAGACAGAGAATCCAGTAGAGGACTCTACTGAGAAACAATCAGAGAAAGTGGCAATGGACAGTGCAGAGGAAAATACACAAAAATTGGAAGTACATTCAGAGGCTACATCTAAGAAACCGGCAGCTGAGAGCTCAGAGAAACCATCTGAGGCACCGAAACATAAACAGGTTGATGTACAAGTTCAAACTGAGACAGTGCCACCAGCAAGAACTAAAAAACCAAAACCTTTGCTAATATAAATGCATACCCAAACAAATCCTCCTGGAAGAGAGGAAAGCAAGGTTATTACTACAACCAAGAGCATGGAAATTGTAAAAACAGTTGGACAGACATCTGGTACTTCTATAGCAGAATTCTGGCCTACAAATGTAACAAAGGTCTTATTGGACTCAATAAATAAAATCACAGAGTGTAATGCACAAGCCTATAAGACTATTGATGATACAATCCCAATTCTTAAATTGATAGCACCCAAGTGCATTATGGATAATAAAGATTGTTTAGGTCAACTAGACACATTGTCTAAATACATCACCAGCAACATTTTGATAGTTATCAAATAAATGAGGACACATTTAAGGAGAAAATGAATAAATATAAAGAGATATTCTTTGATGAAACAATAAAGAAGTGCATGGGACACATTGGCACCCTTTTACCGGCACTAAACAAAATAATAATGGAGTTTAAGGAACTCTATAGAGATACATGCAAGACAAATGTTCTGACAACAGATATAGACAAGGAAATAAGTAAGGTACAAAAGGAGATTGACAATATAGATGATAACCTCATCGGTTCATCTGAACCATTATCAGTTACAGAGCTGAAGATATACAATCTTGAAGAAAAACTTGAGAAATTTGAAAAAGAGAAAGATAAAATAAAAGGGAAGGCAAAAGACCTTAAATGCAAACTCAGCCCCAAATTGGACTACCTCATCTTTTTGAGAAAAGAGATCTCTGAGGCACTTGTTCAAGGACTGAAGACACCAGAGGAACAAATGCAACAACTCACTAGTACTATTCAAAGGACAGAGGCTGCACTGAAATCAACTGAGAGGGGGGGTGAATCAGTTGTCAAATAAATCAAACCTTCCTTCAACCTTCAAATGATGTCTGTGTGTATCGCTCTGCTTATTCTCACATATACCTTATTACAATCCTTTTCGCATTTTCATTCCTTTCCTTCTTCTTTGATCAAATAAGATCTTACATATATATCGAAGCCTAGGACCAAAATGTATAGGTCGGCTTTACAAAAGATATTACAATCAAACAGTTTACAAGTAAATCAATAACCAATGCAATATCTGATTCAACATGTTGTCTTAATGCATTTATAACAATAATAAATCATTTTCATAGTGTATCGTGCTGATCTGGAATAGATAAGTATGTCGGTGTTTATCCTGGACCTATTTGCCGATAACAGCAAATATGCAAACACGAATATACCAATGAACAAATCTCCAAGACAAAGTGTCCAAACGATGTCTTCGACATAGCCAAGTGTTTTCCATGTCATTCCAAGTGTCGGTGAACAATATACCGGTGACTGTGCATAAGTCACTTTCTTGTCGGTGAACATTGCCAATTCTCCAAGTGCCAGTAGGCTGACCAGAGTTGATAAGTGTTGACATCAATGACAAAACCATATCAACATATCCAAAATACCAACAATCTCCCCCTTTGGCATTGATGGCAACACAGGATGGAAAAACCATCAAAGTGCCGAAGCAAAAATGCCAAATACCAAAAACCAACAATCTCCCAAAAGAGATCATAACCAGAAATCAAAATTCAGGTACAGAGAGTAATCAATCTCTCCCAAAATAACAATCTCTCCCCAAGGAATAAAGTCTCTCCCCCTAGGAGTAACATGTGCTTTTCCATATCAATCTCTCCCCCTTTGACATCAAATGTCAAAGCAATACAAAAACTAGGTTCAAATACAAAATACCAACTTATTCAATATACCAACTACTCCCCCTGAGAAGTAGCTCTCATCATCAAAGTCAGAGTAAAATATTTATCTATTAGTTCAGTCGGTTGATGAAAAACATCAACTGTCTAAGTCTCTACCGGTGGGGGTATGACCCCAAGCTGATCTCTGAGATATTCAAAAGTCTCCTTAGGCAAAGGCTTAGTGAAAATATCTGCAATTTGTTCTTTAGTATTCACATAAACCAATCTTACTTCTTTTGCTTCAACATTCTCTTTTGGAAAATTTAGTTTGATAGAGACATGTTTAGTTTTAAAATGTAATACCGGATTCTTAGATATATCAATTGTTGTTGTATTATCACAATAGATAGTTATAGGTTCTTTGCATTTTACATTTATGTCCTTCCACATTTGCTTAAGCCATAATACCTGTGTATAGTTAGTTGTTACTGCAACATATTCTGATTATGTTGTTTGATAAAGATGTGCAACTTTGTTTCTTACTCAACCAAGAAATTAATCTGCTTCCAAGAAAAAATGCTCTGTCGGTGGTGCTTTTTCTGTCATCTACATCTCCTGTCCAATTTGCATTTGTGTAAACACATAATTCAAAGTTTTCATCTCTAGGATACCATAGGCCAAGATTTGTAGTGCCTTGTAAATACCGGAAAATCCTTTTTACTACTGATTCGTGATTTTCTTCAGGATTACTCTAAAATCTTGAAATAATACATATTGCATTCATAATATCAGGTCTTGTTTGTGTCAAATACAATAGACCTCCTATCATAGATTTGGACCTAGTCAGATTAATAGGTGTAGATTCATCCCTTAGTGATAATTTATCAGTTGTAATCATAGGTGTTCTTACCCATTTAGAGTTTTCCATGCCAAATTTCTTTAGTAACTCCTTCATGTATTTAGATTGACTCAAGAATATACCTTTATCAGTTTGTGAAATCTGCAATCCTAAAAAAGAATTTTATCTCTCCAATCATAGACATTTCAAATTCTTGTTGCATTTCAATAGAAAAGTCTTTACATGATCCATCTTCTCCTCTAAATATTATATCAACAACAAAAAATTCTATAACCAAGATGTCATCATTAGTCACTTTATAGTATAAGTTGTTGTCAGCATTATCTTTAGAAAAAACAATCTTCAAAAGATATTTATCCAATTTAGCATACCAAGCTCTTGGAGCTTGCTTTAACCCATACAAAGCTTTCCTTAACCTACAAACCATATCTTTGTTATCTGTCAAAGAAAATCCATTAGGATACTCAATGTAAACTTCTTCTTCAAGATCTCCATTCAGAAATGCACATTTAATATCCATTTGATATACTTTGTAGTTCTTGTGTGCTGCAAAAACCAAGAATAATCTGATTGCCTCAATTCTAGCTACCGGTGCAAAGTTTTCATTGTAATCAATTCCTTCTTTTTGTGAATATCCCTTACACACTAGTCTTGCTTTATTTATGATTACCTTACCATCTTCATTAAGTTTATTTCTAAATACCCATTTTGTTCCAATTACATTTTTGTCTTTAGGTCAGGGAACTAATGTCCATGTGTTATTCCTCTCAATTTGTTCTAATTCTTCTTCCATAGCTTTAATCTAGTGTTTATCTTCACATGCCTCATTAATTGATGCTGGTTCAATTTGAGAAATAAAACATACCTCTCCATTTGCCAGTCTTCCTCTTGTCATAACTCCTTGATACTTGTTCCCACTTATTTGATCTTCAGAATGGTTCAATCTTACATACTAGGGTGTCTTTGTTTGTTGTTGTTCTTCAGTTACAGTGGAGCTTTCAGATGATACCGGTGTAACTAGATCTTCATTCTATACTGGTATAGGTTCATTTGTCAGTATCTCTATTGTCGGTTCAGAGTCTATATACCTTGAAGTTCCTCTAAATAGTTCATCAATTTTTTGATTTATACTCTCAACAATTTTTTGCAATCTCTTGTTAAAACATATATATGCCTTGCTCTTAGATGAATAACCAAGAAATATTCCTTCATCACTTCTAGGATCAAATTTGCCAATATACTCATCTCTTCTAATATAGCATTTACTTCCAAATATTTTGAAATATTTAAGAGTAGGAGTAATACCAAACCATAGTTCATGAGGGGTCTTACTAGTTTCACCTTTGATGTGAACTTTGTTGAATGTGTAAACTGTTGTGCTTACTACCTCTCTCCAATATACATGTGGTAGATTTTCTTCTGATAACATACTTCTAGCTGCATCCAAGATAGTTCTATTTTTCCTTTCTACAACTCCATTCTGTTGGGGTGTCTGAGGTGCTGATAGTTGTCTTCTGATTCCATTTACTTCATAGAATGTACTAAATTCCTTAGATGTAAATTCACCTCCTTGATCTGATCTCAGACATTTGATTTTCTTGTCGGTTTCATTTTCTACCATTACTTTGAATTCTATTTTTTCTCTGAGAAAAGTAACCCAACACACTCTAGAATAGTCATCAATGATTAGCATGAAATATCTATCACCTTGTAAGCTTTTAGTTCTAGCTGGACCACATAAGTTAGTATGAATTAAGTCAAGAGCACTATTGGATTTTTCTGGAATACTTTTAAAAGATGCTCTAACTTGTTTTCCAAATTGACATTCCTTACATACCGGATTATGAGGCTTAACAATCTTAGGTAAGTCTCTAACTGCTTTAGTTGTACTGATTTTCACAATTCAATCAAAATTTACATGACAGAGTCTCTTATGCCATAGCCAGCTTTCATCAATATGCGCAATAAAGCATGTCTTTTTATTGTTATTCAAATGAAAGATATTACCTCTAGTTTGATTACCGGTTGCAATTTCCAAACCAGTTCTGTTCATAATTTTGCATTTCCCATTCTTGAATTGTAACTAAAATCCTTTTTCAACTAATTGACCAACACTCAAAATATTATGATTTAAAACTTCAACATAGTAAACATTGTCAGTATTATGCTTACCATCAAGAGATATAGTAACTTTACCTTTGATCAAACAAGCTTTATCATCTCCAAATCTTACTAGACCTCCATTATATTCCTAAAAAGTCAAGAATTTACTTTTATCACCAGTCATATGATGTGAACATCCTAAATCAATGATCCATTCATCCTTAACTTCAATTTTAGCTGCCAGGGCCTGCTTTACCGGTTGAACAATAGGTGTCAGTTGATCTTATGTTATAGCAACAAAGACCCATCCATTGTCTATCAGATCCTCATCAGAATCATCAGTGACTCCTTCATCAGCAAGGTAACAATACTTGTCTTTATTCTTCTTAAATTTGTATTTCTGATATTCAGGGTTAGGCTTGTATGTTCTTCTATCTTCTTCTTTCAATCTTGCATGTCTATCAGGGCATCTTGAAGCCATATGACCAATCTTATTACAGTTAAAACATTTAAAGGGTGTTTTGCCTTCATACTTACTTCCAACTAGACCTTTAGGCATTTTCCTTGCAAATAGTGCTTCAAGTTCTTCAAGTTCTTCATTTTCTCTACTGATTTCTTCAAGTTCTCTTGCATAAAAGGCTTTCCAATCAGACTTGTCAAATGATGATGATGCAGATGATGTTGATGTCTTAAAAGCTAAATCTGTCTTTATAGTAGCAACATGATCAAATTCTTCAATTTCAAAAGCTGAAATTTTTCCAATCAATGTATCTCTAGTTACTGATGTATTAGGCATTGTTCTTAACTCATTTATAGCAGTAACTTTCATTTTGTATGCCGGTGGCAATCCTCTTAAAACTTTTGAAACAATTTCATCTTCACTTGAGGTTCCTCCACAACATTTAATACCCAAAAAAATTTCTTTAACTCTTTCCATAAAAGCATAAATCCTGTCATCTTCTTCCATTTTCAGATTTTCATACCTAACCTGGAAGCTCTCAACTTTTGCAATTTTGACTAGGGAATTTCCTTCATTCAATATTTCCAAATGGTCCCAAATAGCTTTAGTAGTAGATCTATCTAATAATCCCATGATTTGTTGATCTGATAATGCGCTCAAAAGTGCTTCTCTTGCTTTACAATCATTTTCTTCATCTTTTCCCAAGGTTGGTGGATTAGGCTGACCGGGAGTAGGAGCAATATAGTCATTCTTTGTAACTTCTCAGATGTCCTTTCCAATGCAATTCAGATGTGTCTCCATCTTGATCTTCCATATGCCATAGTTGGTTCCATCAAGTTTAGGATTGTCCTTCCTGAAATAGTAAGAAGACATTGGATCTCCTCAAGCTATTAAACTTCTACAAAAAGAGGAGTAGGCTCTGATACCAATTGTTAGGTCATGGAGACAACTAAGAGGGGGGGTGAATCAATTGTCAAATAAATTTAAACCAAAAACAACTTAACCAAACTTAATTCTTAATACCGATAAACCAAACTTAGTGTCGGTAGATAGTTTATCAGTTAATTGTTGTACCGATAAATATTAATGCATGAAACAGAAAGACAATAACATCCACAACACATAACACCAATATTTGTACGTGGAAACCCTGTAAGGGGAAAACCCACAATGGAAAACCTTAATTATAGTCAGATGATACTAATGTAGATAGTATGTGTATACAATAGGAGGTATGCACATGCAGAAAGGCCAAGTGCCTAGAGCTCACTTCTCAAACACAAATGGGAGTCACACTGACTACAATTGGATGGTTAAATCCAATAATGATGTACTGCTCAAAATAGCATCTTCATATGCTAGATTCAATACTGGTTTAGTTCTGATATGTCTACACAAAAACCTTCCTTCAACCTTCAAATGATATTTGTGTGTATCGCTCTGCTTATTCTCACACATACCTTATTACAATCCTTTTTGCATTTTAATTCCTTTCCTTCTACTTCAATCAAATAAGATCTTACATATACCAAAATGGATAGGTCGGCTTTACAAAAGATATTACAATAAAACAATTTACAAGTAAATCAATAACCAATTCAATATCTAATTCAATGTGTCAGCTTAATGCATTTACAACAATAATAAATCATCTCCATAGCCTGTCGTGTTGATTTGGAATAGATAAGCCTATCGGTGTTTATCCTGGACCTATTTGTTGGTAACAGCAAATATGCAAACACGAATATACCAATGAACAAATCTCCAAGACAAAGTGTCCAAATGATGTCTTCAACATAACCAAGTGTTTTCCATGTCATTCCAAGTTCGGTGAACAATATACTAGTGACTGTGCATAAGTCACTTGCTTGCCGGTGAACATTTCCAATTCTCCAAGTGCCAGTAGGCTGACCAGAGTTGATAAGTGTCGACATCAATGACAAAACCATATCAACATATCCAAAATACCAACAAGTAGCAGATTAATTTCATGGTTGAGCAAGAAACAAAGTTTCACATCTTTATCAATAGCAGAATCAGAATATGTTGTAGCAACAACTAATTGTATAGAGGTGTTATGGATTAAGAAAATGTTGAAGGACATAAAGGTAAAATGCAAGGAACCTATAACAATTTACTGTGATAATATGGCAGCAATTGATATATCAAAGAATCCGATATTTCACTCAAAAACCAAACATGTTTCTATCAAATTTAATTTTCTAAAAGAGAATGTTGAAGCAAAAGAAGTGAAATTGGTTTATGTAAATACTAAAGAGAAAATTGCATATATCTTTACTAAACCTTTTCCTAAGGAAACTTTTGAATATCTTAGGGAGCAGCTTGGAGTTATACCCTCACCGGGAGAAACTTAGACAGTTGGAGCATGGCATCAAACCGGCAGAATTAACAGAGAAATTTTTTTTTCGGCTTTGATGAGGAGAGTTATTGCTCAAGGGGAGTAGTTGGATAAATTGATAAGTTGGTATTTTGTTATAAGTTCTTTGAACTAATTGTATTTGGTTTTGTATTACTTTGGCATTTGATGTCAAAGGGGGGGAGATGTCTATGGAAAAACACTTTATCTTTTGGGGAGAGATTATTCCTAGGGGGAGAGATATTATTTTGATTTTTGGATAATGATCTCTTTGGGAGATTGTTGGTTTTTGGTTTTTGGCATTTCTGCTTTGGATCTTAGATGGTTTTTCCATCTTGTGTTGCCATCAATGCCAAAGGGGGAGATTGTTGGTATTTTGGATATGTTGATAATGGTTTTGTCATTGATGTCAACGCTTGTCAAACACTTGAGAACACTTGGAGATCTCTGGTTATGTTCACCGGCATGATCAGTGACTTATGCAGAGTCACTGGTATCTAGTTCACCAGTAGGATTATATTGTTCACCAGCAATGAAGATGATCTGTTATCATCTAGAGATTACTTGGTTATGTCGAAGACATCATTTGGACACTTGGTCTTGGTGATTTGTTCATTGGTCTAATCAGGTTTGCATATTTGTTGTTACCGGCAAATAGGTCCAGGATATGCACCGGCAAGCTTATCTATTCTAGATCAGCACGACATGTTATGAAGATGATCTATTGTTATTGTAAATACATTGAGAAGACATCATGCATCGCATATTGATTCATTTGTAATTGATTTTATTGTAATATCTTAGTGAGCCAACCTACACATTTGGTCTTAGGTTTTGGTATATATGTAAGATCTCATTTATGAGATTGTGTGGTAGAGTGTGGAAAAGGATGCAATAAGGTATATGTGAATATAAGAAGAGTTATACATGTAGACATCATTCAAGATGAAGGAAGGTTTGAAGAGGGCAAATCAGAATTTAACCAGTACTGAATCCAGCATATGAAGATGTTATTTTGAGCAGTACATTTTCATTGGATTTAACCATCCAATTGTAGTCAATGTGACTCCCATTTTGTGATTGAGCAGTGAGCTCTATGAAATTGGCCTTTCTACATGTGCAGACTCCATATTGTACACACATACTATCTTTAGTAGTATCATCTCATTGTGGGTAAGGTTTCCCACCGTGGTTTTTTCCCTTACAGGGTTTCCACATACAAATAATTGTGTTATGCGTTGTGTATGTTATTTGTCTTTCTATTTCATGCATTAAACTTTATTGGTACTACAATTAACTGTTAAATTGTCTAGGCACTAAATTTTGGTTAACCGACATTAAGCATTAAGATTGGTTAAGTTAGTTTTGGTTTGTATTTATTGGACAACTGATTCACACCCCCCCCCTCTCAATTGCCTTTGTGACCTAGCAAAGGTTACATTAATGTTGAACACCAATTGCAATTATATTTGTTTGAAGGAATAATAGTGGTCCTCTTTACCTGATTAGGGAACATCGCATTCCTGATGTTGTGTACTCGGATCATGCTCCACTTGGTCACCACCGACTACATGCTCTAAAATATTAACAAAAAAGGTTACATTAATTACTACTCTAATCACAAATTAAGATGTTTAATTGTATTAATAACTACATAAATAAATTTGAATAGCAAATGAATACCTCCACTACTGGGATGCACATCTGGACCTTCATGTGCAAGTGGTGTTTCACGATTATCAGGCTGCATTCCAATGTTATGCACATTGTTATCATTGCTTGCTTATTTAAAACAAATATAGTCACTTTATGTTGGAACTCAACAACAATTAGATTATTGGTAAAGTATTCAATTTGAAACAATTTCCATTTATCATATTTACCTATGTGACGGATGCACTCGAATATTGTGTATGCCCACTCAATTCTAGTAGCCGATCAGCCACAGTCATATAGTCTTGCTGGTAGGCAATTCTCTTGTCATCTTATGTGGGCTCTTTATTGAATTCAAAGCCCTGCATTTTTGCTTGGTATCGTGAATTTTGCTAGCATTGTTTGATAAAAAAAAAATCATTTGCAATTTATTAATATTTTGATGCAATGTTTCATTTACATGAGATACTTACAATTCATACAACAAGTTTCATATAGCCACCAAAGCCGAGTTTGTGTTGCTCATGCTTTTCTTGTCTTGCCTTGGTTGCCTTTGACGTGTCACTCAATTTATAAAAAGTTTGAAATATGTTAGATTATATAAATATAAAGAGTAATTAATTAGTACATAATTACATTCTTAATATTATCATGTACCTTCTTTTGGTGTCTGGTGGTGTATTTCTTTTTTTCCTTTCAATTCTCTCCTTGGCATCCAAAATCAGGTCCTTCCACTCCCTCTCTGGAATCATGGGGGACGCTCATACTTTAGGTTCTTCTCTAAATGGTTCTTGTATTGGTCCCTCGCATACTTTAGATATGTGCCAGCTTTTTCAAAGAGCTTGGTTTTGTCAAAGGTGTCATTTCCAAACCACTCAACCATTTGGTTTGTCAATTCATCTTTTAACCTTTTTTCTTGGTCATTCCACCTTTTAAAGCAAAAACAAACCTGTTAGATTCAGAAATGAACTGAAGCTACATTTATTATAGTTCAAGAAATGGATCAAAGGAAAACTATTCTAGCAATGATATGAAATCAAAATAGTGGATTAGGGTTAGTTCACATATGATGTACCACCTTTTATGTATGGTGGGCCCAAATATCTGCAATGCAATGTCACTAAGATGTTTATAGAAAATATAATTTTTTGCAAAAAATTCATGGGATCATTAGTCCAAAATGAGTGATCATAAAGTAAATTTCAATTACGCTATCTATAATAATAACTTTAAAGTACCTGGAACCTTCTATATCTTTAAGGGAATCATTTCTTTGTCGCTCACCACCAATGTGGCCTACAACATTCCTGTACTAGCAATATGAGAAGATCCAGGAAATGATGGTATGTTATCAGCAGTAGTCACCTCTGGCGTATCCTCATATGCATCTCCTCCAGCAGAAAATGAATCCACTATGAAATGCCCCCAAGAAAGAACGCTTGAAGGGATATAAACACATAACAAAAGATAAAGAAAAAAGAGGGATCTACCAACAGTGGGCGGGCCAATATGATGTGATGTAAAGGATGTATGCATGCTATGTTTTGCCAACATTGCAGTCAGCAATACAAGTGGGGCTAACCTCTGATGAGGCGGTGGCGGCATTTGCACAGGAACATTAACAGCACCTGAAGAATAATACATTAAATATATCAAACATTAAATATATGAAAAGTGCAAGAATTGTAAACAAGGATGAACCTTTATTATGAACATTGACCATATCAAGTATGATGTATTTTGGGTACTCAAAGTGATAAGCCAAGCAAGTGATAATCCAAGAAAATCATCATCACCTGAAGTACCTACAACACCCTGATCATGGCCACTACTTTCATGAGGGCGCATAAATTGTTGTAAAAACAACACATACATATTTTAGTTAATGACATAAAAGAGAATAAAATATAAACCATTATTAAACTTTTGTTATAATTAAAGCTTTCATTACTGCTTACTTGCAAGTTTTCTGTTCTCTGAATCAATACTTGCACCCTCTCTCTTATCTCATCAATCATAGGATGCACGGCTACCAAAGCAACAATCTCTTTACTAATTTTTCTAAGAGGTTTTTGTTATGAATTCCATAGGGTGTGTGGAATTTTCAAGGTCATCATCGCTTAATCCTATTGAGTCCACATCCTTAGAGAGGTGCTCAGGTATTGCACCTCCCTTTCCCTTTCCTCGAACATCTGTCTGTGTCAAGAATATCATTAACAATTACAAAATTAGTCTAAATCACTCAAAAAAAGAACATAATAATCTAACAGTTTGCTTCTATCTAATTTGTACAATTACAATGAGGTTTTCCTGCTCAGTAGAAGTGTCGCGACCTACATCCTTGTCTGCGCTATGCGATGGATCCATGTCGCCTTGTAACAAAGAAAAAATATAAAAAACGTTAGTGAAATTAAACCAATAGACTTGCAAAACAACTTCATAATAAAATGGTATATTGGATTGGAGGTTAGTTAATTTAAATGGTATATAGTACGTACCACCCCCATGATATTAACTTTGTTTGTATCTATACGATTCAAACTGTAATCGATTAGAAGCTCTTCACCTCCACTTATTGATTTTATCGCACATACGAATACATGATTTCCCTCGTGCACCTCAAATATGTAATTGGGTTGTTTATTAGTTGACTCAGGTTGCGTACTATTTATAAAACCTGCAATATTCCCTGTTGCTTTTGACTAACCATCAATGTATATAGCCACTCGTTTGCTTTGATCATTATCTTTCTATTGTATATAATTTGTTGATAGTGCATACCTATGCATACTTTTTTTATATTGAACAATCTGCATCCAATAATTGTAATTGTAATAAGATCCGACAAACCCCATCAATTCAGCAACTTTTTTGTAACAGACCTTTATGTCGTCCATGAAAAATAGGCCAAAACCATGTAATGACAAACATGTTATGTGATATATCCTATCGTTAACACAAAAAATAGTGTTATTTGGAGGAAGTTCTTTGGGCACCCATTGTTTCTATAGATGTTTGTACCTCAATGGCACCTTAAAGTCGCCTTTGGTCTCATCATCATAAGAATATGACCCCCCTTGAGCAAGGAAAAATTTCATGCATTTATTGAATTTACTTCTAATCTTTTGACCTCTTGTTGATCTCCCTATTGTAGACCTACTACATGTCTCACTTTCATTTTCTAATCCTGCATTTCCCTCACTCGAGGAAGACACATCTGACAAATACCTATTTGGGGGTACCTGCACTCCATCAAATGAGAGAGTTAATTGGTAATGAGAGAGAAATTTTGCAAATGAGGGTAATGTTGATGAAGAAGTTGGCCCTAAAGTTGATTTTGGGATTAAAATTTGAATAAGTCCAACTGGGGCCTCAAGTGTTGATAACTATATTAGATTTGTTGCTAATGTCGAGGTTTGAAAAACTAAGTTTGTTTTCCAAGTAATTTTTAAAAAATAAACTGTTTCTATAGGGTGTATTGACTAGTTATACCTATCCATCCATGAGACTGTGCAGGATCCTCGTCAAAGGGGTTCGGGTTCCTGCACATGTAATTCAATTATCTTATGCTAGCTAAAAATTACATAGTACACAACATGAACAATGTGAACTTTGTAGACAAAAAGAGTATTAAATAATAAAAAGATGTTGTCATCAAAATCATTGTAATTTTTTTAATTCCTTACCTTTACTTTATGAAGACTATGCAGGATCCTCAACTAAATGGTTGACGATGTCTGTAGTCAACGACCTGTACCCACCAAGGGTGGCAGCATCACACAAGGACTATAAATTAAATCAACACCATCAATTGAGGATCATAAGAATTACTACATTTGTAAGTTGATAAACAATAAATACATACATATCATAAGCATCACATGATGTATCATCATATATGTAATTAAGCATCATAATTAGCATCACATATGTGTCATCATAAACATGTAACCCATCACATATGTATCATAAATCACCATCCATCACATAGGTAATAAACAATCCACATTCTATAAATAAAGACAAAGTTCCAAAAATGTCACATGTATCATCATAAACATGTAATCCATCGCATATGTATTTTAAATCAACATCCATCACATAGCTAATAAACAATCTAAATTTCATAAATAAACACAAAGTTTTAAAAATGTCACATAAATAGTCACTCTCCCTATCTCCATCTCCCTATTAAAAGGTGCACCATGAATTAATTGTGTAATGGCATTAGAATTCAAAATATAATGAATTAATTATGTAAAAAAGATTCTATCAAGAAATCAATATTAAATAGATAATATACTAATTGCATACCTAATACATTTCATTCATCATCATGAACATCATGATCATCATCACCATCATCATCGAGAAACTGTTGATCGTGATCATCATCTAGTTCATCTTCTACTTCTTTGACATCTTCTTCTTCCATCACATTATACTTTATCGGCCTTCCACTTGGATCATGTCTAATAACAAATGACCAACCTGATTTATGTGGAACCTCTGAGTAAAATACCTACTTACATTGGCTTGGAAGAACATAGGGCTCATCCCCAACTGGTTCAAATGACCTTGTATTAACCATTGTAAAACCATTATCATGTTCAACAACAGTTCTATCAGGATCATTTTTATTCAATTGTAGCTTGTACCATTTGACGACAAACAAAACTAATTTGAAGGAATTAAAGTCACACTCAAGTATATCATCCAAAATGCCATAGTATCTATTTTGAGACTATTGAGGATGTATATCATTTCTCGATGAAATATTTGTCACCTCAAAGACTGCAGTGGTGCCGGAATCACAAGTTTGCGTGTCATCCAACTTTTTTATGCAAAATTTATGACCATTGCAGCACATAGCATTGTGGTGTTTGACCTGCAATATGTCAAACATGTAAAATTTATTGCATTGTGAGTTGATAAACATATGGGTGATTAATAAATTTATACGTACCAGTTTATTTCTTAAACCATATGTTAAATCAATTTCCCTTTGCATAACATTGGAATCTCCATTACGATGAGCTTCTTTAACCAATGAAGTCACACCTTCCCATGTTAATGTGCGACCAGAATGTTGACAATGTTCAATCCATACCATCATCCAATCAAGATTGCTTGCAATATACAAACGTAGTGCATCCCACTCTCGACCAACTATACAAAAAATAAATAGATGTCCTACAACCAATTTATTTTGAAGATTAAGAATTAATTAACTACAATAACATCTTATAATTACCTCTCACTTTCCTCAATCTACCTTTCCCCGTCAAATACTCCCCTTCGAATTTGTTAATGGGGTTGGGATCCCAAATGTGATCCACGTGAATCTTTGCTGCAAACTTAGGAAGATATTCAGAAATGTACACCATAGTTTAGTATACCATATATCCCTCCACCATAGAACCTTCAGGATGTGCTCTTTGTAGAACCAAAGCCTTCAAAAATTTCAAGTTCCTCTCAACCATCCACATTGACCTAGTGCGTACAGGTCCACACAATTCAATCTCCTTAGCTTGGTGTGTGAGGTAGTGTTCTTGTGCATTGAAAAAAGTTAGAGGTAGACACTTTTGCATTTCACACATTATATGAGCAATTTTTCTCTTCCAATATTTTATATCTTCTTTATGGATTTCTTTACATGACAACCACCTATAAGATATTCAAGACGCAAAAAAATATATTACATAACAAGTAAAACAAATCACAAATATAATATCTATACAACGAATTAAATAAATATCACTACTTACCTCATGTATTTTCCAAGATCATATATGAATTGCTTGACATTATTGTCCAGGTCATCTGGGAGAGATAGAGGTAGAATGTACTGCAACAATTATAAAATTATCTTATCATTTTTTTCTAACATAATACAATGAAAAGTACATGCGCAGTACTTAAATACATAGTAAAAACACAAGAACATGAATTACCTTAATGAAGGTATGCCAATCATGTGTTTTCATCCCTGGCCCAAATTCACTTTTCTTTGATATGAGATTGTTTATGTTCGTAGCAAATCCTATGGGAAATCGAATTTTTCGTATGATTTATTTTATAGCATTGCTTTTCTAGTCCGTTAATAACCAAAAAATCTCACTTATATTAATCTGGTCTCCATTGCTATTTGATTGAATGATATTTATCATTGCATGATTGGAATCCTGAATGTCACTACATATTTTGACACTTTTTTATTTGTCATGTCTTCCATCCAATATTTTCCATAATGTCTCTGTTATATTCTTTTCAATATGCATAGTATCAAACAAATGCACAATTTGTAACTACTTTTAGTAGGGCAACCTACTAAATTGTCAGCCATAACTTTTTAGTCCCTTAAGAAGGTGGTCATTTATGCCTCCATGACCTTCACGATCATCAATCACATCATCAGCAAACAAAACAAAATAGAAAAGATGTTTTATGACATAAACCATTAGATGGAATGGCATTACCTTGATGATTGATTCTATTATATTCCAACTTCCATAGGTGAGGTGTCATTCTTTGTGGCTTTGATGTATTGTCTTTTTTCCCATTGAAAAGATGTTTTTCAGTATTTTGATACTTATGATTTTTGTGGAGAAAGTGCCTATACTCATCAAACACCTACTTTCCTAAACTTTTTGAATGACGAGATTTCATCTTTGGACCACAAACTAGACATGCACATTTTCCCTTTGTTTGAAGACCTACAAGATAATGTATAATTGGATTAAATATGTTAATTTTTTGAATTATAATGTTCATGCACAACTTAAACACTATAACATGCCACAAAAATGTGTTAGTCCAGGGGCATCGTGTATTGTCCATAGAAGCATCACATGGAATTGAAATTGTTTTTGTCCTATTGGTCTAGAGATGTCATACATAGTGACACCATTCCATAACTCCAGTAACTCATCGATAAGAGGCTCGATATATACATTCATATCTTTAACTTGGTACTTACCTAATCGAATGAACAAAAACATTACATAATTATTATGACCATTTTACTACAATATTTATAATTAAATGTAGACTACTATGTTTAAATGATAAAATACCTGGAACATTCATTGCCAACATTGTGTGCTCCCTCTTTATTGACATCCATGGAGGAATATTATTGTTAATAACAAAATAGGCCACACTGAGTAAACAGATCTCATCTCTCCAAATGGATTGACACCGTCCGCTACCAATGAAAGCCTGAGATTATGAGGTTCTTCTTTAAAGTGTGGCCACTTTTCCTCTATGTCCATAAATGTTGAACCATCTGCAGGCATTCAAATAATGTCATCTCGACCTCTATTGTGTGCATGGTAATCCATAAATTGTGTCAAGCTAATGCACTTGAATAATCGTTACATACGTGGAATACTGGGAATATAGTGAAGAACCTTGCAAGGAACCCTTTTTGTTATTTGATCTATTTGATATCTACTGATATGACATTCAGGGCATTCAGTTCAAAATTCATGTTGTTTGTGATATATAATATGATCATTGGGACAACCATCTATTGCTTGATACTCCATTCCAATATCTTTCATAATGGCAGACAATTCTCGGTATGAGCGAGGTAGAATATTTGATGGTGGTAACAAAAACTCACCTATCAATCTACAACAAAAAAATATAATTTGTTAATATAAATAATATTAATGGTACATCATGATTCACCATTTATTATGCCATATATGACATATCGTAACTTACATGAGATTGTTATGTTGGATAAACCATTCATAACCTTCAAGTTCACCAACAACAATACAGCGGAAGAAGACTTGTCCACGAGCCTTCATAAAGGGCTTCAAATGCCTTCTCAAGTAGAGGGACATCATGAGCAATATCAAGGTCATCTTCATCATCGTGATCAGTTGTGCGAGTACTCAATGTGTCATGGATCAATGTATTTGTACCATCATCTTCAATTGTGTTTTATGGCTCATGATCGTCATCTTCCATGGGATCATTATCTTCAGCTTCGATATTTGTACCTCCATGTTCATCCACTTTGAAAACCATATTCTTTGGGTTGTGTTGATCCATATCATGTGCTCCGAGGTGCTCGACCTATATAAAATTGATAAACATAAATAAACCATGATCATGATCTCATCATCAAGTGATTTATTATGTATATAAATTGTTAAAATGATATAATGAAAAACTTACCAATGGATGATAATCATGTCCACCTTCAATGTGACCATGCAGCTTACAATGTTTCTTAGTTGTTTTGATTAGAAGTCTTCTAGTCTTTAACCCCTTACAAATTTTGCATGGACAATAACATTTTCCATCACCTTTTCTTTTCAAGTTAGACCACAATCTAGCAATTGTCTCCTTATTTTGTTGTTTGTTGATATTGCCTGACATGGTCTTTCTTCACAGGCAAGAAAATCTGGCTATAGAACTAGTTATATAGAGTTGAAATGTTAGTTATGAAATCATGTTTTAGTATAATATACTAGATTAAATTACTTGAACATAGAAATTATGAAAATTGAACCAAAACCATTTAACTCTTCTTTTTCATCTCAAAATATTTTTAATGTCTTTGTGGTATGAAATCCTTGTATCATATCTTAAGTTGACTAATGTATAATTGGGGTAATCCATGAGTGTTTAATGTGAATTCGTTATCAATGTTGTGAAGTCATCGAGAGTATGGTGATAATCATTCCTTATAGGATCCTCTCAATACTGTCCAAATCAAACTAAAAGGAAAGCAGCTATCCATTCCCATGCTCATGCATACTTACATGACTAATGTTTCCCTTGTATCTGACTTGCCTATTCAATGTGGTTGTTGTCTTAATATTAAATATTGAGTTCTACCCTTGCCTCTGCATAAAACTTCTCACATCATGTTTCTTCAACAAAACACACTAATATGAATTGAGCCAACACCATGAGGATAGGGTCAAGTATCATGACAACTAATCATAATACATGAAGACAGGGTTCACACATAAGTGTTGGCTCTCAACAATGCCACACTTCCAAAATTGTCAGTCTCAAGACTTCTCCTATTGGGTCAACACTCATTGATGTGCCACAAGGCCAAATCAATGTATTTAGGCTTTGAACTCCATACTCTAGGCTTGGAGGACCCTACACAAGGTCTATGAACACTCACTTGGTATTACAATCGAAAGAGCCTTCCTCTAGAAATTTGTTATAATGGATGGTCTATTAGGATGGTAAATAAAATTCTTATTCTTTTTCCACCCTTTGAAACTACAACAAGGTATTTGACTTGGTAGGGTCCCCAAACATCACTTCAACAACAAACATTAGGCAATTCAACCTTTTGCCTTCTCAATGCATTTTTTTTTGTCTTTCACTGGTTTTCTCAGTCTGATACATAGGGATATTAGACCTTTCATGGCATCATCACATGCGCCTTCCAATATGTAGTCCTTTCATATTTTAGGTGCCTACACACTATGGTGTTGTTAAGTATTGATGTAGTCTTAAGACATCTTATGACTCCATTACATGTCCACACTTGGGTTTACAAACACAACTCTGTCAAAACAAAAATAATATCACTAGTAAAACTATGACTGTGACAATCAATACCCCTAGGACAGTCATAGAAATTTAATCTATTTCATTTTGTTTTGATCCACAAACCCTTCTGAAGGTTGCATAGGTTCGCCTCACCCCTCTCTCTATCATCAACCACTTCAAAATACCAATCGCTTGGTCTTCCCACCAAATTCTTCACTCTTACTGCCTTTTACTATCTGATACATAGAGATATCGGACTATCCTCATCCCCAAACACATACCAAATCTAATTTGGAGCCCTAAACACAACATAATATGATACATAGCATGAACAAAGGTCTTCCCACACATTTGGGTGAATTTATATGCATGGGAGACCAAACTATACATTATTTACTCCTCTCGGTAAACACTAGGCAGGGTTTTGACATTTTTTGGAAAAACTATGATATCTTCTTTAAAACACTATGAAATCCAATGCCAGAAAAAGGCGAAATGAAGTTAACTCTATAAACTACAATCTTGTATTTATTTTTAATCGATGCTTTCCTACATTGTTTGATCTTCCATCTTGTTAGAAATCTCATCTCTATTATGCTTTGATGGATGTCGCATCCTGTTACAAACCTCACATTTTGGCACTGGCAGAAAGGATTTTAGCAAAGGTTGTGGAATATGGCTTTTACATCTACCAATTGTCATTCCATCTTGTGCATATGGATTTTACATGTAGAAGAAATCAATTTGATAAATAGGCCATATGATGGATGGTAAGTGAAGGATGTAAGTACTAAAGGTGTTGCACTAGTGGCTTTGGTGCATGAAGGTGACTAGAGGTTGTGGAAGGAGAAATGGTGGAAGTTGGATCTATGGTAGAGGTGGGTGATGAATAATAAGAGGGGGGGGCGAATTAGTATGCCTAAAACCTTAATCAAACTCTTAAACAATTTTTCTACAAACCGGTATAGTAGTTTAAACAACAAACCGATTAAAACATAAATAAGCTAAATAGAAAATAGAGCATTCACCCACAGAAGCACAATCACCATAACACAAGATATTTTGATGTGGAAACACAAATGGGAAAAAACCATGGTGAGTAAAACACAAAGTTAATTATCTGCAGAATAGTAACTAGACTAGTTAAGATCAAACCGGTTAAGGCCTTACAATGTTCTTCACCAGAACAAATCCTATTAGGAATCCAGATCTCTATTAGGAGATAAGTCTTGTTAAAGACTACCCTATTAAAGGATTTCAAATCCACAACTTTGAACCACCTTGTTAGAGGATTTACAATAGGCTTGGCTGGGCCTACCCGGTTAAGGGTTTCAGACTTGTTGAAGAGATTAGTAATCAACAAGTGAATGATCTAAATAGTAGCACAGAATGCTTGATTATATCCTTGATAGTTCTCTATTAATGCATTGTAGCATTACTTCAGTCTTCTATCCTTTTCACTCACAATCTCTGTAGTGAGACACTTATTTCATACAGACCTAATCTTCTTTACAATACTCGCACATATCAACTACTTCAAAACCCTAGACATGATGTCCTCATATAGGAATCTGATTTCATGTCGGTCCAATAAGATTAGACTACAATTTCCTAGGTACAGTGCATCTAGACATATTTGGTAACACGACACAGAAACACCGCTAAAGTGTCGGTGGATGATAACTCATCACACTTTACAATTATACCAATTTAACATAGTATATTGATTACCAGTTAACGAATAAAGACTAGAAGACTCGAACATAATGTTCTGATCAAAAAGATTAACTGTCGTTAGAGGTCCTCATTCTGCTTGATGTCTTCATACCACTTCGAGGTCTTCACGCGGCTATGACCGATAAGCTTCTTCTGCAAAACACCGATAGTCTTCTACAACCAAAGACTATACATACAATGGCATATGATACTGGTGTGAACAACACAACACATATTACCAGTGGAGAATAACTCATACATAAAATAAGTGGGTGTCCATCAATGACAATCACAACTTTAAACATTATCAAAATACCAACAATCTGCCCCTTTGACATTAATGGCAACACTTAGGAAATTTTTTACATCTAAGTGCTTACAAAAAAAACATATGTCAAAATCAAAACTACTCCCCCTAAGCATATATACTACTCCCTTTGCAAAAATTACAAGTATGTGCATGAAATTTTCAATACTACTCCCCCTTTGCCAACAATGACAAAGTAATGCATTCACTCCCTTTTTCACCAAAATTTACCAAAGTTATACTGCATAGCATAAAAACAGATTATATGTTCATGATAATAAAGAGTTAAACCTCTCAAAAAGAGATTTAAACTTTTTCAAAAAATTCTTCATGTCTGAAGACCATGAATCAAGAAGTGAGACAACAATTTCACTCTCGGTCTTCATTTGGAAGGCTAATTCTTCCATTGCATCGATAGTGCTCATCTCTTGTGTTACAGTAATAGCCTCCAAGTTCACGAAGCACTTCTTAAGAACCTGCAATTTTGGTAATAGAAGCAACTAGAGCTCCTACAAATATTGAGTCCGCTTGCAGATCTTTGATTCAATCTTTGCAATCGGATGCTGGTGAGTGTGAATAGTCTATCCATACACTATGAACAAATCATATGGCAATTTGAAGTTGCCAATACACTTCTTTAACTCTGATTGAAGTTGACTTTTCTTTTTCAGAGCATCATCACAAAATAGGTGAGATCGGCAGATTTTTCTCAAGAGTAGGTTACCTTCACCCATAGCTAAACTTATATCATCCTTCTGCTTAATCAATTTTTCTCTATCTACATCCATTTGCTTTACTAATGAAACTTTTAGAGCTTTTTCATGCTTCTTCTATGCAGAAACCTAGGCAGCATCTTCTAAAGATTGCACTTGAACATCTACTACTGTGCAAAGAAGTTTTAACTTGGCCAACGAGGAATCGGTATTGGGGAGGTTAGTACCGGGGATTAGATTGGAAAGAGTGTCAACAACAAATTGAATGACATCCTGTTCTTTCTTTTTTGTCATTTCTTCCAATCTAACTTGAGCTAGTTGAATGCTCCTCAATAGCTCACTTTCATCAGCCGATTGAGTAAGACAAGCAAGAGTCAAATCAATGGGACCAGTGGGATCAACCTGCTTAGCTTGATCTTTGGTTGCCTTAGGAGTTTGTCCTCCTACCTTTTCCTTGATCTCCTCTTGTATTTTCTTCTCCTCTTCTTCTTTTTCCTGGGCTACCTTGGTGGCTTTCTCTTTCTCCTCTTCTACTCTCTTCTTCTCTTCTTCTTTCTTCTGCTCTTCTTCCCTCTTTTTCTCTTCTTCCTTTTTCTTCTCTTCTTCCTTCTTCCTCTCTTATTCCTTCTTCTTCTCTTCTTCCTTCTTCCTCTCTTCTTCCTTATTCTTCTCATCTTCCTTCTTCTTCTCATCTTCCTTCTTCTTCTATTCTTCCTTCTCTTCTCTCTCTTTATCTTGTCTCGCTTTCTCCACTTTCTCTTTCTCTTGTTTTTCTTTCTCCGCTTTCTCTTTTACCAATTTCTCTTTCTCTGCTTTTTCTTTTTTAGTTTCTCGTTTTCCTATTTCTCTTTTGCCTCTTTCTCATCTTTTTCTTTCTCCACTCTCTCCTCTTTGGATTTCTCCTTCTATGGAGTGGTGTCCTCAATATCTAGTGCATCAACATCAATGGGGTCATTTTGTTCTACTATTCTTTCACCCAGACTGTCGAAGATTTCATTTGGTTTGGTTGTGGATAGGTCAGGCTCTTGCTTAACCTGTCAATTAGCTTCAAATACTTTCTGCATTTTGATAGTTGCTTTAACCTACAGATGGGTGTCTTTTTCCACTTCAGAGGTTTTGCCTCCAAGTAGTGAAGTCTTCTTTTTCGCATGAAAAAGATGCCTTTGTGCCAATTAAGAATCTCAAATAATTTTGAATTAGAAGCATCAGGAAAATACTAGGCAAAAATTTCTTCCCTAATTTCTTGCTCCTTTTCAATGACAATGCATCATTTATTATCCAAATAATTATATAAAGAATTAGGAACAACAGATTTAATGTCAATCAAAGACCATTCATTATCACACAAATATTTAATGACCTCTAGCTCTACTTCTTCCTTTTCACTATCGCTAAGATCATCAAAATAATCTTTTAGATCATTAAGTACTTTCCTTTTAATATTCTTCATAATTCTTTGAAAATGTGTCATAGGTTGGTAAGAAGCAACATGTATATTTACCGGTGTAGAGGTTGCTCGTACATTACTAGGTTGACTTCGTCTTCTTTCTAGATTGCCTTGTCTTCTTCATTTCTACCTCCAGTTCAGTGTCTTTTGAATCCGATGAGTTATTCCTGGTTTTTCTCTTCCTTTTGAATACCTTTGGCGGAATAGCCTCTGGTTTCTTTTTGGTTGGTGACCTCTTGGTCACTTTAGGACTAGCAATAGATGTAACTAGTGTCGATACTGATGGCACTGCTTTCCTCTTTTTATGCTTCGGTACTTCAATATATTTGATCCTCTCAGAGTAAGTACTGACCCTCTTCTTCTTTGGATCCAGTGGTGAAGAAATTAGGGTAGAGGCATACCCTATGAGTATATCATTTACCAATTCATAGCCCATAGGCTCAACTTCATCATCTTTGGGCTTAACCGCTTGCATTATGCAGTGATCTATTTTGATTGTGAAATGGATATAATCTTCATATTTTTTAACCAGATCACCTGATATTCTCATTTCGATTCATCTTTAGTATAAGCTCATCAAAATACCTATTTAGAGTCTTTGGATACGTAGATCCCACTACTTGCAGACTCTCCTTTATTTGTTTGGAAACCGGTAGGTCACTCGACCATTGAACATCACCAACTCCTGGAAAATATCCTTGAAAATAGAAAAACAACCTGACAGGTAGTTGACCAAACTTAAACCTCGGTGTTTTATCCTCTTTGATGGACTTTAGGGTCTCCATGAGTTGTTTTTGCATGCAGGTTCATAATTCATATTCTGCATTCTTCTTGATCATCCTATAAGCGGCATGCACCACAGCTGTAGGAACAAAATTTATTTTGCTAGCATAGAATACTCTATACCTGATTACCATGCACTCATATTTCACAAATTCATCTTTTATGGTGTTTACAGTCATTTCCCACTGATCGCTCACAGAACTAGTGATCTCTGTCACTTTGGTTTTGGTGATCTTGTGAAGAATGGGGACTTCCCCAACATTGCAGAAACTGGTCAAGGTATGAATTGCCTCCAGTGTAATATCATGGGTTTGCCCAAGGTACATCTTGTCACCATAAACCCTACTCAAAATAATCCTAATGTGTTCTTCTGTAAATTCCTCAAGAAAATATATAGCATTGTGAAATTTCTTCTTCTTGATTACGTTGTACTTAGGTTTAATCTTCTTATCATCTCCATAGAATAGACTTAGCTAGGAGTGAATCACTAGAGACCCTAGGTCTTCGAGTTTGCAATCAATATATCCTAAAACATCCCCTTCGACAATGACTCAAGCGAGAAATTGAGATAGGGCATTATATTTCACCTTCTTCCTAAGAAACTCAGATGATTCCTCAGGTTCGGTAGAACTAGAAGGGATTTTAGATGTAGAAGCCATATCTAGATAATTCTAAATGATGAGAGTGATTCGACGAAAAATACCATTTTATTCAAAACTAGGGTTCGCCAATGTTAAATTTGAACTAGGGTACGCCGATGTCGAATGCAACACATTTCTCCAAAAGCTTGTTTTACCACTCTGACCTCCACTCTGAATGGCTACAAAATCTTGTGCAAGATATCTTCCTGAATTCTTTTGAATGCAAGATGAATCTCTCTTGTTGCTTTACTCAAGCTAGAAAAATTCTTCTTTGAAAATAGGTAAGTAAAATTGACGACGAAAGTCACTTTTAAATATGCTCCTACCTACCATAATAAATGCATCACCTTTAGGGCACAAACCCTAACTTTTCCTTTTACCACTTTGTTTCTTTTGTTGGTCGACGAGTAACCAATACCAATAAAGGAACTTTACCAATATACTCCAAGGATTCAAAATATTGTTACCAATATGTTCTCCCTAAGCTTTTTGAAGCTTAGTTTGTCAGTTCAAGGGTCTCCACACTAGGTGCGGAAACTGGTACATCTTTTGGCTTCTCTTTAGATTTCTTTTTCCAAGTTTTATCTATATCTACCTAAAAGGTTTCAACATTGATCTTCCCTTATGGGTCAACCGGTATGTCTCCCAATGGATTCTTTCTCAGTTTGCATGCTCTGGAAGTGTGTCTCAGTTTATTGCATTAATAGCATACAATACCAGGTGTTCTCCATGGTCTGGTGTTCACATTTCCATTCTTCCTTCTGCATGTTGTAGCAGTGTGACCACTACCACAAAAGATCAAATAGGTTTCTCTCTAATTGTTTGTCACTCCATAACCATTTGACCAGTGGTCATAGGTTCTGTACCGGTTTGGGTTTCAGTTCATAGGAGGTTCCGGGACAACTCCTTTAGATCTTGGTGCATAACTTCCAAAGTTGTTCATAACCGACCTGCACTCAAAAGCTTTATGCCCAAACTTGTTGCATACATAACAATGACCATTAAATCTACCAGTTCTAGCCACATTGTTTTGCATGTAAGGAAACTTATTGTAAGCCTTGCTCCTACATACATTGGCAGTATGTCCTTCCTTATGACAGTTGAAGCATACAAGTTTAAACTTTGGCTTACATTTGCTCTTGTTGTTGTTCTTAGGTACCGATTGCTCTTTTGGTGCATTACTCTTAGCTCCAAAGGTTTCGCCTTCCTCATATGCAGAGAAACCAAGTCCGATGGTATCCTTTGATGGCTTCACTGATTTCAGCTTTTGTTCCAATTTAGCAGCACTCCAGTTGAATTTTGCAAATATCTCCTTTGACTCAACAAGTTCCTTGGAAAGAGCATCATTGGTTTTCATCAAGGTTTCATTTTGAGAGATAGAAGCATTGAGGTCTACTTGTATTTCTTCTTTCTCTTCATTACCCTCTTGCAGATGAGCAGTGATGGTACCAATCTCTTATTTCAACTTAGAGATCTCATGCTCCTTGTCCTTCACTAAATCTTCAGCTTTTCTTCTATTTTCTAGCTCCTAACTCATCTTGATAGTCAATCCTTCCAACTCCCTCCTTAGGTTAGTTTTGGATTCATTTAGTTTCTCCACTTCTCCAACTAGGGCCTCCATGTTTGCTTCATCAAAAGAGTTGTTTTCAGTAAATTTCATCAATTGCTCAGCAAGTTCTCTTCTCTTAGCTAAAGAGGCTTTATACTTGATCTTGAGTTCATCAAAGGCTCTCTTAGACTCAGTCAAACTGTGAGTAAGTCCCCTCATGTTGTATTCCCCCATATCTCCTTCCAAGTGGTTAGACTTATTGAAAGGTTGGCTCTGATACCAATTGATGAATACTAAGAGGGGGTGAATTAGTATACCTAAAAAATTAACCAAACTCTTAAACAATTTTTCTACAAATCGGTGTAGTAGTTTAAACAACAAACCGATTAAAACATAAACAAGCTAAATAGCAAATAGAGCATTCACCCACAGAAGCACAATCACCATGACACAAGATATTTTGATGTGGAAACCCAAATGGGAAAAAACCATGGTGAGTAAAACTCACAAGTCAATTATCTGCATAATAGTAACTAGACCGGTTAAGGTCAGACCGATTAAGGCCTTACAATGTTCTTCACCAGAATAGATCCTATTAGGAATCCAGATCTATTAGGAGATAAGTCATGTTAAAGACTACCCTGTTAAAGGATTTCATATCCATAACTATGAACCACCTTGTTAGAGGATTTACAATAGGATTGGCTGGGCCTACCCGGTTAAGGGTTTCAGACTTGTCGAAGAGATTAGTAATCAACAAGTGAATGATCTAGAAAGTAGCACAAAATGCTTAATTAGATCCTTGATAGTTCTCTATTAATGTATTGCAACATTACTTTAGTCTTCTATCCTTTGCACTCACAATCTCTGTAGTGAGATACCTATTTCACATAGACCTAATCTGCTCTACAATACTTGCACATATCAACTACTTCAAAACCCTAGACATGATGTCCTCATATAGGAATCTGATTTCATGTCGGTCCAATAAGATTAGACTACAATTTCCTAGGTACAATTCATCTAGACATATTTGGTAACACGACACAGAAACACTGCTAAAGTGTCGGTGGATGATAAATCATCAAACTTTACAATTATACCGGTTTAACACAATATACCGATTACCAGTTAACAAATAAAGACTAGAAGACTGGAACATAATGTTCTGATAAAAAAGATTAATTGTCGCTAGGGGTCCTCGTTCCGCTTTAGGTCTTCATACCACTTCAAGGTCTTCACACTGCTACGACCGATAAGCTTCTTCTACAAAACACCGATAGTCTTCTACAACCAAAGACTATACATACAATGGCATATGATACCGGTGTGAACAACACAACATATATTACTGGTGGAGAATAACTCATTAGTAAAATAAGTGTGTGTCCATCAATGACAATCACACCTTTAAACATTATCAAAATACCAACAATGAGAGTAGATGTTATTTACGCATGAAAATGTTAAGCTAATACTCTAAAATAGCTAGGAATCCAACTTAAGCCATTCTATTTGTTAATAAATCTCTCTACCATTGAGCTATTGCCCCTTTTCTTACCATTCCATTGTTGGCTTGACCGTAGATTATTTTCAACACCCATTATAAGACACATTATAGGTTATTGGGGCTCCTAACCTAACCTAGCTTTGATAACATTTTGAGCTACTACTCATGGACTAGTTAGGTTACCAAGATATGACCTTCTATTTGTTGTTAGAATGTGATCTATGACTAAGTATTAGAGGATCTTACTAACTTGGGTATCATGATTTTATGTGTCTCTAACATGACTCCTAGTAACTATATAAGGATCTTACTAGTCCTAGATCTATGCCTTGTCTTTTTGATATCGTTCCTAGTGAGAATATATGAATCTTACTAGTTCTAAATGTCATAACTTTGTGTTTTGCATGCTCCATGTGTACTACCAATGTTACTCATATTACTCACTTTGTACTTCCCTTTTATCTCAATGTTGTAGATTGAAAATATCATAAGTCTTGGGAGCTACCACCTTTCCAAACTTGTAGTCATCTTGACTCTTCAATATCTTGGTTTCAGAATATTTGGTTTCTCCATATTTTCCCAAGAGTACATGAGAATTATTTTATACTCTTGCTAAGAGGGGGATAAATATTGCATCATAAGTTGTATCTCTTTATAAATATACACTAGGTTTGGACTCACTTTAGTGGTTGTGCCTTATTTATGCCTAATTGTACTTAGGTTTCAGAATATTTCCATAAATTTGGTTCATTCCCTTATTCACGATGTTCCTCATGGATCAATTTTCTAGGACTAGTGTCTTGGGAATCCTTATTCATGGAAATTGGACCTAAAATTTGAAAGATGAATGTTGGATTCGCAAATAGTAGGAATTTCCTCTCCAAATTTGGACTTTTCCAAAAGCTCAATTTGAAAAGGTGCAAGTTGCATATAGATACAAGTCTATTTCTCATTTCAAACCCCTATAAACTCCAACCCACATCTACCAATTTTTCAATCAAGCAATTCAAATCAATTGAGCATAGATCTATAATCAAGGAACAAGGCATTCAAAGACAACTTTGTTACATCAGTTATGATCAACTACATTATGTTTTTCCATGATGAAATCATACACTAACAAGTTCTAGAAACATTAAAGCATTTCAAAATTGAGGTATATTTGTCAATTTTTTATTTACATATATGTTTGGAACATATTAACACAAACTGTAATGTTATGAAGCTTCCTCTACTAGATACCTCCCTAGAACTAGTTCAAGATGACTCTCACGCACATTTGTAAATGTGTCAGGAAACACAGATATGCCTAAGTATGAGAGCTTAGTATAACTGTGGTATGTAGATGACAATGACAAGCCTAATGTATAGGTCTAAGGAAAAGAATTGTGAGCAACACATCACTTTGAAGCGCACATTAAACGAAGACATAGAAAGGAATAGCTACACCAATAAAATGGTGAATAAGAGGTAAACAAAGACAAATTTCATTTAAAATATAGTAAAGATCTTCTAGGATAGTGTTAAGAGCGGACACAAAGCCTCCTGAAGAAGTCATGAGAAGATGATACACAATAAGAACCAAATACACATGGCAAAGCACAAGTGATAACAGTCCTAGCCAAATTAATAATAGTGAGATCGTGGGAAAATATTTGAAATGTAAATCTCAATGACAACCCAACCAAACAGAAAAAGTTAGGACAAAGCCTATAAAAAAGAGATAGCCACAAAATAGTAACAAGTAGTCTATACACAATAAGACAAATCAATCCATAGTATAAATCATAGAACAACTAAAATCATGAACCTTAATACCATGAAGAGAAAAACCAAAAGTTGATTTTGATAGTGAGATAAGTCATGAAGAATCCTCAAGTAGAGAGACTATAGATTGGCTGGTAAGAGGGAAACATATAGGCAAACATAGTAAAAAAGAGCCATCACTAGCTACTATATTTGATAATATTTATTGTAGATTCAATGTTTCAAAAGAAATAAAAATGGCCCATCATTTTCATTGGAAACATAGTCAAAATGATAAAATCATTGTCAAATTATATACATAAAAGACTCAGACCAAATCTAAGAATAGAGATAAAGTAGTAAAATGAATGTTCACTATCAAACAGGAAAGAGAGCAACCTCAAAACACCAAAACACTTTAGGATAATTGAACAAAAGACTTGGTCTGCAACTCTATCTTGTCTTATCAATGATGATGAAGGCTCTTGAAGAATTAATTGTACATTGTATTTCTATCTTTGTTCTAATCCTTAGCTTGCAAGATCACCATGTTTTGGGTATGGGGTGATCATTATTTTTTCTCTCACTACTGCTAAGGTGGTATCCTTATGATCAAAGTATGACAATTACCAATATTATGAAGAGAACTCACATGAATAGATCTAGTCACCTATGCAAAAAATTAGTCATCTTGTGACAGTAAAAGAGGGCAATACTAATAAGTCTTCATGATGGAAGTCCATTAAAGGTGGTATTCAACATAGTGAAAAAGCCTAATCTTGTTTAGAGAAATAGGCAACCCTAAGAACAAGAAAAAATAGTCATGTGATAATGCATAGGACAACCTTAATACCCAAGTTTAGAGAGCATACAAGATGAATAATGATAGTCTACCAGTAGGGATAAAGACAGGGGTAAGTTCAATGTCAGGTATGTATAAGAATGAATTTCTTGAGTTAGTATTAGAGTATATATCAGCCGGTATGATATACATATTTAAATTCAGATTTGTGCATCATTGAATATAAATAAAGATGTTCTTAATCAAGTCAATGACAATTAATATCATATTAAGTTAAGAAGGCAAATTTTATATATTTATTCAAACAACATTAAAATAACATAATGTTACTGCCAGACATAACATATAAATATATATGATGGGAATGGAGAGGAGCGGAGAGGAGAAGGGGAATGGGGAGGAGCAAAGAGGAGAAGGGGAATGGTCGGGCCCAAAATTCAAATTTTTTGGGCAGGAGAACTGGTTCAGCAGCAGGACAACATGTAGCAGGAGATTCAGGGAGTTCTTTGGAGGGGGAGAGTTCATATGGTAAGGAACCTAATGCCCATTTGGATTCGGGGGACCCAGGTGAGGGTCCCAAATCATGCGTGGAGTAGATTGTAGCAGATAAGGTGGACGGTCAGGTTCAAAATTCAAACTTGGGGGGTGGCAAACCTGAAGGAGTATCAGGACAGTAGGTGGCAAGAGGTTCAGGGGGGGCTGTGAAGGGAACAGGATCTAATGGGAAGGATCTCGAGATCCCTTTGAATTTGGGGGACTTAGATGGGGGTCCCAGATCGATTGGACACATTGGTAAATGCTTCTTAGGGAAAGTTTGTCATTTCCATTCCGGATCAAATTATAGATCAAAATATTGCTCAGATGGAAACTACTCTGATAGGCAAATTCTTTGGGGAGAGACCTAACATTGAGGTTGTTAGGGGATTTGTCAAGAGAAAATGGAATTTGAAAGGTCAGGTTGATGTGGTCACTATTAATAAAGGATGTATTTCCTTTTCTTTTACATGTGAGGAGGACCACAGACAAATCCTTTGCAATGGTACCTGGGTGATAGGTAAATATCTAATGTATATCCAAAAATGGTACCCTATTGCAGGTATGGATGATAAGTTTGTGGTCCAATTTCTGGTATGGATAAATCTACCTGGGTTTCCTATGGAATATTTGGAGGATGATGTGTTTGTTGGGATAGCCAATACTTTTGGGGAGCTTCTTGCCATTGACCCAGTCACGACATCCAGAAGAAGACTTATTTATGCTAGAATTTATGTAGGGATTGGGCCTGAGATGGATATGCCAGAGGAAAGAGAGATAGAATATAAACTAGGAAAATGGATACAAAATATTCCTTATGAATCAATCCCTTTCGCTTTCTTTCACTGTAAGAGAGTAGGGCACTGGGCTAAAAATTCCCAAGCAATGTGGCCAAAACTCAAACCCAAACTAAAGTTTGGAAAAAGGTGGATAACTCTTTGAAAGTTTCTCCTTCTGATTGTTTGGATCAGGAGAAACAATCTCAAGTAGGAAGGATGGAGGAGGTATTAGTCAGGGAATCGGGAAATGAAATGAAGAAAGGAGAGAATGATAAGATCTCCAAGCAGGAAAAGGAGCAGGAGAATAGTGGAAAGGATTCTAACGATGGAGAAAGAAAGTCACTAGTCAGCAATCAAAACAATCAAAAGGATATGACAAATCAAAATTTAGCTTAGAGTGAGACACAGGATAGTAGTCAGATGGATAAGGGAGATAGTCAATCCAAAGATAACAAGGAAGAGGGAGACAATTTTAACTCGGTAGGAAAGTTATCCAAGTCAAAAAATGGATCAAGCTGGATCCAAGATGCACAACCTGACAACATCTTTGAGCAAGGGCTCTTGAAAATATCATTAGCCTCCCCGGCTCAGGTCAAATTGACTTTCCGGAGGAAAATGAACCAAGATGGGGAGATAAAGAAGATATAAAAAAGGCTTTGGGAAAGAGTGGGTCTAAGCAGGAGGAAGACGAAGTAATGGAGGATAAAAGAAAGAACAAGAACAAAAAAAGAATAATAATAGCAACAACAATAATACAACCACCAAAAATACCAGAAGCGGACTAGGGGACGTGGGAGCTCAGCACACATCACCTGGAAGATATTCAAATGCAAAGAAGAGGACCATGGAAGCAAGCAAGAATCTAGCAGACGAGATTCAAAGAAACATCTTTGAGGCGGGTATTTCTAAAAATCCATGAAGATTATTTCCTAGAACATTCAAGGATTGAATAATCCTCACAAACATGATTTAATAAAAAGTATGATTAGAGATAAAAACCCAGATATTTTTTTGATTCGGGAAACCAAAATGCCTAAGGATAAGGTTGAATGTTTGAAAATGTTTAGTAATAGAGGAGTTAGTGGTGGTAGTTCAGAAGAGGAATCAGGAGGTATTTCTACTTTCTGGAATTAAAATAATGTAAAAGGAGAAGTGTTGATTCAAGACAACAATTTGGCCTACATAAGATTTAAGCATCTGAAAGAGGGTAATTCTTGGGTCTTAATTAATGTGTATGCCCCAAACACCAAGACTGGTAGAAGTGATTTTTGGAAAAGCTTATCCTCATTTAGAAGTAAGTTTGTTGAAGATAGCTGGATTATTATGGGGGATTTCAATACCCCTTTGAGGGAAAACAAGAAAAAGGGAGGGAGCCAAACCAATCTGGACAGCAAATTGGATTTGATGGAGTTCATTAATAATAAAGCTCTCCATGATCTAGATTTTCAAGGGGTTAAGTATACCTAGACTAATAGAAGGAGTGGTGAAGACTTAATTCAGGTCAAGTTCAACAGAGCTTTAATCTCTCTGGATTGGTTTAATTCTCATTTATGTTCTTTATCAGCTCATATCAAGGCAGGGTCAGATCATTATCCAATACCAAAAAGGGAAGAAGATGCTTCCCTTATAGATTTGAGAGAATGTGGATAAAATAGCCGGATATGGAAAGAAAGATCAAATAATGGTGGCATATAAGAATTGAAGGAAATGCTATGTATAAGGTGGTCAAAAAGTTGAAATTTGTGAAAGATAATGTTGAAAGATGGAATAAGGAATCCTTTGGGAACATCTTTGCTTCCAAAAATACCATTCTCTTAGATATGAAAGATATTCAAGATGAGATTCAAAATAGTGGCTATACCAAGGTCTCTAGAGAAGTTGAAGATGAGATTCTCATGAAATATCATGACATAATAGAAAAAGAAGAAACTTTCTAGAAACAGAGGTCAAGAAATATTTGGTTGAAGGAAGGAGATAGAAATACCAAATACTTTCATGTGTCCACTTTGAAACACAAGGCCATCAATAGGATATCTCAGCTTAAAGTCAATGGAAAAACTATTGAAGATGAAGAGTCTATGAGGAAGACAACCCTAGAGTTTTTCTCCAACCTCTTGACTAAGGAACAAAACTTGGATTTGCAGGCTCAAAAGAACCTTATGGACTGTATCCTCTCTATCTTGGATGCGGATCAGAATTCATATCTCACTACTAGTCCATCCAATGATGAGATTTTGAAAGTTGTCAATTCCTTTGAAGGTAACAAGGCCTCGGGCCCAGATGGTTTCCCCATGTTCTTTTTCCAAATGTATTGGCATATTGTTGGAGGTGATGTTTCCAATGCTGTGAAAGAATTATTTGATGCAAGAAGAATTTTGAAAGAACTGAATGGCATTTTCATTGCCCTTATTCCCAAAAAGATGGGTGTTGATTCCATGGATCTTTTTAGACCTATCAGCCTATGCAACTCTTTCTACAAGATTATCTCTAAGGTTTTGACCTCTAGAATCTTGACCCTACTCCCATCTATCATTTCTCCCTAGAAAAGTGGCTTTGTCCCTGGGAGACAAATTTAGGATTCGATCATTTCGGTCCATGAAAATATTCACTCTCTCTAGTGCTAAAAAAAAGGTCTTTCTTTTGAAGCTTGACTTATCTAAAACCTATGATAGAGTGGACTGGGGATTTATGATGGATGTTCTCTCTGCTTTTGGGTTCTGCTCTAGAAGTATCAGTCTTATTTTGCAATCTCCTTCCCCCTTTTTCAAATCCTCAAGGGGTCTCAGACAGGGGGATCCTCTATCCTTGGTTCTTTTCATTATCACGGCAGAATGTTTGGGAAGATTAATTGGTAATCTTGTTGAGAAGGGAGAGTTTTGTGGGTTGAAACCTTCTTCAGCGGACCAAGTTTGCTCCCATCAGCAATTTGTGGATGAATCTATTATTATGGGGAATGCTTCAATGAAAGACTCTAGGAGTTTAAAGAAAGCACTGGACAGTTATGGGACAGCTATCGATCAATTGATAAATTGGTCTAAAAGTTTAGTCTATTTCATCAACACTTCGAAAAGAAGACAGATAAAAATCAGTAACATTTTGGGATGTCAATTGGGGAATCTTCCTGCTTCCTATCTTGGGCTTCCTTTATGTCAAGTCCCTCCTGATACTTTATGGGGAGCTCTTGTGGATAAATTTCATAGGAAGTTAGCTGGATGGAAAGACTCTCTGCTCAGCCAAGCTGGTAAGGTCCAACTTTTGAAATCTACTCTTCAGAGTATTCCTTTTTATGCCATCAGCCTTTTTAGAATTCCAACCAAGTTTGCGGAGGCTATTGAAAAAATTCAAAGAACTTTTCTGTGGACAGGAGTTGAGGAGAAGAAGAGAATGAATCTGATTATGTGGGATAAGGTTTGTAAACCTATAAGAAAGGGAGGTCTTGGCCTTAGAAGAATCAGAGACATGAATGAGTTTCTCATGGCTAAGCAGATGTGGAGAGGTTATAACACTCAGGGAGAATGGAAAGTGATATGGGACAAAAAGTCTAAAAGACAATTTCCTACCCTTCAAAGTTTCCTTAATGCTGAAGATATCCCGATTGGCTCTAATATCTAGAAAAATGTTACTAGAACTAGAGATCTAATTGCCAAAGGTGTGAAATGGAAGGTGGTGAAAGGTAATTCCATTAAATTCTGGGAAGATTCTTGGTTGCTTGACTCCTCATTGAGTGATAGTCCTGATTGGGGAAAATTTCAGAATCAGTGTAAGGAAAAATATGACACTATGGTGGGTGACTACTGGAATGATGGACAGTGGAAGGAATTGTCCCCAGTTGATCCCTCCCTTGGTAATCTGAAGAAAATTATGAATTCCATGGTGGTGGTGGTGGATGATGATGATCATCTAATCTGGAAACTCACTACAAATGGTAAATTTTTTGTTGCCTATCTCTATAATCAGCAGTTTTCTAACTTGGAGAGTCCTTGTTGGGCTAAGGCATGGGTGAAAGGCCTAATTCCCAAAATAAATATTTTTTTCTAGACTGTCCTTCAAAATAAAATTTTGACTATTGATAACCTCAAAATTAGAGGATTTTGTATGCCTAGTGTATGTCTTCTTTGCATGCAGAATAAGGAAACCATTAACCACTTGTTCATCCATTGTCCCTTCTCTACTGATATCTGGGCTAGATGTCTGGACTACTTCAATATCAGTTGTGTTTTTTCTGAAATCTGTCCAAGAGGTTTTTAATTCTTGGAATCATCCCTCAAGGAATAAGTCTATAATTTTGTTATGGAGATTGGTTTTACCTCATATTTGTTGGGGAATATGGAAAGAGAGAAATGAAAGAGTTTTCAAAGAGAAGACATCTAAGGCTCAAATATTTTTTAGAAAAATCAAACAAAATGTAGTGGAGAATAACAACATCATGGGTGGAATAGCCACCCCAAAGATCAGTATGATCATATTATTTTCAAGAATTGGAGATTAAAGGGAAGAGACATCTTTCAAGCTAATCCTAGAGAAGGTGCGAAATGGGAAAGCCCTCCGCATGGTTGGATGAAAATCAACTTTGATGGCACTTCAAAGGGTAAACCTGGCAATGCAAGGTGTGGTGTGGTTTTAAGGGATTAATGGAGAAAATGCAAATCCATTAAATGTATTCCTATTAGCAGTCAAACTAATCATGTTGTTGAGGCCATGGTGGCTTATCATGGGATGGTGCTAGCAAATGAAGCCAATTTTACCAGAGTATGGTGTGAAGGTGACTCTTTGAATATCATAAATTGTTTGAATAAGATGTTCTCGCCCTCGTGGTCTATAAATAATTCTATTAAAGCAGCAAAGAAAATAAGTGAAACCTTCGATATGTGTGTTTTCACACATGTTTACAAGGAAGCTAACTCGTTTGCTGACTAGGTAGCAAACCTAGCCTACCGATCAAAGAAAATCATTACCATTAATGGGGAGAGTAAACTTGCGTGTGAGGAAAAATCCTTGTTCGAACTAGACCGTATCCAAATTAGGCAATGTGGCATCATCAATCATAATTCCTAATGCTTTTCCCCCTTTTTTCGTTGAAGGTTCATAGCGGCAGTGATGAGCATTTATTTAATAGTCTTATCATATTAATAGGGCACGGATTTTGGGTTGTTTTTCAGAGCAAGAATAGAAACCAGAGAAGAGATTAGGAATTCCAGTGATTTTGAAGGAAGAATGGGAGGAAACAAAAAGAGATTTGAACCTATAATACCATAAAAATGGTCATCTAAACCATGAGCCCCTAATCTCGACAACATCACCAAGGTCCTAACCAAAGACAATTAAATAAATTTTGAGCACACAATTAATTCTTTAGTCATCAAATGTCACATGGCAAATTAATCGCTCAATATTAATTAAATATTTATTTAATTAATTAAATCATTCCAAGTAAATCATTTTAAACAATTATCTTATTTATTTTAACTAAATATCCTAGAATATTTAATTAAATAAATCAATTTGCCATTAAATCATCAAAAAGAGGAATTAATTTAAAAAATAAATAAAAATTGCCACACATCTTCAAAAAAGGAAACAAATCAAGAAAGAGGAATTGGAAATTATGAGCACAAATCTTCAAAAAAGGAAATAAATCAAAAAAGGAATTAATTGACAAAAAAAAATAATTAAAATTTGAGAAAAGAAATCAATTGGAGATAATCTTGAAAAAACAAATTAAAAATTGATAGATAATCTCAAAGAAAGCAATTAAAACAATTGAATCTTAAAATTGAATGAAATAGAGAATAAATCAGTTTTTTTTCTGATTTTATCTTTATTTTAGTTCAATTTCCTTTAAAACTGAGAAAAGCATCCAATCACATCAATTCACCTGGATTGTGCTTCCTCTTGTAAAATCTTGACTACTCATCATCATTTGATCTCAGTCGTTGGTTTCTTTCTGAATTTTCTATAAATTCAGGCTCTCATCTCTCATTCAAAAAATCTTGGAGAATATATTGTTATTATATTGTTTTTGCTCTATGTTCATTGAGAATATTGCATACATATTTAGATCATTTATCTCAGTTATTGCTTAAATCTTGATAGATTAATCTTGCATCCATTTAGCTTAATATCATGCTCATATAGATTAAAATCCTTCATCTTGGTGTTGTCTAGTCACTGATATTGCTTATACAAATCTGAGAGCAATCTTATACTCACATCTTTTAGAAGACAATGGGTCGATTTGTTATGGTTTTCATATTCATGCTTATATTTGTCTAACCATACATGTAATGACTTAATTGAAGTGTTGTGCTTACAGATACAGGTCCACTTTTCACACACACATTTTTGGCGCCCACCGTGGGGCAAAAAACTACTTTTTTGGCCTCAAAATCATTCTTTTATCCTACAGGTTTTCGTCCGTACAATCTCTGCGAAATATCGTACGAGCAGTTTCACTGCATCGTACGACATTATATTGAAGCCTGCAGTTTATCATACGACACAATATTATATCCTGTAAATTGTCATACGAATCAGAATATGGACTCATATGACATACTACTTTTGTTATCTTATGTCATTCTGTATTGATTTCTGACTCGTACGATAAAAGTTTTCTGTCATTCCATTTTATGAGAATTGTCGTATGATTCTGTTCTTTGTTAGATTAAAAGCAAGTTTCACTTTTTGGGGTTTTTCTTGAATTAAATTTGGATTATGCTAACGCTAACCCTGAATTATCTGTTGTCTGCCTGGTATTTTCACAACCTGACTAGTTTCTTGTAGGATGCTTGTCAAAGAATTTATCAATCAAACATATGCCTGTCAAAGAATAAAAACAACATGACTACTGATACATTGTTTTTGCAGGCTGCTTAAAGAGAAATCAATCAAACATCGTGCATTCTTTAATTTTTTCTAGGCACCTAACTTGCTATCTAGGTAATGAACAAATCTGTCTTTTGTGCTTTTTTGGAAAATTCCGAGAGGTAGGAGAGTATGCTCTTGTCTTTTTAAGACAATCAGAAATCTAGACCCTTGAGGCTTTTTCTTTGTTTGAGATTTGTACTTCTTTAGCAGGCCTGCCCTCCCGAGGGGTTGAAAAACTCTTAAAGTTGTTACAGTCGGTGTGAGGGGAATGACCTAAGTGGGAATGGCTAAACGCCAAGTACTCCAACCCACTATAAAATAAACGTGATTTAATGAAAATGAAGTCAACGGCAGTGCTCGGGAATAGTTCTCCTCAGTACCTTCGGGTATATTGAACCTTGGTTTTCAAGGCTAGGAGACTTCTTAATTGAGTTTATATCTCAATGCGCCGAACAGAACCCTTACTAGATCAAATTAAAAATAGAAGCTACCTGATTCACCTCTGAAAGGTTGATAATCTTTATGCAAGAGAGATAGTAACTCTCCCAAGACACTTGCCATATTGTGCCCCCATTAGCGTTTGGAGTCGGCTAATATGATGTTGAGAATCCATTGCGTGAGACTCAGCGGCCGTATTCTGATTAGCTATTGGGTGTGTACCTAAGTCAACAAGCAAAGGTTTTCTTCTCTAAGACAACTTCCATAGGGTTTGCATGTTGTGATTGGAGTTACTATTCATACTACGTGTTTTCTATGTTTTCATCCCTCAAACGAAACTGGAATACTAAAACTGGAGAAAATAAATCAACAAACTCAGTGATCAAAACTCTGTCCATGTCACAAACTAGTTTATCTTGGTCAAAAATTAGTCCATTTCAGAATTAGTCATACTCAATTGTCATACCCAGCCATTGAAAAACTCATAATTTTTGTCTCTATCCTATTAACAGTCGACGAGCCTGATCATTTTTTGTCCTACACCATATCCTGTGTCATAAGAGTCTACTAAATTGTCGCCCAAAGCTCAATTCTCTGTCATACAAAACCCAACAATCTATTGTTCTAAGCTAAATCTTGTGTCGTACGAGACAGAACTGCACTGAATTCTTTGTCGTTCCGGACCTACCCATTTGTCGTATGGTACTAGGCAGCAACTCGTATGAAACTGAACTATTGTTGTCCTAGAGCTGTTATACTGTTGTACGGTCTCAAAAATTTTGTCATACGAGTCTCTGATTTTGTCAGTCCAGAATAGTCAAACCTATCCAAAATAGTCTACAGTGAGCCTAAAAACTGTTATCATCCTCCTAAGCATAAACAACCTTGATAGTGTACCTCTGCCATTGCATTGCATGATTTTGTCGATCATCTTTAAGCTAGTTCAAACAAACATCTTATCAAACCTAAGTTAACTTAGATAACGTCTTACACAGGATAGATCATTCCTGAAACCCAACTAGATCTTAGTTACTTCTCTCAATCACTACGTTAAACGAACTACTAGCTACAATTTGATCTTGACTTCTACAACACATTTAGCTCTCAGTCCTGTTGGTTGTAAATGCCTATTCAAACTAGAAGCTCTTCTAAATTTTTATTATTTTTTTTGACAAAAGTAAGAATCTCATGGATACCTTAGCTCCAATTCCCATGGCTACCTTTGCTCAAATATTTCAAGATATCAAGAAAGAAATATATGACATGGAAATCCAACAAAATAAATCAATGACTCCATTTGCAAAATAATGCATGATATCAAGAGTGAGAAACTTCAAGGAATGCTAAAACAATTATATGATTTGACAATCAAATACCAATAAATAATTGACGATCAAAAGCCAAATCTCAAACAAGATCACAAAACACCTTCACCAAGACAAAAAGACATATATTCCCTAGATAGACAGTTTACACCTTTGGGGCAATCTATTGAGTCGGCTTTGGAAGAGCTTATTAAGAAAAATCTTATCATATTGCCTAAAAAGACCACCTGGGGATGTGCAGTTTTGAGTAGTTATTGTGTATATCATAGGCATAACAAACATAAGACTTCAATATGTATGGAATTAAAACATAAGATTCAAGATCTCCTTAATGATGGTGTCATTGAAATTGAAGATCCTAATGACTCACCTAAAGAAAAAGAAGAAACGACTTCTAAACATAATCAAAACCATGAACCTATGTCTAGCAAGGCTCCATATGTAGCCTCCATCCCTTCCATGATGCCTTCATCTCCTAAAAATTTTGAGCAACAATCCATACCATCATTTTCAAACAATGAAACTTCTCATGTTGACCTTCAAGGGCTATCTCCTATGGAAATCCAAGTTAATGCCAATATTGATACAAGTTCCTCTAAAGATTTAAAAATCCCAGATCCTATGCCATCATACACTTCAATTCCAAATGTACCCACTCCAGAGAGTCCCACTCAAAATTCTTCCCCATCATGCCAAAATATGGAGACCTTCCAAGAATCCCCTACGCCTATGCAAAATCATATCCCTTCCTTAGAAGTGACTCCATGTCAAGAGGATAATCTAAAAAATGAAGAAACAAGTCCTATCATAAATCAAGATCAAGACAACAAAACTCCTCAATCCCATCTAATGATTGAAATGGATCCTATTTCACTAGAATCCCATGACAATCCCATTATACCTTTCCATTTCTTCCAAGATGACCCCCTTCCATCTCAAGATCAAAGCATCCTTCCAAATCCTATTCCTAATCCACTTCCTAAGCAAGATCATGATGCCTCTTCCACCTTTTCAGACGATCCTATTCAAAATGAAGAGTCAAACACCCTTCCTACTCTATCCAATGGTCCCATTCCATGTCAAGATCAAAGTATCCCTTCGTCTTCATGTCATAATCCTCCTTTTTAACCTCAAGGATCCATCATGCCTACAAATCCCTCTTGTGATCCTATCATTCCTTGCATTCCACCTCCATCTCATAATGGACTCGTGCCTTCTTTCCAAATCAAAGTGTATCCTACAAGTCAAAATATGTATAAAGGCAAAGAGGTAAATCTCCACAAGCAAGAACCCCTCCATATTAAAGAAAATGTTAAAGGTCCTGGCCTCAGGAACATTTCTCAAGATGTTGGTATCTCTCATAAATCCTACATTTCTCCAGTTAAATCCAAATATACGCTTTCCCCATCATCGCTTCCATCTATTCTAGGTCCCTATATCCCTCCATCCCTTATGCGGGATCAACAAAGGCACACATCTTCAAGTACCTTCCATCCATCTAAAATACCTCCATATCATTCCTATATATCCACGCATCTCCCTCCAAGCAATTTGGATGCCAAGCATAAAAGTCATAAATCACGCAATCCACAGGTATTCAAGGATCAACATGTCCCATCTAATTGACATATCAAAACAAAGAAAAATATGATCCAAAAAGAAAAAGAAACATACAAAATGCCACAAAGGCCCACAAAGAAAGAAGAAAAGTCAAAAGTTATATGGGTTCCTAAGGCACTTGTACAAGCAATGCGCTCTAAGGAACTACAAAAGCATGAAAAATCAAAAACCATGTGGATCCCTAAGTAGCTGCTTGAAGTACAATAGTCTAAATCAAAATCAAAATTGGCATCCAAAATAGTTGTTCCTCCATCCAAACCTTTCGATTCTATTCCTCCATCACCTCATTCATCCATTTTGGGTTCTTATGCCCCAAAATTTGTAACCTTTCCTCCATCCAAATCTCAAAATCTGAGATTCACTTCTCCTCCATATGTCCACCATCCCTCAAGGTGTGTGCCAATGTTGATCTTTCCATCATTTTCATCTATCCATACACAATTCTTCCAACATCCCATCCATCATCCAACACCTCTTTTTCACCCTTCCATCCCTCTTATCCAATCCTTTGCATAAATCCTTGGCCTAGTTTCATTTCATTATCTTGCCAGTATTTTTGAGCATACCTTCATAGCCATGGTCTATTACAAATCATATTATAAGGGTACCATCCAAAGCAGTGAGACGTTGGGGTCCTTCTTCCATCCCCTATCATGCCTCCATTATCTTCCAAAAAATAAAAAAATAAAAAATGATGAAAAAAAATCAAAAAAATAAAAAAAGTAAAGAGAAATAATTTCGTCCACGAGTGAAAACCACTTCTTGTGGCTGCTTGGGCAAGTACCATGATGAAAACCTAGTAAAAAGGCATCATGTGTAATTCATTATCCTTTTGCACTTTACATTGGGGGCAAGTTTCATCCATGTACATCCATCTATTATCCTTCATCCTTCGTTATCCCTCATTCGCTCTATCTACCTTCATATCCCTTTTCCACCTTTGATCTTGACAAGGTTAAGGATCTTTGCAGGCTTCATGTGTCCTATCTATTACACTTGATCCAGACCCCTTAGCTCCTATCCATTTCTCGCTTACATCCTTCATTACCACCTTTGATCTTGATTATCCTATTTGTCCCCTATCCAAATCTATTCCTTGATCTTGATCAACACCATGGACAAAATGCAAAAGCATGCTTTCCACAAACCTCTTGACATGGCCACTTCTTTGGACCATATGGCTCTGTTATGCTATATCCTTGTTTTACATCGCTAAAATCCATTCTTTACATCGCTAAATTTTTTGCTTTACATCACTATATCCTTGCTTCACTACGTTATATCCTTGCTTTACATCGCTAAAATCCTTGGTTTACATTGCTATATCTAGACCTTGTGCTTCGATTAACATTGTGAGATAGTCCTTGAAAGCACCCACCATCATTTTCTTATCCATTCATGTACTCAAAACCCCTTTTTCCTTGCTAGACACTAGGAGCAAACATCAAAATCCTAAAAAAAAAATCATAAAAAGTCCTGAAGAAATCCTAAAAATCATAAAAAGTCCTAAAAAAATCCTAAAAATCATAAAAAGTCCTGAAAAAAAATCCTAAAAATCAGAAAAAGTCCTGAAGAAATCATAAAAATCAGAAAAAGTCCTAAAGAAATTCAAAAAAAGAAAAAAAAAAGAAAAAAGAAAAACAGAAGAAAAAAAAAGGAAAAAAGAGAGAAAATGCCTTGGTAAAAACCTGGTAAACATGCACCTTGGTAAAAAAAAAATGAATCTTTGCCAAGCAGGTGAAAACCTGGCAAACAGGGGCCTCTTATACTCAAGTGCTCCATCTATCAACGCAACATTGGCATTCCCGCTTTCATGCATCTTTGCTTTCGCTTGTACATATTTCAGTCACTTTCGTGACATCCTAGTTCGTTGGAACCCTCATGGCTTGAAACTGATCATTGTCATAGTCTTAGGTTAATCAACAAGAGAACATTACATATCCTAAGCAGTGTCAAACAAGTCAACCTTATGTCAGTGAAACCTAGCCGTCCACTCTGAGTCAGTTACCTATCTCCTAACTACTAAAGAGTTTTATCACTGAGTTAACAAGCAAAACAACATAACGGAAAATAATCACTAAACAGTTTGAGCTATGAATGAAAATTTTCTTTGTGTGTTGTCTTTTATATTGGTTTTCGATAATTATCCCTTTGAGTAACTCGAGGAAGTCTATTTTGACTAAGAGGAGCAAGGATTGCGGGCATAATATCTTCTTTGTTTTCTGCTTGAAGGAATGATCCCAATGATCTGGAAACATCTAAATTAGCTGGGTGTTTGTGATAAGATCCTTCACATCAAGGTGAAATCGCCTCACATACCTCGACTCCGCTTATTTGAATGCTACAGGGAGGTTCCCATCATTCCTTTGTTCATTTTGAGGGAATTTCTTCATTGTGCAATCCACGTCCATGCGTAATCTGTCCAAGGATATGAACGAGAAAAAAGGGTCATTGCGGACAAGATAATTAATATTGCACATGAAAAGAAAGGAACTCTAATCTACCTATTGTGTTTGTAAAACGCTCAATGATGAAAATTAAGCTTTTCAAAATCAAGTGACTAGGTTTAGGTTGCATCTCGTTTTGCATCTCATCTTGCATTTCATTCTGCATCTCATGAATTTTGAGTGATTTTGGTATAATAACAATGCTCTCTTTATCTTCTGAATGAGAGTTGGAAGCTTCATCATTTCTCAACTAAGTGGTCTCTTTTCATCATTTCTCCAATCGAGTACTTGTGTTTTTGAGATGTTAGCTACATACATGAGCATCTTCTATAGATCCATACATTTCATTTTATACTTATTTGCATTCATCTTATTGCATAGAAAAATGAAAAATTTGCATTACTCATTCTCCTCATTACACATTCATCTATTTGCATATGAAAAGAAACAAAAATAAACATCCATATTTTATTTGCATTCATACATCCATACTGAAAAGAAATGCATACATATAGAATAAAGCATATAGAACAACATCTCATAATCAATCAACACAAGTACGATGAAATCAAATCAAGAGCTTGTAAATAGGCTGTCTTGAGTCCATTTTCGGGATCGAAATCGAAATCTGATGTCAACTCTCTCATTGAAATCTCATAAAATTTCAACCACTTAGCACTTTCATCAATTGCTCATTCTCTCTTCTATTCGCACTAAATTTCTCGTTAATCAATGTTGAATCTAAAATTAATTTCTACAAATCAACTTTGCGCTCAATTTCTTGCTAAAATTTCAAAAATTCCTCTGAATCAATTTGTGCTCAAACAACTTATCATCGATAAAAATTGCCTATCATCATGTACCCTCGCTATCTTTCGATTTCACTCCCGAGGGGGCATACTCGTGACCTTATGACCTCACATCTTCAAATGTCGAGAAAATTTTCAAATCTTCATGGAATGTCAAGCAAAACATCTTTTTCAACTAAAGAAAATCAATCAAATCCTTATTGCTAAGGGACATCTCAACTTCATCGCTTTATATCAAGTTGAGATCTCTCGATCATTTGAATCAAATCAATCTCTAGGGGCATATCAGTTTTATCACTTCATATCAAGGTGATATTTGTCTTTTATCTGAATCAATCTTTTAACATTAATCAGTTTCATCACTTTTCATCAAGCTGATTATTCATTTAAACTCAATCAAGGCTTTAAAGAGTATCTTTGATCACACTCAATCTAAGCAGGTGTTTAGTATTCACCGCTTTGGATCAAGCTGGACAGTTTATCTTCATCATATCTTCATCAATCAAGTTCAAGATCGATTTTTATCACCACTCACTGTGTCTAGATCAATCAAGTTCTAGATCAGTAAGATCCGCTGCTTGATCAATCAAGTTCAAGTTCAGTATCTTTTGTTTTCTATTGTTCCTAAGTTCAATCAAGTTTGGGAATGGTGTCGCTTTAATCAAACTTCATTTAGTTTCGTCGCTTCGAATCAAGCTAAACACCTCGCTTTTCATCTAGTTCATGATCAATCAAGTTGAGAACTGGCGTCTCCTAGACATCAAATTTTCTTTGAACCAACGCCTGCTCGCACATTAATTCAAAGAGGGGCAAATGTAATACCATAAAAATGGTCATCTAAACCATGAGCCCCTAATCTCGACAACATCACCAAGGTCCTAACCAAAGGCAATTAAATAAATCTTGTGCACACAATTAATTCTTTAATCATCAAATGTCACATGGCAAATTAATCACTCAATATTAATTAAATATTTATTTAATTAATTAAATCATTCCAAGTAAATCATTTTAAACAATTATCTTATTTATTTTAATTAAATATCCTAGCACATTTAATTAAATAAATCAATTTTCCATTAAATCATCAAAAAGAGGAATTAATTTAAAAAATAAATAAAAATTGCCACAAATCTTCAAAAAAGGAAACAAATCAAGAAAGAGGAATTGGAAATTATGAGCACAAATCTTCAAAAAAGGAAATAAATCAAAAAAGGAATTAATTGATAAAAAAAAGAATTAAAATTTGAGAAAAGAAATCAATTGGAGATAATCTTGAAAAAACAAATTAAAAATTGATAGATAATCTCAAAGAAAGCAATTAAAACAATTAAATCTTAAAATTGAATGAAATAGAGAATAAATCAATTTTTTCTGATTTTATCTTAATTTTAGTTCAATTTCCTTTAAAACTGAGAAAAGCATCCAATCACATCAATTCACTTGGATTGTGCTTCCTCTTGGAAAATCTTGACCACTCATCATCATTTGATCTCAGCCATTGGTTTCTTTTTGAATTTTCTATAAATTCGGGCTCTCATCTCTCATTCAAAAAATCCTGGAGAATATATTGTTATTATATTGTTTTTGCTCTAGGTTCATTGAGAATATTGCATACATATTTAGATCATTTATCTCATTTATTGCTTAAATCTTGTTAGATTAATCTTGCATCCATTTAGCTTAATCTTATGCTCATATAGATTAAAATCCTTCATCTTGGTGTTGTCTAGTCACTGGTATTGCTTATACAAATCTAAGAGCAATCTCATACTTGCATCTTTTAGAAAGCAATGGGTCAATTTGTTATGGTTTTCATATTCATTCTTATATTTGTCTAACCATACATGTAATGACTTAATTGAAGTTTTGTCTTACAGATACAGGTCCACTTTTCACACACACAAAACCAACCTCATGTTCAGATTGGAAGAAGAACAAAGAGGTTTGGGAGATTCTACAAAAGGGGGGCTTAAGTGTTTTCTTGGAGAGGCTCTGTGGTAAAGACCCAACAGTTACCAAGCATTTTAGAAAGAATTAGAAGAATGGAAAAGTTATGGTGGGCACCCAAATGATGATGGTGGATGAAGACATCATTGCAGAAGCTACGGGGATGGTGAAAGATGGTATTAAGTTCTATAGAGATTGTAGTGTCTCTAATAAGGCAGTGGATAGATTTCCTATCATGGATAGTGAAAAGAAGAAAATGGTGAAAGTGGTAAGTCCTACCACTCCCCCAAGTGCATCTGTAGACCATGGAGGTTTGTGTTATTTTCTACCATAACCTACATTACGCTGGATGGAAGATTTATGAGGGCTTGCGGGCACCATTTCGTGTTGCTCAACCAGTTTCGCCATGGTGAAAAGGTAAGCCTGTCCTATTATTTAGCTTGTTCCATGGATCACACCATTAAAGAAACTTAGAAAGAGCCTCAGGGGGACCATGCTCTTCATTAGGGTCTTATGGTTTTAGTTTACAAATTGCTGAAAGGGAAAACCATAGAGAAACCAATTAGAGGTAAAAAAATATCAGGGATGATGACACAAAAAGTAAGTATAGTGGTTTTAACTTTGATTCGTAAACTGAAGGAGAATCAGAGGATCTTAGCAAAAAGGAGAGGAATAAGGGGAAAAGAAAGAGGATTGTGGTTGACTCTAATCTCTCGAACTCTAAGGATGAGTCCTTTGAGGAAAAATTTATCAAAAGTAAGAAAGGAAAGGGAACCAGAAAACAAACCCAGAGGAACAAGAATACCAACAGGGGAGCTAACAAGGCTAAAAAAAAGGTTTTGATAGTTTTTGATGAGGATGTAGAGGAGGAAAAAAATGGCAATGTGAAGGGTAAGGAGGAGGAGGAGATTCGAGATGTGGGTTGTGGTGAGGATATGAGTACTCAATGATTGTAGAATGAGGGCCAAGAGAATAAAAGGGGAAATCCTAGTGACTACCATGGGGATAATGATAGTATTAAGGGATTTTGTGATACTATCAGTAAAATTGTGAAAGATATCAGCAACCTGAAGAATGATATTAATGTTATCAAAAATGCAATGATAGGCGAGAAGCCTCTTTCTAAAAATGTTAAAGAATTAGTGGTTACGATCAACAATTTTGAAGCTATTGAAGTCATGGTCAGTAAAATTCTTGATACAAAAAAGAAGGCTAAGAAAATGGAAGGGAATAGAGAGGCGAATGGGCTGGAAACTACCATGAAAAACCTTGTCAATAGAGTCGACAAGATGGAATTATCCGTGAAGAGGATTGCTGAACATAATTTCTAGATCTTAAGGCCTCTATGGACAACATGAATATTCTCATTAACAGATTTGATAACATTAAAGACAAAGAGAGCGACAAGGACCAGATGGAGAAAAAAGGTCATGATAAGAGAACTAGGGCCAACACCAGGAATCAGGGTGATATCAAGGGACAAGAGTTGGATGATTTGAAGACCTCTGCGGACAACATGAAGCAGATGGTGGTTCATGCAGACGATATAATGAAAAATATTTGGTTGTCTCGGTCTTTGTCTTTGTCTTTGTGTTGTCCTTTTGCTATCCTTTTATTGTCTTTATGCGGCTCTATGTGTTTTGAGTTCCCTTTTTGGTTGGGATGGGAACTGTTTTTTGTTAGGGTGATCAGGCATGATTCTATTCTACTTTAATGCTTTATCTATTTCCTGTTATGTAAAAGGTTCAGGTTCCTTTCAAAAACCTATTTTTTACTTAATCAAAACATATATATATATACACATAATCTCAAGAATACATAATACAATCAGATTCAGGTTATGCAAATTATGGTAATACTGCAAATTCTTATAAGGAATAACAAATTGATTATAATGAAATGACAATAAGTGGTTAATGCTTATACAAAGTAACACTAACATGAAACTTTGATGACAATCTAATACACATCACTATTGAACTTACCCCTATCTCGTATAACCCTATGTTGGCTAGGCCCCACCATAATTAGAAGATCCTAATTACTATTGTCCAAAACCTTGCATTGACTGTCACAATTTGACAGTGAGTTGAGTTAGTCCATTAGTGAGATTGGGAAAGAGTTTGGTATTGAGTTTGGTGTTGGTGGAAGGTTTAAGGAGGTACACTATGGCATGAAATGACTCTTCTTGTCCCTCATGTGAATGTGCTCCTCTTGAAGCACTACGACAGGATGACCCTTCCTTCCATTTCCTACACCCTATTTTCTAACCCACACCTCATAACCTTTACCTCACTTCCTATCATTATTACCTTCCATCTAGCTTTCATATCCCCTCTCTTAACCTCCTTCACTTTTCTACACCCTATCCTAAACCTTAACCTCATACGCATTTACTTTTACTTCACCTACCTAACCCCTTTCCATCCTTCACATCCTTTTATCTCCCCCCATTCACTTTCCTACCTTCCAAACCCCTAACATATCCTAACTTACTCTTTCACCATCACATCCTTCATCACTTACCTCCCTATCTTATCCTAACCCACACCTCATAACCTTATACCTCTCAGCTTCCATTTTATACCACCTTCCTATCATGATACGCTTATCCTCCCTTCCAAAACACCAACAAAAAATGACACTCGATCACTACACAGTGGTCTGACGGTCCTACAGCAAGGAGTTTCTATCACAACCATATATACCAGCATCCATACCCAAGGTAAGCTCCTCAGCTAGAGCCTATGTTCAGGCCACTTCCAATAGATGTCGGATACAAGAGTGGCACAATATGTGGTTCTTCCCTATTTGATCACGCAGGTTTAGGTCATCTCGCTCCTTAATTAGGGTCTTCCCTAAGAGGTTATGCCTATAAAGAGGATAATTGATCATTTCATTTGATCAACCATCCAAATCAATCTTATTTATCTCTTTTTCTACCAGACAATGAATATGAGGAAGGGAAAAAAAAATATGATCAGGAAAATTCATTATAAGAAGGATAAAACTTGATCATCAACCAACACAAATGCAACCTCCTATGTAAAATTCAAACAATTTCATCACTACATAAATCAAATTAGACACATTATCACAAACATAATAATTTTTTCTTCAAGAAAATATCCTATGAATGAATTGGTTGATTACCCTACCTTTTTTCTTCAACCGGATCTTGGCGGCACCGCAATCCAGAACTATTTCCTTCCTTGTAATGCCCAATTTTTTTGTGAATATGGCAGAGGTCGACGGGACGAAGAGGCAGGATTAATATTTATCAAATGACTTGGTCTTTTTTTTTTAAGTAATGCCAGCAGTTGTCAGAATTTCAACGAACTCGGACACTTTTTCAAAAAAACACAAATTTCATTGCCAATTCCTTCTTCGTCAAAACCAAATGTTGAATTATTGTCAGAATTCCGACGAATGCGGGCATTTTTTCAAAAAAAAATCAAATTTGGTCGCAATATACCTTCTCCATTGAAAACCTTCATCGGAATTTTAGGCCAAATGTATTAGTGGAAGGACTCATCAAAATTAACATTACGATGAAAGTGAACCTCTCATGTGGCAAGATCAAACAAGTGATAACCCTTCAACTCCTTACAATTGCTAATGAAAATGTATCGCCTACTCTTCTTCTTCATTGTTTTACATGGGCCATTCAAAATAAATGCCCAAACCTCACTACCAAATAATCTGAAGAAGGATACCTTAGGCTTGAAATGAGACCAAGCCTCCTTAGGACTCATATTTTGTTTTACTTTGTGAGGCATATGGTTTTGTAGTTGGCACAATTGAGAGCCTCTACCCAAAAATGTTGGAGTCATGGAACTAGACTAAATCCTACAATTGGCCATCTATTTCAAAGTCTTATTCTTTCTCTTGGCCACACCATTCTCTTCATGAGTGTAATGGATTATGTGTTGATGAAGAATACCATGGTCCCTAACAAAGTTCTAAAATTCTTGATTGGCATATTCCCCTCATTATTCGTGTGCATCATGAGAAGGGAAAGATCTGACTATTTCTCCATAAATACTTTGACGGTCCTAAAATAATGAATAACCTCATCCTTGTACGTCAAAAAGTACACCCATGTACATTGTAAGAAGTCATCCCTCTTTTTCATGTTTTTGTTGGGGTTTGTTTGTCTTGTTTCTCTTGAAGGAGGGTGAATTTCTATGGTCCTCCCCCCTTAATCACTACCAAATCTTTATGAGGGTGAAGTCTGGGTTGAGAAATATAAACTACACCTTGTTAGGGTGAAGTCTAGATTTCAAAACCTCAACTTCACCCAAACTCCTTGACACAACCTAAAACAATGTTGTGCTGGTTGAAATTTGGAATCTGACCAATATAGTTGTGTGTTGGTCAGATTCTAGGTTTTGACCAGCACTAAACTTTGTCTTACCACCAAACACAAGGTGTTGGCCAAGGTTTAGAAATCGACCAACACATATCTCATGTTGGTTGGGTTTAAAACCCCATCCAACACTTAATTGATTTTCCAATACAATGAATATATGTTCATCAAGTGTCAAAACCCGATGAACTCAAAAAAAAATTCCAAAATTGTTCAACAAGTTTTGAAACTCGATGAAAATATTTTGCATTGTCTCACCCATATGTGTAAATCGGGTTTCAAAATCCAATTAATATGTATTAACCAATTTAAGTTGTAAATCAGGTTTTGAAACTCAATTTGCATGTTTTGATCTATCCTATATGCAAATCGGGTTTTAAAACCCGATTTGCAACTTTTACAAAATACTTAATTTTTTTAACTCTGGGAGGTGTTGTAGAATAGGCTTGTAGTTTAATGTTAGAACCATCCCCAAGTAAGAAGATAATGTTCAAGTATCAAAGTGTGTTTCCAGAAATCTCGATGTCTTCTAATGTCACCAATATCAAAGATGTAGAAATCAGGCATGTTGACATGTCTGAATTCATAGAGTGAACAAATAAGCAACCATAGAGATTCAAGATGCAAGCAATCATCAACAATGAAATCCATTTGGTTGCATCCTTCCCAGTAGCATCTTATAATCTCAAACTTGTCTTGGCGACAGCTACACATTTGGATAAGGAGACAAGGAGTGTTAATGACACAAACAAGGAAGTAATAAGCAGGCTTGATGTAAAGTTATTTAACAAGATCTTTAAGTGTCATGAGGTGGAGGAATGTGTAGACATTACCATGGAGACAACTCGTTGGGATGATTTTTGAAATTTTTTGTCTGCCTTAGGTCTAAGGTTTATTTATGCTACAATGTTTTTGGTCTAAAGCCCATAAACCCTAAACCTTGGTCTTTGTTACCCATAATTTTTACTAAGTCAGAATATCCCCTTTGGTCTCAAAGTCCCTTTTCATTTTGGGTTGCATTTCATATGCTTTAGTTCCAAAAATTCCCGATCAGTTGATCCCTAATAGTGGGCCCCTCACAAGTCTCATATTGGTCTATCACACTTTTTAAGATCGTTTTGCACACAAATTCCATTGTTCCATTATTCTTAAAGAATGTGATAGCCTAATAGGGCCCACAAGAGATGACGGTAGACACTTGAACCAATAAGAGTATGGAAAAATGGATGGTTGAGCCATGTAATAAGGGTGTGGGTCCTATGTTTCCATTTTCTAAGTCGGGTAGAAAGAGACAATTTTGAAGAGGCAACAATGAATAAAAAATAAATAAAGTTTCTATGTGCCCAATTTTTCATCATCGCCAACTGACCAAGATTTTATTGTAGGGGCCCCAACGTTCAAATATGAATTGTAATGACTATCTCCTGCCATCACACCAACCTATGTTCCTACAACAAATGAATTCAATTGCCCGATGATCCAAATTTCTCTGGCTATATCGGCACAGTCTTTGCTCAAATTTTATATTTGCAGTGCTTTGGATATGCTTTGAATCTCTTTATAATTTCTTGCTATCATAACTAGGGTTCATGTGGTAATGATTGTTGCGATATTCTTGATGCACTCATTGTATCTGTCTTATTGCCTTATGAGTGTGTTTCTTGACTATGTATAAGCATTTGACTACCCCGTTTCTGGCCTGAGCCTAATTTTAAAGTTTTAATTACCATTTCAATAGGCTCAAACAAACCCTAACCCTAGAAATGGCAAAATCCTCCAGTTTGAAAAAGAGAAAATTATTAGAGGAGATAATTGTACAATATCAAATGTAAGAGATATTAGATGGTGAATTTCTTGGTTAAATTGCAAATCTTTACTTCTGTCTAAAGATCTTGATCTTTATTCTACTTATTAATTGCATATCTCTGAGAAGGATTTGTAAGCAATTCTCTATCACTATGCATTAAATAGGTTTGTAGGTTTATCAATATTTTCAACCTAATAAGGGAGATTGAGCAAGGAAAAGGAGGATTCTAAATCATCTCCAAGATCTACCACCTACAGAGAAACAAAGAAAAATGTCTATTTGTGTGAGGAAGCCCAAAAGTTGTTTGTCTTTTTCCTGTCAATCGGTTACCTAAATTTTGATATTGTAAAAGGCCTAAAGCTTGTTACATCCTCATTTTCTATAAGAGGATAATTGATGCAAAGAGTCTTGGAGCTTGGTTCAATACACCTTCTTGAGTGACTTGTCCTACTCAACCCTTCAACTACTCAAGTCCATCCATTGGCACTTAGTAGAGATTATACTAATGAGACCTACAAGGTTTGAACCTCTTTGGCTTGCCTCCTAGGTATAGCCAATGGTTTTTGGACAATCAACTCCACCCCTTGATGTTGCCACCTCAATCTCACACACTTCACTCTAGGGCTCCAACCACTCCTACAAGGATCTCAACACACTACAACTTCCAATGGGTTCCCAATGCTTTTATCGGGTGTTTTTAAATCATTTTGAGGCTTTTGGGTCATCAAACCCATCACTTGGGCTTCTGACCCTTCCTAGGTCTCTACCGGTTCTAAATTAGGCCTAATTGCATTAACCCTCCCTTGGCGGTTTTAAGGTCTTAGTTTGTAAAATTCCTAAACAAGGATAGAAATGAATAATGGATTTGAGTACCCTTTTAAAATTTACAGACAATACTAGAAAAGTGCATTTGGGTTATCCATACAAGTGGGGTTTCCAATGATGCACTATTTTGAAGGGTTTAGGCCTCACCGGGTGACTTGGCAAGATGGATCTAAAACTCTTCACCAGTCAAGACTCCTACTCAAAATAATTTGAGAATATTCAAGGGAACTCAGAGGGATTTCCATTCATGTGTCACTTGTTCCTACACCAATCCCCATGTGCTCATAAATCACACTTTTCTTGCTATTCTAACTCACCTACTCCTAGAGATGAGCCTAGGTCTTCATTGTTTCTCCTCCTCAAGGACCTGCAAAACCACAAATCCTATCCTAAAGCTATGTAAAAACCCTAATCTATCATTATTAATGATTTCAACATGTGCCATCAAAAATGCCTAGGTTAGAACCATTTTCTTGCTCTTAAACCCTACTTGCAAGGGTTTTGCACCTAGTTGCAAAGAATGGAGGAAATCCCTGCAACCTAGATCAATCAAACCTACAATTCAAACTTAATGAAGAAAAATACAATGAACTACATTTATTTTACACCATCTAGTCCATACTGGACCTTACAAGCAATGAAAACAAGTGAAAAACTGTCAAAAACAGGTGAAAACAAGTTTGCTTCACAATCCAAAAACTTGCTCTTGCATTTCCAATCCTACAACCCATACAATGAAGTTAACTTTGGATTTTATGCTATTTTTTTAGTTGGTTCAACCAAATTTTAACGCCTTCAACCAAAAAATGCAACTTTTGCAAGAAATTGCAAAATGTTGCTCAGCAACTTTTTACATCTTTTGGCTCCAAGATGCAATTTTGCATTCTAATGCATTTTAAGACTTTTGAAGGTCCTCAAACACCCTAGAAGAACTAAACACAACACAATTGACCCCTAATATATGAATACATTCATCTGGAGTACTTTACCTATGAACTACCTAAGCATCTCACTTCTCAGGTTGTCAGCATCCTAAACACAATTGACTCAAACCAAAATTTGGACACCGAAACCATGGCTCTACGGAGTCCTCAATGTTTGGTCCATTATTACATCACAAAGATAACTCACAAAATTTAAAGAAAACAAAAAATTCATACTTAGAGTGTTAGGTGCCCTGCACCAATAATCAAGGCCTTATTCTAGAGCTTCTCCCTCCTTGAGACAAAAAATATAGATAATACAATTAGTTCTCGGAGAAGTCTATATGTTTATTTTTCACCAAGGGTGAAGAGATGCAACAGTGTTCATAAATTTTGTAGTGCAATATTGTGACTCGGTCTCATGTCCTACTTGTAGTAAATTTTGTAAATGACATGTGCATATGTTTTTCTTTTTATATATATAAACATCTTGAAATCCAATTCAATGATTTCTAAGTTGTTTCTTTATGCCTGTTATCCAGAATCTTATATGCATCAATGAAATCAAGGGTTTTTGGTTCATATCTCTTCACTGTGTTGATGAGTTTGAATGCATTTTAACTCCTTCTAAAGTAGAGTATTAAATTTGCTATCTTTATTCAAAGGGATTCTATGTAGAGAGAAAGTATTGAGATATAATTATGAAATTCATTTCATGTTGTGATTGATATCAGATATCAATCATATTACTCAAAGAGATGAAGCAAAACTTGCATATATTATAATATAATATATAGCCCAATGAACAAGGCACTCATCATGGTGTTGTGCTATTGATTATGATAGGGAGAAAATTTTATCAAACAATGTAGTAACTCTTTTATTTTATGTTTTTTATTTTCAAGTATATAGGATAGTTTTTTATTATGGGAAAAACAGGTTTTGAGGGGACCCGAAACCCCTTAAAACGGGTTTTGGAGGGACCCAAAACCCTCAGATTTTACCAGGATATGGAACCCATAGTACATCACTTCCATAGAGAATAAACCATGAAAACCAATAGCCCAAACACAGCTGAGCTGACAAAATCCAGCCAAACACCCACACTGCCACAGGCAGAAAGAACCAGCCAGACACTTAAGATAATCAATACAAATCATGTTGGCCACACCAACTAGGATATAGCCTCAAACTTAAGAGAAAATGACAAGGGTTAGTAGTCACCCTCAGCTAAACAACAAGGAAGTCCCGACTCCCTTGACCTGAGACAAAGACTTCAGACAGCAAAAGCCATGACTAGCCCATAACCAAAAACAACCACAAACTAAACTTGGCCCTTGAAAACTATCAGCTACCAGCCAAAGAAGATAAGACAAGGTGAATAAAACAAGCTGACTAGAAACAAAGGGATTTTGAAAGGCTTCCCTAACCTTTAAATTGGGTTTTGAAATGGCTCCCAGAACCACATCAAAGGGTTTTGAAGTGGTACCCTCAACTAGCTTGAGCTGAAATAGAGTCCTAATCAAGATATAATCCATACAAGCACGAACCACCATACTCTCCACCTCTATAGGAGAAGACATAAGAGAGTTTGAAAGCAAAGATTCAACAATCAGAAAATCACCTGCATCAAGAGAAAGATCCTCCAAAACAGAAGAGGAAGCACCTGGATCTAAGAAAACATTGTCCCCCAGCATCACCACCTCAATAAGGAGCAAATGGGAGAAGAGAAAAATGAAGCCACACTCATATCCAAGCCAAACATGAGCCAAAAGCTCCAAGGCCTCCCTCCAACTTCCGCCAACAAGAATCACAACCATTATCTCCACCTTAATAGGAAACTGCATATTTCCAATACCCATCATCTCAACCTCAATATGAGATGGGACCACCTCAAAAGGAAATGTTAAAAATAAACCAGATGGCTGAGAAAAGAGTGACAGAAATAGGAGCAAGAGGGAAGACAGGGACGAAACAGAAATAGGGCATAAGGCCCCCTGCAGCCCCACAACCCAAAACCAAGATGGAGGAAGTGCCCCCCAAGCACGAACCAAAAGGAGAATAGAAACATTGGAATCCAAGGAAAAACCACCTGGATCCCAAATATCCCTGCTGCAGCCAAGCATGACCCCTTTCCCAACACCCCCTTCCTCGGCCACAAGCATCTCCATAAGAGTACCAACCATCAAGCAGAAACACCTCCCCATAGGAGAGAGGAAAGAGGGCAGGAGTGGCCAAATAGAAAAACCGCCGCCCAAGGAGAGCAACCACAAACCTCCAAACCCACTGAGCAAAGCAGTGGAAAACCAAGGAAGAAACCCATGAACTGCATAAAGCATGGCACAAAAGAGACTGAGCTGAGGTGCATCCCGAAGCACTGAGGTCTCCCTCCCCCCCACCATCTACAGTCAATAAATCTAGACACTACCACTGACTAGGAAGCAAGCTCCGCAAGAGCCAAGGCATGGGGAAGAACAGGGCAAAAGAAAAAAGTGTCACCATCACCATCTTCATCCCCTGCATCATCTCCATCTGCAAAAGAAACCCTTAAACTCCCACTCGAACTGCTACTCCCGCTCCTTGTCTCTTACGAAATGTGGAATTTTGTTGATAAAAGGGTTTATGGTAACACTAGTGAGAATCAAACCGGATTCGATGCATAGCACCGAGATCATTAGGCTAACACTACACCTCATGACTCGCCTTCACACCAAATCGGCTACTCATACACCCTTAAAAGGTTTTATGGTAACACTAGTGAGAATCAAACTAGAGTTGATGCGTAGCACCAAGATCATTATCCTAACACTACGCCTCATGACTCGCCTTCACACCAACTCGACTACTCATGCACTTCTCATTGTGATTAGAATTATGTAAGGATGAAGGTTTCATCCTATAAGGTTTAAAGTTTACTAACTCACATAATAGTCTGAGAAAATATCTGTTGTAGCATCATATAAGCCTGAAAATATTCAAAGATGTTGTTGTAAGGGATACCCACCTTGGTTTAACAAAGCCTAAGGTATAGAGAGTGTGACTAGTTCCTTATCCCTAGTCATTACTCTGTCAATTGGTCCATTGATCCGAGGCCTTGAATATTGAGTTTGGTCTCTCATAGAGGGATTTTGGAGTAATCAGTTGGAAACACCAACATAACCCAAGATCACTATGATAATTTTTCTAATAAATGCAAAAGGATCATAAGTTCTAATTTGATTGAAACGTTCAGGCCAATAATCACAAGGTGGTCAAAGACTCATTACATAAGTGATTTCAAGCAAGAGATCAGAGACATGATAACTCTCCTTACTCAAATTAAAGACTTTCTAGTTTCCAATGTCTTCCAAGAATGGATGTATTAGTACATCTAGGTAATCGGTAAAGGTAGAGATAAAATCTATTGGGGAGAGTAGATTAGTAATGCAATATGCAAACAATTGTCTCATGTAACAACCACCTTGAAGTTTTATATGACCTCTTACTTGTTATATGCTACAACTTCTATGAGACACTTTCCAGGTTTCACATCAGAAGGAGACAAGAACAATTGACCCTCAAACAAAACACAAATCATTTTAGAAGGGTCAATGAAGATTTCTTTGGTGTGCTTAGGTGTTCTCTTGACAAAGGGTTGGACAAAGGAAAAGCATTAGATGATGCTTGGAATACCATCAAAAAGTATGTGTGTATGTTCCTACAATTCCCCACATTTTCATATATTAGGATTGGTTATTATGAGGTATCTCCCTTTATGTTCCCAAGATATCTGAGTGATAAAATTGTGATTATGGAGTTGAGCCTACAAGTAATGATTGTTCATATTCAACAGTCATAAGCACATAAATTTGGATACAAATTTCCTTAGTCTATTGATAGATACTTGGTGACCACATCGAGTATAAAGTCAAACAAATGGAAACTAAAATGTAGCGGGTCACTATGAAAAGGTTCAAAAGAAGAGAAGATTTTGACTATAGAAAAAATCTATACACTTGTGCACTGGATCGAGGACATATGGACTGAATGTATGACTAAGGAAGACATAAGGAAGTTAGATTACAACTAGCTCACATTGGAGTGGAATGAGAATCTTGAGCTTGCACATATTTTTGATACCACGGAAGATTATGAAGACATCGTGGACCCTTCATATGAGAAGAACAAGATTGTTTATACTCCACTCCAAATGATCAATTGGTCTCAAAAGGAGTCAACTTCCATAAAGGAAGGATTTCAATTTTTTCTTAGAAATACAAATGTTTGGTTGCAAAAAAAAAGAAATCAAGTTGAAGCCTTTTAAAAGAGGCTCAAAAGAGGACATCGTAGGGCCTCCTAGAAATAAGTTTGATATGAGGACAAAGAATACCCCAAAGAAAGCACCTAAGTAAAAAATTTACAATAGGGAAGTATAATCTTGAGGAAAGATAAAGGGGAAACATCAGTTCAAGCTCAGAAACAAGTTGATGAGAAAGTTCTAAACCAAGTTGATGATTAGGAAAGACAAGAAGAGGAATATCGAGAGGAGGAACTTCCAGAACCTCTAGCTACAAAAGAGAAAGAGTCTACCTTAGAAGTGGCTCTAGAGGTCTATAGCTCAGTTTCTACCACGATCACTTCCCATGTCACCAATGTACAATCTCTCTCTTTTGTTTATGTTGTATTTACTGTACAGTCTTTACTAAAGGTCATTTTTCTTGTTGCATCTCTACTCATTGTACCTAGAGTCCTTGTTGTCATTTTGATGATTTATATTCATTCCTCCACTATAAGTGAATCAATTCTTCATAACGCCCAAGATGATGTAGGAAAAGTTTTTAGTTCTCTATCCTCATTTCTTAGTTTTTTAAAGGTGTCCACCATCATGCTTGATGTTGATTTCATTGATTTTGACAAGCTCATGTTCGATGCTTTGCCAAGTATGTCAACTGTTGAAATCCCATCTATAGTTATGACCCACACTACACCCATTGTAATTTACACTACATCAAAATATACAACATCTATTCAAATGGTAGTTGCAAGTGAACTGGACCCTACCCTTCCTCCATGGCTACAATCAGTCACACCCAAAAGAAAGAAATAAACCATCTCCTCGGATGAATTTGAATTTGGTTAGATTGTTCATACAAAGCCAAAAGCTACAAAGAAGGCTAAAACTATTTCACGGGTTAAAGTAGACCGACAAGGCAATAAATATGCAGAAGTGGTTTTACCTCCACCTAATAAGATAGTTGAGGATGTCTGAGCTTCTAACTATGTGTTGAGTAGGATTGAACCAAGAATGCAAACTCATGAGAGTACATAATAGGATGCACAAGTTACACTTGAAGCATTGATTGAAAGGTATGATAGAGATAAGGTCATCAAAGATAAACTCAAACTTCAGGTGGAACAACTCGCTACTATACTGTATACACATAAAATTGCCAATGGCAATTAAGTAAATATTTTACATTTATTTAATAATTATTCTTCTATTAAACAGTTAATTTGAAAAGATTAATTTATTTAATTCATTTCATGTCCTTCTATTAATTAATTTAATTGAAACATTTTATTAATTAATTATTTATATCCTTTTCTTCTAATCGATTAATTAAATATCTAATATTTAATTATTCCTCTATCTACTATCCTATAGTCTCATTGATTAAATAATTTCTTAATTATTTAATCCCTTTTCCAACTCACTTTTACATCTCCACTTTGCCAACTCATCCATCATGTGGCTAAATTAATTCAATAAAATTAAATTAAATTAATCATTTATTAGCCACTTATCTCCAACTTCCAAAATAAATAAAATATTGTGTACGTACACATATTTCCTAACCTTCTTCTATATTCTCTCTAACATCCCTATATCTTAGGAGAACTTGAGTCCACTTGTCCTCTCATTCCTATATTTTCTCCAACTATCCCATATCCTCTCATGTCTTCAACTCAGTCAAGGTGAGATGAATGACACTTGTCTTCTCCTTCTCCCTTTCTCTCAAACCTTCAAGTTATTTCTCATAGCCATCCAATTTGCAAGATTTGATCATGACCATTGATATATGCCACCTAAGATCATGCACTCAAAAATCTATAAAAAGAGGTCTCCTAAGCCATTTTGAAACTAATAGCTAATCTTATAGTCATTCTAGGAGTCTTTATTTTGCATCTGTGAGTTTGAATTTGAAGCAATTGGCAATTTTAGAATTTTTATCATAGCTTAATATCATGTTAGCTTAAATCATTTGCATATGCATATCATAGTATCAATTAACTATCAGTCCATTCTTCATATGCCATCTTGGAAGCTACCAGTGCATGTCTGAGAGCAAATCATCTGCAACCAGGAACAATGGAGTTAGGACACGATGAGACATAAATCATGAAGGTAAAATTTCTTTTACTTATTTTTATTTCGTATTCTTTCATTGGTTGAAGCCAAGTTTTCTTGTAGCTTTCTTTTATATCTCATGATGGACTAACAAGTTTCAGGACATTTCTTTGGAGTTCAAATTTAGCCTCAACATTTTTGGCACCCACAGTGGGGCCCAGGCCTCGCATAAACTTCTAATATCTTGTCTTTTTCTTGCTTGACTCATTTGTAACATGTTTCACACCTGTGTGGAAAAGGACAATGCATTTGTACAGTAGGTTAGCGCTTTGTGTTATAGGTTAAAAATTTTGTGTTGTAGGTTAGCGCTTATGTTCAACATGTTAACCCATTTGGTTGGTAGGTTAGCATTTTTGGTTGAAAATTCACACATTAAGTCACTCAAAGTAGCACTTTTGTTCAACGGGTTAACGCATTTGGTTGGTAGGTTAGCACTTTTGGTTGAAGATCCACACATCAAATCCCTCAAAGTAGCGCTTTTGTGTCTTAGATTCATTCTTTTGTGCTATAGGTTAGCGCTTTTGAATTTGAAAATAATGCATTCATTAGATTAGCACTTTTGTTCAAATCTAAGGCAAAAAATTTAAAATTTTCAATATGCTAACCAAAAAATTTTGCAGGTCCGAATGTTCAAGAACTAAGAATTCAAAAACTACTAATATCTATGTGTATAGGGTTATTTTGTAGTAAATTTCATGCATTTCCTCACATAGTTAATTAGGAGTTATTTTGGAGAGTAATATATCATATCTTGCTCATCTAGCTTAACTAGGAGGATAATCAACAACATGCAACTTGCATTTGAGTGTTTTCCTTAAAGTAGTTGCACATAGATTCTTAGAAGGCTTAAAATAAACCTTTGTCTTCTGTGTCTATTGAAGTAGTAGGCAAGTATGCTCTCACTCATACGGTGATCAGAAAACCAAACCTATTTCCTTTATGTGTAACCTTTAGAGGGCTTACCTTCCCAAGTTGCCTTGAGGGGGCCAGTGAGAGGGGAATGACCCAAGTGGAAATGGGATAATACCGAGTCCTTCTGATCTACTCTAAATAAATCATGTTTGTGACGAAATTCATAGACAATTGATCAATTCATACCGACACTATGTTTCCCCATAAACCCTATGGAGCATAACCTCTATAGACTGGGAACCTTATGTATTTATAGATTTTAAAGTGTCGCATGTATGGCCACATGACTAGAAGCCCTTACTAAAAACCATTTGTAGTAGCTGCTAAAATCCTTCTAATTGTTGGTGCAGGAGGTCGGACCTCTGAAGCGGCTCACACACATACAGTTCTTAGTAGAGTTATGAAGTTTTCCATGGGGAGTTTTCATGGAAACTGATGCTTGGTTGCCCCGGAGAAGTGAGTGTTGAGGTTGGAGCTAGTGGGGTCAAGCACCTAAATATCTGCTCTGAATAGCATAGCCTTGCGCGAAACCCCTATGAGATTCAACAATTATTGTATCGACCTACCATAGGATTTGTGCTTGCTTGTGCACTTTGATTTCCAAAACATTGTGTCTTTTGTGTCTACAAAAACGTTCTCAAAATGGTCAAAAACTTGAAAAATCATTAATCTGAATTGAGCAAAAATCTAACAACTTGCTGGAAAAAATTTTTAAAAAAATATAACACAGTCAGAATTGCGCATTTTTTGTGCAGAACAACATTTTTGACCAACAAAATAATGCTTTTAAACAACAGTACAATGCTTTTATCCCTTAGAATCGTGCATTTGATCATTGGAATAACACCTTTGAACATGAAACCACACTTTTATACCCTAGTTTAACACTTTTATTCTATAGTAACGCTTTTATCACACAAAGTAGCGCATTTATCATGTAGGTTAACGCTTTTGACAAATAGGATAGCACAATTTTTTTCCTGCATCTAAAACAGAGGGTATTTTTGCATATCACACCAAAATTTCAATATCATTTCCAGATACCCTTTTTTGAGTAGATTTGTCTTCAACTATTACGGGTCTTCAAGCTAGTCAGATAATTAGGTTATCAATCAAATAGGCTATTTCCAAAAGTTTTCATAACCATAAAACATCCAACAAGTTAGTGATTCAACCATCTCAAGTGCAAAAATCAACATCATTATTAGTTTCTCATCAGGATATATCAAATCCTCTATCACGAAACTAGATCTTGTTAATATTTATCCGTTATCTTGGATATATCATTCCTGTTTTGAACCTAGGTTATATCAAAATAAAAATTACACTCACATTGGAATCAAACAAACTTGTAAACCATCAGATGCTTATATGACTTTTAAATATTGCCTTAAGAAAAGAAAACCCAGTTATAAGGCTACTCTGAAGAGGATAAGATTCTTGTATATCAATCTCAAAATCTTGTTAAAACATAAGACATTTTCCTACACCGTTTTCGTCACTATTTACGTGGTTATGAAATAGAATTTGACGAAGAAATTTTGCAAGCACGTGCCTTTCAACAACAAGACGCTTTATCGGAACACACTAATAACGGTGGAAAAATCAACAAAGTTATCTTCCTAAACTAATAATAACTTATTGAGTTGCATTTAGAAGGTCATAACTTGGGAATTTTTCAAATCAATCACATGCCATTTTGGACTAGAGCTCAACACAAGTAGTTCAGAAGACAACAAAAAACAAATGGAAGAAGAAAATTCAATGTTTTAAACTTTTGGATACACATATGTTGATGAAGAGGCAGTCAATAACACAATTAGATACCTTGAACAAGATGATAAATTTGACAAAATAATGGAAAAGTTATTGGAGAAACAAAAGGAAAAATACCTTCTAATGTTGGCAAAATCAAGACCTAAATTACCACAAGACTTTAACATAGAAAGTTTGAAACAAGATGCAGGAACAAGTAACAATCAAAACACTAATGATCCCAATAACGAGGATGTAAATTGAGTAAATCGTGAGGAAACAAGAGGATATAAAATTAGGGAAGTTAAGCATTCTTCTGAAATTTATTTGTATACATGTATCAACAAGAAAATGTATCTTCTAAATTTGATGCATTCTCTATTGAATGTTATCGTACGAGGATGCCTTAAATTATTTTAAGGGTGAGGTTCTCTATACATAGGCTTAGATTGGCAAAGCCCTTTGTTAACTACTTGTGGTTGAGCATTCTTTGGTTAGAAGTATATCAAGATTTCATTTGAGAAATATAGTGATCACTTTGATAATGTAAGAAAAGACCATGATGATACAAGAAGAGAGCATGGTGATAGAAGAACTTATGAGGATACAAGGAGAACCCGTATTGATAATCCTTTGTTAACTCTCGCTCAACAAATGCAAACCTTACAACAACAAATACACGATATGCAGAATGGAACAAGTTCCAACAAATATTCATTGGAGGACATCTGCCCATATCCTTTTGACACAAGTTTAAACATGATACCATTCCCACAACATTGCGAAATCCCTAAATATATGATAAATATGATGGGAAATATGATCCTCAAGATCACATTAGGGAATTTTGCACCATGAGTATGGAATGTGCACACGATGAAACTTACTTGATGCATCTATTTCCTAGAAGCTTAAGTGGACAATCAATGGAATGGTTCTCAAGACTACCATTTGGAATTAAATCTTTTGAAGAACTTGTGAACAGATTTGTCTCACAATACTCCTACAACGTAAGAAATGAGATAACAATGCTAGATCTATGTAACGTCAAGCAAAAGAATGGTGAACCTTTCATGGTATTTTTACAATGATAGAAATGAATGTTCAATAAATATCCAAGAGATGTACCCAATCAAGAGAAAATGGACATGTTAATTGATAACCTTATCGATAAAATGAGTTACTATTTTAAAATGCAATGTCCTCCTTCTTTTGCTAAAATGATTGAAAATTGTCTAAAGATAGAAGATGCAATGGTAAAGAAATGAGATTTAAAACTTTACAAAAATTCCTACAACAACAACAATGGTAACAATAACAATGACAAGCCTAAATTTTGGTCAAAGAATAGGAATCTTACCAATGGAGGAAATGATGACAACAATGCTACCAAACAACAACCAATCTTCAACTTATCAATACAATCACCAAACAACAATCAAGAGAACAATAGATCTAAGTTTTTCTTCTCCAATCCTCACAGGAAATTCACAAACATTGGGGAACTCTTGGAATCAGCTTTGAAAACTCTTCTTGCGAATAAATTGATTACTTTACTAGAAGAAAGAAATTATGAACCTCAAGTCAAACCTAATTGGTGGAATGATAATCATTTTTTAAATTATCATCGAAATAAAGGACACCGAACCAATGATTGTCAAAGATTGAAGCACCTTATTCAAGATTTAATCGATAATGGAACTATCACAGTGGATGGTCATAAGATGAATGAATCACATTTAGCATTCAAAACTCCACTTTCAAAATATGAAAAAGGTGAACAATCCAAACCAAAAGACAATAAAGGCAAAGATAAAGTAAACTACACTTACACATATGATGATGTCGTAAATTAGAACCAATCAACATTATTACAAGAAGAAAAGCGAAGGTTACATTTCTAGAGTAACAAATGAATCAACATCCACTTCAAGGCAATACAACTTAGTGGAACAATTGAAAAAGGGACCCACTCAAATATCAATTTTGGAGCTCCTAAAAGTTTCACCTATGCATAAGGAAATATTGGAAAAATCTCTAACGAAAACAACATTTTCAAAAGACCTGGATGTGGATCAATTCCAAAACATTGTAGGACACCTCATAACCCCACATTCCTTATCATTTTCTGAAAATGATGATGCATCCTTGCAACACCCTCACAATGCTCCCTTACATGTTGAAGTCACCATTCATAAAACCCGTGTCAAATGCATACTCATAGATGGTCGAGTTGGCTTAAACATTTGTGCATTAAGTTTAATAAAGGCTTTGGGATATTCAAAAATGCAGTAGATCCAAAGAATAAAATAACTATCAAGGCGTATGATGAGGAAGAACATTCTTCTAAAGGGACTGTGGTGTTACCAATCAAAATAGGACCTGTGGAAAGAGATACATTGTGCCAGGTTCCAGACTTGAATTTATCTTATAACATTCTTCTAGGAAGACCATGGATTCATGACATGCAAGTGGTTCCTCATACATACCACCAGTGTGTTAAGTTTCCTCATAATGGACAAGAAATCACTATAGCACCAGATTCCAGTCAATATTGCAATAATATGAAAGCAGCACAAGATGCAAGAGTTTCACATAACAGAGAATCAATCTAAACTAAATGATGAAGGAATGGGAAAGTATTATTTGCATAACTTGCCACTTTCACCTAAATCATATGGAAAGCCTACGAATGTTCAACCACGGATCCCAGAGAAATCAATTGAAATGTTTGATGGAGCATTTGTTAGAGATGGAACACTTGTAGAAGAAAATGAAGACAAAGACATTCTTAGTTGGTTGTACAAAGATGAAAATGAAATCATAGCAACAACTGCAGGAGTTGATATTCCCATAGAATAATATGACAATGGTTATAATATCATGCAAAAGATGGGATATGAAGGAAAAAGGATCAATTGGCAAGTACCAAGAAGGTATTTCAAAACCTATTTGTCTTCACAAACAATCTAAAGAAGACAAATTAGGACTTAGATATCCTAAATCAAAGCAAAAAAAACACAATTATTAACATCCAAGGTGGAGAAAGAAAGCAGTCCCTAAAGAAGATCCATGGCAAGAAAGGATACAACAAGCAATAGAAATAGTAGCTAACAAACAAAAACAAGAATATGAGAAACAACATGAAGAACTTGCAATCAAAAGAGAAGAAGAATCTTGCAAACAAGTTCAAGGAATACAAACAAGCGTGGAACTTGATCAAGATATTTTGGAAATAATGAAAGAACAGATGGCCAAAATCAGAGTAATCTTCTCACCATATAACATTCTTGTTAGGTAGTGGTGTGATTCTATAAAATGGCTCGTAAACATATTCAAACGAATATGAATGGGGTCCAGATCCATCATCTGATTTTTCAAGTGAAGAAAAGGATGAAGAACAAGTAGCTATTACAAATTAAGACTCATATTTCACAAAACAAAGAATATATTTGGAAAGAAAACAAGAAGAGATAAGAATTCAGAGGAAAGAGACATATGCAAAACAACAAAGGGAAGAGGATGAAAAAGAACAAGAAGTGACACTACAGGAAACACAAACAATTATTGATCAATCATTAGAAGATCAACAAAATATCATATCTACTTCAAACGTTTAGCCAACAATATTAAGGTATGGAAGAATCATAGAAGAATTAATAGATAGTCAAGCAGGATTGTCTATTAGTCCATAAGAAGCCAAGTTCAAGAGAAGACAAAAGATAGCAAGAGAATCCTCTATGTCATGTGCACAAGTATGCCAACATCAAGATACAAATGAATCTATTTAAATTGATAAAGGGGGAACCTACAATATCAAAGATGTATGTATTGATATAATCCATTTGTTTGAGGGACAAAAGTCAGATGGTGAGTCACTTGATAGTGAATCACAAAATACCAATCCTGATTTTGTTAGAGTTGATTGGAGGGCACTTGGGAGAGACTATCCTCAAGAGAGTTAAATCTATGACATTACCTATTCTATGCCAAACTATGACAATTATGTCATGAACCTTGAAACACCCAATAATGATGATGACTATGACTTACCCCTCCATCCAAAGCTGATCGATTGGGATAACCTAGAAAACCCTGATTTGGATATCTTTTCCAATGATAATGACTTAGTCATATATCTTAATGTTGTAGAACCAATAACACCTAAGATATCTTCCACCATGGAATCAAGTAATGCTTCTTGCTGTCATGAGAGTGCCAAACTTTCCAGTTGCAAAATTGAAATAAAACAAGGAAAAAGACTTAGTGTTGAAAACCATTTCATGGCAACACTAGATCAATCAAGAGGGAAAATAAAGGATTATCTGACGGTGAAAACCTCTTTGAGGTGACAAAAGATGAAAATTTTTACACCCTCCCTGCATATTTTTAGGAGGGATATGCTATTTTAATAGAGCCAACAGAAGAAATAAACATTGGTACATCAAAGGACCCCAAGGTCCTTCATCTTGTTGCATCATTATCAGATAAAGAAAAGAAAGAATGCATGGAGTTATTCAAACAAAGACAGATAAATTTTGCATGGTCCTATGCAGACATGTAAGGACTTGATCCAGATCTTATCATGCATCATCTCAATGTTGATCCAAAAGAAAAACCAGTTAAATAAAAGCTAAGGAAGGTGCATCAACACATCGCTCTCCTTGTAAAAGCAGGGCTAAAGAAACTATTGGATGTGGGTTTCATAAGACCTGTTTCCTATCCAGAATGGGTCTCAAGCATTGTGCTAGTGTCAAATCCAGATAAAAGCATAAGAGTTTGCACCGATTTTGGAGATTTGAACAAGACATGTCCTAAAGATGATTTCCCATTGCCCAACATTGATATAATTGTAGACTTCTCAATAAGACATGAGATGTTTTCATTATTGGATAGATTCTTGGGGTACAATCAAATAAAAATCGCCCCTGAAGATCAAGAAAATACAACATTCACCTGTACATGGGGTACTTATTGCTGGAATATTATGCCATTTGGGCTTAAGAATGCGGGAGCAACTTACCAAAGAGTCATGACAATAATTTTCCATGATATGATGCATACATTTATGGAAGATTATGTATATGACATACTTGTGAAATCTCATACAAGGAAAGAACGTTTGAACGTCTTGGGCAAGATCTTTGACAAACTTGAATAATATCAGTTAAGATTGAATCCAAAGAAATGTGCATTTGGAGTAACCTCTGGAAAACTTCTTGGGTACATTATATCAGCTTGTGGAATTGAAGTAGATCCAGAAAAGGTCAAAGCTATCATGAAAATGGAGTCACCTAGGAACATAAGTCAATTGCGTCCTCTATAAGGGAGATTTCAATCAATCAAAATATTTGTCTCTCAGTTAGCAGATAGATGTCATCTATTCACTCATCTGTTACACAAGAATGTTCCATTCAAATGGGATCAGAAGTGTGAGGAATCTTTTTTATAAATCAAAGAATATTTGGCAAATCCTCTAGTACTTGTATCACCAATCAAAGGGAAACCATTTTTGCTTTACATCTAAACAACAAATATATCATTAGGAGCTCTCTTATCACAACATGATGGAGAAGGGAAATAAAGAGAAGTGTATTACATTAACAGAACAAATGTAGGCTATGAATTGAACTATACATCAGTTGAGAAGACTTGTCTAGAAGTTGTATTTGCAACTCAGAAAATTGTGACATTATATGCTGACTCATTCTGTGAAACTGATAGCAAAAATAGATCCACTAAAGTATTTATTGAGTAAGTCAACTTTAATAGGCAAACTAGAAAATGGGTTATGATACTAAGTGAGTTTGATATAGAATATGTTGATCAAAAAGCTATCAAAGGGCAGGTCATTGTTGACCAATTGGTTGAAGCACCCTTACAAGATGACACACTGTTGCACATTGAATTTCCTAATGCAGACATTCTGACAATAAGCACAAAATTTTGGGAGCTGTACTTTGATGGCTCCTAGACACAATATGGATCTAGTGCTGGAATTTTGTTCATCACACCTCAGGGATACACAATTCCAAAATCATATAGACTACGGTTTCCATGCACAAAAAATACAGCAGAATATGAAGCATTGGTTATTGGGCTCAAAATGGCTATTGAATGGAACATCAAGGAATTGCATGTTTATGGTGATTCACAACTTATAATCAACCAAGTAAATGATGATTATCAAACTAAGGATGACAAGCTCATGCCCTACAAACAGTTGGTTGAATATTCTAAAGAGCACTTTGAAGAAATAACATTTACTCAAATCCCAAGAAATGTGAACAAAGCAGCAGATGCAATGGCTAAAATAGCATCTCTTTTGCAGAATCAAGAAAATCAACAATGTTACGAATTCTTGGTGGAAGGTATCTTGAATACTACCATTGAATCTCAAAATACCCACTTGATTTGCCATATATCTAGAACCGATCAATCCTTATACAACCAAACTTATCGATACCTAAAGGAGAATATCCTTCCTCCTGACCTATCCCGCAATCAGAAAAGAAATTTAATCGTCAGTCATCCCGATATACTATCATTGTTGATACCTTATATAGATGACATCTATATAGCACTCTATTGAGGTGTCTTGAACAGGGAGAATCTAAGAAAGTTCTTAACGAATTCCACGCAGGTGTTTGTGGCACGCACTCAAGTGGATTAGCATTGGCCAAGAAACTTATTCGCCTGGGTTACTATTGGCCTACCATGGAGATTTATTTACATATAAGTTATCTACACCTAAAGGTGATTGGTTTGATGAGCCCATCAATTCTATCCATCTCAAGAAGTTCTATGCTTGAGATATAAAGTCCTGGAAAAAAAAGCATATAAAGTCTTGAAGAAATTAGTAAAAATTAGAAAAGCAGAAAATCCCTAAAAAGCATAAAATAGCGAAAACAAAAAAAAACTCAAATATGGAAAAAATACAATAAGTTTAGATAGTGAAAACCTGGTAAAAAGGCGCTATCTAAAAGTGAGTTCTTCCATCTATCAGATCGCTTCACGCACTTATCCACTCCATCGTATTTGCATCTATCACTTCCATCTATCCTAGTCTATTCATTTCATCTTTTGCATTCATCACTCTAAACCATTTAGCAGGAAATATGCAGCTTACCAACAATTATCAATCTTTGACATACTTAGTGTAGTCACTATCTTGGATTTTATTAATTATATTTGCATTATATCTTATCATGGTTTGGATTTTGATCATTTTTTGTACATCTGTAATAAAGTTTGTTTCCGTTGGGGAAAAATCCTAAATAATTTTTCTAAGGTGATCTTTTAAATCTTTGAAAATCTAAAACATTCAAAAAACTTAGAAAAACTAAAACACCAAGGGTTTTAAAACAGATAACAAGCAGCAAGGCAATGAAGATCAAGGCATTTGTAATGAACTGAATCATGAAACTCATAATACAAGGAATCAACCAAAAAGTAATGAAGGATTATCAATTATTATTCATTAGGTTGACTATATCAGTTGATGACCATGAGAACATGTGTATGACATACAAAATCCAGTGTTTATATCTTTTTTTTTTGCTATTCATGTGTACTCTATGCGACTCAAGGATGCCCATGACTAGAGAAGCTATAATGGGGCATGATCATTTTCTTTGTTTATTGTTTGTGGTTTATCTCTTATTAAAGTATGTACTTGTCTAATGATATGATCAGTAAAATATCAAGGAGTATGTTTCGAGTCATGCATGAAAGGGGATAATCCTTATCTGTTTTGCAAGAAATACTTAGGTCAACTTGATTCATCATATCAAGTTGCTTGTATAAACTTGGTATATCAAAATCCATGCAAGAAATACTTAGGTCGGCTTGAATCATTATGTCAAGTTGCTTGTATTTTCTTACAACATTTTAAAATCTCAATGATGAAATCAAGAACTATTATAAGACAACATATGAAGAATGGAAATATCATTTTAATTAGATCATTTTAGATTAGCTCATTATTCATCTGCATTATAAGCATTCATTGTCAATTGCATTATAAGCATTTCAATCTATTCAAAGATCAACGGTCATAAATAAAGATTGAGTACACTTGGACAAACCAAAACAATTGCATTTGATCATATTAGGTCCATTCATTTCATTAGGCTTGCATTTTGATCATAATCATTTGCATTGCATTAGTTTGCATTTCATTAAGTGCATTTCATTGATCATGTGTATTATATCATTATTATTTACATTAGGATCATTATCATTGTAGTTCATTGTATCCATTAAGGTCATTTAATTGCATTTTTGCACTTAGAATCATTTATCATACCATTATAAGCATTTCATTGCAATCATAACATCACATTATAAGCATTACAATGTCATCTCATTAATATAACATATGCATTATCATATAAGCATCCATCACATGAGTTTAATCAAGCATATCATTTAAGATAGTATTATAACCATTTACATCCATAATCATCATTTGCATTCAAAATCATCAAATTTTAAATTAAATGCATCTCATGTAGATCATTTTATCATCATCATTATATGCATACACATCAAGAGTTAAATAATCAACATTCGTTTATCATTAGAAGCATTCTCATATAGATAATTGCATTTGCATCATTTAAAGCATTATAAGATCAATTTCATTTGCATCCATGATTAGTAAAATCAAAATAAATCAAATTCATTTTTATTTCATCATTATTACATCATATAGCTCACTATCATTGTTAAGGCATATAGATCATAATTAAAATAAAAGAAATAAAAGATCATCATCACATCATCCATCTTCACACTGCATATATAGGTCAGTAGAGCATAATCCATATAATATTGTATATCAATGCATATAAATCGTCATCATATAGAGTAACATGTATAATAAATCATGAATCATCAACATCATATAGATTCCATGTATGCATATCATCATAAAAACAATAAAAAGTCCAATTATACAATGATATCAAATCAATAATAAAATATAGTTCCCCATTAATATAAATCAAGTCTACAAATCAAGGTTGTCATGTGCCGCTACCACCTGTGGTGCAGGGCACCTAACACTCCAAGTATGAAATTTTTGTTTCCCTTCAATTTTGTGAGTTATCTTGAAAGGAAATACAAGAGCAAGGAAAGAAAAATAAAATCCAAGAAAGTTTATTGATGAAGTAAATGTTACCAAGAGAAATGCAAAAACCTTGGAGCAATCACCCAAATGTGAAGGAGGCACAAGAACTTTTGAAAGGGGAAAAGCAAAGAAAAACCCCTTGTGATATTATGAATGAGGCAATGCCTAAAATGAGAGAGAGAGAGAGAGAGAGAGAGAGAGAGAGAGAGAGAGAGAGAGAGAGAGAGAGAGAGAGAGCAAGAAGCTCTTTACAATATTGTCATTAAGAAGAAATGAGAGAGGAGACATCTCTTAAATAGAGATGAGGAGAGGAGTTACAAAGTAACTCCCAAATCTATGAATGCCACCATTCATAAAATGTGTGTGCCATGTGTCCACATCCTCTTATGGAGGAAATCTAATATTCCTTAATAAAGGAAAATAGAATAAATGACTTGTCCTCACACATGTACTAGAGGACAAATTACATGTAGGAATTCCAAAGGAATATCCTAAACTAAATACAAATAAACCTAAGCCAAGTAAAGATTAAATATTCTAACACCCCCCCTTAAGCTTTACTTGGGGAGCTTACATCAAACCCTTCAATGGGTTGTAATCCAAGATTTTTACAATGAAATTGGAACTTTTCTTTACAAAGTGGCTTGGTCAAAATATCTGCAACTTGGTCTTCCCCCTTGCAACAGAGGAGTGAAACTTGCTTGTCTTCAATTTGTTCTCTAATAAAGTGGTGTTGGAGAGCAATGTGTTTTGTCCTTGCATGGAAAACTGGATTTTTAGCTAAGGCAATGGCACTTTGGTTGTCACAATACAATTGAGTTGGTTCGTGTTGAGGTAGACCCAAATCTTCAAGTAATCTTCTAAGCCACAAGACTTCTTTGGAAGCATTAGTGCATCCTTTGTACTCAGCTTCAGTGGATCCAAGAGAGGTAGATTGTTGCTTTTTACTATTCCAAGAAATTGCTCCTGAACCAACAAAAAAACAATAACCACAAGTAGATTTCCCATCGTTGGGATCTCCACCTAGATCGGAATCAGTAAAACCTTTTAATGTAAAATCAGAATTTGCATCATAAAACAAACCTACATTAATAGTTCCTTTAATATATCTTAAAATTCTTTTAGCAACTTTAAAGTGTGTTTGTTGAGGTTTAGACATGAATCTTGAAACCAAACCAACACTATAAGCAATATCTGGCCTAGTAAGAGTTAAATAATTTAAACTTCCAACTAATTGTCTATACAAAGTAGGATCAACAAGAGGAGTTTGCATATCAAGCATTAACTTAGTGCCTAATTCAATAGGAATTGAAACATGATGAGCATCATTCATTTTAAACTTATCTATAAGATCTTGAGCATATTTACTTTGAGATAAGAAAATTCCTTTAGAGGTTTGCCAAATTTGCATTCCTAAGAAATAATGTAAAAGACCTAAATCAGTCATTTGAAATTTTTGATTAAGTTGAAACTTAATATCAGAAATCAAAGTATTGGAACTTGAAGTAAGAATTAAATCATCTACATACAAGATAATAATTATAATATCATCTTCACTATGTTTAATATACAAGTTAGGATCATTTTTACTTCTAACAAAGCCTTGCGAAAGAAAGAATGTATTAATCTTTGAATACCACTCCCTAGGAGATTGCTTTAATCCATAAATTGATTTCTTTAATTTACAAACTAAGTGTGTATTACCTTCTTTAATAAAACCAGGAGGTTGAGACATATAAATTTCCTCATGTAAATCACCATTAAGAAAAGCACTTTTAACATCCATTTGGTGAATAGGCCAATTCATTCTAGAAGCTAAAGCAAGCACAAGTTTAATTGTAGGCATTTTAGCAACAGGAGCAAAAGTTTCAATATAATCTAAGCCTTCAATTTGAGAAAAACCTCTAGCAACTAATCTAGCTTTAAATTTACTAACTTGATTATTAGCATTCAATTTGGTTTTATAAAGCCACTTGCAAGAAACAAGATTTTTACCATGAGGCAAGGGAACTAAATCCCAAGTTTGGTTAGAAATTAGAGTATCATATTCTTCCTTCATTGCTTTTTTCCAATGTGGTTGATTTTTAGCTTGATCAAATGTTTTAGGATCATTAGAATTCATAATAGTAGTCATTAAAGCATAATTACAATAATTAACTCTTCTAGCTTGAAGTCTATCCATTCTAGCTAAGTATTCATCACTATCTTGAATTAAAGATTTAAACCATTTAGGTCTTCTCTTAGAAGTAATGGATTCATCACTAGAAGAAGAGTCATGAGGAGTAGAGTTATTATTATCATAATCACTATCACTAGAAAGAATAGAAAGAGATGCATTAGGAGTAGGGTTAAGAGAAGGAGGTTGGTCCTCCACAAGCACAACTTTGCTTTGAGCAAGTTCATCATCCTCTACTTTAGAACAATCATGAATGCCTTTTTCTGCAATACAAACATCTCTTGCAACTTTTACCTTGTTAGTAATAGGATTGTAAACTCTATAACCTTTAGTATTTTCATCATAACCAACAAAAATAAAAGGAGAAGATTTAGCATCTAATTTTTTTCTTTTCTGCTTAGGTTTGTGAACATAAGCTATGGAACCAAAAATTCTTAAATTCTGCAAATTGGGCTTTCTACCAGACCAAGCTTCTTCAGGAGTTTTATCCTTTAAGGCTTTGGTAGGTGTTCTATTAATTAAATAAGTTGCACAAGCCATAGCTTCAGTCCAAAACTTGTAATCCATATTTTTTGCATGCAATAAACATCTAGCCATTTCAACAATTGTCCTATGCTTCCGTTCTGCCACACCATTTTGTTGTGGTGTATAAGGAATGGTAAGCTCATGTTTAATTCCAAACGATTTCAAATAAGCATTAAATGCATTATTGACATATTCTCTTCCATTGTCAGTACGAAGAATCTTAATTTTAGAACCAGATTGCCTTTCTACAAACATATGAAATTCAGTAAACACATCAAGCACTTGATCCTTACTATGAAGGAAATATATCCATGCTCTCCTTGAAAAATCATCAACAAAGGTAAGTGCATACCTTGAACCTTGGATGGAGGGATTCTCCATGGGACCCAAGAGATCACTATGAACTAGATGCAATTTAGTATATGCCCTCCAAGATTGACCATGAGGAAAGTGTTCCCTATGCATCTTACCACTCATGCAACCATTGCAAACAATTTGAGAAGGAACAATACTAGGCAATCCATCAACCATATTTTCTTTTTGCATCAATGAAATATAATCAGAATTGAGATGGCCAAGTCTTTCATGCCATATAGTAAAATCAACAGTAGTAAGCAAAGAATACTTTGGAGGAGCAAATTCATAGAACTTGAATAAGTTATCACTATCCATTTTAGCAGTAGCAATAACATGATTAGTGTTTGGATCAATGATATAACATATGCCCCTATAAAAGTTAATCTTATAATCTTGACAAAGTTTAGGGACTGAAATCAAATTTGATTTTAATTCAGGAACATAAAGAACATCATGTAATTTCCCATTAGGAACATTCACATCACCAATAGCTTCAACTTTACAACTATGATTATTAGCTAATTGAATAGGAATATTAGAAGTATCGGGATGCAAAGATTCAAAACATTCTTTATGAGAAGTAACATGTTGAGATGCACCAGAATCAATAATCCACTCAAGTGGTTGAGAAACATTATAAGTACATGTAAATGCATGACGAGATGAATTACCATTATTATTACCTTTCTTATAATGAGGTTTATGTTGATTATTTTGATTATTTTGATTCATGGGCTTTTTACCATTTTGTTTCTTAAAACAATTATTAGTAATATGTCCATCTTTCCCACAATATGTGCAATGGGGTCTTGTTTGAGAATTATTCCTTTGATTATTGTATGTATTATTATTATTATTATGAGAATTGTTATGATAGGATTTAGAATGAGATTGATAATTAGAAGATTTGTGATTATTATTATGATTATTATTATGATTATGATTATGATTATGATTATTATTATTGGATCTAAAATTATTGTTATGATTTTGATTTTTAGACATAAAAGCATGTTCACTACTTTTAAGAGTACCAAATTGAATTAATTTAGCTTCCTCTTGACGCAATAAATTACGAAAAATATCATAAGTTAATTGAGTAGCTAAGCTAGGAATAGCAAGTTGAGCATGAATATTCGTAATAAATTGTTGAAATTGACGAGGAAGACATTTTTTAAGAATAAGATGAATTAAACGTAAATCAACTAGAGTAACTCCTAAACCAGTTAATTGACTATTAACAGAATCAAACTTTAATAAGAATTCATCCATAGTTTTAAAATCCGTATACCTGAGATCTTCAAGTTGATCTTGAAGCTGAATTTTTCGGGATTCATTTGAGTTATCATACGTTGTTTTTAAAATTTCCCAAGCTTCATACGCTTTTGTACAATTTCCAATTAAAACATACAAATCAGGAACCATTGAAATACCAATTAAACCAAGTGCTTCCTCATTTTGAGCCTTCCATCTGTCTTGGTCAGCTTGAGGAGCAGTTGTAGCGGGCTCTGATGTTTTATCAGTTGCAACATCCAAAAGGTGCTTGAAGCGAAAAATAAATGAGATATGTGTTTTCCATGAATGATAATTACTACTATTTAATTTAATTTCCGGAATTAAAGTAGACATATTTACAAAATAAACTTGAACAAATAAAAAAAATCACCACCTTTAATTAATAAACAAAAAAAATTAAACTCCTTGATTTAAAATTTCAATAATAATTTATAAAAAAAATAACAAATTTTTAAATTAAAAAACTTTTAAAACTTAAATAATAAATATATATGAATTTTTTTAAAACCTTTAATAATCATAAATTACAACTATTTATATTAAAAAAAATTTATCAAAAACTTTATATAATAAAAACTTTTAAAAGGATTTCATAAACTTTATAAACTTTTAAACTTTTTTTTAATGACTTTATAAATTTGTAGCTTTTCGATAATCTTTTAAAAGCTTACAAATTATAGCTTTATGGAAATATGACTTGCTATATATGTGAATAGTAAAGAAAAAGATTTAAACTTAAATGTTTATGAACTAAGTTAAACCGTAAGAGAATTAGAAATGGAAACGTAAGAATGGACTGATAAATAAATTTTAAAATGAAACTTATACGTTACCAAATCCAGTGCAGAAATAAAAGGTTACAGAGATGTTATAAAATGATAACCAAAAGGGAGCAAAAATAGAACACAACAAAGGGGTTATGAGCAGGGTGCAGAAGCGGCAGGAGCCAGAGGAAGAGGGAGCACGCACAGAGGCGTTATGCTCAAAGAGACAATCGATCAGCCTCAGTCTTCACGTTTCCGAATAATAGCAAACGAATCAGAAATGATACAAAAATAGAGGCATAAGTTTTGTTACAAGGAAGGATTGCAGAGACGCTTCAAGAGCTACAGATAGATGAAACAAAGCAATAGAGAAGTTTAATGCAGATAGAGAAAGTGAAAATAAAATAGCAATGCTACGAAACTTCAGGTTGAGTAGAGAGAATATGAATAAATTAGATATGTCGTAAGAGAAATAACTCCTGCAAATACAAATGATAGGCTGAATGGTAGATGTTCAAAATAAAATGAACCAGAATAGCTGCAAGTGAAGTAAAATTTTAGAACCTGCAGAAAATGTTAGCCTCTAAAAGTTTTGAAAATACACAGAGATTTAATGAAGAAACAATATGAAACTTATTTTTATCAAAAAAAAAAAAACTTGCACGTAAATGAAATGTAAGAACCTGCAAACAAATAGAAAAGCAATGAAATAATAAATCAGATTTGGCGGCAAGCCGACCAAACAGATTAAGAAGGCTGAGTTTGGCGGTAAACCTTCCATACTATTCACAATAAAAAACCAGAAACTTTGGCGGCAAGCCTTCCAAAGCTTTTCTTTTTTTTTTTTTAATAAAAAAAACTAGAATAGAAGATTAAACCTGCAGGCAAACTTGTTAACAAGTTTGAAAAAAAAATTAAAATCTGAAACCAAAACCTGCACAATAGAAAATATTAGAAAAAGAACTTCTTCTCCTCTCAAGAATGCCTCCAACAAGGTGAACTCCACAGAATGGTAACCTTCATCAATGTCAACTTAAAACAAGGATTAGAAACCTGCTCTGATACCATGAAAGGAAATACAAGAGCAAGGAAAGAAAAATAAAATCCAAGAAAGTTTATTGATGAAGTAAATGTTACCAAGAGAAATGCAAAAACCTTGGAGCAATCACCCAAATGTGAAGAAGGAGGCACAAGAACTTTTGAAAGGGGAAAAGCAAAGAAAAACCCCTTGTGATATTATGAATGAGGCAATGCCTAAAATGAGAGAGAGAGAGAGAGCAAGAAGCTCTTTACAATATTGTCATTAAGAAGAAATGAGAGAGGAGACATCTCTTAAATAGAGATGAGGAGAGGAGTTACAAAGTAACTCCCAAATCTATGAATGCCACCATTCATAAAATGTGTGTGCCATGTGTCCACATCCTCTTATGGAGGAAATCTAATATTCCTTAATAAAGGAAAATAGAATAAATGACTTGTCCTCACACATGTACTAGAGGACAAATTACATGTAGGAATTCCAAAGGAATATCCTAAACTAAATACAAATAAACCTAAGCCAAGTAAAGATTAAATATTCTAACATATCTTTTTGATGTAATAATGGACCAACCATTTAGGACTCGGTAGAGCCATGGTTGAGTTGTCCAAGTTTTGGTTTGAGTCAATTGTGTTTAGGATGCTGACAGTTTGAGAAGTGAGATGCTTAGGTAGTTCACAGGTGAAGTACTCCAAATGAATGTATTCATCTATTAGGGGTCAATTGTGTTGTTTTGAGGTCTTCTAGGGTGTTTTAGGACCATCAGGAGTCTTCAAATGCATTAGAATGCAAAGTTGCATCCTGGAGCCAAAAGATGTAAAAAGTTGTTGAGCAACATTTTGCAATTTCTTGCAAAAGTTGCATTTTTGGTTGAAGGCATTAAAAAGTTGGTTGAACCAACCAAGACAAGAGCATAAAAGACAAAATTAACTTCATTGTATGGGTTGGAGGATTGCAAAATGCAAGAGCAAGTTTTTGAATCGTGAAGCAAACTTGTTTTCACCAGTTTTTGACAGTTTTTCACTTGTTTTCATTGTTTGTACGGTCCAGTACAGACTAGATGGTGTTAACTCATTGCATTTCATAAGTGTTCATTGTATTTGTCTTCATTAAGTTTGATTTTTAGGTTTTATTGTCCTAGGTTGTAGAGATTTCTTCTATGCTTTGCAACTAGGTGCAACACCCTTGCAAGTAGGGTTTAAGAGCAAGAAAATGGCTCTAACCTAGGAATTCTTCAATGGAACCTGTTAAAATAATTAAGAATGATAGGTTATAGATTTAGGATAGGATTTTTGGTTTTGCAGGTCCTTGAGGAGGAGAAACAATGAAGCCCTAGGCTCACTGCTGGGAGTAGGTGAGTTAGGACAACAGGAAAAGTGTGATTTATGAGCACATGGGGATTGGTGCAGGACCAAGTGACATGTGAATGGAAAGCCCTTTGAGTTCCCTTGAATATTCCTAATTTTTTTGGACAATGATTTTTGACTGGTGAAGAGTATTAGACCCATCTTGCCAGGTCACCTGGTGAGGCCTAAACCCTCCAAAATAGTGCAACATTAGAAACCCCACTTGTACGGATAACCCAGATGCACTTTTCCAGTATTTTCTATAACTTCCAAAAGGGTACTCGAATCCATGATTTATTCCTAGCCTTGTTTGGTAATTTTACAAACTAAGACCCTAAAACTGCCAAGGGAGGGATAATGAAATTAGGCCTATTTTGAACCCGGTAGAGACCTAGAAAGGTTAGGAAGCCAAAGTGATAGGTTTGGTGATCCTAAAGCCTCAAATTACTTTAAATACATCTGGTAGATGCATTAGGAGCCCACTAGAAGTGGTTGTGCATTGAGATCCTTGTAGGAGTGGTTGGAGCCTTGGAGTGGAGTGTGTGTGATTGAGGTGGCAACCTCAAGAGGTGGAGTTGATTGTCCAAAAACCACTGGCTATACCTAGGAGGCAAGCCAAAGAGGTTCATACCTTGGAGGTCTCATTAGCATAACCCCTACTAAGTTCCCTTGGATGGACTTGATTAGTTGAAGGGTTGAGTAGGACAAGTCACTCAAGAAGGTGTATTGAACCAAGCTCCAAGACTCTCTGCATCAGAGTGATATCAGAGCCATTCTTTGAAAGATTTGGTGTATGTCAGATTATGAAGAATCATAAGCAAGTTCAATGCCTCCAAAGGCAATGACTCCAGAAGCCATCTGATAGTTGGTGGCAGAGATGATAGAAGGATTGAAGGATGCAGAAGGAAGTAAAGGAACCAAAGAGGTTAAGAAGGAGAAGGGGAAGGTTAAGACAGAATGGGGTGATGAGACTGATGAAGAAGTGGAAGATGGAGAGGAACCAGGAGCAGTAGCCATGCCTCAAGACCAAAAACTAATCTTGGATGCATTCAAATCCATTTACAAAGACAACTTGGATGGATTACCCACCTATGAAGGAAACCTCAATGGAGAAGAGTTGCTAGATTGGATAGAGTCTCTCAATAATTATTTTGACTCAAAGAGGTAGTAGAAGAGAAAAGAGTAAATGTGGTCAAATAAAGATTGAGAGGATCGGCATTAGTTTGGTGGAATATGATGTAAGAAAGGATACAAGAAGGCAAGAAGAAGATAACTTCTTGGGAGAGTATGAAGATCAGACTTAGGGCACAATTCCTGCTAGGGGATTATAAAGTTCAAATCCATAAGAGACTGCAAAATCTGAAATAAAGGGAGTTAGATGTCAATACATACACTGAGGAATTTCACAAACTCGGTTTGAGGGCTAGGAAGCATGAGAATGAAGTGGAGAAGTTGGTCAGGTATATGAATGGCCTTACACAAAATATACAAGATGAGATAAGTATCCTCACACCAGACACTGTCCATAAGTGTTTTCAATTGGCCATAAGGGTAGAAGAGAAGATCAAAAGGAAGAGTGAACAAAATCAAAAACATAGGGGAGGTAAGAATTTTAAAGGTAGAGGAAGCTTTGGTAGAGGGCAGAAATCACTAAGAAATGAAGAGCAACAAGGCCAAGAAGGTAGTGGGGACTCTCAGAGAGGAGCATTTAGAGGATCCTATAGAGGAAGGAACAATTTTAGGGTTAGGTTTGGAAACTCAGGAAGAAGAAACACAGTCTTCACCAGTAGGTGTTATCATTGCAATCAAGTTGGTCATACCATGAGTAAGTGCCTCGGAAAAGCCTCAAGCTCAACAAGCTCATACATGGGGGAAAGAAGAACTCAATTTTTGCAAGAGGAGGACACTCGGAGTGTAACTTCTTCAATCAGCAAGTCAGGGCCAGTGACAGATGGAGAAAACTTGATGATGAGGAGAACAATGCTCAAGATACCCCAAGCTTAAGAGCCACCACAAAGGAAAAGTTCATTTAGGACCACTTGTAGATTAGATGGGAAAATTTGTAAGGTGGTTGTAGATTCAGGTTCCACTGAGAATATTGTCTCAGTTCAAATGGTGTACAAACTCAAACTGAAAAGATTACCTCATCTCACTCCTTACAAGGTATCATGGCTCAACCGAGGTCAATATGTCTTGGTTGATGAACAAGCATGGGTGGATTTTGAAATTGGTGAGTATAAAGATAGATTATTATATGACATGTTGCCTATAGATGCTTGTCATTTGTTGTTGGGTTGTCCATGGCAATATGATGTGAGAGCTACTCATGATGGAGAAAAGAACAACTATCTTATCACCTGGAATGGGAAGAAGTACCCAATGGATTGACTACTTGATCCAAAGGAAGAAAAGAAAATAGGCTTAAGTGTGATGTTGATGAGAGGGAAAGAGTTTCTCAAAGTGTTGAAACAAGAAGGTCATCAAGGCCATTCTATAGTGTTGAAGCCTACATATGAAGCTAAGGCGGATCCAATCAGTGAAGTGCCTCAAGAGGTGCACGATCTACTCAAACAATATACGTAAGTGATAGGGGATGATATAACTAATTATTTTCCTCTAATGAGATATGTGAATCATCAAATAGACTTAATACCAGGGGCCAATCTGCCAAACAAAGCTGCCTATAAAATGACACCTAGTCAAAATGAAGAGATCACCAAACAAGTGCAAGATATCTTAGACAAAGGGTTTATCAAGAAGAGTTTGAGTCCATGTGTTGTTCCTACTCTATTAGTACCTAAAAAGGGAGGAAAATGGAGAATGTGCATGAACTCCAGAGCAATCAATAAGATTACTATAAGGTACTGGTTTCCCATGCCAAGGATTGAGGACCTATTGGATAATCTAGGAGGTGCATGCTACTTCACAAAGGTGGACTTGACGTCTGTTTATCATCAAGTCAAAATCAGACCTGGAGATGAATGGAAGACAACCTTTAGAACCAGTGTGGTTGGTGATGCCATTTGGCCTCACCAATGCACCTAGTACCTTCCAAAGTCTCATGAATGAAGTCATAGTTGAGTTTATTGGTAGATTTTTTATTGTGTATCTTGATGACATTTTGATCTTCAGCAGGTCCAAGCAGGAACGTCTCAAGCATATGGAGATGGTCTTGAAGAAGTTAAAGGAGGCTCAACTCAAGATTAACCTTGAAAAATGTGAGTTTTTGAAAATAGAGTTTGTATACCTTGGTTTTGTTATTTATCATGGATCTTTAAAGATGAATCCAAATAAGGTAGAAGCAATACTTAATTGGCCTATTCCTAGGGTCATAAGTGAAGTTAGAAGCTTTCATGGAATGACATCTTTTTATAGGAAGTTTGTGAGAAACTTTAGCCATGTTTGTGCTCCTATTCTCAATACCATCAAAGGAGGGATTAAGTGTCACTTTAAGTGGATAGAGGAAGCCAAAAAGGGGTTTGAAATGTTGAAAACCAACATAGTAGAGCCACCAACCCCTATATTGCCTGATTTTAATCAGTTGTTTACAGTAGAATGTGATGCAAGCCAAAGGGCGATAGGGGTAGTTTTAAGCCAAGAGAGACATCCTATAGCTTTCTTCTCAGAAAATTTAAATGAAGCAAAGAAAAGGTACTCCACATATGACTTGGAGTTGTACACAATGATTCAAGTATTAAAAAAGTGGCATCATTACTTGCTGCCCAAAGAATTTGTAGTCCTCAATGACAATCATGCCCTTAGTTTCCTCAATGGGCAAGAGAAGTTGAACCAAAGATATCTAAAGTGGGTTGAGTACTTACAATCCTATACATTCACTATCAAACACAAGAAAGGGACAACCAACAAAGTATCATATGCACTAAGTAGGAGAGTCGTGACTATGCTGGAGATACAATTGCAAAGTGTGGGTTTGAGTGAATTAAAAGACCTCTACAAGGATGATAAGGATTTTGTAGAGATATATAATGTTTGTTCTGATTTTTCTAACACCTCACATGTCTCTTATTCAGAATACATGATACAAGAGGGTTTTTTATTCAAAGGTCATCTTCTTTGCATACCTCAATGTTCTATGAGGCAAAATATTATCCAAGAGAAGCATTAAGGAGGTCTAGGAGGTCATTTTGGCATTGATAAGACTTTGGAGCAAGTTGGTATGTTTTATTATTAGCCCAAGTTGCAATCAGAAATGAGAAGTTTTGTAGAGAAATGTACCATCTTCCAAAGAGAAAAAGGAATATCAAGTAATGCAGGTCTATATCAACCCTTGGTCATACCTCAGAGGCCTTGGGGAATGTTTGAGTATGGATTTTGTGTTAGGCTTGCCTAGGACCCCAAGAGAATTTGATAGTGTGTATGTGGTGGTATATAGGTTTAGCAAAATGGCACAATTCATACTTTGCAAGAGCACCAATGATTCCACATATATTGCAGGCCTCTTTTTCAAGGAGATAGTTAGAATTCATGGTCTTCCAATCAACATTGTTAGTGACAGAGATGTGAAGTTTTTGAGCCACTTTTGGAGGACACTTTGGAGAAAGTTGGGAACCAAGTTATCTTTTTCATCTGACTATCATCCTCAATCAGATGGTCAGACAAAGGTAATCAACCGGTCATTGGGTAACTTGCTAAGATGTCATACAAAACATGGGCAAACTTGGGATTTAGTACTTCGATAGGCAAAATATGCATATAATGACTCAGTAAACCGCAAAATAGGTAAAATTCCTTTTGAAATAGTGTATGGATTCCATCCTAGGGGCATATTAGAACTCAGAGATCTTAGTTCAATGGCACCTTAAGAGTGCACAAGGGGAGAACTTTGCAGAAGGTATTAAAGAAGTGCATGATAAGGTAAGCTAGTCCACAACAAAAATTTGAGCAGTTTAAGGTTCAAGCTGATAAAACAAGGAGGAAAGTACAATTTAAAGTGGGAGACTTAGTATTAGCATACCTAAGGAAGGAGATACTTCCAAAAGGGCAGCCTATCAAGCTCATGATGAAGAAAATTGGACCTCTCAAGGTGGTGCACAAGTATGGGCAGAATGCATATGAAGTTGAATTTCCTCCTACCTTGGGGATATCTCCTATTTTTAATGTATGAGATCTCTACCCATACAAGGGAGAGTCACCAACAAATCATATGGACATTCCATCATCGGTTCATGAATATTGGATAAAGGATTTGCCACCTAGTCAATCGGTTAAGTTGGAGAGTATTTTGGATACCAAGATAGTAAAGAAGACAAGGAAAGGAGCCTACAAGCACTATCTTGTCAAGTGGGTAGGGTTACCTGATTCAGATGCCATGTGGATGTCAGAAGAAGATATACTTCAACATGGAGTGGAGATTACAGACCGTTTAACTCAAGGGACTTGAGTTCTTTGTCCCAGGGGAGTATGGTGCAGGGCACCTAACACTCCAAGTATGAAATTTTTTGTTTCCCTTCAAGTTTGTGAGTTATCTTTGTGATGTAATAATGGACCAACCATTTAGGACTCAATAGAGCCATGGTTGAGTTGTCCAAGTTTTGGTTTGAGTCAATTGTATTTAGGATGTTGACAGACTGAGAAGTGAGATGCTTAGGTAGTTCGTAGGTGAAGTACTCCAAATGAATGTATTCATGTATTAGGGGTCAACTGTGTTGTTTTTAGGTCTTATAGGGTGTTTGAGGACCTTCAGGGGTCTTAAAATGCATTAGAATGCAAACTTGCATCCTATAGCCAAAAGTTGTAAAAAGTTGTTGAGCAACATTTTGCAATTTCTTGCAAAAGTTGTTTTTTTGGTTGAAGGCGTTAAAAAGTTGGTTGAACCAACTGATACAAGAGAATAAAAGCCAAAATTCACTTCATTGTATGGGTTGAAGGATTGGAAATGCAAGAGAGAGTTTTTGGATCGTGAAGCAAACTTGTTTTCATCAGTTTTTTTATAGTTTTTCACTTGTTTTCATTGCTTGTACGGTCCAGTACGGACTAGATGGTGTAAAATCATTGTAGTTCATGAGTGTTAATTGTATTTTTCTTCATTAAGTTTGATTTGCAGGTTAGATTTTCCTAGGTAGCAGAGATTTCTTCCATACTTTACAACCAGGTGCAAAACCCTTGCAAGTAGGGTTTAAGAGCAAGAAAATGGCTCGAACTTAGGCATTCTTTGATGGCACCTGTTGAAATAATTAAGAATGCTAGGTTAGGGTATGTACATAGCTTTAGGATAGGATTTGTGGATTTGCAGGTCCTTAAGGAGGAGAAACAATGAAGCCCTATGCTCACCGTTGGGAGTAGGTGAGTTAGGACAACAAGAAAAGTGTGATTTATGAGCACCTGGAGATTGGTGCAGGACCAAGTGACACATGAATGGAAAGCCCTCTAAGTGCCCTATTCCTACATTTTTTGGAGCAGGATTTTTGACTGGTGAAGAGTATTAGACCCTGTAGACGTATAAAAATGACCATATTCCTAAATGAATATTTTATGTTCATTTGTCTATTTAATTAAATCCAATTTAATTAAATCACCCACATTCCTCTATTTAAATTAAATAAATTACTCAATTTATTTAAATTAAATTCACTAGGCCTCTTTTGACATTTAATGAATAAATCATTTTATTCAATTAAATCCCTTCTATCCACTTTTAATTAAATTCAAATTTAATTAAATAAGTTTATCCTAAATTGAATAAATCTAATTTATTTGATTTCCCCAAATTACCTCCCACTTGCTTCCTAAACCCTATTCCTAACCCCTTCTAGACTCTTCTAATCACTTCCAATTAGCCTAACCCATCTCCTAAACTTTGTCACATCCCTAAGCAAGGGGAAATCACTTCTCAAATCCTCAAAGTCTTTCAAAACCCTTAAAGACTTCAACCACTTAGCTTTGAAAGTCTCCCAAACCAATAATGGTTAACTCAACCCTCTAGCATGATTAAAGAATTTCCCTAAACTCAACCTCCATGTAACCCAAGGGTCTCATCAAGAATTTATTGCTTTGACCATGGTTATCCTTAATCTTTTGCACAAGAGTTTATCCTTTGGATAAAACCTTTATCCATTGGATAACCTTAACCTAACCTTAACCCTTACCCCTAAGGTAACCATGAGGTCTTCTCAAGCATTTAATGCTTCTTACATCTCCTCTCAACCAACCTTATGTTGCCAATTGTCACCATTTCATTGGTGCAAATTGCAAACATGGATTCCCAACTTTCAAACTTAGCCCTTGATTAACTCTTTCAATCCTGACCATCCATTGCCCTATTTTTGCTATAAATAGAGCTCTCATTCCTCCATTTTCATCATCCAAATCTTTAGCATCACACTTATACTCAAATCTATGCAAGCTTTAATATCTCATTTATGTTCATCATTTAGCCTCTCTTTTCAATAGGAAGCAATCTAAATATGCATGTTTAGAGTATTTTCCTTATCATTTAGCTTAATCATAGACTAATATAGCATGCTAGGATAGTCTTGTTACTAATCTTGTCATCTTATAAACTAGTTTATTGTATTTATAGGATCATGTATAACTTAGGATGCATTTCATCTTAAAAATCAACCAAAACATCCCTCGTTCTTGCATTTGTCATCCCTAAACCACTTTTCTCAGTGATCTGAGAGCAAAAACATTGGTTTGAGGGACCTTGTGAGATAGAGAACCATGGAACCAACCTTGAGAAGCTGAGCCATACTTCATGACTCCATAGCTTGCACCAAGAAGTCTTGTGGGTGTGTGAGCAAGGCTCCTTAGGCTTCATTTTTCATATTTTAAGTTTTATCGACCCACTTTTTTCACATACATTTCTGGTGCAGAACGTGGGACCCGACCCCATATATCAAATCGGTTATTGAATTTAACCACTTTTGCAGGTCCGCAGGAAACTAGAATCAGGGCATGGGAAACATTTCCTAGTGCATCTGGTTAACAGCCTAGCGCATCCCACTTTCTGTTCAGCGTGTGGGGTTCATCATCTAGCACGTAACATCCTTAGCTTAGCGCATCATCCTCACTAACATTTTCTTGTAGGTCTCAGCGCGGGAAGAAAATAGAGTTGCGCATATGGAAAACAGAGTAGCACATCAGAAATACAGAACAGCGTATTAGAGAAACAGAGTAGCGTATCACAGTCATCTTGTAGCGCGTACAATCTATTCTGTAGTGCATCGCAAGCAGAAAACAAAGATCTAATTTGTAACAGAAATTAAAATTTAGACTTGTAGAAGTCCACGGAATTCATATTTTTGCTAACTAATTGACTAGTTTTCTGCAGGTTACTAACATTTGATTGTAGGTTTTGAATCTATTTAAGCTAGAATTAAAGTAGTTTAAATTTTTACTATCTTTTCTAAGTTAGCCAAAATTCAAATTTCTTTCTTTTCTTGTTTAAATAAAACTGAACTCACTTTTATTTTGGGCAAGTAAAACGAACAACAATCAAAAATTTTCTTGCTTTTCTAGGAGAAAATTTCTCAATTTGGGCTCTAAAAACAACAATACAAATTTTCATTTTTGCAAAGGGCTTAAAAAAAAAGAATTTCACCATCCTTTGGTGCATAAAAGGATCCATCTTTAAATTTGGGCAAAGTAAAGAATCACACCAAGTCACAAAAGTCAGTTACAATCAAAGAGGGAAGTTATTCCCCTTTTGTCGATTTTATTTTGATTCACCAAATCAAAGTTTTGCTTTGTTGACCAGGTTCTTTTCCTATATTAGATAATCACTGATTTGAGGAAATAAAATAAACACCATGTTTTTGTGGAGCAACATCTCCATATAGATCTTAGAAAATCACTGAGTTGACAAGATAAAAAGAACAACTTGATTGCCTTGTCTTGAAAGTAGAAGGTATATGCTCTCCCCTTAACTGGGTGATCAAAAAACCAGACTACTCTTATGCTTTCAGTATTTCAAGTAAATAAAACCCTTTAGTAGGCCTGTCTTCCCAAGGGGTTGAAATCAACTCTTAAAGCCATTTATGGCCGGTGTGAAGGGAACGACCTAAGTGGGAAATGACTTTGACACCAAGTGTTCCAACCCACTATAATCAAAAGTGGAAAGTGACGAAAGTCTTTTTCAACGGTTGCGCGCAACAATTAGCCTTCCCCTAGTATCCTCGAGATATGTAAAGCCTTTGTTCTAAAGGTTGGGAAGCCTCCTGAGAGAGTTTATCACTGACGGCCGAATAGGAAGTCTGATTACGAACCTTAGAAATGGAAACCTTGAGCCGAGTCAGTAACCAGACATTTGTAATATCATAGTGCAAGGGTGGGGAAGAATCCACCCCCAAGATCACTCACCATATATCTCCCAAGATAACTACTCAATTGTGAAGCAATTCACTTTGAGTTAATTTCTGGCAAAAGGCAAAAAAATGGGCGCCCTCTAGGGGGTGACACGGTTGTTTGAGCTGACGGAGTATCGAGACTAGTGGGCTATGGTATTACTTATGACCCTTAAATAAAGAGTATATTCCTTGTGACCAAACCTGTTAAAACATTGGGGATTTGAATACATCCTTGCAGAATATACACTTACTATTGAGATTAGGCAAAAATGGTTATGTATTTTGTGTTGTGTTTGCAATTGTTACTTCATAAAATCATCCATGAAACATTGAAAACCTAAGGCAAAACACCAAAATCACAGAAAACAGTCAAAACAAGGCAGTCTAGCGCATAAGAGCAACTTCTTAGCGCATGTGATACATCTTTTAGCGCATCAAACCTTCACTTTAGTGCGTCCAGTTTTAACAGTAGCGCTTCGTCGAAATTTAGAAACAGTCAGAAATAGTTAGTGCATCCGAAAAACAGCCTAGCGCGTTGAAACATCAGCTTAGCGCATAGGAGTCAATCTCTAGCACATCAAGTTTATCAATTAGCACGTGGAAGGCCCATACTAGCGCATGATCTTTTAAGCAAAATAGAAAACAAATTATAACAGTCTCAACCAGTTAGCACGTAACCAAGGGCAGCCTAGCGCGTGGGGTCTTTTCCCTAGCACATCAAGAAATTTCTGTAGCGCATTTGGTCTCTGTTTTAGCATGTGATCAAACCCAGAAAAATAGGGGGCAAAACAGTGGAAAATTTTAAAATTTTAGAAAGCATTTTTGAGAGCATCCTTTCATCAACTTCATCTTCATCAAACCAGAGTATCAAAAACAAAGCGTTAAAAATTATTTCTTGAGCAAATTTCGTGTCAAAACAAAAGTTGTCCAGAATCCAAAACTGATCGCATGATAAACATATCTATCCTATCAAAATCGGAAAACATCATCGCAAGTGACGAATAGGTCCTTTATTATCTCACGGATTATATCTCAAAAACACTTGTTAAAAAATCTCAGGTTGTCAAATCAAGTTTCCATATCGAGAGACTTTATCCATATCATTTGACACGCTTTGTCGTGAGGGGGCATCTAAACCTTCACTTTGATAAAGTAAAACTTGAATTTTCAAAACAAGATCAAATAAATCCAAAACAATTCAAAGGAAACTATTGAATCACTTATGCATGACTAATCACCATATTCTAAGAAGAAAGGATATTTATCGTATCACCACGTTGAAGAAACAACAACCAAGTTTTTCCAAATTTGTCAGAAGAAATAATTTTTTATACATCAATCGTCAACTCTTCAAATCTCATCGAACATTTCTTCATCATGTCAAACTTTATATCCAGAACAAATCCAACGAATTTGACAAAGAGCCTTTGAAGACTAGGGCATATTGTCAAAAATTCGCATTCAGTCAAAACATAAACCATGGAGGAAAGATCAATCTGACATTCTTTCCCGACGAGTGCATCACTTACACCACACCCTGATTTGAACCACCAACCCCAGAGCAACATATCGAAGAGGATTTTGTCCCCTTTGTCATAGAAATCTTCTACTAAAATGTCTATCACTCGCTCTCAACAAAACAAACAAAGCGAGGCACAAGCAGAATCCAGTATGAATCGGAGGTTATCAAATCCTTTTGAAGGTCCGCATCTAGAGGATACTGAAATTTCTGAAGAACTTCTTCAGGAATGCCAAGAAAGTGCTTCATTCCAAAAACTTGTGGAAAGGCTCATGGAAAATGACAAGGAAAAATACTTGCTCATGCTCACAAGCAAAGGGGTTAAACTCCCTGAAGACTTTGACACAAACATGTTTAGAACGAAATCTCAACATTTCAAATATCAAGAATGACAACAAGAAGGGGGAGCACGTGACCCTGAACAAGATATTCCTAAACAAAACATAACGGAACAACATACGCCAGGGCAGAACATCCCTGAGCAACACATCCCTAAGCAAAACATACCGTTCCATACACCATTTCAACCCAGGATTAATGCAAGGGAAGAACTCTTCCCTCGGCAAAACAATGTGCCTTTGGTTGCCCTTACTCAACAAATGCAAATGTTACAAAGACAAATGCAAGACATGCAATAAGGGACAACAGTACGGTATTCACTAAATGAAATTTGTCCTTATCCCTTTGACAAAAGATTGCACATGATCCCTTTTCCTCCAAACTCCAATGTTCCTAAATTTGATAAGTACGATGGGAAAAGCGATCCTCGTGATCACATTAGAGAATTCTGTACCATGAGCCTTGAATTCGCTCATGACGACACCTATCTGATGAGGTTATTCCCAAGAAGTTTGGGAGGACAAACAATGGAATGGTTATCCAAAATCACACCTCCTATCAGATCATTTGATGAACTAGTCAACAAATTCATCACTCAGTATTCCTATAACATTCAACATGCTATAACCATCCTAGACGTCTGTAACACCAAATAGAAAAATAATGAAATGTTCATGGTATTCCTTCAACGTTGGCGACGTATGGTTTCACGATATCCTCGAGATATTCTTGAAAAGGAGAAAATGGAAATTTTCATCGACAACTTAAATGGTGAGATGAGTTACAGGCTCAAACTCCAATGCATACCGTCTTTCACTAAACTGATTGAAAATGGCATTCAAGTAGAAGAAGCATGTGTCAAGAAAGGAACACTCAAATTCTTCAAAGAAGGAACAAGTTCATCAAACTACAATAACCAAAATAACACCAACTTAGACAAATCTAGATTCTGGACTCGAAACAAAAACAATGGAAACGAAGGCAGCAACGAATCACATGATCCAAAATCTAAACAGCTAGTGCTCGCATTATCAGGAAATCCTCAAGCTACAAAGAATCCTAAAGGTGCTAACCCAGACGCTAACACATACGCACCGAATACCAATCAAGGTAAACCCAACACAAACAACACCAACAATACTCAAAACAAAACCACAAGTTGAGGACCTAATAACAATTTACGAGACGGCACCAACAATCTTCAAAAACGTGTCTTCACACCACTAGGACAATCATTGGAGTCAGCATTCAGAGAACTCTTGGCAAATAAGATTATCTCTTTGCCCACAATCAGCAATTATGAACCCCAAATCAAACCACCTTGGTGGAATGACTCACACTTTTGTGATTTTCATCGCAACAAAGGTCATCAAATGAACGATTTCATGAGATTGAAAAACATTGTTCAAAACATGATTGATAGAGGTGATTTAACGGTGGATGGTCTCAAGACAAATGGTGACCATGGAGCCTTTAAAAATCCTCTTCCAAACTACAACAAAGATGGAGCTTCAACCTCGAACGATACACATGGGGCTCGTATCAATCACATCTACAATAACACCATCAATCACATATCAGCAGAAGACAATCATGTAAACGTCATCACAATCCGAGACCAGCATAATCATGAATTTGTCAATGTAACAACCAGAGCTCATAAATATGTCTTGAAGGGCCACACAACAACAACAAACACTACACCAAAAATCTAATATGATTTAGTTAGCCAATTGCGCAAAACTCCTGCTCAAATATCTATACTAAAATTGTTGAAACTGTCACCAAAACACAAGGACATATTGGAACAAGCGTTGTTGGAAACCAATGTACCTCAAGATCTAGATACTGACAAATTTCAAGCCATGGTCGCTCATATGATAGGGCCTCATAATCTCACCTTCTTAGAGCATGATAATACTTCCTTAAGTCATCTGCATAACACTCCCCTCCATATTGAAGTCATCGTCTATAAACACTGAGTAAAACAAGTCTTGATAGATGGAGGAGATGGACTTAATATATGTACCTTAAAACTTGTCTGTGCATTAGGCTTCTCTGAGGAGTCTATTTATCCACATAAAAAGATTACCATAAAAGCATATGATAATGAAGAAAGGTCATCTAAAGGAACCGTGATGTTACCCATTCAAGTTGGACCAGTACAAAAGGATATTATGTGTTAGGTCTTAGACATAGACCTCACGTACAATATTTTATTAGGTCGACCCTGGATACATGAAATGCAAGCAATGCCTTCTACGTATCACCGGTGTGTAAAACTTCCTTACAACAGACAAGAAATTTCTATATTTGCTGATCACAATCCATTTCAACATTGCAACACAATGGGGGCAGCCCAGGACAGTTTGGTTCCCCATAATAGGGAAAAATAGAAATCCTTAATCTCAGATCTACAGAAGGCAAAGTCTGAATCATTACCTGGAGATTTCAAGCAGAAAATACAAATCAGAGAACAAGGCATGGGGGAATACTCTTTGGAACCCATGTGTTTGGCCAACTTACCAACATCACCCAGATCTCATGGATTACCTACAACATCAACACATCAGGTAACTCAACCCATCACCAAATTTAATGGTACCTTCATCCAACTTGGCACTCTAGCGCATGAATCAGAGGAAAAGGACATCCTTAGCTGGCTATACAAAGATGAGGAAGAAGATAACAGAGCAGCTGCTCTGGACATAGTTCTACCAACACACCTATATGGAAAGGGCTACTTAATCATGCAACAAATGGGATATAATGGTAAAGGACCTATTGGAAAACGTAAAGAAGGAGTCACTGAACCAATAGACCTTCCTTCATAGCTCAGTAGAGACAAAATAGGATTGGGTTGTAAACTCACTTTCCTACTAAGAAAGATACCCCGTATAACTCCAAAACCTTAATGGAAAGCAAAGAAGAAATACAAAGAAGAATCCTGGCAAGAAGCACTATTTGAGTCAGTAGAAACAATCTACAAGGACCGTGAACGTAAAGAACAAAAGCAACATCAAGGGAAACTCCTCAATCACAAGAAGGCCATATCTGCAGCAATAGCTCATATTCAAGCACCAATATTTAAAAAAATAGAACTACCTCCTGATATCATTATTCCTCCCCAAGGAGGAACAATATATGAGCAAATACAAAAGGTAGAAGCATGATCCAACATAGAATCAGCAAAAACTATCAAACTGGTATCAATTATCAAAGATCTCTTTTCACCATACAACATACCTGTTTACAGCACTGAAAAGATCTGGGATAATAACTTTGAGACTGATTCCAATGAATATGAATGGGGTAGCTGCTCAAATGCTACTAGAGATACCGCTGACAATACTAGTTCCATATCCCTTTCTCAAGAAGAGCATAACGCAGAAGTTAGACTACCTGAATTTGGACCACATAATATCTATGACGCTAAGGAAAGCGAGCAGAAACATTATGAACAAGTCTATACGGAGGATGATACCATCGAAGACCTCGACGAAATCCTGAACTTCTTTGGCACCTGAACCAATCACGATGAAACCTCTATCTTGACACTTATAGTAGCAAAACTTGATCCACCAAATGATTCCTTACCACTTATCTTTCCTGACCTCATTGATTGGGATGAACCCAAAATGCATGATATACCAATTTTCCCAGATGATGAATCTATTATCCACTACCTATGCACCATTAACCCAAAAACAGGCTCTACCAGTGAACACGATAACAATGTCTACAATCAAGGGAGTGTCAAGTCTCTCAGTCGCAAAAATGAACCAAATAAAAGATCTGATGCTGAAAACCAGTCAATGGAGACTCTAGATCACAAAAAAGTAAAAATAAAGGATGCATCTGAGGGTGAAAACCTTTTTAAGGCACCTAAAGATGGGAGACTTGACACTTCCTGAACATTTTCATGAGTGATCACCCATATTGATTGAGCCCACTCAATCAATCAACATTGGTACTACAGAAGCAGCCAAAAACATACACCTAGCAGAATCTTTGACAGAGGAGGAACGATCAGCATTTATCATCTTTTTTAAAGAAAAGCAAATTAACTTTGCTTGGTCATACACAGATATGCCTGGAATTGATCCACATTTAATCATGTATCACTTGTCCATCTCTCCAGGAGTTAAGCTAGTCAAGCAAAAACTACAAAAGATGAATCCATAGGTAGCACTCATGGTTAAGGTTGAACTGAAGAAACTATTAGATGTTGGATTCATTCGACCCATTGACTATGCAGAATGGATTTTCAACATAATACCAGTATCAAAACCAGACGATAGTATCAGAATCTGCACTGATTTTAGAGATGTCAACAAAGCCTATCCAAAGGACGACTTTCCTTTGCCCAATATCGACATAATTGTAGACCTCACAGCGGGCCATGCAATGCTCTCACTAATGGACGGTTTTTCAGGCTATAATCAAATAAAAATAGCCCCAGAGGATCAAGATAAAACAATGTTCACCTGTCCTTAGGGAACGTACTGTTGGAATGTTATGCCTTTCGGATTAAAGAATGCAGGAGCTACTTATCAATGAGCAATGACAACAATCTTTCATGACATGATGCATACCTTCATGGAAGACTATGTAGATGATTTACTAGCTAAATCCTTCACTAGAGCAGAACACCTCAACATCTTAACAAAGATTTTTGATCGATTGGAAAAATTCCAAGTCAGGCTCAACCCTAAGAAGTGTTCTTCGGGGTTACATCAGGCAAGTTACTAGGCTACATAGTCTCAGGTAAAGGTATTGAAGTGGATCCAATAAAGGTACAAGCCATTATGGAGATGCCACCACCAAAGAATATCAGTCAGCTCCACTCTCTACAAGGACGACTTCAATCAATCAGGTGATTCATCGCTCAACTAGCCAATACATAGAACGAAGAGCTATTAAAGGACAAGCAATTGCAGATCAACTAGCTGAAGTACCGCTACCAGGAAAACAAAGTATGGAGATTGAATTTCCAGACAGAGACGTTCTTGCTATTTCTACCAAGCAATGGACCCTATACTTTGACGGACCCTACACACAACATGGTTCAGGTGCTGGCATTCTCTTCATCACTCCTGAAGGACACACTATACCAAGATCATATCGGCTTATGTTCTCATGCACAAATAATGTGGTTGAATATGAGGCATTGGTTATAGGCATTAAAATGGTCATAGAATGGAAAATCAAGGAGTTAAAGGTCTACGGAGATTCACAACTAGTCATCAATCAAATCAATAATGACTATCGGACAAAAGATGACAAGCTACTACCCTACAAGTGAATGGTGGATAACTTCAAACAGTATTTTGTACACATCACCTTCAAGCAAATACCAAGATTGAATAACAAAGCAGTCGATGCAATGGCTACTATCACTTCATTACTACAGATTCCAGAGCAACAAAGTCATTACGAGTTTCTAGTAGAGCAATGGTTCTCCCCAGCGTATGACCACTCTGAATCCCATGTTGTCTTTGCCTTGATTGGTTCGGATTCCCCTTTGTATGGACCAATATATGATTATCTAAAGAACAATATTATACCCATTGACCAATCCTGAAACCAAAAGTGTAATTTTATCTGACAAGCCACCCGCTATACCCTTACTGCTGATACTTTGTACCGTCGAGGTCTAGATGGTACTCTTCTTCGTTGCCTTGATCATAACGAATCTGATTTCGCTTTACACGAGCTTCACGAAGATATATGTGGCATACATTCAAATGGGACTACTCTTGCTAAAAAGCTTCTAAGAATGGGATATAGCTGGCCGACAATGGAAAAAGATTCTTATCATGTTGCAAAAAAGTGTCCTAAATGCCAGATCCATGGCAATCCGATACATGCACCAGCACAAGAACTGCAGCCATTTACAACATCCTGGCCCTTTTGTCAGTGGGGACTAGACTTGGTCGACAAAATTCATCCTTCATCTTCACATGGACACAAGTTCATTATAACTGCAACATAATACTTACCAAGTGGATAGAAGCAGTCCCCATGACCACAGTGACTGAAAAACAAATTGCCTCTTTTATCCTAAACTATATGATCTACAGATATGGTATTCCAAGCTCCATCATCACCGATAATGGATGACCGTTCAAAAACCAAGATGTTCGAGAACTATGTGAACAATTCAAAATACAACATCAGTTCTCTACACCATACTACCCCCAGGGGAATGGTCAGGCAGAAGCATCCAACAAGACAATACTGAAAATCCTAAAGAAAATAGTGAATGATGCAGGCAAAGACTGGCATGTACAACTCAATCTAGCACTTTGGGTGTACAGAACTAGCATCCACACACCTACAGGAGCAACACCTTTCTCATTGGTCTATGGATCATAAGCTATTTTATCACTGGAGGTAGAAATTCCATCTCTCAGAGTCTCTCTAAAAGGCTTAATTCCAGATGAAGAGTATCGAGTCAACCGACTACAAGAACTGGAACTCTTAGAAGAAAGACGTCAGCATGCTTACACTCATCTCAAAGCATATCAACAACAAATGTGCAGAAGCTACAATCACAAGGTCATTCCCCGAAATTTCAAAGTTGGTGACCTAGTCCTCAAAGAAAATCCAAGAAATCAACAAGATCGAGAAAAGAAAGGGAAATTTGAACCTAACTGGTTAGGTCCCTATGTCATCATATCAGTCTATGGATTTGGTGCTTATCAGCTAACAACTTCAGAAGGAGATGTGCTCGACGAACCAACTAACAACATTCATCTGAAGAAATACTACACTTGAGTAGTCTAATGCACGGAAAAAGTCAAAAACAATAAAAATAAATAAATAAATTAAAAAAAATCAATCAATCAAGAAAAAGCAAATAAAAAGGTACAATAAAAGCAACTGGTGAAAACCTGGTAACAGGAACTATTGTGAAAGGACAACTCCTTTATCTATATCCATATCCTTATCTCTGTAGTAAAACACTATCGGCCATCGCCCGACACTTAGCAAATATCCATTCAGGACATACTTAGCGTAGTCACTATCCTGATTTATCCATCTATCCTTTCACCACACTTTACCATTGCTTGGTAATCACTGTACATACTCGCATCGAGAGGTACACTTAGCTGGAGACAATAAACATCAAAACTTACAAATATGTTCAAACCGTCAAGACTATTTGCAAAACTCAGAGCATCATATCCAACAAAGCCAAAAACTTACATAAATCAAAACATCGATCGATAACAGATTCACAAGAGAAATACGATGGATGATTTTTTGAAGTACCAACTATTGCATTTTGCATAAAGTCTTGACTATTTTGCATTTAACTTTTTGAATTATTGGATTCTCTAAATTTTCTCAACAATGCTTCTAAGCTAGAGAACATCGAGAAACTCCAATATTTTCTTAGTCTTCTGTCTGTGAGGCGATCATTTGTACTATGTAGATACTTGTCTCAAGACATGATCCAACTATCACTAAAGACATGATTCCACTTTACGCATACAAATGGTTTAATCTTGTCTGTTTATACGCAATCCACACTCTGGTCGTCCTGGTTCAATTATACCTTGACACTTGTGCTATCTTGCAAAATCAAACATCATGTAAACTTTTCTCAGGTTATCATGGTTTAATTATACCATTATGCTTGTATAAATTTTCAACATATCAATGATGATACATATATCGAAAGTAAATAACATGTGGTTATATCAGATGGCAAATGCAGAATGAGGGTGCTCCAAAAACAATTAGTTGCATATCATTTTACAATTAGTTGCATATCATTTTACAATTAGTTGCATACCATTTTACATTTAATTACATATCCTATCATTCATCTCATTTTCAAGATACATCTCATAACATCATACATTTCACTTCATCATATCATCTATCTAAGCATTGCATCATCATAGAATAACGTAAAAGCATGTAGAAAGCATAATCCATAACACATCACATGATCAAAGAAAATGGTGTCATATATATATATATATATATCAAAAATGATCAAAATGTACAAAATATGTCATGTCTCAGCCAAATACAATGATAAAAAATACAATGGAGACAACGTCTCTCAAGTATGACTATCTCTTGAAGAAGATGGTCTCGCTGCAGAAGTCCCAGCCCCTGGATCTCCAGGTGGATCATGTCTCGGTGGCCTTGTCATACCTCTACTCTCTAACCACGATCCAGTCTCTTGAGATCAACTTGATCTCGACTGCATAAAACTCTGCACTCGAAGCTCCTTGGGCACCACAGCCTCATAATGTCGACGGTAGTACTCCGCCTCATGTGCTCTCAAAGCCAGCTCTTTCAAGGTGTCCCTCATCGGACCACCTGCTGTAGCTCTTTGCACACTCATGGAAAGCTCCTCCGCTCAACCTCGCTGCTCTATCTCGGTGTCGTGCTCGGTGGTCAGCTGTGTAATCTAACGCTGATGCGCTAATAGCTATGCCTACAGCTTCTGCACTGTCACCTGTAGGGTCCTAATCAGGGCGTCCTCCACATGAGTCAGAATCTGGACCCGTAGGGGTACCTATGAAGGGGTACCCCCTGTCCCTCTACCTGTCCTTGGTGTTGGTGGAGGTAACACATCAGTCTTCCTCCTCTGGGCTGGTCATCTCACCTCGTCAGTCCCTCTGACTGTTTCTATCACCTCTCCTACCATCCCCTCACCCCCTACTCCAATAGCCAAACCTCCTCTACCTCTATCCATCATAGCTCATTGAACTACTCTCTCCACTCCTCTCTCACCCCCATCTCTACCTCTATCTCCTCTCCTACCCTGACCTCCTCCACCTCCTCCCTCATCCCCATCTCCCCCTCCCTCATCCTCATCATCATCAAAAGCGGGTCGTATCTCCATCGGATCCGATATGCTCGCCACAACACGAGCTGCAAACAATCTGGCAAACTCATCCGTCATCCCAGCATCCAAAATCTCTAGGGCATAATCCCATATCTGGCCCACTAGCTGCACAAACTCCTCTACAGCCGTCGCACTGTCAATAGTCAGACCCCAATTTGGTATGTCCTGCCTCCGGTGCGCATACAAACAGGTCCCCTGTGGTATCCCCTACTGCTGACCAAACTGCCGCAAAACTCTCATAACCAAAAATCTCTCAATCACAAAAGGGGTCCTCCCTATCAAAAATCAGGTCATGAAGACATATGGCATCTCCAACCCATCCTTAGCCCAAATCTCACAACCTGTATATAGTTGCCATATAACTGTATCAATATCATCCAATACCCTCCTCCAATGCTCCAGCTTGCCCAGCTTCCGCTGGACAACTAACCCCTTGTATCCATATGCATAGGCACGTCCAACCGGCCTATCTCTGTCCACCAATGGCCTAGCTGCAGGAATGTGCTCCCAGTACCATACCTATAGAAGTGTAACGTCAGCTGACAAATTGTCGTAACCTAGGTATACTACCTCGTGCAAGTCCCTGTACAAATGGGCTAGCATAGCCGATCCCCATGCAAACCTATGGCCCTGTGTAACCATCTCCTCTAGCACCAGTCCCCATCCCACAGATAGTCCCTTCGACTTGCAGTTGGGACATAAGAAACCACCTACAAACCCTGCCAGTACCGATGGAAAAGGCGCATAGTCCAAATCCAGAAACTCCTGCCATGGAATCTCATATCCACACACTGTATCATCGTGAAAAATTTGACGAAGTGCCTCTGTCCGGCCCTCCTCTGACTGCTCATAAGGTAGTAGTGCACCTACTACGGGTATGCGCAGGATCTGGTAACAATCCTCGGGGGTCACTGTCATCTCCCCTATGGCAAAATGGAAGGTGTTTGTATCACTGTGCCATCTCTTTGCAAGCACTGTAAGTAAACCCCAATTCACAATAAACTGAGGCATATCCAATAGGGAAGACAGGCCACATCTCTCAATAATGTCTAGATCAGCCTGTACCAACCGTGGTATCAATGCCCATAGTTTCAGGAACCGCTCACGTGACTGAACCACTCCCAATCGCTCCTGTCAAATAGCAAAACAAGTCCAATATCAATTTCCTCATCAAAACATAGATATCAAAATCAAAATCACATCATATCTATCCATATCAACTTGTAACACAACTCAAGTTTTCAAAAACCATATCAGACTTGTAACACAACTCAAGTCCCCATATCACATCAACTTGTAACACAACTCAAGTTTCCAACCCATATCAACTTGTAAAACAACTCAAGTTCCACAATCATATCAGCTTGTAACACAAATCAGGTTCCACATATATTAACTTGAAACAATGCAAATCAAATCAAGTTTATACCAAATCCACATCAATATCTATGAATAACTTGAAAAATCGCAAATCAAACCAAGTTATATCGGCACTTATATTGAACAAACTATCAAAACCACGACAACAAACACAAAAACGCAACATTTTACACCTATCCCAGCAAACTGACCTTATCCTATCAATTTTCCTCACTCACAAAATCACCTTTTCTCATAAAACTGATCGCATGCGCTAACTAAATTTGGCAACGTGCTAGATTGACTCGATGCGCTAACGTATTTTCTCCATGCGCTATCCTATCTACCCCATGCGCTAGATTAACTCTATGCGCTACCTATTTCTTCAAATGTTCTCTCTAAGCTACCATAAGCGCTAAACCTATCTTATGTGCTAACCTATCCTACGGCTGCGCAACCTATCTAACTCTATGCGCTAGGTCTAACCTATGCGCTACTTACCCCTACCCATGCGACTCCCTGTCTACCCAATGCACTAGGTTTACTTGATGCACTACCTATTTCACTTTCTGTGCTACCTTGTGTCCCTAATGCACTAATGTGCATTTATGCGCTAACCTAGCAAACCTATGTGCTACCCTCTGTTTTTGGATGCAACCTAAAATCTACAACCTTATGCGCTATAGAATTTTTTGTATGTGCTGACTGACGACCTAGATGCGCTAAAATGCGAAACCCGCGTGAAAAATTCCAAAAAAGTACCAAAAATGACAAAATAAAAAATCAAAAGAGGGTCAAAAAGGTTGACTTACTGATGGTCCATACGCGGCAGGCCTTCGATACCTCCGAACACACTCAAATCGATGCGTAGAATATGGAATAGGCATTTTTGTCTTCTCTCCAAAAGTCTCTTTCTCTTAAGTCAACAAACACAAATGAGACAAAACAATGCACTTTTCCCCTTTTATAAGGTGAAATAAAATTAGGGTTAGGGGATTGAGCATGTAATTCACTCGTGGTCTTCCTCGTACCCTCGCACACATCAATTATTGAGAGATGAATCAATTTAAGCATTCCACATGGCCAAAATTTTGCAAAGCAAACACAATTATCAAATCACACCAAATTTTTCCAAATTTTTTATTCATCTCCCGAGAGGGCATTATCAACATCAATTATCAAAACTGGGGCATAACATATCTCAAAGCGACATAAAAATTATATTTGATCATAAATCACGATAACACATCATTTTCTTTGAATTAACATGTGCACACATGTCACTTTAAAGAGGGGCAAAATGTAGACATGTAAAAATGACCATATTCCTAAATGAATATTTTATGTTCATTTCTCTATTTAATGAAATCCAATTTAATTAAATCACCCACATTCCTCTATTTAAATTAAATAAATTACTTAATTTATTTAAATTAAATTCACTAGGCCTCTTTTGACATTTAATGAATAAATCATTTTATTCAATTAAATCCCTTCTATCCACTTTTAATTAAATTCAAATTTAATTAAATAAGTTTATCCTAAATTGAATAAATCTAATTTATTTGATTTCCCCAAATTACAACCAAATTGAATTAAATTCATTTATTCAATTAAATCCTATTATCTTTCCATCCACTTGCAAAATCCTACACTTCCCACTTGCTTCCTAAACCCTATTCCTAACCCCTTCTAGACTCTTCTAATCACTTCCAATTAGCCTAACCCATCTCCTAAACTTTGTCACATCGCTAAGCAAGGGAAAGTCACTTCTAAAATCCTCAAAGTCTTTCAAAACCCTTAAAGACTTCAACCACTTAGCTTTAAAAGTCTCCCAAACCATTAATGGTTAACTCAACCCTCTAGCATGATTAAAGAATTTCCCTAAACTCAACCTCCATGTAACCCAAGGGTCTCATCAAGCATTTATTGCTTTGACCATGGTTATCCTTAATCTTTTGCACAAGAGTTTATCCTTTGGATAAAACCTTTATCCATTGGATAACCTTAACCTAACCTTAACCCTTACCCCTAAGGTAACCATGAGGTCTTCTCAAGCATTTAATGCTTCTTACATCTCCTCTCAACCAACCTTATGTTGCCAATTGTCACCATTTCATTGGTGCAAATTGCAAGCATGGATTCCCAACTTTCAAACTTAGCCCTTGATTAACTCTTTCAATCCTGACCATCCATTGCCCTATTTTTGCTATAAAAAGAGCTCTCATTCCTCCATTTTCATCATCCAAGTCTTTAGCATCACACTTATACTCAAATATATGCAAGCTTTAATATCTCATTTATGTTCATCATTTAGCCTCTCCTTTCAATAGGAATTAATCTAAATATGCATGTTTAGAGTATTTTCTTTATCATTTAGCTTAATCATAGACTAATATAGCATGCTAGGATAGTCTTGTTACTAATCTTGTCATCTTATAAACTAGTTTATTGCATTTATAGGATCATGTATAACTTAGGATGCATTTCATCTTAAAAATCAACCAAAACATCCCTCGTTCTTGCATTTGTCATCCCTAAACCACTTTGCTCGGTGATCTGAGAGCAAAAACATTGGTTTGAGGGACCTTGTGAGATATAGAACCATGGAACCAACCTTGGGAAGCTGAGTCATACTTCATGACTCCATAGATTTCACCAAGAAGTCCTGTGGGTGTGTGAGCAAGGCTCCTTAGGCTTCATTTTCCACATTTTAAGTTCTATCAACCTGCTTTTCCCGCATACAGACCCATCTTGCCAAGTCACCCAGTGAGGCATAAACCCTCCAAAATAGTGTAGCATTGGAAACCCCACTTGTACGAATAACCCAGATGCACTTTTCTAGTATTTTTTGTAACTTCCAAAATGGTACTCGAATCCATGATTTATTCCTAACTTTTTTGGGGAATTTAACAAACTAAGACCCTAAAACCGCCAAGGGAGGGCTAATGCAATTAGGCCTATTTTGAGGCTGGTAGAGACCTAGAAAGGTTAGGAAGCCAAAGCGGTGGGTTTGGTGATCCTAAAGCCTCAAATTACTTCAAAGACATTAGTAGATGCATTGGGAGCCCATTGGAAGTGGTTGTGTGTTGAGATCCTTGCAGGAGTAGTTGGAGCCTCGAAGTGGAGTGTGTGTGATTGAGGTAGCAACCTCAAGAGGTGGAGTTGATTGTCCAAAAACCATTGGCTATACCTAGGAGGAAAGCTAAAGACGTTCAGACCTTGGAGGTCCCATTAGCATAACCCCTACTAAGTGCCCGTGGATGGACTTGAGTAGTTGAAGGGTTGAGTAGGATAAGTCACTCGAGAAGGTGTATTGAACCAAGCTCCAAGACTCTCTGCATCAACCTGAATCTATCTGTCTCTATGGTTGTGCACCTCTATCTCTACTCCTCTGAGGAGGTCCCATAACTCCACCACTATTGGTATCCATCTTGTCAGAATTGGGAGTAGTCTGATAAGTCCCTACTCTCTGGCTCTCTAAGACTAATCCTCATAACTTCGATGCCAATATGATGTCTCCTTCCCATCTTGATACAGTGCTCTGACAATATTAGCTGAGAGAGTGCCAGATCCAACTTGCCGAATATGATCAAGAAAAGCCTAAGTATCTTGTTGTCTCCTCACAACTCTGTCTCTCTTTATCATGAGTGTCTGGACCTGTGCCCTAAGCTGCTCTATCTGTGCTTTGAGATCATCTAGGCTCTCTTGTTGTGTCACATCTTGCTGAGGTATATCATGTATCCCCTCATCCCTACCTATCTCTCTGCCTATTGGAATCTCCACATGAGTAACTCTCAAGATTCACAATCAAATGAGAGGAACATGATCCTCTGAGTCCTCTTCTCCCTCGTCACAACCACATTGAGGTGCAATCACCCTAGGATTTGGACAAATTTGACCAAAATCAATGCCTCTCCCTTGGTCCTTGTGTAATCCTCTGCTCCTTCCTAGTCTAAGAGAGGGTAATCCTCTTGTTGCTCTCATCCCTCCTCTGCCTGTATACCAACCAATCCACCCCGCATCCCTGCCTGCTGGAGGAAGTACCCCTCCTACCCTCCCAATCCTGTCAACTAGTCCAAAAGGTCCTCCTCAGACTCTCAATTGGCCTCCCCTTCGTCCACGTCTCCCACCTCCATCTACTCCCCCATCGCCTCTGTCTCCTCCATCCTCTCGAGCATCTCTAAGCTCTCGCCTTTGTCTTTGTCACCTAACAATATGATCATTTGAATCATCCTCCTTATCTCCTAAGCTGGGAGGATGGTCTCCTGGATCAATGATGCGAGGAAAAGGGTGTGCAAGCATATATTATGCGTAATCCATTGTGACCCCAACATTCAAAATGTGTAATCTCAAATCATATGCAACCATGGGAGTAGCCAAAAACTTTGCATGTGTTATCTCAAAAGATAAGGAATGGCCCCAATCTTACCTATCCTTATATCATTGTGCATACATGGAGACACCAGAAGGCATGTGTTGAATAATTCCAAACTATCTCAAAATATGACCAAATAATTGTCACTCAACAATATATGGAGTGCAACCAGTCAAGTACATACTTTGCAAAATCAATGGTAATTTTTACGCGTCCTCCATCTAGGGCTCACAGTCGATATAAGGTCTCCAAATGATGGTATCCATCGAATCCAGAACCCAATGCTAATACTCCTTCTTATCCAGCTTTGTTTGAGTAAGGATGCCTCTATATAAATGGACATAAGGTCCATCACCGTGAACTCTATGATGAATAGGCCAAGTAACAGTAATGTGCTCCCAACACTAGACCTGTAGAAGTGTGCAACTAGTAGATAGACTAGCGCTATCATCATAGACAATATGATGAAGACCATGATATAAATGAGCCAACATACAAACACCCCAAGCATAGTGAGTTCGATGCTACATCATGCTCTGTAAGATCCCACCCCACCCAACAGCAAAACCTCAAGATCTCCTATCAGGACACATGAATCCCCCAATCTAGCTTGCAAGAATCACTGGGAGAGTCTTGTAGTACATAATCATATCCTCCCATCAAATCTCTCCTCCATCAATACTCTCATCATCAAACATGGCTTTGCAAGCCTTTGTCCCTCCAAGATCCTGGTAATCATATTGGACTAGCTCACCAGTAATAGGGATGTGCAAAATCCTATAGACATCCTCAAGGGTCACACTAATCTCACTAGTGGGAAGCTGAAAAGTGTTGTGCTCGCTATGCCATCTCTCAGCTAATGTAGTCAAAAGACCCATGTTATTCGTGATAACAGGCATATACAACATATGGCGTAATCCACATGCATCTATGTGTCTAATCTCAACCTATGTCAGCTCTGGAACTAGATGGCGCATGGTCGGAAATTTCTCTCGACACAAGAGAACATCGATTTTATCATGTTTAACATTTGATCACTAAACTATAAATCTATCAATCAAACGATCAATCACATCAACAATCGATAAAATCTTTTCTACCAAGCCAAATCAAGCTATCAAAACAAACCTGAAAAATATCAATCACGATTTTCTATCAATCAATGAGTTCAATCAAACTCAATCACGCTCTTCATGAGAGACTGAATCAACCTCTTAAAGCTATCAAATCAATCAATCATTTATCCTATTGATCAAAATTTTCAAATTCTCTATCAATCAAACATCAAATGAATACTTATCTATCAAATTCGCACATCAAAAGATCCAAACAAATTCATCAGCTTCAATTTAAATATTTCAAAAAACATAAAAATTCAAACAAATCAAGAAATGTGTTGTCTTCCTAAACAGAAGCGCTATTCTATTGAAGACATGCACTAAATCATACAAATGTGTTAACCTATATCACGAATGCGCTAAACTCAGAGTAAAAGCGTGAAAACAGTTAAAAGCGCTAACATAACTCATATATGCGTGAACACATAAAATAAAAGTGCTGACTTGTTAAAAGCGCTAACATTCAAGACAAAGGCGAGAATAGACAGCACAAAAGCGCCAAACAAACAAAATCGAGAAAATTCATAATGAAAAGCACTAACCTATGATGCATATGTGCAAAACCAAAATGCCAAAAATTGAAAATTTGAAAAGTATCATAACACACGTCAAAAATCATGAAATTCATATGGAAAACTACATACAAGCTTGGGATAGGTTACTCACCAGTGGCTCGTACTCAGGAGGTCTCTGGAAATGTCGAATGCGCTCAAAGTGATGGTTCTCGAATGGGATAACCATTTTTCCAGCTCAGCATACCATTTTCTTTTCACTCCAAAAGCTGACAAGAATGCAAATGAGGATAAAATTAACCTAGGCTGATTTTATTATTACCTTTTAAAGGGGTAATTAATGTTTTTTGAGTGGGGCAATTTTTTTTTTTTCAAAAATGAATTTAATTAACGGATTTTTTTTTTCAAATCATTTATCGTGAGATTAAACGCTCATCCAAAATTTTCAATAATTTCACGATCAATCTCCCGAGGGGGCACACAATCAGGATTTTTATCTTTGTCAGGTGCATTATTGAGACTTGATTTAATCTTTGAAACAATGTTGTCTCAACATCATTTCAAAGAAGGGCAAAATGTATACACATAAAATTGGCTATGAGCAATGAAATAAATATTTTATATTTATTTAATAATTATTTTTCTAATGTACAACCTGAATTGGCCTAGTGGTGGACAACTTGTGCTCTTGAAACAGAGGTCACAAGTTCAACTCCTACAAGGGGGTAGGGTATGTACACCTTATCGGCTTCGACCTATTACCTATAAAAAAAAATTAAAAAAAAATAATTCTATTAAATAGTTAATTTGAAAAGATTAATTTATTTAATTAATTTCACATCCTTCTATTAATTAATTTAATTGAAATATTTTATTAATTAATTCGTTACATCCTTTTCTTCTAATCAATTAATTAAATATCTAATATTTAATTATTCCTCTATCTACTATCCTATAGTCTCATTAATTAAATAATTTCTTAATTATTTAATCCCCTTTCCAACTCACTTTTCCATCTCCACTTCATCTCCACTTTGCCAACTCATCCATCATGTGGCTAAATTAATTCAACAAAACAAAATAAAATAAATCATTTATTAGCCACTTATCTCCAACTTCCAAAATAAATTAAATATTGTGTACGTACACATATTTCCTAACCTTCTTCTATATTCTCTCTAACATCCCTATATCTTAGGAGGACTTGAGTCCACTTATCCTCTCATTCCTACATCTTCTCCAACTATCTTGTATCCTCTCAATTCTTCAACTCAGTCAAGGTGAGATGAGTGACACTTGTCTTCTCCTTCCCCCTTTCTCTCAAACCTTTAAATTCCTTGCTCATAGCCATCCAATTTGTAAGATTCGATCATGACCGTTGATCTCTGCCACCTAAGCTCATGCACTCAAAAATCTATAAAAAGAGGTCTCCTAAGCCATTTTGAAACTAATAGCTAATCTTATAGTCATTCTAGGATTCTTTATTTTGCATCTGTGAGTTTGAGTTTGAATTAATTAGCAATTTTAGAATTTTTATCATAGCTTAATATCATGTTAGCTTAAATCATTTGCATATGAATATATCATAGTATCGGTTAACTATCAATCCATTCTTCATATGCCATCTTGGAAGCTACCAATGCTTGTCTGAGAGCAAATCATCTGCAACTAAGAACAATGGAGTTAGGACACAATGAGACATAAATCATGAAGGTATAATTTCTTTTATTTATTTTTATTTCATGTTGTTTCATTGGTTGAAGCTAAGTTTTCATGTAGCTTTCTTTTATATCTCATGATGGACTAACAAGTTTCAACACATTTCTTTGGAGTTCAAATTTAGCCTCAACATGTACAAATCAAAATCACTCAGTCTTCTAAAGTGATTGAGCCAATGGGGTCATTAGTTACTAAAGATGCCATAAAACAAGCTATGTGGATTGGTTCATAAGGGAGAGTTGTTAGCGCATGGATTGACAAGATGGTGTCTTAGGGAACACATCTTTTGAGCTCTTCAATCAAGTTGTTGGACAACTTGAAAAGTGTGAAGTTTGAATTGGGCCAAACACTTGACCTTCTCATGTAGAAAATACAAGTACAAGAGAAAGACCTTGAGGCTTGGACAAAGCTCAAGGATTTTCAAGTTGGAAATCTTGGTGGACAATGGATTAATCCCCACAAGGAGAATGCACATTAAACAAAGGGAAGCGATGATACATTGCATAGATATTCTTGAACAATTAATAAACGATCTACAAGAAGCACAAGAAGAATGTGAAGACAAAGCATGTGGCATTATCACTAAGTCTTTGGAAGTCCCTTGCGAGTTGTTGAATGAGTATCAAAAAATTCTTCCCATTGACACTATTTTTCAAGATTTCAGTGCACTGATTCAATCAAAGGTGGAAAAGGTAATTTTACATTATTTTCTATTGACAGGTTAGTGGATTTCCAAGTGAGCCTGGATAATTTGGAAACAATCCTGAAAAAGCACAAAAAAGGATATATCAGCATAGAAGATTCAATCTCACAGGTTCTTGCCATCTCAAGTCATACTTCAGAGCCCAATGAACCTGAGATGCATATTGCCATTCAAAAGTTTGAAGATTTCTTAAAGAAGAACATTGATGAAGAATACGTGTATCCAGACACTTAGTAGATTTTTATGTTTTCTAGTTATATAGTTTGCATTTTGTTATCAGCATTTTACATGTGTTTTTTGTATATATGAAATTACATTTAAACATAGTAGAAGTCGTAAATCAAATCAAACTTTACTATTGAATAAGTAAAAGTAGTTGTAGGATTCCTATTTTTTCTCAAGTCTCTTCTCTATACAAAGGAGAGAGCCTCATTATAAATAATCATCACTAGCCTATGCATCAAAACTCTGTCGATCCTCAATTATATAGACAGGGGGGGGGGAAGGGTTGCTGCCCTATTATTTGCGAGGGTAGGGGCCCAACTAACTACCAACCGAATTGTAGGGGCCCTCCCACCCTTACAACAATAGTTCCAAGAAACTATAGTTGGTAAGGGCCCTACTATTTTAAGGGGCAACAATTGAGATTTGAAGAGCATTTTGAGACTTTGAGCTTAAATTTTAAATCAAGATTTTAGTCAATATAGAAAGAAAATTATCATCCAACCTTTGTTTTGGACTTAGTGCCTTGATGAAATGAGGTTGTTCTTATGTCTTTCTCATTACATTATATTATATTGATTCAATTATGTGTTGTGGGTAAATTTTTTGTTTAAAGATAGTCAAATCTTATTTTGTAGACTCTGTGCTACATAATTGAATTTGAAGTTCTTGATATTTGCAAATCAATAACAATTTGGAGACTTTGTGTTGCAATCTGTTATACATTTAGAGTATTTGAATTGTGATATATGTGTAAGATTTTGTGTTGCTCGTGTATTACAATTATATTTTTGTTAATTAATTTGGAAAAGCTATGCAAGACTTTGAGCTTATGTGAGTTTCCTTGTTACTTAGTAATCACTGGTACATTCTTGATTATTATTTTTGTATTACTTGATTTTATATTGGTTATTGCTTTAGTTAGTGGCCCTTGCAATCAACTTGAGATTGTGTTATAGGTATTATTGTAAGGAAAAGAAAATCTATTGTGAAAGAAGAGGATACGATGAATGCAACCTCCCCTTTGTGAGGAGAGATATAATCTCATCACAACTATGGTTGAATATATCATTTTGTAATCAACAAAATATTCACACAACAATACTAACACACCACATCAAACTTCACAAAACATGTATTTCATCGGCTTAGGGTAGGAAAGTAAAAAGGGTTAGTTAGCCAATTTTAAAAGAAAAGAATCAAGTCTATGACCACAAAAGAGACCTTGGATGGGGGAAATGGGTAGAGGGATGTGCATTGACCATATATGAGTAGGTGTAGGGATAAGTATAGAAAATTTATGGATAAAATGAATTTATTAAAGTATGTACTCACATAGAAAAAACAATATAAAACTAGGATGATAAGTCAAACTCTAGATCCAATATTCAATATGTGGTCAATGATCCCTTAGTTTTCTAGAGAAGTTAAATGGTTCTAACCGAGCTCACTAGATATCAAGTCTTTTGAGTGTAAGGTCCTAATATCATAAGGGATGAAGCCAAAATTGTACCTTAGATGACTTTGAAAAAAATGATATCCCTTAGAATATAGGTTTAATATAAAACCCTAAAAAAAATTAATTAGCCAATAAACTATTTTGGGTGAGGAAATTATTAGTTTTGTCTAATTTCTAACGTTTGAAACTTTTTCAATGTCATTTTGTAATTTGTGATCAAGTTTTTTGAAAGTGTCTAGTAGCATTGTAGATGTTGCTAGTGTTTCAAGGACAATTGAGAATGCTTGAAGAATAGTCACCACCTCACAAACTGACATGAGCATCCTCGTGACCTATCTATATCCACCGCACACAACATTATCTAACAGAGTAATTCTAGGTCACTCGATGAGTAGGCCATTTTCTTTTCTTGTTCCCTTCATACAAGCTCATTAAAAGTTCCCTTCCCATGACTAGTATGAAGATAATTACTTTTGTGATGGATAAGTTTCATCAACGCATTTGGGGTAAAGATCTAGGGAGAAAGAAGCATGATGCAGAGGCTAAGGGTTCACACCAAACTCACAAAACCGATATTCTCACAGAGTACTTGGAGAACATCTTATCTTGGCTTTGTAAGGCCATTCTTAGCTCTGTAAGGCCATTCCACACATCAAATGAACTCAACTTAACAATAATTCAAGGCAATACTATCCAACTCAACCTAATGGTGATCATGAAATCAAAACACACACGACACTTTCTTTGTTGATTGTCTTTTAATATGACTCAAAGTCAACATCCTCTTAAGACATATTTGGATTATAAACATATCACCTAATACAAATATTTTTCGTAACAACACTCACCTCCAATGGAACCACTAACCATTGGAATACATTCAACTGGAACAATTCAACATGTCTAAGGCTTAATACAACTCTCTTACATTCAAACACTCCAAGCACCCCTTTGGAATCACTCACTCAACATTAGTCCTTCACTAGGACTCCAACCTCCACTCTCATCATGCAATGAATACTCACAAACACCTATAACCCTATTGAAACATCCTACAAGGATCTCTTGTCATGCACAAAAATGCTTCGCTACCCTCCCAACCACCCAAGTAGACATGACAATGTTTATTGTAGTTTCACTGACTTTAGGACAGTTACTCACAGTGTAGGGACATGCATATTCACACAGATCATTCCTCGATCAAAGGCCTCCAAAATATTAGACTTTTGATTAATTTCTTCCCTACTCTCTTCCTGACACCATACTCAACAAAAAATCAACCCTTCAACCTTGCAAAATGTAATGACTTAATACATTGTCAAACTGTGACAGTCATGTGCATTGCGTGGACAGTCAATAACCTTGGTAATTCATTTTTGTTCAAGGGGATTATAATAATAGGAACACATATGTGGCATAAAAATACACCACTCTAAACCTTCACCAACCCTTCTAAAGCCTGATTCTTGCATTCAACTCTCACCACAACATTAACTTGTTGTTATTACCAAATTGAGACACAAAAAATAGTCTTTGTGTCCTATTTAACACGTGCCAACCTTGTCTTGGGTTCCTAAAAAGAATAAGTTAAAAAAAAAAAACATATATAGATGCCTTTCCACCCATTGGATTGATCATCTAATGTGCAATCAAAACAAAATCATTATTACACAGTCTCGGGTTACCCTAGGTTAGGGTATGAATAAGTTTTACCAAAAATGTTATATCTTTGCCAAAAATGAATAGATTTAAATGAAACCAAAGGTGAATCAAAGATGATTCATTCCCCCCTCATATCCAACCAGTTTCCAACAATAATAAAGAAGATTTCATAATCAAAAGAGTAAGATAGGAGACTATTATGTCTGAGAACACCAAAAAGTTGCAAAAACCTCCATGATTTTATTGCTTTTCTCTCCCAAAACATACATCCACCTTCATCTCCCCTTAACTTTGACCAAGGGAGGATTTAAACATAGTTTGAATCAATTTCCAATGGTTACAACCACCTTTTGAATTTTTTTTGACAACCAACACCTAATTACCCCTATAAACACAAAAGTTGCTTATGGCAACTTTTTGTCAACTTTGATAGTTCTGCTCCAAATTGAATCTAGACTTAATCTATGACTTCCATGACCTAATAATAATTAAAATAGGTAAAAATAGACCAAAAATACCCTTACATATCATAAAAAACCATATTTGACCCATTGACACCCATTTTCAACATAATGACAACTTTTGACAATTTTTGACAATTTTGTCAATATGACCTCGTTATGACTCAAAACCCTGTCTAATGTTCTCAAAGACACTTATTACATCAAGAATGTATTAAATAACATGAACTAAAAACCCTTATAATATTGCATCATTGCTTCATTAAGGCATGAAGGCCTATTAGGTGCTCCTGCACCAAAGCAATATTATATCAATGTGTTCACCCACTTTTGACCATCATCAAAAAGTACATTAGGGCTAATATTTTGTGGAAAGATAAAATTCTTATTGCTCAACTTATAAATAACTCTCATCAAATATGTTCTAAAACTGAGCATTGGAAAAGACCAAAAAAAGTATGGGAAGAAAGAGTGTATTTTTAGCAATTTCAGGGAGGTGGAAACTGAAAAATATTTTATTTTGGAATGTGATGCATTTAAGGACACTAGGGACAGTTATGAGAATATCTTGACAACTAGCTCCTGGTATAATTTATTTAAGGAGGGGTTAGTGGATAAGTTGGGGGTGCTCATCATCACCTTGCATAGGAATAGATTGGAATTGTAGAAGTCGATTTGATCTAGGGGTTTGTCCCATAGGATTTTGTTAGTCTCATGGATGTTAAATGTCTTCTTCTTCTTCTTCTTAACAATTAAAATTTTGAAATGCATTTATGAACAAAACAAACTTCCCTCCATGTGGTTGTTTATAGAAAATATAATCCTGTAAGCATATCAGTAAATATCACTTTGTCATAAAATGTTCAAGTTAGAAAATATCAGTAAACTAGATAAGGAGCATCGAGTGTTTGTTCAATCAGTGTTGGCTATTCTAAGATTATATATTAGGAAAGCCTAGATTTTGGTGCATTTATTGTTCTGATGGGCTTCCCATTTTAGGTTGCTAACTTTTTCCTGCATCACTTGACCTTTGAGAAGATCAATCAAGATGTATTACTCACCTTATCCTATCTTAGTTACCATCAAAATTCTTTGCTACTAGTCTGTTAGCACTGATCACAAACACACTTTTCAACAATGTTTGGCTAAGTGGCATGCTTGTCAAGTAGGTTTATGAGAGCCTGGGTCCTTGAACCTATAGTTTTTGTGCCTATATCAATAGATTGCACAAGGAATCTCCTCCCTCAGAATATTAATAATATGTGTTGAAGGTTGATCCATTAGTTTTTATAGGTAAAGTTTCTTGCTACTTGCTCATAGCTTGACAATTATTCTCAACATAAATAGATAATTTTTTTGAATTATAGTTGCATCAATTTTTTTGAGTAACTCCAAATAAATTTAGTATTTCCTAGGCAACATTGGTCAAATGTAAAGGGGTTCTATATGTCTTACCTTTTTCAACATAAAGAGTGATAGTACAAGTTAGGCATCAATGCACTCAAGTTCTAGGATGGTGCATAAATGTATCTATATTTCATTGCTTTATATGTTGGGGCATATTTTGTGATAAAAAAATTAATATTATGATAGAGAAATAAATTCCACAGTGGTAGAAATTGGAGATTAAGGCAAAGTAATTTTTTGATTTTGAATTGGTGGTTGATCATGGTTAAGATGTACGTGCCTATTTATTTCATTTTGCCCAATAGTATCCCTGACAATTAGGCGAGTTCTTTGTGGTTATTCCATGTATCATCTCCAATGTATACATATTACATGAATAATAAGACTTTTGAAGAATACTTGAATTTTAATAACCAAAACTTGAATATAAATTTATTTCAATCTAAAAAAGCTACTCTTACTTATTTTCAAGACTTTTTAGTTACATGATTAATAATTTTATATTGATCCATTTATTTAATTAAATATATGATTAGTAGGTTAACCATAAATTTAATGGAATTATAGAATCTACCTACAATAAAGTAAAATAAACCATCTACTTAAATTTATTAAATAAGAAAATAAAATAACTATACAAGAATGTATATTTATTAAAATAGGTGCCTCAACTTGGATGCTTATAACTAAAATTTAAATATTTACTTTATTTGAATTAAAAAAGCTACTCATCCTTTTTTACAAATTTTTTTGATCGGTAACAGGTTTAATATTTGTATTGCTTGAAAGGAAAAAATTACATGCCTTCAGCTGCTCTGCAACTTTCCACTATCTTAAGACTATATGAGGTCTCGCCCCTACAAAACTCAAAATGAAACCCGAGACAGAAAATCACACCAGCTATGCCTACCACTACGATTACTGTTGGTGTAAATAATTATTCATCTTGGATATTATTACACCTTACTTAAGTTTACTTAGGTACACACATTTCATAGTAGTTTGGGTATGAGACACTTGGGTGTTTGTGCCATGTTGGGATAGTGTGTGTAGGAGAATTTCCACCTTTTATGGCGTGATCTTGTTGTTACACTCCACATTCAGTGGGTGATCCACCTCATGTGGACTATTATATTATTTCTCCTACCTACCCACACCTATTTCCTACCTACCCTTGTTTCTTATTGAGCCACATGTCATGTTTGTGTGCTCACATATCCATATAGCCTTGCCTATATAAGCAGACTCATATTCATTGTATGAACGATTGATGATCCAGTTGATCAATATTTTCATCTTGATAGAATATAGTTTATTTCTATCATATGTTTTGTCTCTTTTATTTGTGCTTTCCATTACCTCTTGATCTTGGCAAAATCTCACATGGTATCAGATCCATTAGAGTGTCATTGGTTTGCTAATTGAGAGAAATTTGATGCTATTTGGGGTTGTGTATTTTGGAGTTTTCTATTGCAAGTTATTATTGAAGCTTGATGCGTCAAATTTGAGGTTGCCATTGGATTTAGGAGGTCCAAGAAAGTCAGTTTTGCCTTTTGTTTCATCCAAATCGGACTTCGGAGGCCATATCTAGAGACATTTGAAGTTTGACGTTGCGACGAAAATTTTCCAGAAATTATAATTTTGCAGGCATTTTTCAAATAGCGATATCTCACTCATCCAGACTCGTTTTTTCGAGCAATTGTTTTTGTTTTGGGGTAGAATTTCATGATCTGTACAGTGGTGCATGAGTTTTCTGATTTTCGGATACAAGTTTTTCGGAAATCGTGAAATCCCGATTTTTACAACTTTGGAGGCTTTGTTTGGGTTCATATGGACTCCTTTTCAGGTTCCCTTTTTTTTTTGAAAGCGCATATTTTTTCATCTACTTTCATAATCTGCCATCTGTTTGCAGTGATTTTAAGTAGAAATTGTACTTTTAGTATTTGGCCATTTTTGGCATATTTGGTACTTGCATTTTGCTTGGATCTCAGTTTAGATCACTAGCAATATTTGTTCAAGTCTCTTAGATCTCATTTTGAGAAGTTGTAAATTGAAATCAAAAGTCCACTTTGCCTTGTTTTGCAAGTAGTCCATTGTATACGCACTAAGTATAAAGTGTCAAAATCACCATTTTGGGGGGATTTCTTGATTGAGTATTTTGGGGGGGTGTCTTGTGTGATTGTGTCTCTCTCTATCTTGTGTTTTTTCATTTTGGTGCTATGGGTTCTCTTGAATTTCCACTTTTAACTCCTCATAATTATGCATCATGGAAAATTAAGGCATGGAGTAAACTAATGGAAAAATGACTCATTCGTTATGTAAATGAAACTTTTACATCACCACCTGATCCTAAGGCTGATCCTAATGCTCAAATTGAATGGCTTACTAAGAATGCTATGGCACTTGGAACTCTTAGAAAGCATGTATCAAATGACCTCATTTTTCACATTGATAAGTGTACAACAATTAAAGAGGCTTGGGATATTTTTAAGAATTTGTATGGTCAAGTTGATGAGATTAAGGGCTACAAGCTTGATAGTGAACTCACAACTTTGGATCCCAAGGATTTTGATACAATCCAAGATTATGTCACAAAAGCAACTGAGCTAAGAGCAAAGCTAAAGGATTGTGGAATTGACAAAAAGGATGCTCAATTGGTTTATAACTTTTTGGACAAGCTTCCTTCAGAGTATGCAGCCTTTGTATCTAGCTTTCACACCCATAGGTTAGGTCAAGGTTCCTCATACACTTCTCCCTCATTTGATTCATTCACGGAGATCTTGATACTTGAGCAATCTAAGTTGACCACGATGGGGATTCTCAAATCTTCAAAGTCACAAGCTTTGGTGGCTAACAAAAGGAATCAAAGTAATCAAGGAAAATGCAAGAATCAAAAGCAACCTAAGTCTAAACCACAACAAGATGGAGCACAATCTTCCTCTCCACAACAAGGTGATTCACCATTCTCACCTAAGAGGAAATCATATAAGGACTATTTTTTTTGTGGATATTGCAAGAAGTTAGGACATGCTGAACATCATTGTTATAAGAAGGATATTGATGAGTTGAAGAATCTTCTTGAGAAGAATAGAATCAACCTACCTTCTAGAATGTCTACATCAACTTCTTCTTCCAAGGATAAAGGAAAGGATCACTCTTTTGGGACATATAAAGGAAAGGGACAAGCTCTTTGTGCTACTACAAGTTGTGATTCAGGGAGATGGCTTCTAGATTCAGGGGCTTCTCATCATATGGCATCTTTGCAGTCTATGTTTTCTACATTTGAGCCTTGCCACATGCCGCAGATTTTGATGGGCAATCATACATACATGGATGTGATTGGGAAAGGGTCTATTGCCATTGGGGATAACTCCTTCAATGATGTGTTGTATGTACCCCACTTGACAAATAATCTTCTTTCCATCTATCAAATCACACATGGGGCAACTAGGAAAACTGTGGAGTTCACATCTGATTCAGTTATCATTAGAGACTTGGAGAGTGGAGCTATCATTGCGACTGGGGTGGTTGATCATGCATCTCGGTTGTACTCTTTTTCAGATTTTGGTCCTATTGATAAGGTTGGTTCTTCCTATGTTGATGATTCAGATTTTGAGGAGAACTTTGGGCATTTGAACTTGGGGATTCTCACATGTGACCCCATTCTTGAACCTTGCATTTCATCTCCTTCTATTGATATCACACCACCTATTACACCTGATGATGCAACTAGTGCGACAATTTTTCCTTCTTATGATTCAGTGCAGCAGGATATTTCATGTCTTCCAGCTTCAGTTGATTGGGATGCCTACTTGACAGACATTGCAGGTTTGTTTGTGGACTCCTACATTGTAGATTTGGGAGACACCATTCATGGCATTCATCTTCTCTTTGATGAAGATGATCCTTCTTTGATTGTTGTGAGGGATCACTCTGACCCTCTTGTGCATTCTCTACATGATCAATCTTTAGAGGTTGACATGATTGTGGATACTTTTGTACAACACTGGAGGAGGTCTCTTTATCTTTTGAGGACACATATGAGTCTTTGGATATTGTTCTACATTCATCTCCACTAGATTTTGGAGTGCCTTTTTCAGCAGTGTGGCACAGTTTACCACCTTTGGAGGGGGTACCTTTCAGCATCGACATGGGGACACTTGAGCAGTTTTCAGAGATTCCTTTCATCATGAGAATTTTTTCTCCATCTTCCTTTCATGGTTGGGGAGACTTTTTGGATCCACCTTTGGTTTTGTTTCTTCCTAAGGGGAGGAATGTGGTTTGACGTTCGTGGAGCAGTTTCTTCATTCATCTTCGAGCTTCTATCATTGGTGCAGATTCCAAATTGAGGGGGGGCTTCTTAGTCTCTCTTCTTCTTCTCTCGTATGGGGGGGGGACTTTTTCCTCACATGGGGTTTTGTCCTTCACATACTTCTATGAGAGTTCTTTGTATCTAGTTTTCATCTCTCTTTTGGGGGAGGGTTTTTTCCCATTGGGTTTTTCTCTCTTTCCTCGCTTTGTGAGATATTTCCTTGCATTAGTTTTCATGCATTTGCATTTGTACATGGGTACCTAACATGGCCTCGTAGTCGGGACCCATCTTGCATTGCTTAATTTCATTGTAGACTTAAGTGCATTCCCCTAAGTTGCACTTAAGGTGGGGTGTTGGTGTAAATAATTATTCATCTTGGATATTATTACACCTTACTTAAGTTTACTTCGGTACATGCATTTCATAGTAGTTTGGGTATGAGACACTTGGGTGTTTGTGCCACGTTGGGATAGTGTGTGTAGGAGAATTTCCACCTTTTATGGTGTGATCTTGTTGTTACACTCCACATTCAGTGGGTGATCCACCTCATGTGGACTATTATATTATTTTTCCTACCTACCCACACCTATTTCCTACCTACCCTTGTTTCTTATTGAGCCACATGTCATGTTTGTGTGCTCACATATCCTTATAGCCTTGCCTATATAAGCAGACTCATATTCATTGTATGAACGATTGACGATCCAGTTGATCAATATTTTCATCTTGATAGAATACAGTTTATTTCTATCATATATTTTGTCTCTCTTATTTGTGCTTTCCATTGCCTCTTGATCTTGGCAAAATCTCACAGTTACATTCTATACATCAGTGAAAACCACCCAAAAAAACCAACGACCTACTCAAGAAACTAACCTACCGGAACCAGCCAAGGGCCTCCTCCTTGGAGAAGTTGGGGATGGCATGACTGGGTCCTACATTGGATTGCGCCATCCCAACACTGTTCGTGGTTCCTGATCGTCCTCCTTGCAATTTGCTGCGGTCCATGATCTTCGCACTCTTCCAAGGGATTTGATGACGCACCAATGACCGCCCATCCTCACCATTCAAAGCCTGCGACTTCACTGGGGTCTGCTTGCTGCGCAGTTTCACCCGCTTCGTCAGTCCCATCTTCCGCACAAAGTCCAGCAGATCTCGCCACCCTTTCCTTGCATCCTTCAATTGGGTTTCAATAGAGCGAGAGGCCGACCACACCACCAGAGGCTGCATTGCATCATTCCGCCCGCCTAAATGCCTCCACGACCCTTGCTCCATTCGCAGACCCACACCAATCTCCACACGTTCCACCAACTCCACCAGGCCACCCAACCATTTTGGTCTTAGAACTAGAGATGCCACCCGCGCCACCTCCTCCCTTGAACTTCCCACCATCAATGCTAATGCCAATGCCACAAACAAGGATAATATGTCCAAATTAATTCGTGAGTGATAGTCAGTGTCCAGGAATTCATCCCCATACATCAAACGAACAACCTTCCAAAATTCTTCCTCATCCACCCTAAATACATTCTTCAAACGATGGCTTGAAATAGGGCCTCGAAAGGCAGGCATTTGGCCTAGAGTGAGCAATGAGAAATTTGCTTTCATCGTTCCCCTGCCACACGGCCAAGAAACAACTCTATCCTCTTCACAGTTCAAAAACGAGGATCATAATGACACCACTCGCTGCCACCCCATCCATTTATTACACTGCATGCATCACCTCACACCACACATCGCTAGCAAATCCAAAGTTTCATTCACTGTCATCATTGCACCTATGTCATCATATTCTCATCTTGATGCCACTACAGTGTACTCAATCACATGAGCCTTCCCCACCCCTCAACATGCATATCTAAAATGGCTCACACGTAGCTATTCACAACTTCTCAGGTTCCCCTTTCATACTCAAAGCTTCTTCATACAAATTCTAAGGATCCAAATCCCTTAAGTCTTCAAAGAAATTAAAATGTTCAACCAAGGAACCATTTGCACCTACGTTCGAGAGCACACCAGCTTCTGCATTCACTTCCCTTAGAACATGCGATACTTTAAAATCCTCGAACCCATTCAAGAGGTCATGTATTCTTCTGATATGTTTATCCAAGTGCCAAACATCCATCCTAGCCCTAGAGATGCCATTCACACCTATCTGGGAGTCCCCTTCAAGGTGTAGTTTTTTCACCTCCAATTTTTTCACAATAAGAATTGCTTCAATTTTTGCCTAACACTCAGCTTCGTTGTTAGTGCCATCCACCAATCTCTTTGCTCCAAATGCTAAAATACTACCTTTCTCATCTCGAGCAATGATCCCTGCACCGGAGATCCCGGGATTCCCCTTGGATGCCCCGTCAAAGTTGATTTTGATCCATCCCCTGTCTAGCGGCATCCACACGTGACTTTTTTCACCAGCCCTAGGAGGATAAGCCCTCAAAAGCCCATCAGTAGGCCCCTTTTTTACAAAATTTTATTTATATTAATTTATTCCAAAACAATTGTCCATTTTCAATACTATAATACATTAAAAAAATTATACAAGAAATGTACATGAAATAACACAAAATTGTCTTAGTTTATTCTAAAAAAGTCTAATTTCAATAGCATAATAAAACAAAAAATAAATGACTTTTGGAGAATGTAAATTTATTAAAGTACATGATTATTAGACAAATAATAAATCCAAGCTCGAGTTTGAATTAGGGGATAATAATAAACTTAAAAAATAGATTTTAATAATTTAAAATTTACTAAAATTAGTGTTCTTTTAAGTTTATCTTCTTGAGTTGTGAAAAAAATTAATTTAAAAAAACTATTTTGCATAATATTCCTCTCTGAATAAAATTGAATTTATTGATATCCCATTCTTTTTACATTTCATGGTTAATATTTTTTAGCTTGGAAATTAAATGTGGGGCCAAGCAAGTGCTATGGACTTGCCCATTAAACATTAGAAGATATAAAAATTATTATCTTATCTTTGCAAATTGATTGGCCAAATTTTTTTCTTTATTTTCAAATAGAAAATTTTAAAAACCACTAGAAAAATATAAATTACTAATAAAATAAATAAAAAATGATTTCAAACTATAGTATAGATTAATTGCAATAAAAATGCATTGAAAAATGGGTCTTAAAGAACAAGGACTAATAAATAATCTCAAAGAAAACAAAATTAATCCTAAAAAAAAGTGCGACATAGTGGCCAGTACTTGCCATTTTATTAAAGTAATAAATGTAATAAGATTTAAATTTTATGTAATTATATTTGGTTGTTTGAATTAACTGATTTGATTTATATAATTTAAAAATAAAAATAATCGAAACTTAGAAATACATGTATTGTTTTTTATTAATAAAGCAATGACAACAAGGGCACTGACCCTTTACATAGTGTAACTATTAAAAATCACAGTGCAGAAACATCACTATAACATCATTAACAACAACTATCAACAAAAAGAGATCAAGTATTTAGAAATTAGAAACAACAATAGAAAACACAAAAACAAACTACATGGGTGTCTTGTGCACCCCAGTGGCATCCATGGCACCGTTTCATTCATTGGATAGGAACTTGTAAAGGTCCCTAGCCTCCTGCTTATCCTCCTGCGTGTCCGCAGTACGTTCCCTCAATAGAGAGAGGGTGAGCGCCGAGCTATGTAACGCCTGCAAATGAAATTTGTTAAGGCCCACCATTTGGGCATCCCAAGCCTCCATCTTGCTCTTGAGCTAGTTGACATCATCCATGATAGCCTGCAATTCAAGCACGAGGCCGAGGTTCTCAATCCTCTACGTGATGTCCAACACATCCATGCTCAACTTTTCCATTTGCTGCAGAGTAAGGACACCCTGGGGGTTCACAATAGCCATGCCATCCGTAGTCTTTTCCATCTCCTTGGGCACATCTCCAGTAGGGGAGTTGTCAAAGTCATTACCTAGCCCCATCAGGGGGAGAGAGTGGATCATATGTTCAACCATCTTTAAATCCGGCTCCAAGTTACTAGAGTCTAGGGCTTTGTTATTAGAAATTTCCTCACCCATGACACCCTTAGTGCCCATGTTCATAGGGGTTGTATCCTTAACATCAATAGGGTCTTGGGTTTGCATTTCAGAATTACCCGTGTCAGTGGCACCAACAGTGGTTGAAACCATGGGGTCCCTAGTCATATCCACATCCACAACATCCCCATCAGCCCCCCCCACAGTGGTATCAGGGTCCTCTCCCTCCTTGTCCCCAATGGGGTCCTCCTCTAAGTCAATATTTTCTATCACTGAGGTCTTCTTCTTGCGGCTTTTGGAAGCCAGTCTGAAGGATCTCCTTTTAAACCTCATAATCAGGTGAAGGATTGTCATTCTCAGCATCCTCAGAGGAAGAATTGTCATCAAAGACAATACATTTGCATTTAACATGGGTTTTGCCTTTGCTCTTGGACAGGGAGCGGGAAGCACTAGGAGAGGCTGACAGAGTCAAACTGGGGGAGATCGTCGATAAGGAAACAATAGAGGCATAAGAAAGCAGAGACATTGTGGCTATATCAAAGCCTTCATGAGGATACTAGAAAAATCTGGGGAATGCCATAGATAGGGCGACAAGCTGCTGAGAAGTAGGCATGGGGGGCTGAGAGAGAGAAAGGTTCCGGGGGAGGCAAAGGGCCTCATGGAGTTTATATAGCCTATAAATGAGACCCTAGTGAAGGAGGTAGGGCGGCTTATCCCCATGCTTGGGATCCATGGTGTCTTTAACAGAGCTTTCAATAGAGTGCAGTAAATAAAAGGGTAGACATAGCAAATCATTATTGTGGAAATGATTGAGAAGGGGCTAATGATAGTAGTAGAATACCTCGTGCCTGCCTTTGAGAGTGAAGTACTTCATGATCATAAGGAAGATCATGTTCCACGGGTGTTTGAGCTTCTCCTGAGCAAATCCACCTTGGAGCTTGATGGGTTCTTTGCGGTTGCAGAAGAATCATTTCAAACCTTCGCTATTTGCAACATGGCTAGTATGCTTTCCAACGACGACTGTCAAGGGTCATTTTCGTAGCCTGGGCAATAGTCTCCTCAGAGACATCAAAGGCAATGACGCCCATCGAGACACGCCTCCCAGACTAGGAGGAGGCAAAAGAAGCCGAGAGATGCTCATCGTGGCCCTTCAGGCAATCCAAAAAATCGGCAACCCCTCCTTCAACATAGAAATTCTAGACCAGGGGGTCATTTTAAAAATCATCTAGATTATCCAGTTTGTATCTAACTCTGTCGCCCCCCATATCCTTCATGAACAAAGCTTCTTTAGTCATGAAATTTTTTTCACAGAGACCCTTCGAGAAGCAAGCCAAGAAGAGATAATGGGAAGTGTGCGAGCTCGACGTCAATAAATGAGACATGAAGTTGGGCGCATGGGAAAAAATGAAATCACTTTTGGAAACGATTTCCTGGTTATGAGGCATGAAGAACCAACAAATATCAACGGCAACCAACATGTTACCAATCCAATCGTACCTCATCATGACGGTGTAAGCCCAAAGGAATTGCCAACACAACAACAAGTCCATCATCGCCAGCCTGGCCGAACGAGTCACCACCACATCAGAAAAGATCGAAGGGATATTCCCAAAATTTGAATTATGAAACCGACACCTCCAGACTACCCCAAGGGAAGAGAGGAGAGTAAGGAAAACACTTGGCAACAACTCAATCATTAGTAAATTTTTTTGATTTCTCTTCTTGAAGAAGGAAGTTAACATGGTACGGGAGGGAATTGTGACTCCTCCAACATCTCAATCCTAAGAGATTCAGACCAATGGCCGCTAGGGCATTCGCCACTCTGTTGCCTTCCCTGAAGACATGCATAATTTTGAACGAGTCAAGCTCGGAGATGAGCCTTAGGGTGTCCCTGATGGTTCCCTCAATGGTCCAATTAAGCTTATTTCGCCATTTGACAACATCAATGACGAGCTTGGAGTCACCCTCAACGTCCATAATCTTGATTCCCATGGTGAGGGCGAGACGAATTCCCCAGGCTAAGGCCATAGCTTCAAGCCTGATTAGAGGAATGCCCATTCAGGTTACCCGCATAAGCAGCAACAAGGGCCCCCAAATGGGATCTGATAACCCCTCCACCAGCAGCTAGGCCCCCCTGGCAACCCCATCAAAATTGAGTTTGAAATGTGTAGCTGGAGGGGACCAGACCGTGCTTTGTCTTAGGAGTCTCTTAGAGCAGTCAACAAGAGAAAACGAGGGGGGAATGTTCTAACATCTAGCAATTTCCCAATCCCAAGTAGAGGGGGACTTGAATGCCATCTGGGTTGTAGAAACATAGATATTCTCAAGAATCAACTTAAGGAATCGAGTAAACACAGTTTCCACATAGGCCTCTTTGTCTTCATTCCTTTCCTTCCAGATACTCCAACTCACATGAGGGGGGATCTGCTTCCACAGTTGTTGGATAAGGGGGTTGGAAGAGAGGCCCCGAAACTCTTGGGACAAATTATGTGTATTGTTAGCTACAATTATATGTATTGTAACTTGATTTTAATTTTGATTTTAGAAAATAAGATATATTATAATATTGTTTAATTCTATTCTACTGATATAATATTAAATTACATGAGAATATCTTTAACTTAATTTATGAATAATTTTAATACTATAATAAATAATATATTGTTATTTTTTTTAATAATAATGAATTAAATAAAACAATGACAATTGATTACAATAGTACTAGCCTAACTGTGCCTTTTTAAAACCTGCGCTCTGATATATTGCCAGCACAATTGACACAATATGCCAATTTCACCATTTCAACAATGTATGATTTCTTAAACTAGAAAAAAAGACGAAACAGTACATAAACATTAGATTGTTTTAAGCATATCATGCAGGCCCTGCGGAGCCTGTAAAACAAAAATTAAAATAATTACCAAGCAAAATTGCCGAGAACCATAGGCGTCCTTTTAACGGTTTCGGATAAGGGGGCGAAGCAGACAAAATGCCTCCCGAGAGGAGACGCTCCAAAATATATCGACGCTCCCATGTTTGCAGCTGTAAATGCTGCTCTGATACGTTAACACTCCTCAGCCATGGTCGACTCCTTTTTTCTTCTAAACACTTCTTATTCATCTCCTGCACTTGGAATATACGCTGGCAAAAGACCAGCCAAAAACTTAACCACTTCAAGAACGAAACCAGGGAAAACAAAAACCAAAACCAAGTCGAAAACTGCGAATGCAAGCGGACATATTTCTCATAGCAAAGACGTCATTTTGTTCGGAGCCGGCAGTTTAGCTACAACATATACAGCTCTTCCTCCAAGGGATGATGACGCCGCACAAATTGAAGCGGAGCAACTATGGCTGGAGTCCCGTAAAGATGCTGCAAAACCCCTGCGCCGCCTTGTTACTCCTGACGATTTTCTTGAATTTCACTCTAGTAATGATGACAAGGATGAAAATCTTGACGACGACGATATTGTTTCAGAGGCCGATTTGCTCCGAGAAGCTGAGGAGGAGCTCGCCGAGCTTGAAAGAATTCACGGCCCGCTTCCCGACAGCTTCTTTGGAAATGCCGATTCTAACCTAAACCCTAATCCTAATTTTAGCGAAAACCCCAACACTAGCTTTGATGATGATGAACTTGATGAGACTGGAAATGAAGAAGATTTGCCCGAAGATAGCGGAAAGGGAGTGCCTGCTGTAATGCGGTGCTTCGACAGGGCGAAAATATATGTCAAGGCGGGGGACGGGGGCGATGGAGTGGTTGCCTTCAGGCGAGAAAAATACGTGCCATTCGGCGGACCGTCGGGCGGAAATGGTGGCAGGGGCGGTAATGTGTATATTGAGGTCGATGGTTCCATGAATTCGCTATTGCCTTTTAGGAAAACGGTGCATTTTAGGGCTGGGAGTGGTAGCCATGGCCAGGGTAAGTGCCAGGACGGTGCCAAGGGTAAGGATGCTGTTGTCAAGGTCGCGCCCGGAACAATTGTAAGAGACGCCAGCGAGGGAAGTGATGGTGATGTGTTGGTGGAACTCACCACTCCCGGGCAGCGGGTGATGGTTTTGCCCGGAGGACGAGGCGGTCGGGGTAATGCCTCCTTCAAGACAGGACGGAACAAGGCACCGCAGATTTCTGAGAATGGCGAAGAGGGAGCAGAAATGTAAGTAACTCGTGAGTTTTTTCTTGCATGTACATATTCTAGCTTTTTTTAAGATAATTACAAATATCTAGCGGAGTGTGTGGCGGATTTGCAAGGCTCAGCTTACGTTGGAGCTATTCCTTTACAAATTATAGCCAGTAGAATCAGTAAACAAACCTCTAAAACTTTATGTGGCTAATATGAAAACAACATATGTATTGAGGAAATTCATGATATGCGGAGATTTATGAGCGGAGTTTAATTGTCAGATCACAAGGACGTACAAATTCAAGAGAATATGTATCAAGGATTTGTATGCACTATTTTAAAACAAAATTGAAACTGAATAAATGTCTGTACAAACCGCTTACTTTGGAACCCCTTAATTTGAAACTGTGCTCTGTCCTCCTTATCATTGGCTTTGATCTGCTCTAGCTTTTTTAAATAGGTTATGCTCTTGTATGGGTCTGCATGTAGCTAGTTCTAAGTTTACTTATAGATTTTCTATAGTATTTTCTCAATTTTATTATTGCTTTGACCTGCCCTAGCTTTTTTAAATAGGTTATGCTCTAGTATGGGTCTGCATGTAGCTAGTTCTAAGTTTACTTATAGATTTTTTATAGTATTTTCTCAATTCTATTATTGCTTTCTATAGTAATCTCTTTATTTTAATACCAGTAAATTATAAATTAGTGATTACATTAGAGGCATACTGGAATAGCCATTTTTTAGAAATTCATTTGGGCTTAGGATGTAAATTTTAATGCAAAGATGATATTTTTACTATATCAAAATAAACAAATTTATTAGTTCTTGATTTGTTGTTAGTATCATTCTGTTTTCATGCTGAACTGAATATTAACCATGAACTATAATGCTTATCTACTAACTCATAAAACAACTGTTAAAATTTAATTTGTATAGTGCTCAAACAGGTTGCTATCTTTTTAATCAAAGTTAACATGATAGATGGCAATAGTTACCAATGCAGTTTTGTTGATTCCTTCCTAATTTTTATATATAAGGATTGACGAAAAGAATCTAAGACATCGAACACTTTTATCTTTATACTTCTTGTTGTTGGCGTCTTTTAATTTTTTGACACGGTTCACATGGGTATTTGCCAAATGATTTTTCCTGGTCATTGAAGTGGCAGCTAATCTTTCTACCAGGTGGTTGGATTTGGAACTAAAGCTTGTTGCTGATGTGGGAATTGTGGGGATCCCAAATGCCGGCAAAAGCACTTTCCTCAGTGCTATAAGTGCAGCTCAGCCAACTATTGCAAATTACCCATTTACAACATTATTGCCCAATCTTGGTGTGGTATCACTGGATTATGATGCCACTATGGTTGTAGCAGATTTACCTGGGCTTCTTGAAGGTGCACATCGTGGTTTTGGCTTAGGTCACGAGTTTTTGCGGCACACTGAAAGATGTCACGTCCTGGTAAATGAGCTAATTATTTTGAAATTCCAAGTCTTTTGTGCTTTTACTTTATCTTGTTATATGGTCATTTTATCTTCTGGTAATAAGAATCTGTGGTTTTCCATTTGTTCTGTTTTCTTGGCTAATTGGTCTACATGAGGCTTAGCAATATGTAGGTATATTTATGTCATCCATAAGGTAAAAATAGGAGTGATGCCTTTCTGTGTTGACTATGCATCTTTGGAGCCGTGGGATGGCAGTGTAAGTGACATCAGTTTAGGAACAAGATATCATATAGACTCTTTCTGATGGTAATGATTTCTGGGCCTGTAGGTGTCACAATGCATAACTTGCTCGCAGATTGCCCCGTCTTGCATTTTTCACTGACCTCTCTATCTTTCACCTTCACATGTTTTAGGTGTAGTAAACATGGTCAGTACTAGGGGCTTTGTAACTGAGTTGAATTTTGTTTTGGAGAAGAATAAATTGTTGGCAATCAATTTGGAAAATCTGAGGCAAAATCTTTGAAGTTATCAGATTTAGTTGTTGAAATAATTTTAGGTCGTTGGATTGAAAAGGTCCAATGCTGTGTGCTAGTGATTGGTGAAGGTCAGTTTGCCTGATTGCATCACTATTGATTAAGACTAGCCTGATCTAATCTGTTTTACTAAAACAAGGCAAACAAACCTATAAACTAAAATACAGTAAAACTTCAAAATATGAGGAGGAAAAACATCCAACATGTATTGAACTAATTAAGTGAGCTTGCCATCTCTAGTATGAAGAGATGGACATATAAATAACTTGGCTAATAGCATAAAGGAAAGAAACTTTCTTTTTGCATGACAAGGATCCTTGTAGCTGGCTCTTAGAGAAGCATGTGCAAAGGTGGCCTACCTTAATCCAAGCATGCCTAGCTGCTGAAATAGCTTTGAAAGAAAAAAGAGCTGCAATTTGAGAAGTTGTAGTGACACCTTGTATGTCCTTCCTATCTAGCTTGCAAAATGATCTGTGGGAAAGTAGGATAAACATGCCCACAGGAATTGATTGCAATCAACTAGAGCTCTAATGAAGGTTTCTGATACAGATGAGATCAAACTGGAGTTGAATGTAGTAGTTAGTAGAAATTGTAGCAACATTTAGGTAAGGTAATGCAAGCTATGAAAAATGGAAGGGTATGAGTCATCATATGGGCCACACCAGGGACAAATTAGCCATCTCTAGCTGTTGGAGGAACCAAATGGTTATCCATATCATTATGTAGCAGTGTTGCAGCTTTCACTAAAAGCCACGACTTAGGCCATAATCAAGCTCCAGGACACCAAAGTTCGTCTTGAAAGGGTCAAACTTAGGTAGGAGAACCTTTGCACTTACACTTCTTGGATTTTTCTTGTCTTGGAGAGATTGGAGGAGCCACACTAAGTCACAATGTTTGCCAAATTTCTTTTCACTGTTAACTTTTTGACCATCGCAAGTAGATACTGTGTGCATAAAATATTGTCTTAAAAGTGGATAAAGTAAAACACAAAAACTTCAATCAAAACAATTATCTCTAACTATGGTAATCTACAAACACATACTGCTGAAAATGTGAATAACAAATACACATTGAACTCTCAAACCTGCATCATGATTAAAATTAGAAAACGTGCCTTTTAAATAAACAAGTGCATTATAAAAATCTATGAGAACTAGATGAGAAATCAAAGTAAAACTCCAAGTTAAGCTTATAACTTACTGGAGTTAATATTTAGTTTGACTGAACATTCATTTAGTTTGACCAATCAGGCAACCTAGTTTAACAACAGGACACTCCTAATCTAAGTAGTTTAAACTAAGTTACATCCACAAATCACTCATGCCTTAAGTAGTTAACTCAGCCTAGTCTCAAGCATGGCTGGGTCTTATTCTCCTGTATAACTACATCCCCTCCTTGTTGATTTCTTAAGGTCTGCATCTGTTGTTATTATTGTGAGAACATTGACTGAGCAACTCACGGTGAAAACTTTTGACACCCCCTCTTTGCAAGGAAAGTGTTCCCTCCACCAATCCAAGTCTCTACCTCAGCATATCAAACTTCCAATAACTAAAGCAAAAACCTTAACAAAATCAACTTCCTTTTTTTGAGAGGATCCTTTGGCAATTGGAGTTAAGAGTCTCATCAGTTGCATGCGTGAAATCAATCAATGATTCCATGGTAGTGTTGATGGCGAAAATGAGCTGCTGCTACTTTTGGTCAACACAGAATAGAATGCCGAGTGTATCCTATTCTCTCTTGGATAAGGAAATCCCTAGTGGCTAGTGCTATTGGCACTGATCACGAGAGATAACCTCAAGGCTCATGTTGTCAGGTCTTGACTAGCTAAGGATAACTCAGCGTTGATGTGTTTCACTGGTAAACACAAGGGGACTTACACCTATTGTGAGGATGAACTTTTAAGACAGGTTCTACAGGCAACTTTAAGACTTCACAAGCCTTACATTCATCCCATATTCAGTATTCATGATGCTGTCCTAGATACTTTGTAACAGATTTTAAAAAGTAAATCGCAAAAAGGAAGGGGTAGAGATTAATCCATCCTAGATAGAACAACTTTCAAATTAGTAGACAGAGCCTTCAAAAACCAAGCCTTGCTTTGCCAGTTTTTGACACAGCTAAGCAAAGGCCAGTGCAATCTTCAAAGGGTTAAAACATATTTTCAAATTACTAGATGCATACATTGAGTTCTAAGATATATAGCATTTTAACACAACATCCAGCAATTGATCGAAGATTTATATATGTTCAGTCTAACCATACACAAGAAACAACACTCAGCTAACTCCTAATGGTATGAACAAAAAACTCTATCAGATGCTAACTCAAGGAAACCATTCCATATTAAAATGCATAAACAAAAATAAATAAATGGGAAGAAGGAGAACCATGCACTCACATGAAATTCATATGCAGGCTATTCTTCAAACAGTTTTTCTATTAATTTTGGCAAAGTTTCAGCAACAATTCTTAAGATTCTTCTAAAAAATGGGAGAGAGCAAGGCTCTCTTTTATAGATTTTTAAAACCTGAATGAATGGCCAATATTTAATCCATTAAATGGCCCAGATTCATCCATAAAACATGCCCCCACATACATAGTAAAGGATGCATTTCACATCCCAGCTAATATTACATCTACTAGCCATTTAGTCCCTTCAAAAAGTAAACTGTGCGGAGCTCAAGAGAGAAAATGGTACTATTTCTTGTTGAGGAAATAACTAGCTTTGGGCATTGTGTTTTATCGTTTATTTTAGCCCAAAATAGATATTTCCTTTTACATAAAGAAATCCTTTTCACCATCTTAATGCCTTTTCCAAATATCCTTGCTGCGCGCTCTGCACGAACATATTCTTGGAACTTTATCAGGACAAACCTTATCTCTTGACCGGAAGGCATGGGTGTGTTGTGCACTCGATAATTGGTATCCATAACATGATTCTCCACCCTTTTTAGGTGATGCTTCCACTTAGCTTTGTTGGCGAGTACTCGCGTATCATAGCACACAACCTGCTAGCAGTCATCATGTCACCTTTGGAATACAGGTCCCATCATTCTTCAGCTAGAATTTCGAGAGAAGCCTTAGCATGTCAATTTCCATCTTTAGATTTTTATCGCTGATCATACTCTCTAGAAGCAGGGAGCAACTATCTTCGACTAATGCCATGACATTTTCACAAGTCTCCCATCCTTCATCAATGATGTTCAATATGTCACTCTTCAATCTCAGGGCAAATCCTCAATGGTGCTGAATTCATGTGGTTGAATAATTTGCTGGCCCATGGGGATCTTGGGGAAAGTCCACAACAAGGCACTCATGGGGGGAATTGGATTGTTAACCATTTTAAAATTTTTTTCCAGGCTATTTCTAAGGGTCTCCATTGATTGTAGATCCTGGTCCATCTCACATTGTAGGGAAATTACTTCCTTGAGCACTTGGTTTCCTTTCTTGGTTATATCTTCGAACCATGTGTTACTTTACCAGTGGTCCTTATCTTTTTGAACTCAACTGTTGTCTTTTGTGCCAATGTCACGGGAGAGACATAAGACTCTTCTGCTTGCTGCAGTGGCCTGAGCAAGTGATCAATGTACTTCTCAACTTGTTCAGCTCAGGTTTTATGCATCTCTTTCTCCTCTGTCTCTTTCTTCAATCTTCTCAGTATTGCTTCGGAGGAGTCCCAGAATTCCTCAACTTCTTGTTCTTTGGTTGCTTTTCCCATTTCTATTGATAAAATGTGGTAATCAATAGGGGTTACATCCTCGTCTGATTTGTCTGATGGTGGAACAACAACATGTACAACCCGGTTTTGCTGTGCATCCCTGGTTATCCTCGGGTAGGTCCTAGGCTTCTTCTTCTCCTTGACCCGAGGATGTCCTACTCTAGCAAATAAGTCCTCAAGACTTAAGGGTGGCCTCATTGTTGTTTTCTTTTCTATCCAGGTCTGCAACCATGCAGGCGATGCGGACTGGCTGGAAGTGACAACAATTTCCTTCCCCAGCTCTCAGAAGATGCAATTGACCCAATATTCACCCTCTCTTGCCCTCCTATAGACAGAGGTCGGTTTTCATCAGCATCTTGCTCCTTTCCTTCGATTGAGCTTTCCCTGACTTTACTTAGTAGCTGTTGATGGATCTCCGTGTCTTGCTGCTCTCTACCTCTGACTGTATCGTCTTTGTCATCTGACCCTACATGTAGGATTTCTTCTTCCTCAATTTGATTTGCAAGATCTTCTAGATCAATAATTTGTATTTCTTGTCGTTGGAGATTAGACTCTTCTAGGTCTGTTGTTTCGATGAAGGCTGATTCTGTTTGCAGCATGGGAGGAGTGGGCTGGCATTCTATGTCAGTTGCATCTCTTGCAATAGTAGAGTCCTCTTGGGAGGTGGCTACGGTAGATGGTCGCCTTATCTTCAATTTCTTGTTGGTGGGAGCCTCAAATGACAAACTTTTTGTTGTGACGTTTTCACACATCGCCCCATTGCAAATGGGGACCCCTACTTTTTTGCTTTCTGGAGTAGTTGTCTTAGTTCGGTCGCCTAGATTAGCAGTAGTTTTCGAGATTTTAGCCTCTTACTTGAGAGAGGATGCAATGCAGTTTCTAGGTTGTGTCCAAGCATCAATTCCATAATGAAGGTTCGAGGTGATTGAATAATCCTCAAGCAAATCTGTATTTCAATGTATGATGATAATTGATAGGTAAGGGATGTGTGAAAGAGCGAAACTTGGAATATTAGTTGCTTCACGAGAGGGAGTCCACCTCCCCATCCTTTCGTTTATCCACTTCTATCCTTCCCTCCACCCCATATCCTCCATTTCATATCCATATCCTTTGCATCCTCCCTTCCCTAGCCATGCCATCCTTCATGCCTCTTTTTCCTCCCTTATCCCTTCCTTCCATCTTTCATCCTTCCTCCTCATCTCCCATCCTTCCTTCCATCTTCCTTTCCATCATCCTTTCATCCACCCTTCTCCCTTCCTTCCAAACTCCATCCTCCTCACATCCTTCCTTCATCTTCATCTTCCACTCCATTCCTATCCTTCCTCCTTCCATCCTTACATCCTTCACTTCCATCCTTCATATCCCTTATACCTCCCTTCCACTTCACCTTCCTTCGATTCTATCACACATCCTTTACCTTCCACTCATCCTTCTTTCATCCTCTAACTTCCATCCCTTATCCCTCCATCCTTCCTCCTTTATCACTACTTAACCTTCTTCATATTCCCACCTTCCACTACTTTTGATACCTTCTAACCTCCATTAATCATATTCTCTAACCTTCTTACCTTCCTATCCTATCCCATATCCTCCATCTACCCTTTACCTTCACCTACCTTCACCTTAACCTACCCCTTTTACCTCCCATACCCTTCATCACCTCACTCTTAAACATCCCTTACTTCACCTACCTAACCCTCCATCTCATCCTAGCCTACCCTTCTACTTCCCACCTACCTACCTTCTATTCCCTACATTTTGTTAACCTATATCCCACACTTCCTTACCATTCCACCTCCTAACCCACTTATTTTCCTATCCTATCTTATACCACTATCCTTCTTCCCATCCCTCACTACCTTATACTTCCCAACTTCCATCCTACATTCTAACTTACCCCTACTACTACTTCCCTACCCTCCACCTATACACATTTCCTAACTCCCTTTACCTACCGCTAACTCCTTATCTCCCTATCACTACCTACATCCTAAACCACTCCCTACCCCGACACCTTCCTTCCTTCCTTACTTCTTACCCCCACCACCTTCCTTTCCTCTCATCCCTTCCTTCTCCTTCACTCTGGCATCTCCTTTCCACCAACATCCTTCCCTTCCTCTCCCTAGCGGCAGTCTTCTCCACCGACCTTCCTCCCTTACTCTCTCCCGCGGCACATATCTACTCCCACCTTCCTCTCCAAGCTCCACTGAGGCATGTGAGTATTAAGACCAAAGCATGGGTATAAGAAGATGTAGTGCCAGCAAGGTAAAAAGAGGGCCCACTCAAAAATAAAACATGAAGAAGAGATTACTGCCAGCTAGGATGATGGGCCCCACGCAGAATAAGATCAATCACAAGTGTTAAAAAGAAAATTCCAAAGCACCTGATACTGTATGAAGAAAATTCTCAGCGCCACATAGGATGAAAGGGGACCCATACATTTAAAGAAAGGTTTTATTTAAAAATAAGATACCACCATTTGACCACGATAAAGGCAATAATGAAAAGATTTCACTGGATAATGAAGGCCGACATGAATAAAGTTTCACGCATACATTCAAAAAAATCATTGAAACTTCAAAATAAAAACAAATTCATTCAACAGCAAGTCGGCTTAAGGGAAATAAGAAAGAAGATATGCCTATAAAGAGGATGGTTGATCATTTCATTTGATCAACCATCCAATTCAATTTCACTTATTATTATTATTTTTTTTGTCAGGCAGCGAATTTTATCAAGGACTGCGATTTTTTTGGATAACAGAAACCAACGAATCTCATGATCTTTTCATTGATCAAGGAAGGCAATTTTGACTAAGGTGGCTTGAGATCAAGTTGGAGACATTTTATCCATTTTGAAAGCAACCTGGGCAGATTTTGGAGGAATTCCATTACATGATCAGACCCGTAGCAAACACAAATCAGATAGAATCAAAACATACAAGGGATAAAGATGGATGAAATTAAATATATGTTATGTGTCTTTGATACCTACTTGTTTGTTTTGCAGGTAACAAAGGAGGAAATCCGATCTTAAGGCACTAAAATCAGACCTAATTGTAGGAGATCAGAAAAACAGTTCAAAGATGGGTTTCACCATATAAGCAAAGGCAAAGTATCAAGTGAAAGAACCCAGTCACATGATGAGGATGAAAAGGAGAACTCTAGCAAGATCAAGATCATCATCGAAGATATTTATTTCATCAAGGTTACATCAATGGCAACAAAGAGGACATTCAAGACAAACATGACAACAAGAGGAGCATAATACATTCAAACTTTTCATTGCATCTTGGTAAAATGAAGAAGTTTTCTTGATAAGGAATGTTGAAGGAATGCTTTTACAATCTTGAATTCCCTTTGGGGATCCAAGAATCCTAGTTAGTACATTGAGGAGTTAAATCCAACCGGGTACATCATTCACCAAGATAGAATCATGAACAAGGGAAGACCAACCAAGGTCATCACATAGTTTTGCATCAAATGTGATCAAGGAGGCAGATAGTTTCAAAAGAGTTAATCAAAGTTTGAAGATCTGTTTGAACAACATGATATAATTTGGGAATATGATCTATCACCATCTTCAAGCAATCGGAAATGTTGAGTATCAAGAGATATTGCTCGATCTCAAACACTTTGTGATGATGTAATATGGCGTCCTAGTCACTACTCCACCAATCAAGAAGTTCCACATCGGCATGTCCAGAAATGCACTTGACTCATCATATGGAGGCACAAACTTTGAGCTACCTACCACCATTTTCTATCAGTTCACATTCAATATTGAACCAAAATGTTATTTTCTCATTGGTTAGAGGGAGTTGTTTTAACAAACCCTAAATAGGGTTTTTATCACGTAATCTCGGTCGTTGATTTGTGAAGCAATATGAGTCATTCATTGTAAAGAGCTATCTATAAAAGGCTCAAACCTCTCATTTGTAAGGGTTAATAGTTAATGTTTTAGAAATAGTTAATAGTTCAACAATAGTGAATAGTTGATAGATGTTAGGTAGCAAGCGGTTAGAATAGAGTAACAGAAGAAGAAATTGTTGCTAAGAATTGTAAATGGATAAATACTCTTTTCATTGAAGATATGGTGAAATGTTTTATTTCAACAAGTTGCATGGTTTCTATCTCTCATTTGCTTTCATGTTGATTAGATGAATGAAAGGAATTATGAATGATTAATGATGAAATTCATATATCCATACCACTAGCGATTTGCTGATTGTAAGTTTGCCTTGTGTGGTCAATTGGAATTCTTAATGAGCTTAACTTCAATTGCTATTCACACCTTGATATGTATTGTCTTGATGGTGTCTTTGTTGTTGATAGTGATTTGAACATCACGTGCCTACCTTAGGAGATCGTACTAGCTTTGTAGAGTTGTTTGTTGGTGGCAAAGCGAAGCTTAGTTGAATTTCATCCAATTGTTCATTGTCTCTTAAATTCTTAGGAGTAGTGTAGTCTTCCTAAACCCATCTCTTTTGTTCTTTATTGTTTTCCAAGCAAGTAGTTACGACATCTAAACGTTCAACATTCAAGTATCCTCATGTCATGACTTGATTATAGAAACCTTGGAGTCGTCTTGGTTGATCATATAATTTAGCATCCAAGAAGATTTTGATCAAGAGAGGATAGAATACCTTTGGTATTTTATTTTGTGTTCGATTGTGCTAAAAAACACATCAACACTTTTCTTTCTTTGGGACTTCCTAGATACCTTCGGCTCTTTACTAGCCTTTTTCTTCTTTCTTTTCTTCTAAAGTTCTTCTTCATTTTATTTGTTTTCCTCATCTTCTCGCACTGCAACAAGTGCCTCTTCTTCACTTTCTGAGGATTGAGACTCGAGGCCTCCCATTAGATTGTAGGTGAATTTCACACCCTCACGTATTAGCTCTTCGGTATGTTGTTGTATCCAAGCTGGTGAATTTCTTGGGTTCCCTCATTATCACCTCCAAGCTGGTGATAGGATCCTAAGACCAATTAATCAAGGCCGGTGGGTGATCTTTGACAAAGTCATATACATGGTGTTGTAAGCAGTCCTTGTCATCATCTATCTGGTCGAGAACTTGGGCATATTCAAAGATCCTGATTTGGTACTTGCTTAGCCTAAAACACTCCCTTTTTTAGACTTCGAAGTGATCATTGTAGCTGGCCCAGTAATCCTTTATGGCTTTTCGTCCCAGGCTTGTAGGATCAAAGTTTTTCCTACTAGGTGCTCTTGTAAACCATATGATGCCAACTCCTTTGGCGACTGTTTTGCCTGGGGACAGTAGTTTTCAGATATACATCACTGGCCCTAATAGCCATTGGAAATGACACCCCTATGACCTTTTCTTTGAGGATCTTCCCTATTGCATTTGCCTTTCTGCCCACCTCTAGGAGCACCAGTTTATCTGTGGGGTACTTAGGAGTTTGTATGGTGAGCCCTTCAAATCCAGAAATTCTCAAGTAAGAGAATCTGGGAAACTGTATGAACCATGCTTTGTATTGCTTCACCATGACAATTGCTTGTTTGGACAACCTTTGCTGCAGTCCTTGCATTATCCTAACCATTTGCATGGTGAAAGCATCGTTCACCCTCTCATATTGGCCTACTGCATATGCTGCATTGTTTCTCTCCCTTTGGCCTATGTTGTGATAATGAAGTTAGGGGTAGCATTCGTGCACCTTCATCTGCCTCTCCTTGTTTCCAATCTCGCCAAGGTGGATTAGTCCCATAAGTTTGGAATGTCGAGCCAGCATATACACCACATAAGAGGACACGGTGAACCTCCTCTTTTTTGACAGTAGCGCCAACTGCTCATGGATGTTGTTACTAATCATTTGAGCCCAATCTAACCTAATCTTGCCCCCAAAAACCTCCTCTGCATTGTAGAACATCCACTCCTTGAACAAATTCGAGTGGGGTAATCCCATGATACGACTGAGGAGGGTGACCATATCCCCATACTTTTCGTTGAACTCGCTCCTGTAGGTCTTGTTAAGGATCTTGGAGCTGTGGGGCTTCTTTTCCTTGAACCAATTGTCATTCATTTTATTTTTACTTTTAGTTAGGTTTTGGTCATATATTGCTTGGGCTTGATCCATTTGCACGACTATCGCATCCTCATGGACAAGGATGCCAAAGACTTTTGTGAGGGCCTCAGGAGTGAAATCAGCTATCACCATTTTGCTAATGAAAACCACCCTCACTATTGGCTTATAGTGCTTGGCGCACTCCACAATCAATTCATAGCTTTGGATAGCCTGCGGAAAACTAGTAGCCTATGCTATCCCACTTTGCACTATCCTTTGGGCACTCTAGGTTGGATTCGGGCCATACATTCTATATTTGAGTTGTTGGATGTCGATGTGCTTGAATTTTTATCCTTGACATTTTCCCACCTACTCAAAACCTTTGAGTCCCACAACACTCCTTGGTACTCGTACTTAATTTTGTCCAACTTGTAGGATTTTTGGGCTTTAGATGTATGAGATGTATCCGTGCTTCGGGTGCCTTGGAAGAGCTGGCCACCTTAAGAGGCATCTACCTTGAGCACTAGGATGTGGATTACGATGGGTTTTTCAATGAATTAATTAGGGGTTAGCTTTGCCCAAGACAACGTTAGCATATAAAGTCAGCATAATGATGAAAATGAGCCAAATTTAATTGCGTAACAACATAAAGGTAAATTTGAGCATTAAATTGACAGGCAATGATTTTTAGTTCGTGTACTTCCAAGACTTGACCAAAATTTCCGAAATAGAGTTTGATGTGCATTTTATCATTTATGGCTAAATTTGACGAAATTTGGGGAAATTTTTGTAGTTGGCAGGCTGGTTGGAAATAAGCCTTATTTCATTGTTGTGTTTGCAAATCCTGAGTTTTTGCTGGCTAGGTATTTTCAAGTTTGTTTTCAGCCTAGGTGATTTGTTTGTGCAACCTAGGGTTTATCCTAGGTTAATTTTGAATGAAGATTTCTAAAAAATGCAAACCCCGGGTGCTTGTTTATTTAAATCTAGGGTTCAATGGCTACATTTTATTACCAACTAAACACAAAACTCTAAATCGATTTGCTAACTTAGTCGTAGAAGCATACCTGGGAGGATAAATGTGTCTTGTTTACTGATTTTGTCTTCCCTTCTGAAAATGTTTTGGTAATGGAATCGTTTTTTGCTGAAGTTGTGTCTACGTAGCTTGCTTGTGCTTACCTTTTCGCCTATGCTTGAGATTTTCTCCTTTGCCGGTGATTTGAAGGCCTCTTCCTCTCTTCCTGAGCACGATTTTACACGGTTTCCCTCTTTCATATCTTATGTTTTGGAATGAGGGGGATGTGGGTCTGTGTTTTAAAAGCCATGATAAGATCCTTGAAAACAAATGCCTTGGCGCTTTCAATGCTTTTAAAAATAAAATACGACTCCAAAGAAAACTTCGGGGGTTACCTCAACATTTGCAGGGTCAAGAACAAAAGATGTTTTATGCTGCACTTTGGTTTAATGATTTTTGATTTCGACTTCTTTTGACTTTAGTATGAAGTTTGGCTCCTTTTCGGTGTTTTCTTCGGCGATAGAAGGGCAAGAATAAGCAAAAAACAATGAAATGCTGAACTTTGATTTTGCCATAGTTTAAGTGCTTCAACGCTTCAAAACAACTCAAACCTTTTTTCGGTGATAACAAGGGCAAAACCAAACCAAAACGTGAATTTGCTAAAGCAAAACGCTGAACCTTTTGTTTCCTTTTGACCTTTAAAATAACTTAACACCACTTTCTGGTGTTTTCTTTGGCGATAACAAGGGAGGCTAGCAAGGTCGAAAACACATGAAAATATACGAAATAAAATATTGAATTTCATTTTGCCTCCTTTTAAATGTTAAGTGCTAACACTACATTTTGGCATTTTACTGACCTTTGACAAGTCGAAAAACAAAATGACTTTCTTCGTGAATAACTTCCGTTTTGAAAAAGAGTTTGGCATTTTTATCAAGTCTAACACAAGCGAAAAACAAGACACTTTACTTCATTTGTCTTTGAAAAAGGACACAACTCAACACCCAATTTGGTGTATTATCGGCTTTTGCGTAGGGAGGTTAAAAAGAAACATGACTTAAGTGTTTTAGAAAATGCTGAACTTCATTTTGTTTTCTCTTCTTTTTCCCTTTAAACTTTGATTTTAAATGCCTTAAAAGTTTTTTTTTTAATCGGCTTTTGCCAAAACTTTGGCAATAAAATGTTTTCATCTCTTGCTACAAAAATACTGATTCTTAGGGTCGAGCTTTAGACACTAGCTTTTTCAAGTGCTTTAAGGCAATAACCTGAGTACTCTCCTTATGCTTTGAAGGCTTTTCATATGGTGACACTTAAATTTCTAGGTTCAGGTCTATGGGCATGCTTTGATCTGAAATTAGGATTAGGGTTGTATTTTCTATTGATGACTTGCTAACCATCGAAATCAGTGATGCACTATAGATATATCATGCAAGAAACTAAAAGAAGACCCTTCATTAAATCAATAATACACATCATCTAGCTTATGAACATTAGCTAAAGGCATTTGGAAGGAGATGAATCCCTATATGGTAATTGGACAAGTGACATCATCATTGAACTCCACTTGTATCTCATCCTCATGTTTTTTGAAGTTTTGAAGCTTGTTGAACACCTTGTTAAAGGTCACATGTTTGGATGCTCCACTATCCACATACTACCCTACACCATACTCAATGTTAGTCGATAGCCATGACATCACGTAGAAAGTTGTCTCAAGTCTAAATTAACTCATTTTCTCTAGTGCAATCTCTTGCTATTTTTTCTTGCCTTTCTTCCTTTTAGGACATTGTGATGCGTAGTGGTTCATCTTGTGGCACTTGAAACACTTCCCATGACTCAAGTCTTTCTTCCCTTGGTTTGAAGAATCTAAACCTTTCGCCTTGCTCCACCATCTTTCTTCATCTTCCTAGTGAGGGCTAGGTTTTGACTCTCTTCCACTCTAGCTGAAATAGTTGCAGTTTGGTCACCTCTTGGAAAAAATCATTTTAAATCTTCTCAAAAGTGGGAAGCTTCTCATATGTATAGAAACCCTGAACTAATAGAGCTCAAGATGGAGATAATTCATTTATAGCTATAGGCACCAACTCATCATCCTCAACTATCTTCTCACAAGTGTAGAAACTCTGAAATACATATTCCAAGATGGAGAGAACTCATTTATAGCTATGGGCACCAACTTGTCATCCTCCACTATCTTCTCACAAGTGTAGAAACCTTAAATACATATTCCAAGATGGAGAGAATTCATTTATAGCTATGGGCAGCAACTTGTCATCCTCCACTTTCACCCCTCTAGAAGCAAGCTTATCTCGAAGCTCAATGGGTCTTCATAACATAAAAGACCATGGTGTCAATATGGCTGATGTGGGTGGTAGCAAGCTTGTTCTTTAGTGCCATGTTGTAGGAAATGTTCACACTTTGGTATAAAGTGATTTAGGCTTTGTACATCTCCTTCATTTTCTTCTTCTTTGTGATGTGAGGGAACAAATGGTCCATTGAATCTAGGATGATTTGCTTTCCTTAGGTTGATATTTTGTTATATTTGGCCAATTGAATAGGGTCGGTAGTAGTTGTCAATGTCACAGTGATTGTCGAATTTTCAGCTTCAAGTTCAAAATTTGGTAAATTAATAAAATACACATGAAATTCGAGAAAATTTGTTGTCAAATTTGTTTAGAAATTAAGAGATTTTTTTAATACAAAATGTGTAAAAAGTATTTGCATGTTAGGGTTTTTAGTTGTTTGCAAATTGATTGTATAATACGACTGGGCAAAACGATCGACAGTTAGGATTTTGAAGCCGATTTAAGAGCCTAATGTTAGGAGTTGTGAGCTCGATTTTGCCCCTGTAGTTACGTTGATTTTTTCCACTTAGGTTTATTTTATTTTATGTTGTACTAGGTAATAAACTTATAATTTATAATTGATTTTGATTAAAAAACTTCATTTTAAATATATTATTTATTTATATAATGTTATTTTATTTTATTGTTTTACTTTTAATATTAACATTTGGTAAATTAAAATTTAAATATTTTAGAATATTTAATTTACATTTTTAATTATTAATATATAAAAAATAACAAATTTAAATAAAATAAAATAATTATAGTATTACTTATTATGATAAATTTATAGATATATTATTAATATATTAATAAAAATTAAATTTACCTAAATAAATTTTATTAACCTTTTTTTTTCATATTTTTTTTAACCTTGTGACATAGGTTTTTTTATTTTATGTTGTAATAAAGATATAATTTAAAATTGATTTCTATTAAAATTCATTTTAAATATATTATATATTTAATATAACAAATTTAAATCTAATTAAACAAATATAGTATTACTTATTTTGATAATTTTATAAATATATTATTTATATTTTTAAAAATATCAAATTTATCTAAAGTGAATTTCATAACAAATTTTTTCTTCAATTTTTTTCTCCTATTTCATCTGATTCCCTAACACTAATTCAAATTCAAACCTTGTGACATAGTATCTAACTACAAAAACCTAGATGGGATGTCAAGCAGAGCTGTGACATAGTATCTAACTACAAAAACCTAGATGGGATGTCAAGCAGAGCTTCATCTGAAGCGTGTAACTCAGTGGGGTGACTCTTAGTTTGATTGGACAATCAACTAGTTGGACTAATCCATCAACCTGGTCTAATGACAAATAACTCCCAATCAAAGTAGTTGAAATTAAGTTACATCCATAAATCACTCAAGTCTCAAGTAGTTAATTGGGCCCTAATCTGAAAGAAGACTCCCTAAATAGATGGACCTTATTCTCCTATATAACTATGTCCTCTCCATGTTGATTTCTTAGCTGCACACATGTCTAGATTTATTGATTTCATTGCTGTGCTATCATTGTGAGAACACTGACTGAGCATCTCAAGGGAAAAACACTCTTGACACTTTTAGATTTGAAATTTGGTGAACTTGTGTTAAAAAAATCATTAAAAAATTTGTACAAAATGTTTGGATGTATGTTCGTGTTTGGATGTTTGCTAGTGTTGCTTGATTGTGGCCTAAGTTACCGATTTGGGTACAGGTACGGGTTTGTGGGTACGGCAATTTTTTTTCCCTCAGGTACGGGTATGGGTACGCTCGTACAGTACACACACTCACACATATATATACATACATTTAAAATTATAGAAACCTTGCCTTTACCTACTTTAATTTTCTAAATATCACTGGAAAAGAAACAACGAAATGGAAAATATTGGTTTTTACAATTGTACTTTATTCCATCTACTTAAGGAAAATGACAACCTGAATTTTTAAACATCCTACTAGTAGTAACTTCAAACTATTAACTATTTTTTGTGATGAAAATCCCTTTACATGGATAAACATGTGAAAGAAGAAAGTTTTCAAGAGGGAACTAGTAACATAATGCATCAACAATGAACTGAACTCATTAGAACCATGAGTATGAGTTTCAGTTTCAGTTAATTAATTAATGTTGTCAGAAAAGAAAAGTGAACTTCAAGGTGGGCATGTTCAGTCTTTTCAAAAGACCAGAGGCAATGAAAATAAGATTGATCAAATTCAAAGCCTGGGTACGCCCTTGAGTTTGCCCAGGGAATTGGTCGGGTGCCCAAACAGTACGCTGGCCGAACCCAAGGGCGTACCAGAACTGGACTAGTACCCATAAAGGACTAGGACCACAGCCAGGATCGGAGGTTGAGGCAAAGAACCAAGTAACTCAAGTTTAACGTACGTACGTAAGTAGGTATGTATGTATGTATGTGTATGTATGTGTGTATGTATGCATGTGTGTGTATGTATGTGTATGCATGTATGTGTGTGTGTATGTATGTGTGCATGCATATATGTATGTATGGATGGATTTATGCATGTATGTATGCATGCATGCATGCATGCATACATACATGCATGAATGGATGGATGTATATGCATGCATGCATGTGTGGATGCATGCATGTGTGGATGCAAGCATGTATGGATGTATGCATGCATGTCCCCCGACTGTCCCCAGGACGGCTGGCTGTCCCCTACAGCCCAAAAAATTTTGAAGTCCAAAATAAAAAAAAACAACAAATTTTTAATTTATAAAAGAGATTTGGCTGGCCCCACCAAGACCCCAAATAAATATTAAAATATAACAAACCCTAATCTAATGCATAAAACAAACAAAAGGAAGAAAAAGACACTCATTTTGACATTTGCAAAATAGGAAAAGAGCAGCAAGAAGAGTAGAAGCAGCTGGTTAAGGAGTGAACAGCAGGTGACTCCGACGGAGACTCTAGCTCTGATCTTGATTTAGACTCTTAGTCTTAGACCTACCATGTGCTGATTATGGACAGCCATATATTTTCTTAGTTTATCTTGACATCATGATAGACAGCTGATTATGGACTTCTATGTTTTAACTTTTCTATTTACAGTTTATGTCATCTCATAGTTATGGATGTTTAATATTTAATATTTATCATTTTATGTCTATTATGGATGTTAATGACATATGTTTGTTGGCAATGATTGATGAAAGCATTTGAATTTTGGTAAAATGTTTGTCAATTCTCTTGTGAAATCTTAATTCAAGTCTAATGCAATGTATTGATGTCTATGATGAATGCTTTACCATTGTTATGATATGCATATTTAAAATTTCTCTATATTTGTAAATCCCCCCCTATTTTTTTAACAGCTGTCCCTGCCGTCCCCCCGAAAATGACCCAAAAGTACCCCTGTACCGGAAACACGTCCCGGCGTTCCCCGGCATCCCCATCCTTGAAACTCTGTGGAACATAGGTAGGCTGCCTTGCCTGTTTGGGTTTACCCCAATTCATTTAACTGAGAGTGGTTTGCTTTGCACCTTCATGATCTCTGTTTTTACTGGTGGCAGATTAAGTCACCATGTGTTCATTTGTGACAGTGTTCTCTCTCCTTTGATTCTCACCTTGTGGTCAAATAAATATAAAGCTAGGCTTCATAAATATTTTTTAAAGTAAAATTTTTTAAATATGATTTTTAAAGTTTAGTTTTTAATAAGATTTTTAATGAAGATTTTTAGATTTTTATTGTAGTTAAATTTGTTAATAGTCCAAATATTTTCTAGATTTTAATGTTTTAATTTCTATTTATTTTAATTTGTTATTTTTAAATCTCGTTTTCATTTAATAATATGTTATATTTTGTAATTTAAATTTTATTTAGACTTTTTTTTATATTCATTTAGACTTTTTTTGGATACATGAATGTGGACGTTGAGGTCCACACTGTTTGTATTGAACAGAAATATTAAACAATACAGACATTCCTCTGCTGCCAAGCAAAACGAAGTTGGCAAGCAAAGGAGATATATCAAAGTTGAAAATTTGCTAATCACTAATCTTGATGGCCACTGTGTAATGTCCCCTACTTGATCTATTTCAATATACTAAAATTGATTGATATTCTTCAATTAGTTATTAGCAAGTTCTTATTTATTTTCCTCATGAAATGATTAATTTCATTATTCATGGTTCTTAATATAGATATCGGACATTGCTACTACTTCAGTTTTAAGGGAGAAGGGTCTATGTATGTTACCAAAGCGCTTAGAGACCAAATACAATAGGTTCCCTCAAAGTTTACAGATCTAAGCCCTTACCTATCTTGGGTCTATACCCTCAAGGCTTATGGGTCGCTGATCCCTACCCTATCTTGGGACTTAACCTATTGCTTGGATTTAGACTGCCCCTCTTTGGAACATCTCATCCCCATCTTCTTAAATACTGACAGTAATAACATGAATGAAACTATAAGTATACTAACTTCTCATGTATAATAAATATATATGAAATTAAGTATGACTATCGTACATATTGCAGCCTATATTAGTATTACTATTAAATTCTGCATAACAACATTATCAGGCTTTGTATATTAAGCATACACATTCAACACATCCCCAAGCATACCACCAAGAACAAAGATTCTACTGCCTGTAACTTAATACTAGTTCTGATCTAATCCAATGCATGGTGATGTTGCTGGATGCTTTGATTCCTTTCCTTTATATCTCTCAATGTGAGGGAGAGGTCACACCTCTTCATCATGCATGCCCTTTGGAAAAAGACACACCCTTAGCACCTTTTGAAAGAGTGCAACTCTTCATTATTTCTGCCCTTTTGAAAGGGACATAACCTTTCATAATCAGGTCTGCACTTCTTATTTAAATCAGATGTGCACTTCTTATTTCCAAATTCTTCCCCCCTCAAATGAGTTTCTCTTCTCCCTTTTATATCTCACGTTTGAGGGAGTCACATCTTATCATTTCATGCCTTTTGACCTTTCATTAGCTTTAATCAAATTTTAATTATGTTTAATTATATTCTCTTATATTTTAATTTTAATTTTTATATTTATTCTTTTGTATTTTTTTTTTTAATTATTTATTATTAAATTATATTTCAAAGTAGGGACATTACACACTATTTCTTGAACTGGCTCCTGGAACTAAAAACTAAAAAGCTTCCTCCCAGAGCAACTTTCTGAAGTAAGAAAGAAATTGCCTTTATGACTCTTTTCAATTTGTAAATTTGCTGCTAAGAGAGGGAACCCTTGTGACTGTCGAAGACTAAGTCACAGGACACGGCGATTTTCATGGAAGAGGTTCGAATTTAATCGAATTTCAAACTTCTATAAAAAAAATCGAATTTAATCGAATTTCCTCCATAAAGCACTGCTATCCGCCTCTAAACACAACTCAGCTGGTCGTGGGTATTCTTTGTATATGCTTTGTATCTATTGGGAAATGGGTGTCTGCAACTGCTGGGTCGCCCTCGGATTTTCTCCAACAAGGGTCGCTATTCTGATAATTTATTAGAAGTATGCATATATTTAAAAATAAACGAAATTATAGAAGGTGAATTTTATCCGAATTTTTTTTTGAATTTTTCCCTTGTCGAATTTCATCCGAATTTCATGGCTGTTGAATTCGAATTCGAATTCGAACCTTGTGAGTTAGGTTGAAGATTAGTCAAAATTCCCGCATTTTTCCGGCCGACAACTTTTTCTTAGGTGCCTCCATGATTCTTGCACTGACTCTGGATAGAAGAAGACATCCAAATGAAAAACTTTACCATAGCTTGAGTCTTTAGAAGAGCAGATACCATGTCTTCAAAAGCTTTGTCTAGATTTGATAGATACTCCTCATGAACGTAGAATTCAACCAGGGCTCTAACTATTTCAATGTCTTGAAGAATATCCATCAAATTGGAGAGAAATATGGAAGCCATTTGGCTTTTTAACCCTTGCTATGAGAATTCATCAAAGAGCTCACTGCCAATGATCAACTTCACAATGCTTTCAACGAATTCAGAGATAATGAAAAAGATGCTTTGAAGCTTTTCATTTGAAATTTTTTCTAGAGAGGCTGTCCCATTTTCTGGGGGCAAGATGAATTCTCAAATTCATTATTACAACCACCGATATTGAACCAGAGAATGACAGAAGAGTGGAAATTGAAGCCTGCAAAAGCCAAGATGGAGCAATCAAACAAGTGGAGGCAAAAACCAAAGAAATAATCCCTTCAAGTTAAATTTAAAACTAGCATCGAACTTGCCCAGCACCTCCAAATCTAGACTGGGCCAGCTCAAAACCTATGAGATTACTGGGAGAAATACAGGAAGACTTTCTTGTCGTAGCCAAAATTTTAGGGATCAAAGAGGCATGCCTCTTGTTAGTTGCATAGAACATCTCTAGAGATGTAGCTGTATCCAGGAATACCTGAGCACCAAGGAATACTATTACTTGTGACAAAATTGCCATCTCATCTTTGCCAAATCCAAGACCAAATGTCAAATTGGTAGAGTCTTGTCCTATCCTCATCCCCCTAGGGACTCAGAAGATCATCGGTACATGCTTTCTTGAGGAAGAATCTAGAACAACAGGGGAGCTCTTTTACAAACATTTATTGAAGGCTGATCCGATTCTCTGTAAAGGAGCAAAGGAACTAAATAAGTTGTTGAGGAGCAAAGATGACAAGTCCTGCCTCCCTTAAAGATATGGTTATTGATCCCCAAGCATTCTGATGGGATGTGATGTCCCGTCAAAATTAATATTAATTAGTATTAATTTTGAAATAAATTTATAATTATGAAATAATTTAACTTTTCTTATTCTATATTAGTTCTTATATTGACTAATATATTATAAAAATAGTTAAATAGTTAAATGTTTTTCCAATAAAGCTTAATTAAAGCTAACTATTCATTGTTGATTAATTTTGTTAATCACGAGCAATTGGGCTCTTACGGGAATCTCACATCCTTCAATTTTTACATAAGGTCTCGCACAGATGAAGAATGGCATGGAATATATCGGAAGGAAGAGAGAAAGTCCGTAAGGCATTCAACGGGAGAATAATTCCTTTCGCCAGCTCATCTGGCCTATTGGAAGCAAGAACTTGCAGCAAAGGCACGCTGTGCAGTGGGGTGCTCGGTATTCAATGACAAGGCATGCCATAGAGAAGCATTAACGAACCGTCTATATCAAACCCGATATCGGGTATTAAACAAACCATTCCCCGGCTGTTCACGGAATACAGAGGTGCACGAGGGAGTAACTCTGGACGCGATAGGTAACGGAAGTCATTGCCAACTGGTGGAGGGTTCTGGAAGCACTTACGCAGGCTCAGCAGTGAACAGCGAATTAGCAGAGGCATTTTATAGTTCCAAAAGTCATTACGAAGTGCGGGCCGATTTGGGCAGTTTCAAGGAGAACAGAGACATACATGGAGAATTGTACAGAAAAACCAGGAAGCTAATGGTGAGAGTGGAGCATCATCGAACACCCTCAGTATGTGAGCCAGACGCCAACATCAACACGAAAACCATCAGGTGCATTGTTCCGAATGCTTTCAAGGATAATGAATGTAGTTTGGTGATGTTTGGAATATCAGACTTCCTGTATTTAATATCACTGTTGGCTTCTTCGTAGTCAATATTTCTGAAGTATTCGTATTCAATATTTCTAAAGTATTAGACATAAAACCCCAAGATAATTAACGGAATTGTACAGTGAGAATTGGAGACAGACATGAACAGCAATTAGAAACTGCACAGAAAATACACAGACCCTCAGTATATAGATGGTTAGTTCACTCTGGAAATGGATATTTATTTGCAATCATATTTAGTCAGACATTTTACAGAATAATTAATTGCATTCAAACCTAGATAGAGGTTTTTTACAGAAATATAATTCGTTTGCAGTCAAACTTAGTCAGGGATTTTACATGGGAATGCATCCTTAGCTAACCAGGAGGAATCCTCTATCCATTGTGGCACACAATAACAAAGCTGCAACCACGCTGGGATAGAGTTATATGCATACTGCAAACCACTAATGCAATTCTTGGTAATGTGTTATCATTGTTGTAAAGGTACCCACAACAGCTGATACAACCCAATATTTCAATTGAAAGTTTTTAATAGACAACAAAGTGAGCACTGAGCACCGAGTACTGTCAGATGTGACCCTCAATCTACTTTCACACTGCAGGGCAATGAAAATAACTCTAAAGATGATGTACGAGTTTTTAGCAAGCCCAAAATTTCACCATAGGAGGGGGTTGGGACCTCCTTTAGTAGAAGCGAGTGAACTGCCAGTGGGAACGCAAAATTGAATAAAAATGTCACTCAAACTCTAGTGAAGGAAAGGTGTTTGATTCAATAATGTAGTATCCCCTACAAAGTTGAGGAAATGAAACTCATTAAAATGTTCAAACTTAGTGCTGAATGCTTCAAGAAAACATTGGCGTTGCTACAATTAGCAATACGAAATAAGATTTGAGGAACATTGTCAGTATCAAGATTGGCATCCTTGTGAGACTCCCTATTCGGACCTCCTTTTGTGGATTAATCATCAGTAAATCTTTGGTGTCACATCGAGTACAAGTTCATTATTGTTCTTTTCAATTAATAATTTGCAAATTGTTTACAGGCAAGGAATCACAAATAAAGGTGATCAAGTTACTGCAAGATTGATAGTTTTCACAAAGAAGAAGATGCGATGATGAAGACTTGGATTGGAATGCAAGACCAGAAATGCCAAAGAAAACTCCCTCAAGTGGCAAGTTTATAATAAATCTTCGCTTAAGTGAGAGGGAAAGTCCATGTGAAAAATGATGCTCTTCATTGGTGTCAAAGCCAGTCCAAAGTCCTGAAAAAGGTGGCAAATTGAGTCTAAAAATGCATCAACAATGGCAAAGACAAGCAAACTCCAACAAAGAAGGAACTCAAGTTGAAATTACATGTATATCACACTTATTAGTGGCATAGCCAGGGGAAAAATGCCACAGCAGTGACAGTATCATAAGAAAAGCACAACCAGCATATTAAGTGAAAATAATAGTGTTGCACTTTTCAGGTGGCATAACCAGTTTATTAGCATGACTGAAGTGGTCAAGTGTGAGCGAAAGTTTGACAAGGAATGAACAACTTTAATTTTAAGTGTGAAAGTCACTTTTATAGTGGTGGAGTAAAAAAAAAAAAGCCAAGTTATATTTAATTTTTTTTTTCACAGTTTTGACATGGCTATGCCACTCTAAAGCCATGATTTCCGTTTTCAATTATGGTTAGAAAATGTGAGTTAAAACACTCAAGTCAAGTCGTGCTTTCTCATTGGCAACACCACTCTAAAATGGTGAAAATTTTGGTGATGGCAAAAAAATGTGACTAACTTAAAACAAGTCTTGAAACATAACTTAGACTTGTATATTCTTAGTGGCAATGCCAACCTTAAGTTGTGACCATGGTGACTATGAAGGCAAATAAACCAGGACCTCAGTAAATTTCAAACATTTCATATGATGATGCCATTAAGGAGGGGTAAACGCTTTTGACCTGGAGCTATGAACCGGTGACGTCACAAACGGGGGACCTCATCCCCATTTAAACATTCAACAGTAGCACCCCAGCAGGGTTTGAACCTTGATGGCAAGAATAAACAACACCACAACTTAACCATCACAACATGTCAATGTGGGCTAGGCACCATTGATGTTATGATGGCAGAAAAGCATGATATTTATTAAATCTTGCACATTCATATGGAAATGCCACTAAAGAAGGGTGTGTAAGGTGGTGTTGTGACGTATTCACACATCGCCCCATTGCAAATGGGGACCCCTACTTTTTGCTTTCTGGGGTTTGTTTTTCTAGGTCTTTTAGGGTTTTGTCTGTTAGCCTTTGCATGCTGAGTGTTGCCAGAGGGATCACTCGAATGGCAGGCTTTGCTTGAGCCAGGGTGAGTCCGCGGGGCCGCAAAATTAGGGTTTCTTTGAGAGTCTTCCTTAGGGCTTGGTTTTGCTCTTGTTGCTAATTGTGTCTTGCTTGGTGAGTGAGTATCATTCTTGAAGGTCCGAGCTAGGTCAAGTTGGTGAGTGATGAAGTCTGGAATGTCATCTTGATCTTCAAATGCCCTGAAATTTGGCTGTCTGGAATGTCTTGACCTTGAAATTTGTCTAAGTTTGGAATGTCTTCCTGATCCTGAAATTTGACCAAGTCTGGAAAACTGAAGAATCCTCCAAAAACTAGATTTTGCAATATAACTCCTGGAGGTTCGAAACCACTCTCAAACATCTTGACAGTATATATGGAATATAACTTAAAGTATGAGAATTTCTTCTTTCTTATACTTAAATGTTATATTCCATAAAATGATCTTGACAGAGAGACCAAAATGTCAAATTTCGCTCCTGACCCTTCCAAAGGGTCCAAAGCGAATTTCGCTCCCGACCCTTCCAAAGGGTCTAGAGCGAAATTCTCCATAAGACATTCTACTTTGACCAAAACCTAGAACTAACGTATTCTCAGGCTTGAATTAAGTTAAAAATGCTTGTTTAAATGAGGAAATGTGAAAATGGAGTCAGGATTTGAGCCCAAGGATGATTTTCGCTCCTGACCCTTCTGGGGCGTGATGGGAAGGTTTTGATGCACATTTGTCTTTGAGAGGAGATTTGAGGTGACGAAATGATGGAAATTAGCCTAAAGTAGGAATTTCGCCCCTTCCAAAGGGTCCAAAGCGAAATTCTTGAAAACCTCATTTTCTCCCTTGTTTAGACCAACGTTCTAGTTTTGAGGTGATGGGATGTGAAAATGTGAAGGATTTTGGCCAAGATTAGGAATTTCGCTCTTGACCCTTCCAAAGGGTCCAGAACGAAAATCCTTATACACCTAAATTTCTCACTTGTCAAGACCAAATTCCTAGTTTTTAAGGCATGTATGGAAGTATTTTGACTTGTTCTAAGCCTTAAGAGGTGAGTAAAGGTGGATGAGGTGAAGATTTTAGCCAAGAAAGAGAATTTCGAGAATTTCGCTCCTGACCCTTCCAAAGGGTCCAGAGCGAAATTCATTATATACTTCATTTGCTCCCTTGTTTTAGCTTGAAACCTTGCTCCTTAGATGAAGAATGATCTATGTTTGCTCCCAAATGAGATTGAAAGTTTGAAAATTGAACAAACAAGCCCAAATCATGATTTTCGCTCCTGACCCTTCCAAAGGGTGTAGAGCGAAAATCTTCTTAGACTTCATTCCCTTCCTTGTTTGACCAAATTTTGATTTGCAAGGTATCTTGAAAGGAAGAGTGGACATGTTTGGCCTTTGGAAATGTTTGAAAGCATTGAAAAATGAAGGATTTTAGCCAAGAGGGTGAATTTCACTCCTGACCCTTCCAAAGGGTCCAGAGTGAAATTCTTGGAAACTCATATTTTCTTCTTGGAGATGGTCAAATTCTTGATTTTTATGGCATGGTTAGAAGGACTTTGATGTGTTCTTGCCTTTGAATATTGGATTGAGGTAATGGGGTAGTCAAAACAAGCTCAAAATAGGAAATTCGCTCCTGACCCTTCCAAAGGGTCCAGAGCGAAATTCCTAAAATCCCCTATTTTCCTAGCAAAGTCAAGTCAAACTTGGGTTTTTATAGCTTGGATGGGTGAGGAGAAGTGTTTTCTTGCCTTTTAAAGTGGATTCAAGTTGAAATGATGGAGGAATAAGCCTAAAACAAGATTTTCGCTCCTGACCCTTCCAAAGGGTCCAGAGCGAAAATCCTAAAACCCATCATTTTCTCCAAAATTTGTGCCAAGCTATGCCTAGACCAAGGTGAGGGATGCCCTTGAGATTGCCCTTGAATAGATTATTGTCTCCAAAAGTGATGATTTTGGGCTAGAGGAAGAAATTTGCTCTTGACCCTTCCAAAGGGTCCAGGGCGAAATCCATTATAGGTCTTGTCCCTGGCCATGATTTCTAGTGAAATTCTCTTTTCTGGTCATTTTGAAGTCAAACAAAACGTTGCAAGCATGGGAGAGGGATCCAAGGATGAAAGTCCAACTATAGAAAGTGAAAAAGATAGACCTTGGTGAAGGAGAACAAGCAAATCAAGAATTTCGCTCCTAACCCTTCCAAAGGGTCCAGAGCGAAATTCCCAAAATCACCTAGTTTGCCCATGAGGAAGGTCAAGTTGTGGATGCCTAACCTTTGGTGAGGAGAAGGATAGCGTATGCTTGCCTTGGAAGGCATTTTGGAGTAGTGACATGATGGAATTTGTCCAAAAATGTAAAATTCGCTCCTGGCCCTTCCAGAGGGTCCAAGGCGAAATCCTTTGAAACTACTATTTTTCACCTTGTTTGGGCCAAGCGAAGAGCTATGTGTGAAATAATGTTGAAGAGAGGTCTAAATTGGGCAAAATAGCAAATTTCGCTCTTGACCCTTCCAAAGGGTCTAGGGCAAAATTCTTATAGGGCATGTCCCTGGGGAGAATCTTGAACAAGCTTTATTTTTTATATCTTCTTGTTGACGATTTAAGGTGGAAAATGCTATGTTATATGACCTTAATCATCTTTTGGTTTGTTGTGCAGATGAAAGAAGACTAGGCCAGGGCAAGGACGACCTTCTCCGGTCCAGCATCATCAAGTACGACCTCTTCCAGTCCAGCATTTCAAGGGAATGTACACCATCCATCCTGCACATCAAAGACTAAGGGGTTGAAGCAAGAGTTAATTAAAGTTAGCTTCTCAACATCACCAAATTGAACATCAACCAAGTGTCAGACAAGGTGGCGTCCCAGTCATCATTCCTGCAGTTGGATTGGTCCACCTTAGCGTGTCTAGATTCAATGTGCCTGACTCATCAAAGATGACACTAACTTCGATGTACCTACCCCGGTTATCCATTGGCCGAATATTTCAGAGAAGACATGTGTCCAAATAATGCAATTATTTCATTGGCTAGAATTGAGTTTGTTGTAACAAACCCTAATTAGGGTTTTCATTGTAAAATCTTGGCCATTGATCTCAAATTGCTCTAAGCCATTGAATTGTATTGAGGGCGCTATATAAGCCCTGGCTCCTCATTTGTAAAGGCTAATAGTTAGTCAATAGTTGATAGTGGGTGAATGGTTAGCTAATAGTGAATAGTTAGCTGATAGAATAACAGTTAGAGTAGAATAGAAAGAGAAGGCAAAGATTGTTGCCAAGATGTTTTTGTAAAAGACTTGTAAACTTCATTGAAGAAATGGTAAAATCTATGGGTCGATTCAACAATTTGCATGGTCTCTATACTTCTCAGATTTGATTTCATGTTATTAGATGAGTGGAAGAAATGTGTTTGATTATGGTGAAATTTGTATATCCATACTACTAGCAGTTTGTTGATTGCAGACTTGCCTTGTGTAGTCAATTGGAATCATTCAGCTTAAGCCTAACTTCAATTGTCGCTTCTTCACTGATATGCATCAGCCTGATGGTGTCTATGCCTGTAGCGATGATCTGAACATCATAAACCTTTCCTCCGAAGATCGCACTAACCTTGTGGAGATGGTCCTGGGATGTCAAAACAAGACTTAGTTAGAATTTCATCAAGGGTAATTCATTGCTCCTACATTCTTAGTGTCAGAATTAGATCCTTCCCTCGCCCTCATCTTTTTTTCCTTTTTTCAAAAAATCTAGGCTAGTGAAATCCCGTGTTCCAGTAATATTTAAAGCAAATCAGACGTTCAAATCATCGAGTGTAAGTTCCCTTGTGATTCCAGCAAAATCACATCATACCACAAAGAGCTTATCCACACGTAGAGAACCTACATATAAGAACCTTGGAGTTACTCTGACTGATCCTTTGGCGAGATCTTCAGCAGTCGAGAAACTTTGTTCAAGAGAGGATAAGATACCTCTGGGTATTTTATTTTGTGTTTGGTTGTGTACAAAATACACATCAACAGGTGGCTATGATGGTAAAAAATGCAACTAGGTGATTAAGTCATCAAAATAGCATTAGTGCCAAAGTTGAGTGATTTGAAAGCAAAAAGTGGCAATCTCTGAACAACCTTTGACCTAGGCAACTTGATCTAGGGGAAACTTAGTATTTAAAGCAACAAAGCAGTGCATCTCAGCCATTCATTGATTTATCATTTAGGTACCCAAATTAAAGAAAGAAAAGAAATCTTGAAGCAAAGGAAATCCTTTTATAAGCTAGTTTAATGTCAATTGCTTCCTTTCAGAAGGATAGAGATGGAGTTCATTGAAAAACAGTTATAAGCATTATTCTATTATTATTTTTTTCTGCTTCTCTTATTGAATGTAAAGGAATTATGTGTTTGGTTTATGCTGAAGAGATTTTCATTCAAGTTGAAGAGTTAGATCATTGTGTTGTAGGTGTGATAATTTGTCAAGATATCATTAAAGAAGATATTGTATAAGTTTGTGTGGATCCATCTTCTATCATTTGGAGTGGCTTTGTTTACTTCTGGGTCATTGTTCCTTTTCAATCTCACACTCTGTTCATTGCTGTCATTGTTATTGTTTCCTTTGTTTCAAATCCAACATTTATGTTTTGTTGATCTCTGATTTAATCAGTAGATACCATCATTGTTTGGTTGTGTAAATAGAAAAACCCTTGGTGAGATAAGTACTTTTGGTCTTGTGCTTCAATCTCCAAGATAAAAAAAGATAGGTCTAGATTGTTTTCAGGCACTTTACATTCATGCAAATCCCCCATAAAATTCTTTGTACTGTGTGTAAGTAGCAGTCTAGTTTATTTGTTTTAGATTTTAGGAGTAGATCAAATCAGGGAGCCTCCCTTCATAGCTTGAAGAGAGGATCTTCTCACTGTTTTGTTTCGTGTTGTCACAAATTTGACAAATGAAAACACTAACAAACATATAGTCCCTACAAAACCTCAAAAGTTTCTTTAGCTTTGAGTAAACTGAATAATGCACTATGCTTGGAAAGGAGGGAGGTTTCTTTTTGGAAACAACAACTTATTTTATGTAAACTCCACAGCACCACATTTTGGATGGAACAAGAAGCACCACTTCCAAGAAATTAAAGTGTCAAAAGTTAAACATGGATGGAAAATCAGGTTGGATACCATGTCAAGTTGAAGTACACATAATAGAAATGAAAAAGGATAAGAGAGAAACATACAAACATGTTAAATAAGCATTCCAAGTGGAAGATTCCATAAGTATGAACAATTACATTTATGGATGGTCTCTCGAGCTATTGTTATCTCATCTTGAATTTGACATTATTGTAAAATATCAGTTTGAGTTTCTGAAGTCATTTGATGCAAAATGAGCTATAGCCAACAAATTATAAATTTTATTAATAGTTTTATAGGATATCTTATGAAGTGAGATTTATAGAAAGTGTTCTGATGCTTCCACTGATGACTACTTGAGGCGAAATTGATATGCATGGACTTTATATCAATCAAAGAATTTTGTTAGATATCAATTTATCATCATGATGAACTTACTATTTCTATTAAGTCCTTCAGTAAATGCTCTTACTTCTGATAGAGTTTGCTGGGAACCCATCTTGACCTGGAGATTTGTCAGGCTGTAGGGAGAAATTAAGCTATGAACTGAGCTTGTGTTGTTGGCACTCTTATATTTTATAATGAGGATGCTCTACTAAAATAAGGGGTCTGACAAAGTATTAGTGCTGGGTTATTCACCGTCTTTGATTAAACCAGAAGTTTGCACAAACCAATGCTTTAAAGTTTATATATCTAACTATAGCTGATGCATTGTGAATCCAGTGTTGTCTGATTACATTGGTTTTGTTTTGCAGTTAATTGTGTTTCTGTTCAATGTTGATTTGTCTGGAAATATTATGTACTTTACATTTATCCTGACCATTTTGGACCTTTTCCTCCTTTATACTTATATTTTAGATGTCTTTTAAGCGGGCTATGTGATGTCCCCATCAATTGCAGACAAAACTTGCAAAATAATAGACAGTCCAAGTATGGTATTGGCCGAAGGGGTGAATGAGATATCACAAATCTTACTCCTATACCAATTGTTACAATATTCACATTGAACATCACCGATAATAATCAGTGATCTCGATTTAGGCATATCGGATCTTATATGCGATCATTGTGAAAGGAAGGTGCTATTTCATTGGTTGGGCACTCTAAGAATCACAGAGTCGCTTCCTACTCAAACATCATGTAGAAGGATTCTCATGAACCAGTCAAAGAAGAGTATTGAAGTATTTCACGGAGATGAGAATGATCATTTAAAAGCATCGTTTGATCATGAGTAGGGACTATGTTAGTAATGGATATAAAGATTAAGGTGTCAATTTGCCTAACAAATCGTAATGACCATATGGCAAACAAATTAGCATACCGGTCCTCATTAAAGAAGGCTAAGGTATTATTTTATATTTACTACGTTGGGAATTATATGTTGACCAACCAGACTTATGTATATATGTTAGAAAGAAACAAATAGTATACAAGGCAGCAACAATTGAGTATATAACAAAGCAGTGCTTAATTATGAAAAGACAGCAATAAAGCATAGAGTGTAATATTAATAAAGACGTGTACATTGGGAAGGAATGCCTCCTTTCATTGAATCACAACCCTTCTTGAGTAACTTAAAGATATAAAAGAAGAGTAAGAACTGTAGAAGGGGGATTACAGAAGGGAGATCATTCTTGCACGATTATCAGTGAACATATTCGATACAGCAGAGACAATCTTAACATTAATTACATTGCACTAAGTACAGATACATAGGTCAAGATCCTCTCGCATACATCTAAGTGTTGAATCTGAGACATCAATGATATTGGTACTGATATCATCATATTATAAGTAATATGAACGGTGTATCAAATCTATCATTCTTACACTGATTAGCATTGTTTATCATTATTTTAAGTATTATTAGAGATTTTGGTGGAAAGAAGTCTATTGCAATTGATCTTTGTAAGTTATTGTCCCTATTTCCTAAGTTTTAACGTAAGGGGACATTTCAGGCTATCACATTTCCTCTACAGATTCCTCTCTTCTGCTTGCAATTTGTATTGCATTCTATTTGTTCAAATTAATTTGGACAATTATTATGGTGATGCAGCATATGGCTTTTAATTTGTTGAAATGAGTGATAAAGAAGAATTATAACACAGTTCCTCATACTGCATCAACTTTACTCAGGTTTTCTGCTCCAATAATTATTAAATTAGTCTGGATTCTGCTAACCATAGCCTCTATGACTAGATGCTGATTGATACCTTTCATTCCTGTATTGCATAAATGACTAAATAATATTGGTCAAATGGATTTGATACATTTTCATGAAGAAATTAGATTTTAAGTCTTCCTAGTAGGACTCCTGTAGTGGTTGCTGCAACTGCAACTTTGTGGATATTGTTATTTTGATTGTATAAGCTATACAGAACAAACATATCAAAATATAGACAGTGCTGTAACATTCTAGAGGAGTGAATTAGGCATAACAAGGGTAACATAAACTGTCTCTGCTACTCTGGGCAGGTACATGTTGTTGATGGCACAAGCCAACAACCTGAATATGAGTTTGATGCTGTCCGTCTGGAACTTGATCTTTTTAGTCCAGAGCTTGCATATAAGCCATGCGTAGTTGCCTATAACAAGATGGATATTCCAGAATCAGCTGAGCATTGGAAAAAATTTGAGAAAAATATGCAACAGCGGGGGATTCATCCATTGTGCATGAGTGCAGCAACGACAAGTGGTACTATGGAGGTGGTTTATGCAGCATACGAACTGCTAAAAAAACAGGCTGCATCAATTGGCAACAACACTCAGGGTTAGCTTCTTTTCTTGTGCATGACCTTGTCAATTCTTATCTCTTCATATTTTACTATTTTAGATTAATCTCTTCATTATTTGTGAAACATACTTAAGTAGAACAAACTGCAAAGAATTTAAATCTTGATTGTGAGCTCTTTTATATTATTCGCAAAACCGTCATATTTATTTTTGGAGTCTATCTTCATCTTTAATAAATTTTAATGCACTTTATTTAGTGTTCATTATCTCCCCAACAGAGAACCTGTGGAAACAGCCATGTCTTATAGTTGTTTGGCAGGTACTTTCACTGGACCGCCTTGTAATCGTTCCCTACTTGTGTCTTTGTAAATGATATGGTCCACTTTTGGTCTTGTAGTGCTAGTGTTTTCAAATATATATTCAGGGCATTTCTTAAAAAACGAACCACTTTAACATAGTTATCAACCCTCTGTTTTGGGCCCTAATTTGAGTTGTCCTATTGGGCTTGTATCAAGATGGTCCAAACTTTCTTGCATCAACATATGATTCATGGCAAATAGGCAGTGTTTCAGTGCATTTACCAAGCAGAGTTTGTATACTGAATAAAAATTGTTAACTTGGATTCTTGATTCGGCTTAATATCATGAGAGATACATCTACTTGGCACTTTGTTTTTCAGAGGGTATTGTGTCGTTGGGCCGCATTAGTTGTTGCCATTGTTGGTATTTGGAGATTAGTTTTGCTTCTTCACTCTCTTACCATCTCTATTGATTGGCATCCTCCACATGGGTATTCCTTAGATCATAGGTGTCTTTGCTTTTTCACCTTCTTGCTTTAGAGGAGGTCATCAATATTACTAGATAGAGTATTTACTTGCCATACATTAAGGTTTCTTGGATTTCTCTAGAGTTGCTCAACCCTTGTTGGCTTTTCCCTGTTGAATTTTTTTAATCAGTTGGAGATGGCTTAATGATTCAATCTGACTATCTCCAGCATTAGGGGTCACATGGCTTGAGGTTTCCTCTTGGCTGGCTTAAGGTGCATACTCATCAAATGTGCCGAGACCAATAAACATATCTTATGGGGTGGCAGGACTTGCTCCACCCCAAAGCATTTAGTTACTTTTCAGTATAGAATCTTTTTTCCCTAGTACTCCTTTCTAATTGATTGTTATATGCCAGTCCCAAAGTATTTAGTTGTTGCCATTGTTGGTATTTGGAGATTAGTTTTGCTTCTTCACTCTCTTACCATCTCTATTGATTGGCATCCTCCACATGGGTATTCCTTAGATCATAGGTGTCTTTCTTAAGCTTTTTTTTCACCTTCTTGCTTTAGAGGAGGTCATCAATATTACTAGATAGAGTATTTACTTGCCATACATTAAGGTTGCTTGGATTTCTCTAGAGTTGCTCAACCCTTGTTGGCTTTTCCCTGTTGAATTTTTTTAATCGGTTGGAGATGGCTTAATGATTCAATCTGACCATCTCCAGCATTAGGGGTCACATGGCTTGAGGTTTCCTCTTGGCTGGCTTAAGGTGCATACTCATCAAATGTGCCGAGACCAATAAACATATCTTATGGGGTGGCAGGACTTGCTCCACCCCAAAGTATTTAGTTACTTTTCAGTATAGAATCTTTTTTCCCTAGTACTCCTTTCTAATTGATTGTTATATGCCAGTCCCAAAGTATTTAGTTACTTTTCAGTATAGAATCTTTTTTCCCTAGTACTTCTTTCTAATTGATTGTTATATGACTCCCCCCTTGAGCTATTTTGGTCTTTTGTGAACATTGCTATACTTTTTGTCCCTTTTTCTTTCTCATAGAGGGTTATCAATGTTCAATAAGTTGCAATGCTGAGATTAAACTATCATTTGACAGAATGAGATGAACCAAATGAAAGAATTGGAAAATCATCACTTAAAAAATTCTGCATGTTTCCTACATAGGGGTACTGATCTTCAGAATAAATTTTCTTTCCTATTTCCTTTACTAAAATAGAATGAATTCATATTCAAGGTCTTTTTGTAGTGAAATTTGTACATATGCCTTATCCTTCTTTTTGTGCATTTATGAAATATGCTTCTTCCCTCAGTACAGATGTTATAAACAGTTTATTCCTTCGAGCTCTTGTTAAAATCGTGCTCTTGAAATTGAGAAATGAATAAAAACATGTGTGAGCTGAGTGTCATTGGATAGTCTTTCTTACAATTTGTTTTTATCATAAGGCATTCCTGTATATTTTGTTCTGTGTGGCCTGAAAATCAGTATTGATTAATGAGTGCATGGGATAGAAGTTCCAATGGCCCATAGAATTTTAGGGGCCCTCCCTCCTCATTGCCAGCCGAGGAGGGTTTGAGAACAATGCTCTATTTGCTACCGGAATTGGTCGGTTGGAGTCCACTGACTTTTTGTTACTGCCGGATAGAGGGAAGGATCTCCTGCTTGGGGGGAGGGTTCTAATTGATTTCTAGCTGGTAGCTCGGTTAGGCATCTTTTGGCTTACAAAGGTGGATTAGCTGGGGCACTCCCCCGTCTATATATAGCAATTTTTATTCATAGATAAATAAATATTAAATTTTGGTGACTGTTTTGTGAGCATGGATTAAATTTAAATTACCAATTCCAAGTACAGTAGTATGTATATGTGTCTTTTGATTCACAACATTTTGTTATTATATCTTATGTATTTTCACACAAGTGATATTTTTAATGTTTAAGCATGTTAGGGATGCATGAATTATGTGGCTTAGATTTTGATCTTATTCCTGCAAATGTTTTTTTACTTCTCAATCATTTGGTCTGCTGTACATCAACTATTTTTCTTTATGTCAGTTTCTTGCTGATTGATTTTAATGTCTTCTATGGCAGATGATGGAGGTATCATCAATAACATTGCAGAAATGATTGCGAAAAAAAGAAGTGCTCCTCTTGAGGACTTTGAAATTACTTATGATGATGAGAACAAAACATGGTGTGTTTATGGAGCTGGTCTACAGCGCTTTACGCAAATGACTAATTGGGAGTAAGCCTTTGATATTCCTTTTAATGTCTATATTTCTTGTGAGCCATGCATGCTGAAACTTCTCTTTACACTCTCCAAGGGAAATCACCACTACAAAGTGGTTGGCTGTGTTGTTTGTTAGAATATTCATAAAAACTTGAGAACAAAAATATAGATTCATTTTGTTTGGTTTGTGTGAATCAATGTGTATGGTTCTTCTTGCCTTTTTTTTAAACATTATTTCTGTTTTTCCATAGAAATCTATCATGGTTTCTCAAAATTTTGAGTTCTGGAGTTCTAGATTGCATGAACCTTTATTATAACAAAAATCATATTTTGGGATGTGTAGCCCATTACTTAAATGAGCATAAGGAAAACAGTTTGTAGACAAAAAAATCTAAATTAACTCATTGCTTCTCCTGAATGCAAAATTATTGTTTTTCTGTTGTAGTTGGCAATGATAAATGCATTGAGACAATTGAGTTCAAAGGGCTAGTTCATGGATAAACTAAGATTTGCAAAACCTGAAATGTGTTTTTCCACAAGAATAACAAAACCTTTATAAATATTTGGACATGATGGGATAAGATACTTGCTACTATGTTACCCTGAGTTTCTGGGTAGGGGACGGGGGGACGTGTTTCAAAGTCCCCAATTTTTCAGGTCGTTATTGGGGACGTCGAAGGTGACAGTGTCATGCACCTGCTTGAGATCGTAGTCTTGATAAAAGAAACCTAGGGGAGGCAGTAACATTAATAGCAGTTTATTGTAAGGCCGACCAATATTAAAATTAAAATGACAACAGCTAATTCAAAGGGCCGATCAGAAGAGACTAAATAGCAATTCTTTAAATGGGCCAACTGAGATTTATTTAAGGGGGGGTGGACTGAGTTTCATTAAGGAATGGTTACTTGGCGGTGACCGGCATCAATTTAAATTAAAACAAAAGTCAGCACTTGATATTGAGGAGGTGTAACTTTTGCAAGGCATCGGTTGGGTGAAGAGGTGTGACTCCCTCCACTAGAAGATATAACGAGGAAATAAATATTATCATCAGCAATAAAATATTGTGAGATAAGTTTAAGAATATATATATATATATATACCTTGCAAAAATTAAGTAATTGCTCATGGTAAGTAACTTAATTGTATTTCCTTTTAAGAATAATTAATAGTGAATTCATATAGCCTATCGTGTTTGAATTTATTAGAAATGGCTTGCAAATAGGAAGGATAACTGCCTTTCAAGTAAACATGAGGTGAAGAACCAACCTTTCCTTCATCAAGTGCACCAACCCAAGATGCAATGCTCGTGGGCTGGGAGGTGTATGAGTGCTCTTGGGCTTGGTGAGGAAGACAATCTTCACGCTTCTTATGAAGCATGCCTCCCTGAGATAGATGGATTGAAGATCCTGCCATGCTCATGTGCTGGGAAGCGAATGCGTGCTCTTGGGCTTGATCAAGGAGGATTGTTCACCTCTAAGGTGGACTGAGGGATGGAGTGGACTTGAGATCCTACCATGTTCGTGGGCCGAGAGGCAAATGAGTGCCCTTGGGCTTCAGGGACTTTTCATGTACGCCACCTCGAGATGGATTCTCATGGGCTGGGAGGCGATTGAGTGTTACTGGGCTTGCGTGTCTTCTCAAGTATGCCACCCCAAGATGGATGGCTAGGTATCCACCCCATGCTCTCGCAATGCAAGGATTTCTAACAAATTCCTGATAAGGTTACTATATGAATATGCCTTGGAATAATTATTAATGCTATGAATGTATTTTGAATTAAATATGAGATGGATTCTCATGGGCTGGGAGGCGAATAAGTGTTATTGGGCTTGCGGGTCTTCTCAAGTATGCCACCCCAAGATGGATGGCTAGGGATCCACCCATGCTCTTGCAATACAAGGATTTCTAACAAATTCCTCATAAGGTTACTATACGAATATGCCTTGGAATAATTATTAATGCTATTAATGTATTTTGAATTAAATATGAGATGGATTCTCATGGGTTGGGAGGCAACTGAGTGTTACTGGGCTTGTGGGCCTTCTCAAATATGCCACCCCAAGATGGATGGCTAGGGATCTAGCCATGCTCTCGCAGTACAAGGATTTCTAACAAATTCCTGATAAGGTTACTATATGAATATGTCTTGGGAATAATTATTAATGGTATTAATGTATTCTGAATTAAATATGAATGATGTTTATATGTTATCATGAAATCTTGATATTTATGTTAATGCTCTAGATGTTATCATATGTCCTTATTTCATAATAATAATTATTATTTTTGTAGAACCTAAACCAAGATTATCTTAAATGATGTATAACTTTTGACAACATTTTACTAAAGTTATGCTTATAAATGAATTTCCTTCATAGATTTAAGTGGAAATTGTTATTCTAGGGCAAAAATAAGGAAGGTCCCAATAAGGGACATTATAGACAGCTATAAAAAAAATAGAGAAAATTTTAAATATATAGGGAAATTTTGAATATTCATATGATAACATTGATAAAGCATGCATATATACATTATAGAACCTTAATATATAACATTTGTGTTAAATTGAGAGTTCACATGAGAGTCAAAGTCAAACAAATTAGTAAAACTCAAAACCTTAATTCAAATTGCTTTCAGAACTCATTGTCGATATGCATGCAATATTAAAAATTAGCATACAAGTTACAACAAAATGCCCAAAGGTTACAAGTTTCACTTTCAATTATGATATGAAGATACCAAAAAAGAACATGTACTACTGCCCCTAATCTGCTTCACTCAACATTGCGTCAAAATCGGAGTCCTCCTCCAAGTCACTACCACTGTATGGTTTGCCTCATCCAATGGAATACCAACAAATCCATTTGGTGCCTCCTTATTAACTTGGGCAACGTCTTCGAGATCAACATCCCATCATAAAGGTGGAGTGTGTTGATACTCTAGAGTCTGATGACTTTGATGATCTTGAAGTCGAAGAGCACTATGCACATCTAGTAGCTTCTTTGCTTGTCTAGAGGTAAGTTTTCTTCTTGATGGAGTGGATAAAGCCATATGTGGACCAATTCCACTCTATAGTAGAGGGACTAGCAAAAGGAGGTGAATGATAGGTATCTTTAACTGTGGTGTATCCTTCTCATGCTATGTCCACAACCTCATCTAACGGAATACCAACCAATCCATTTGGTGCCTCCTTGTCAACTTGGGCAACGTTTTCGAGATCAACATCCCATCATAAAGGTGGAGTTTGTTGATACTCTAGAGTCTGATGACTTTGACGATCTTGAAGTCGAAGAGCACTATGCACATCTAGCAGCTTCTTCGCTTGTCTAGAGGTAAGTTTTCTTCTTGATGGAGTGGATAAAGCCTTATGTGGACCAATTCTTCTTTGTAGCAGAAGGACTAGCAATCTATGGAGGGAGGTGAATGATAAGTATCTTTAATTGTGTTGTATCATTCTCATGCTATGTCCTCCATCCAATAGGGTTAGTTTGAGCCAAAGATCGGAAAATCGCCAAACTCGGTGAGTCCGAGTACGATTCATGCCCCCTGAGTTTGGCAAGCTCAGACTCGGACGCGAACTCGCTAGATTCGCCGAGTTGGCGAGTTTGGCATAAACTCGCCAAACTCGGCGAGTTTGGCATAAACTCGCCAAACTCGGCGAGTCCTGAGCCTGGGACTTGGCCAGCAGCAAGGCCCAAAAAATGCATTTTTTAAAGTTTTTTTAAAATGAATAATCTTGTCTTTGTTCACTACAACCTTCGCCTGAGAATGAGAAAAATTAGGGTTACAACATGTCAGCCAATAGAAAAATAACACTTGATGCCTTTACTAAATAATAAGTCTTTTTGGCCTCGCGGGACGCTGCCCCCAAACCTTCATTGAAAAATATCGGGGGAAATTGAGTTGATAGAAGTAGGGAAAATTTAACCTCCAAGTCTGACACTGATTGGATCGATCAGGTAGATATAGAGGCTAAGATTGTAGCCATGGTAGAGGAGTGGAGAGCATGAGCAGAGACAGGAGATTCAGAGGTAGATAGTGACACAAATGTTCCTGATGTTGGTGAGCATGGCATGGTGTCACGGGGAGCGGCTATGGCTGTTGAATCATCCAGGACCTACCTTAGATGCCTTCGCAGGGGGCCGGGACCGGAGGGTGCAGGCTCCTCTGAGCCATAGGCTTGTAGTTGTATTTACCTTTGGTATTTGTATGGAACATTTGATGATGATGGTATGATAACAAGGATTTTTTATTTCACGAGTTTTGTAATATTGTATACATTTGACAATATTTATAAATCTATGTTTGTTATTTCCTTCACCTACAATTTGCGTTTATGCTTATGTGATGGATGTATACTTGTGTATGTAATCAAATGAGTCGAGTTTGATGATGTTATTGTGTCTTTTAGGTGTAATCAATAAAGGGTGCATGAAACAAATATTAAATCTTTAAAAATCTCTAAATTTCTTGAGTTTTTCACTTTCCCGAGTCCAGTCGAGTTTGACTCCGAGTCTCGAGTCCGAGTCCGGGTCGGCCTTGCCGAGTCCGAGCCGAGTCCAAGTCCCGTTTCTTTGGTTTGAGCTGATGTAAGTCTATCTGTCTTAGCCTTTGGTTTACTCAATGTTGGACCATGAAGATTTGTAAAGGCAAGCCATTGTGTGCAAAGTATTGAAGACTACTCGTTTGAATACATCTTTTGAAAGGCCTTCATTAGCCCTTCTTTCACTTCATCATTAAATGGAGGCAACCTTGTAGCTTTTGGTGCATAGCATTTGGGATTTAGAGCAAAGATTTCCATATGAAGCGAGGTGTTCATTGTGTTGCACCTCCACATCACAATGGGTTTAATATGTTGCTCATGTAATTTCAAAGTAGGATCCTATTGTGACTTAATCACACATCACACCATTCCAAATGGGGACCTATTGTGACCTTTTCACACATCGCCCCATTGCTAACAGGGACCCCCTCTTTGCCAGCTTTTTGCGTTGTTAGGTTAGAGTTTTGGCTGCTTAGTGGGCAATTTTGCATTTTCCGTGCCTGAGTCTCGAAGTTTTGATCATGCCTAGTGCCGTCAAGGGTTTTTGAAGTTATAGGATCAAGTTGCAAAAGTTGATATTTTAATGATCTTGAGTTTTGCTAAGGGTAAACCTTTTGAACGTTAACGTGTTTTTAAACACGCGCATCAAGTGATTTTAAAGTGCCAAGGTATTCGCAAACCTTTTGGAGTTGTTTTCTCGCTCCTAAGGTAATATTTAAGTTGGTTTCGCACTTTATTCCAATATTTTCCTAGCGTTTTGCTTATATTTTTGGAAAATTAGTATAAGTCCAGTTAAATTTAAAGTCGCTGAGTGATTTTGAGTGGTTAAAATGATAAAATCCTAAGGGAAATTCATATTCCAAGGGTTTAAGGGTCAAAATCCATGCTAGAGGTGTTTTTCCCCTCACATTTCAGAATACCCAACCCATTCCCCCACTCAAAATCCATACTACACATGGGTTTCCCCTGAAATCTATACTGGCTACTAATTTCCCCCACTGTTTATCCACACCTGGGTCGAATTTCCCCTGGAAGTGCTAAAATTTGGCTAAGTGTTAGGATTTATCCAGATTGCCATCGAATTTCCCTTGGAGTGCGAGGATAATTCCATGTCTGGGTCGATTTTCCACCAGGATTTTTGTGACGACTAAGTGAGGATTTTTGCCTGGATTTTTATCCAGACTGATATCGATTTTCCCTTGAGCATTTTTGTAAGGATTTTTGTCCAGATTTTTATCCAGACAGGGATCGATTTTCCACTGGGAACATTATGAAGAGTTTTTTGTTTGGATTTTCATCCAGACTGAGGTCGTATTTCCGCAGGGGAGATATTTTTCAAGCTAAGTGAGTTTTGAGTGTGGATTTCTGTCTAGACACATCGAATTTCCCCTGGGGGTGATTTTTTTGCAAATTGAGTGCATTTTTGTCTGGATTTCTGTCCAAACTCACATTGAATTTCCCCTGGGAGGGTTTTTATGTGCATCTTGATGAAATTGAGCATGGATTTTTATCCAAGCATGGGTCGAATTTCCCTTATGGGGCAAATTGTGACACTTAAGTGATTTTGAAGGGATTTTTCAATCCCAACTGATATCGATTTTCCCTTGGAGGCTTATTTTGGATTTAATTTGCAATATTTTAATAAGTAAGCTCCATTTTAATTGCTTTTAAATAATTATTAATGATTATTTAAAATTTAAAAGCAAAATTTAATAACTTGCAATAATTATTAAATGTTTGAACCTTCTAGAAGCAAGTTAGGGTTTCACCAAGCAAGTATTTATACAAGTGTTTTATCCCACATTGCTTGTGTGGTGAAAGTGAAAGATGAAAGCAAGTATATGAGAGGAACTTCAGCATTATTTTATTATTATTTCTGCCAGGTGTCTCCATGAAAGCGATTTTTCTCCTATTTGGGCGAATTTTTTTAGCAAGGCGTTTTTGTGAAGTGTGGGATTGAGGATTTATTTTCCTCCATTTTTTCCAGCTTGTTGATCTATTCCTCTTGGCTGCCATTAAAGACCAGTTTCAGATTTTCGATTTTGCTAAGTTTGGCGATTTTTTGCCAAATTTAGCATTTTTTGGTGAAAGTTGGCAAATTCATGTTTGGAAACTTGGGCGATTTTTCCTCCACCATTTTTGCTTGCTGTTCAGACCTTCATTGCTACAGATTGCTGCCATTAACAACATTTTTCAGAATTCTGAAAATTTCGATTTTTTGCTAAGGCAATTTTTTGTGTTTGGGGTATCCAATCCCAACTTGGGCGATTTTTTTCAGATTGCTGTCATCCTTGCTGTTGCAGATCAAGGCTGCCATTGGCATCAATTTTCAGATTTCCATTTTAGCGCTAGACTTGGGAAAAATTTCGATTTTGCTTGGGAGGTGTTTTGGTGCCATATTTTGATGATTTTCATGCATGTTTGGTGGCTGCCATCATTTCCAGCCTGATGATTCGCTTCAGATCTGAGGTTTGCTTCAGATTTTGACCTCCATTAATGGCTGCCATTAAGTTTTAGACTTAAGTTTTTATTGCCCAGCTAATTCCAACTTAAACATTTAGCATTCGGAGGTGTTTTATGGAGTTTTCTGTGCATTTTTTAGACCATTTTATTGCTGTTGTAGGTCTGAAACTCCATTGTTATGCGGTTGTCCTCAGAAATTTTCATTTCCAGCCACCTAACCAATTTTGTCGTATTTGCTTGGGGCTGTTTCGTTGGCAATTTTTCATCATTTTCAGGGATTTAAATCACTTTGCAAGGTGCTAGTATGTCTGAAGTATCTGATTTTCAGACTTGTCCTCAAAAAACTAAATTTTACCAGTCATACTTACATTCCAGAAAATGATTGTTTTCATCAATAAAACTGATTTTTATTGATTTTATGCACATTTTGAAGATTATAACATGTTTTAAAAGTTTGATTTTTCAGGTTGTCTTTAGAATTTTGACCTCCATTGTTGATTGCGGAAGGTGTCTTCAGACATTCATTGTGTGAAAACACAACCTTTCACACCTTTCCTTAGTCATCACTTATCCGATATACTCCTTTGCATTTTTTTGCTTGCATATTTTCTAAGCATTAGGAGGTATAAATGAATTTTATGGAAGGCTTCCATGCCTTAGTGTTGTCACACTTTGAACGTAATTGTTAAAATTTACCCCAAGTGTATGGATTATTTTCCTGACTCCATGCTCTAAATTAACTAAATCTTTAGAAAGTCAAGAATTTTATTACGAATATTTTCCTTAGTCTAACTTCGAGTTTTGTACAGATGCGATGTCAAAGTCAGGATATAAGGAAAGGAAAGAGCTGTTGAAGACGCTGGAGACTGGATTTTATCCAGAGTTTAAGATTTCATCCAGATGGAAGGAGATTGCTGATACAAACATGCATTTCCTGGACTTCGACCAAATGCGGCGTCGGATGTTTGGATCCAGAGATCAGCTTCCTTCCCCAGCATATGCGAATATTATGAAGAGTGGCATTTTCCATGCCGCTGGGTTTCCACAATCCATACAATGCAGTGAGTTGATCTTGAAATGTGCACGACATTACGATCCGCTCACGAGAATGATTAAGAGTCCTAAGGGCGTAGTCATCACCTACCTTGCTGAGGATGCCATTGCAGAGGTGTTCGGAATTCCATGTGGAATAGACATGAAGGATGTGACCGAGGAGGATTATGCAAACAAATACACGAAGAAGATGGGTGTATGCAAGAATTTAATTAACAAAGAGTGGATGATTGAGCCTAGGTCTCATCATTCAAAGGCTCCCAAGACACTTATGTGCATAGATTTTAAGGAGGAATATAGTGATTTGATATTCCTACTCAATAGAGTGATGGGGATGCCGCAGGGAGCAATATTTCATGGATAGATGTTCTACCTCATCCAGGATTGTCTTAGACGAACACTAGTGAATTGGTCCAAGATTATAAGTGACAATCTGGATTTCCAGTTGAGGAATGTAGAGCGGTCCAAGTCATTCGCCATGACTTCTTACCTAGTGTACCTGCTTGCACGATTTGTTTCATACAGAGGATTAATATGCAAAGGTGAAGTCAGGAATGGGCAAGGACAGTACAAGAGTTATGAATGCTACCCCCAGCTGAGTATGCACAAAATTGAAGACTACAAGAGAGTGAATGATGCATTCACCATGTACATCACGCGGATGCTGTAGGGCAGAATCCACAGAAGATTGTCCAAGGAGGCAATAGAGTTAATAGAGAAATATGGATCGTGGTATATACAGTTTCCCACTTTCACATACCTCAGGATTCATGGGTTTCAATTTGAACCCTACAGACTTCCTAGGTATCCGACTAACAGAATGATATTGTTGGAAGTGGTGAGACAACTTCTAGAGTTCGATGTTATCCAGAGAGAGAAGCACAGGACAGGAATGACATTCCCTATTTCAGTCGGGAAGACGTCAAAGGTTTGCCAATACGCCATAGCCACCAACACTGCGAGTGAGGAACTTGCATTCTATAGATTTGTAACATACAAGAAAAGAGAAAGATTCGATCCAGACAAGAAGGTCGGAAGGATTAGAGGAGAGAAGTTCACTCATAAGATTGACATAGAAGATTATTGGGCTAATCTGATGGACGAGCAAGCAGTAAAGAGAAGAATGTGGTCCAGAATGTCAGTGGATTTCATGAGGAAGTGTGGACTTTTCCTCATTCCTAATCAGGTATTAGATGATAGAGATCATACACATCCACAGTATGAGAGTGAAATGAAGAAGGCAATCCTATTGCCTAATTGGTCAGAGTTAGAAGAGATTGACCTGAATGCGTTGATGAGAGGTCTTGAATTTCTCTTGCCTATGGGTGGATATACAGATGAATAAGTTAGTTGACATGGGTGTTCCCTTCACTTATGAAAGGATGAAGCCGGAAGAGTTTACTTCCGAGGATGATCAGAGGACTGTCAGTGATGTCAGGATTCATGCAGACGAGGAGAGTCAAGCTCCTAAGAGAAGGAAGAACACGCTAGGAGAAGTCAAGGCCAGAGGGAAGAAGATTGAGGCGGTGAAGAAGAAACAAAAGACTATCATTCTGCCTATCATTCCTTCACCCCCTCCCAGTGTCTCATCAATCGAAGTGATTGAAGTAACAGAACAAAATAAGGAGACTCAACAGTGTTCCAACACAGTGATACTACTAGAGAATACTCAAGAATTTCATGCCACAGCGACATTTGCACCGCCTGAGGAGAATGATGACCAGCCAGGATCCCCTTCTGTCCTTTTGGAAGTTAGTTTGGGAAATGATGTATATGATTGGACCAGGAATAATCCTGATAATAATAATGAAGTTATCTCGGCATTGAAAGGACTTGATCACGAAATATGTCTTGATGATGGTATGGAGATGGCCGCTATTCCTGAATGGTTGAAGAGGAGTATGGAGAAAAGTAAACAGATGATAGAGGTACAGCCTATTCATGATATTGATGACTACCTAGCTAGGAGTGCTAAGGAGAAGGAGCCCAAGAGAGCAGAGATTTTATTGCACATAGCTAGAGATGAGATAGGAATGCAGATAGCGCAAATTGCTGTTCCTATTGCAGGCGTGACAGCGGACATTGCTACTCCTATGGATTTCCAGATCACTTCAGTCGCCCTTGGTCATACATCCACAGAGTAGGAATTTCAGGAGATTGGTGACAACCTCCAAGCAATCAATGCAAGGTTAGAGAGGACGGTTGCAGAGAATGAAAGGAACAGAGAAGAAAATATTAGACTCAAAGAGTATATTACAGGGACAAGGTGTGAGAATCCCACCCTTATTTCCCCTATTGCAGTTGACCAGGGAATACATTCACACTGCGAGGTAGCGAGAGGTACACACTCGGAGGTGGAAAAGTGGATTGAAAGTACAAGAAAGCAGGCAGATGATTTCCTTACTCAGTTTGTCCATGCATATGATAAGACAACATCACTTGTATTCAAAATTCAGTATTTGGATGGAGTTTGGGAAGAATTCCGGCCTATCCAAGAGAAGACTATTCCACGCCTCCTGGCATTGAAGAAGGTTCCCAATTCCACCTTGGTCAGCAAGAACATTGTGCACAGTGGAGACATATATGATTTCCATGGCTGGTATTGTGCATTAGCCTTGAAGAAATCAGCTTATGAGAACGCCCAATTGACTTGTATGGAGATGGAAGGATTAATTCAGGACATTTAGATGAAGATCCTTGCTTCGATTGAGGAATTATTAGGTGTTGATGTTAGTGATGCTAGTGGTTTACACTTAGCCGAATTAAGAGACAAGATGAAATTTATGTATTTTTGCCAGTTGGACTCTTTGCAGAAGAATCAGATTGATGACTTGGTCTCTTTGTTGATTCATGTTCATAATTCGCAGAAGCTTATGCCTGAATGGGATAACACTTTGAATGCTTGCTCGGATTCACTGGACGTGATTGATTTACAGCAGGATACCTTGCCTAGCATTTCCATGGAGGAGTTAGATTCAGTATTTTGGCTAGATTCTTGGAGTATGCTAGGAGAGAGAGAGATGCAGGAAGGAATCTTCTAGAAGATTCCCTATATGATGACTAGGTATCTTTTCATTGGGCCATATGTTGGTGGCGCCATTTTTGATGTAACCCTAATTAGGGCAATTCTAGGGTTTTGTTGGCATGATCTCGACCATTGATCTTAGATCAATCTGGGCCATCCATTTTTGTAAGAGACTCTATATATGCCCCTTTGTCTCTCATTTGTAAGAGAGATTTTTTGTAGAATTGTTGGTATATGCTACAGCTATTTGAATCCTAATCATTGTTCAATTGTTGGTGATTTTGCTCTTCAAATGTTGTATTTGTATTCATGGTTCTCAATTCCTCCCAGTTAGATTAGAATTTAGATTAGAATTTATTTTCATGTATGTTAGATTGAGTGGAAGATTTGTTGAATTCATTTGTGTGGAATCCTTAATCCATACCACTAGCCTCTTGCCGCTGGTAAGTGCGCCTTGTGTGGTCAACTGGAATTTAAGTAAGCATAACTTCAACTATTACACGTCCATTGACAAGCATCAACTTGGATGGTGTCTATGTTTGATGGTAATAGTCTGAAAATCTTTAAGTATACCTTAGATGATTGCACTAAGCTTGTGTCAATACGTGATTGTGAGACCTTGCCTTGTTTGATTCCACTAGATCCATTCATCATTTCCTACATTCTTAGGTTTAGAATTGATTTCCTGAACCCTATTCGTTTTCCCCCTTTTTTAGTAAGAAGTAAATCCAGAGCCTTATTGATAAATCTTAAGTTGTTAGCACACCTATTCCGCATCATTCATGATAATCCAAACATTTGTGTAAGCCCCCAAGTGAAACACAACAATTCACATCAACCATTGAACTTACCCACTCGTCAAGACCTGACATGTAGAAACCTTGGAATCAATTTAGTTGATCTCATTCTTAGCATCTGAGGTGATTTTGTTCAAGAGAGGGTAAATTACCTTGGTACTTTATTCTGAAATGTTTTGTGCATAAAAAACACATCAACAGGACCCCCTACTTTTAAGGCCCTCTCCGTCTTTTGGTCTTCGTTTTGGGGTCTTTTGCGACAGTCTCGCCAGTCTCTCTAAGTTTGTAAGTGAGTGCGGTCGATTTGATCAACTCTTCTTTTGGTTTGAGCAATTTTGGCTGTCAAGGGCTCGTTTTGTCAGTTTAGGGTTTCTGCCTTTAATCCTATATTTTAGGGGTTTCCTTTTAGGGTTTTAAAAACTAAAAGTTGCAATGGATTCAGGACCCTCTAAGGATCCGACACGTGAAATTTGAGCGAATTCTGAGCAACTTTCTATTTTTTTAGGGATTTCATTGCCTCCCAGAATGTCTTCATTTTGCCAAAAATCAAACTTACTATTTTTAGTAATTTCTATTTTAGTAAGTTTCTATTTATAGTAAGTTACATTGCGTCTTGTTTTGGCTCTAACTCTGACATTTGAGGCACTTTCTATTCTTGGAAATTTCATTTGTGACAGGTCCTCGCAGGCAGACGATGAAAATTGAGCATTCACGATCATTTCTAATTCTGGGGAATTGAAAAAGCAAGCAAAGTGATCAAAATTTGGTTAAGCGTGAGCTTCTATTCCAGAAGTAGAAACGTTGATCAAAATTCTATGTCTGGAAAATCCACCTCTATTCCTGAAATGGCATCCTGAATCTGGAAGCATCAAATTTTTTTCTAAGTTTGGAAATGAACGAAGGATGAAATTCTTTCATCTAGTGGAATCCACACCCAACTGCCAAGTAGGGCGCTAAACTGGGGGCATCATGGAAAATCCTTAAAGCTTGAAATTCCTTCACACATGCAAAAATGTGCCCATGCATGAGGAAGGGCGCTAAAATCACTTCATCTTGGAAAATGAACAACACATCAAATTTCCCCCTAGAGCAAAATAGTGCCTAAGGATTGACAAGGGCACCAAATAGAAGAGGGCATGGAAAATATGAAAAGAGATAAATTCCTTGCCAACATAGAAATGGCGCCTTGGTATGTAGTAAGGCGCCAAAATGGAGTTGTTTTGGAAAACTCCAAACTGTGAAATTCCATGACCAAGGGAAAATTCCACCCCAATCCTAGCAAGGGCACCAAAGCTAGGTTGCCTTGGAAAATGGTGGAAGTCAACAATTCCTTGCCTAGATGTCTTTAAAGCCTAATGATGGAGTAAGGCGCCAAACAAAGTAGATGAAGGAAAATGAGAGAAATAGTAAAATTCCTTGACCAAGTGCAAAATGCGCCTAGGTCTTGAGTTGAGCGCTAAAACCTCAAGGTCAAGGAAGGATTCCAAAACTTGAAAATCCAACATCAAAGCAAATTAGCGCCCAAAGTGCGGCTAAGTTGCCAAAACTACAATGCCATGGAAAGTGAATGAAATGAAGAAATTCCACCACTTAATGCATTCCACGCCCAAGAAGCTAGGAGGGTGCCAAAATCACAATGTCTGGGAAAACATTGAAAACTCAAAATTCTTCCTTGAAGAAGAAAATGCGCCCAGGTGATGAGGAAGGGCGCCAAAATGGCCATGGCATGGAAAATGTGAGAAAAGTGAAAATCCTTGCTTAGTGAAAAATTCCACTCAAGGAAGAATTAAGGCTCCAAAATCAAATGGGCATGGAAAATGGATGAAATGAAGAATTCCATCACAAAGTGAAATTAGAACCTAAGTCAAGGAATTCAAAATCTTCCAAGGCAAAGGGGAAATTGAGGGTCAGGAATGGAATGAAAAAGCAAAAATTCCCCTCTGTAAAAATTTAAAAAATTCCATTTCTAGACACCAAATCTCATCAGAATTTGAATTTTTTTACAGATTTGGACTCGTGAGAGATTCTCCCTCTCTTGGACTCCGGTCCTAAATTTTAGGAAAGTTCCTAAAAAATAGGGGATGGTGGAAAAGCGTAGAAAATTTCGTCCAAAGCAAGGAGAGTCGAGCCAAGTGGATGGATAAGGTGAATCTCAAGAGAATCCTCCAAATTTGCCTCCAAAATTCAAAAATGGAAGGTTGATGAGTTGGCGAGGAATATTTTGAATCATGATACATAACTTAAGGCATTAAGAGTAAATTCCATTTTTGAACTCAACTATGATGGTAGGACCCATTTGCATGTTGCCTTGGAGAGGAAAGTATGATGCGCAATTAATACAATTGCCAAATTTGATTCTTCTCATTTTAGCAACACGTTGGAGAAATTCTATATAAGCATGAAAGTACAATTCATTTCTAATGTGCGAATTTCAAGAAAGAAGAGTTGGAGAGAAAACAAAGAAAGTTAGACTTAGAGAATTTTATCATCTTTTTCAAGAAGCTTTGTTCATTGGAAGTGCTGATTTATTCCTAGAATGGTAGAATCAAGCAAAGCGACAACCATCACTAGTCAGGCACAGATAAAGGATGAGATGAAGGGATTCCTTCCGGAATCCAAGATGGTGTCCAGGTGGAAGGAAATCAATGATACAAATTTAGGAACGTTCAACATGGCTGCCTTCAAAATCAGGATGTTTGGGACAACAGGGCACAATCCATCTCCAACCGCTGCCAGAATTGTTAGAAGGGGAATTGTTGCGGTAGTTGGTTTTCCCCCTGCTATCCAATGTCCAAAATTGATCTTGGAGTGTGTGAAGCATTACAATCCGGAGAGGAGAACAATTTCAACATCAAGTGTCAAGTAGCTCGCCACCTTGACTCCGGAATCAATTGAGGAAGCCTTCGGAATTCCCTCTAATCATTCCATGACCTACAAGACCATGAATGGAGCTAAGACATTGTATGAGGCGAGTCTTGGCAGATGTGTAGATATAATCAACAAGAATTGGTTGTTGAAACCTAGCCCACACATCTCAAAAATGCCTAAGACGCTCACCATCTTCGAGTTCAAACAAGAGTATTTGGATTTGATAATGATGCTAAGTAGGATAATGGGATGTTCACATACCATTAATTTCGAGCCATGGATGTTTTTCTGCATTGGCAAAATCATGGACGCCAATGGGTTGGTGGATTGGGCCAGGTTAATCAGCCACTACGTGCATGAACGACTGAAGGATTTGAAAGAAAAGAAGTCCCAATCCTTCTATATGAGCTCCTATGTAATTTATATGCTTGTAAGGATGGGTGGCTTCGATGGTTTGCCAGGACAAGGAGTTATGAGCTACGGACCGACACAGCTGAAAGTTCATGAGAATTATCCTCAACTGCACCTCTACAATACTAATTCTTTCAAGCTGGCGAATGACACTTTCACCATGTACCTGACTAGATTTATGTAGAATGAGCTTCACACAAGAGTCACCACATGCTAGGGCATTGGTTCAGAAATTTGGAGCCACGTTCCTGCAATTTTCAAACTTCACATATATTAGGACACAAGGATTCACTTTCCAACCATATAAATTGCCACGATATCCATCTGACAAACTGATATTGCTAGAACTTATGAGGCAGTTGATAGCTTATGACCAAATTCAGAAGAAAAAGAATCTGTCTATTAAATTCCCAGTCATCCTTGGGGACTATGAAAGTGTGCCTGAACCTATCGGCAGTTGAGAAGGCAACAGAAGAATTGGCATTTTACCTCTTGGCACATTACATCACCAGTCTAGCAGGAAGCTCAACAGGAAGCCCAACAGGAAGTCCAGTAGGAGGAACCACCACAGAAAAGAGCAAGCGTGGAAAGGATGCAATCAACGATTAGCTCTTCTAGTGTGTAGGAAGTAGAAATGTTTATGCAAGAAGATCCAGTAAATCTACCTCAAGGCAATGTTCCTTACAGTACTCCAACACAAGATGTTCTCAGCATTAGCGCCTCACACAGGTCAAATCAGCCAAGAATGTAAAGACAGGAACTCTTCTCTCATCTCGAAGAGCTACACCAGGATAGTTTCGTAGAAGCTATCCTTGGCAAAATGGAAGAGGTTTCACAGGAGCATGAACAAATGGAGATTCAAAATCAACCAATTTTCGCTCTTGATTGGCTGAAGGATAGATTGAGGAAGGAACCAGAAGAAGAAATTGATCCAACATGAGAGTTGGAAGAACTCCTGAAGAGGATGGATAAACCAACAGATAAGAAGGCACCTCAGAAGTTCTCCAAGGTTGTGAGAGATGAGTCTGGATCCCGAACTTTACATATAGCTGAGCCTACAACAAATAAGAGCAGGAATGAAATCACGCCAGATGACTATGTAATTAGACAAGTTGATCTAGGGCGTGCTTCCACAGGGCAGGTGATTGAAGATTTTGAAGGATCTTCCTTGGCTATGAGAGAAAAGATGCAGAAAACAAAGGCAAAATGTAAAAAGGTTGAAAGAAGAAAACATGGCCTTGTGCGAATATATTAGAGGTCTCAAGTGGCCGCTTAGGGAGGCAGATCCATCCTTTATTCCTCCTCCTTCTCTCCTTAAGGAAGTCGTTGATGACACAGAGACAATCGGAGAAATGGCCCGGTGTTCCAGGGAATGGGTGAAAGACATCTTTACTGTAGCTGGAATATTCGTTGAAGACTTGGCTAGTCTTCATTCTAGATTTGTTGCCCTTCTGAATAGACTGGAAGTAGCAGAAGGTCTATGGGAGGATGTTCACATGTATCAAGATCTCACCATTCTGCGACTCGGAGTTTTGATGAAGATTTCGAAGCAAACATTGATTGATGGGAAAGTAATCTAGGAGAACGAAATCTACGACTTCTCGTGGTGGTTTTGCGTTGTTTGCTCTGGAAAGATTATCTTTGAAAGATTCAGCATGGAGTCTTTAGCTTTGAAAGACTTAATCAGGAGGGTGCAAGAGGAAATCATCAGTGTGATTTGTTGTGACATTTTCACACATCGCCCCATTGCAAATGGAGACCCCTACTTTTTAACCCCTTCCGGTCTTTTGGCTTTGTTTTTTTGGGTCTTTTTCGCAGCAGTCTCGTCAGTCTCTCCGCTTTGCAAGTGTTTGGGGGTTATATTGATCAAGTCTGCTTTTTGTTTGAGCGAGTTTGGTGAAGTCTAGGGCCTGTTTTGGCTTTTTTTGTGTTTCTGCCTTTGGTCCTATATTTTAGGGGTTTCTGTTAGGGTTTTGGAAAACTAAGCATACAACTAGAATCGAGACCCTTAAAGGAACCTCCCAGTAAAATTTGAGCCAAAACATAGCAACTTTCTTTTTTTAGAAAGTTACTATTTTTTAGGGATTTTACTGAGTCTCGGAATGTCGTCATTTTGCCAAAAATCAAACTTACTGTTTTTAGTAATTTCTATTTTTAGCAAGTTTTTATTTTTAGTAAGTGCTTTTCTGACCTATTTTGCCCAAACCTTGACATTTTGAAACACTTACTATTTGGGAAAATCAATTTTTGCTAGGATCTTCACAGGAAAACACTGAAAGCTGAATATCTCTGAAGACATTGAAGACTGAACGTTCCTGAAGACCATTTCTAAATTCGGAAGAATTAGAAGGCAAACAAGTTGGATAAAAAAAAATGGTTAAGTTTGGAACTCCTATTCTAGAAGAGGAAAGCATGCAAAATCATCCAAGTCTGGAAATTCGCATCAATCCACCAATGTCATCCTGATCCGAAAATGCTTGAAATTTGACTAAGTTTGAAAACTTGAAAAATCTTCCAAAATCCAGAATTTGCATTATGATTTCTAGGGACCTGAAACCACTCTCAAACATCCTGACAATTTATATGAAATATAACTTAAAGTATAAGAAAGGAAAAAGACATATTGAAGATGCCACTTATACTTAAATGTTATATTTCATATATATCCTGATGAGAGAATGAGGAAAAATCATGAAAATCCTTCCCCAAGTCAATTCAGTGCCCAAGTTTGGCCAAGGGCGCCAAGCAAAGGAGTCCGTGGAGAACGTGGAGAATGTGAAAATCCTTGCCTAGGTGGTTTTAGCGCCCATACTTCACCAAGGGCGCCAAAGTGGAGTGCTCAAGGAGGGAAGGAAAAAGTATGAATTCCATGACCAAGAGCAAAATCCGCCCAAGACATTTGCATGGCGCCAAAGTAGGGTATGCATGGAGAGATGGAAAAAGTATGAATTCCATGACCAAGAGCAAAATGCGCCCTAGCACCAAGGAGGGGCGCCAAAATGGAATGCTCAGGGAAGACAAACAAGTAATGGAATTCCTTCCACAAAGAGAAATAGCGCCTAGACATGAGGGAGGGCGCTAAAATGGATGACTCATGGAAAACTTTGAAAATCATGAATTCCTTGTCCAAGTCAAAATGCCGCCTAGGAACAAAGGAGGGCGCTAAAGTAGTATGCTCATGGACAATAGACAAAATGATGAAATCCTCCTCCATGTTGAATTTCTGCCCAAATCCTGAGGAAGGCGCCAAAATTGAGGTGTCATGGAGGAAAGAAAAGGTTGTGAATTCCTCCTCCATGGTGAAAATCCGCCTAAGCACTCAGGAAGGCGCCAAAACACACAAGGCGTGGAAGATGGAGATATTTCAAGATTCAAGGGATGATGGATAATTCAAACAAAGTATGAATTCCTCCTTCAGTGTGAAATTCTACCCATGTATATGAAAGGGCGCCAAAATGCCTAGGCTCTGGAAAATGTGTAAAGGATGAATTCCTTCATCAAGCCAGTTCAACGCCCAAGTTCAAAGACGGGTAAGGAACAAATTTCTTTTCTAAGGAGAATTTCCTTCACAACATGAATTCCACGCCAGGATGAATTAAAGGTAGAAAAACAATTTCTTGGCAAGGAAGTAATCAAGGTTGAACTGAACAAGAAATTTCCCCCAGGAAAAGTTTTTAAAAATCCATTCTCGGGCATCAAATCACATCCAAATTTCAAAACTTTTTTTACAGATTTGGATTCGTAGGAGAATTTTCTCTCTCTTGGACCGTGGAACCCTAATTTGGAAATTTTCCTAAAAAATGGGAGATGGTGAAAATTGATGGAAAACCTTCTTCAAGTAAGGAAAGTTGAGGAGACTTCAAGAAAATTCTTCCTGAATCGAATTTTCCCTCTCCAACAATTCCAGATATGCAGGAGCGAATATACGACGGTGGGGTCCACTTGCATGGCGAGGATCTATTGAACATGTGGCAGTAGATTGGCGCATTCATTACCGAAATATTTGACCAAATGGCATCCCGGTCATTGCATGTTGAATTTATGGCAGATTCCTTTTGTATGCAGCCGTCGCATGTGGAAATGATGGAGCATTTATGACATAATGGGGTGATTTTTGCATGAATGAATATTCAACGCATGTTGGGTGAATTTGAAGGAGGTGGTGCATTTAATGCGCAATAGATGCTATTTTGGGTACTTTGAATTAATTGTATATGGGCATGATGGGTTATTAATTGGAGATTCCCACCTTGTTGCATCTTGAGTGGAGAATCTTGTAGGGAAAACCCTAATTAGGGTTTTGCATGTAGCCAGGGCTTGAAGCCTATATAAAGGGGTGACCCCCCTCATTTGTAAATGTAGACGTATGAAGTCCTGTGAGTGTGTGAGCAAGGCTCCATAGAGCTCCGTTTTTCACATATTGAGTTCTATCGACCCGCTTTTCCTGCATACAGTAAAAAATGGAGATTTGTATGAAATTGTTGCGATAAGTTTTTGAAATAATAACAGTGAAACATTGTTCTTTGATGGTGTCCACTTAAGTTATTTTTTTTCAAAACTTGCATGGGTTCACCTTCCTCTCTTAGAGTAGAAGTAATATAGTGCTTTGATTCCAATGGAGAATGTAAGCATCCCCAAAAGATTGCACCAGTTCTTGTGGAGTTGTAGTTGATCTTGGCGAAGCAGAGCTTGGTTTATTTGGAATTTGTCCACTAGAGCACTATTCATTGTTATCATTGCCCTTAGGAGTAGATTTAGATCCTTCTAAACCCTTTCCCTTTTTCTTTCAGTTCATTTTAGTCCGTTCGAAGCAGCAGCATAGCAGAATTGCCATATCCGATGATGGAGTTCCAGCCACAACAAAGAAGTGAAAAAATGATGCAAACGTAAGGCCCCTTGGATTACCAGCAATCACATCAGCCAATTGAGTCACGTTCGTAGCATAAAGGAACCTTGTAGTCGATTGTTTGAACTTCTTGCAATCTTAGCATGCAATCGCACTTTGATCAAGAGAGAGTGAAGTGACCGTTAGGCAACTTTATTCTGTGTTAGACGCTGTCATAAAAATCATGTCAACAAAATTGGCGCTAGAGGGAGGGCCTGATTGCGATGAATTCCTGAACAACTGAACTCCTAATCATATCAATTCATATTTGTGAGGAGTAATCTCAAGCCATTTTTTTACCCTCCACAGCCAACAGAATTGGCACTAGAAGGAGGGCTGATCGCGAAATTCAATTTGGCCGGAACTAGCATGAGCTTTCAATTGCAGAATTGGAGATATGTTAGATCTCTTATATATCCAAAAATCCAAAAAAAATCAGAAAATTGAAAATTAAAAAAAGATTTCTCAGTGGAGCAAGAAGTTGATATCCTTCAACTTTGGTGGAGATTGAATGCACAGATACATCCACAGAGTTTGTCTGAATTCGCATCAAGGAATTGTTGTAGAATTCATAACACTAGCAAACACAACGAGATGCATTGTTTAACATTTTTATCAAGGATGGAATTAGCCTTGCAAGGGAAAGTTTCCATTTCAGAAGTACATGAGCCCATTGTGCAGGTGAAAGTGGAGCTCGAAGCTTCAATTGGTGAAAATGATTTTTTCATGAGGTTCAAGGAGATGGTTAAGGGAGGCCTAATTATTGAGAAAGACTTGTGCGTAGAGAAGATCTTGCTCCCATGTTGGTGTAGGATCCACAATACCACTCATTCTGAAGTCACATGTCCATCATGCAGGGAAGTGTTGACGTGTATTTTATACACAATCATACACAGAATAAAATACCAACAGGTATCTTATCCTCTCTTGAGAAAATAGTCTCTAACTGCTGAAGATCTGCAAAAAGGATCAGTTAGATGGACTCCAAGGTTCTTTTAGTGGGGTCTCCACGTGTGGACAAGCTTTTTAGTGGTATGATGTGATTTGCTGTTTCCTCCAAGGGGTCTTACGTATTCAAAGCTCGAAGATTTTACTAAACTAAAAAGGAACTTTCAAAAAAAAGCAAAAGATAGGGTTTGAGAGGTCTAATCTAGCCTAACCCTATGAACGACTTAGCATGAATGAGATTTGGCAAGACTCAACCAACTTCAATTTTGCCATAAGATAACAACTCAATTGAAATTAGTGCGATCTTCTAAGGTAATAATGATGTTCAATGCATCAAAGACCAAGGACACTACTACGAAGGTACATATCCTAGATACGAAAATGCTTGAAGGTTAAGGACTCAAAATGTTTTCCAGTCGACCACGCAAGGCGTTCCTACAATCAGCAAGAAGCTAGTGGTTTGGATTGCGAATCCTACCAAATATCAAATCTCACACTTAGTCTTTCAAATTAACAAACTACTTTGATTGAGCGTGATTCAAGTACATCCAACAACCATGAAGATAACTCAAGAAATTTGCAACAAAACACCATAACTTCAATATTTTATTGATTTCCAAGTCATCATATACAACAATTGCTTGAATTTCTCTCTTCAAGACTCAATCTTGCTACAAAATTGCTTCTAACTCTAATCTCTCTTACATCAACTATTGACTATTACTCTATTCTTCTATTATACTATTCACTATTACCAAATGAAATGAAAAATGGGGGTATAAATAGCATCCCCAGTTACAATGAAAGGTCCAGATTGAAAGTAAATCAACGGACAAGATCATGACACCTAAACCCTAATTAGGGTTTGTTACAAATGACCTCCTTTTTATTGAACAATATTAAATACATAGCCAAATATTAAATTTGGCACAAAAATCTAGGAGGTATCAACCAATGAGAAATAAGATGTCATGTCATCTGTAACAACCTTTCATCTAGAATCTTATTCCCTTTCCAATTCTCTTTCTTAGCATATGCAATGAATTTTGTCACGATTCCTTCGATTTCTGTGATTGGAATCTCGGGAAGATTCTTGATACTCTCTTCTAAGTGGATGACCTGATCAAATGCATCTAGAAGAGCTGCGTCCCAAGTAGGTTCAAGTTCCTTTGTTCTATCAATCAGGAGCATGGTAGCATACATCTGATCATACTGCTCATCTGTAACATCTGCGTCCTTGCGAAAGATGATCTTGATTCTATCCTCAAATTCCTGGATATCCACATCTGTCTCGACCTCGATCCTTCTGCCAAGAATGGTACGAAGTACCTCAAATACTCTGTCCTGGATCGGATTGATCACCTCCTCAACTTGACCACATCTAACACTGATGTCCTCGAAGAGAACACTCTTTATATGGAGTAAGGTTGACCACTGAAACAAACTGTGAGAATCACCTTCTAAGATCCTCTCCTGCGTTAAAATTCTTCTGGATGTGTGTCTTATTACTTTCAAGACAGGGATGACAACGTCCTTAGTATGGGCAAATGCAGCTACTGTTGCCATCAATCTGTGGATAATTTCAAGAACTTGGATAGCTTGATGAATGATCTTCGACATCCTTGTAACAAACTCTATGGCCATTGTATGAGATCTATCCATCCAACTACATGTATGCTGGACCAGGTTCCTGAATCTTTCTGCTTCATTGATCGATTGAAGGGGCAATGCCTGCACCGGTGATCTAACTGGATCCTGACGTCCCAAAGGTTCATTGATGTGACTGAAATAAGCCCTCCATGCACCGACCTCTCTCTCAAGCTTTCTATTCTTTTCTACTTCTTCTCTAAGCTTGTCCTTCAATGCCTCAAATGTGTCGGTGGCATCATCTAAAGTCTGCTCTGCTGTGGATGGTCCTAACTCAATAGTCTGTATATGATAGTCTTCTGCTAGGATCTCACCCTCATATTTGTCCGCTGCCGGTGTAGCTATCTGCAGTCTTCTAGATCCAGTCTCATCTCGAATCATCTTGGACATCTTTGTGGCCTTCTTCTTCTCTGTTGTCATATGTGAACGTCCAACAAGGCTCTCTAAATCAATTGCACTGTCCTCGTCCTCTATTACGATCACCTTAGTCAATCTTTCCTTCAACCAATCTGGGATATTCGATCTTGTCTCTTGAACTTGAATTTCTTTATGTACTATTTCTTCTTGTCTGGGAGGAGATGTTACTTCATTATCATTATCTAAATCATAGTCTTGGAGAGATCCATCTGACGAAACATGCTGTGCCTGTCCTTCCTCTAGTCTGTCATTCTGTACCATCGACTCCATGGACTCTTCTACTCGAACTGTTCTATCTTCTGGTCTGGAAGAAGTACCTGGTGCTTGATCTTTGTTGCCACCTAACTTTTTCTTGGAAGGCTCTTTCTTTTCTGATCTTTCCTTTCTCTTCGAACCTCTCGAATGGAGATTGCCCTCACTGGCACATCGAAGGTTACCTTCACCTGAATTCCTAGGGTTAGGATTGCCTTCACTAACACTGGCTCCACCTTCGGCTGGCTTTTCTTCCAAAGTAAAAGACATGGCTATGCCTTGTTCTCTCAACTTCTGATGTTGAACGTCTACCCATCTGCGAGTACAAGACAAGACTGCTGCCATCAAATCATCTAAATCCACAGCCTCGGGCTCATTCCAATTCAAACTTATTGTTTTGCTTTCTCTATCATATGAAGATTGGATGTGCCTGCCGTTGTCCTGAGCTTGGTCGGCCACCCTGTAAATCTTACATTTCCTGATGAAATCCAAAGGCAATCTAGAATGCATCTTTCGTTTCACTTCGAGATCGTCTAGGAGATTCATCATAAAATCTTCAATTTGGTGCTCATGTCTAAATCTTCTACCGACCGTCTCTTCTAAATGTCCATGTGGATCAAAACTATTCCTCCAAGCAAAAGATGAAAAAGGATACAAGGCTAACTCCTTCTCTGCGTCATCCATGGCTAAGACATTAGGACATACCTCAACTGAATTACCCAAAATAATAGGTACCTGAACTCCATTCTGATGTCTGTGTCTGAATGCCTTCACATATGCTGCCAACTGCCTTGTTACTTCAAGTAACACAATTCTGTCTGTCGGGTACCTCGGCAACATGTATGGAGGTAAAGGACATCCATGCACTCTAATGTAAGTGAACTTGGGAAACTGAATGAACCAAGCACCGTACCTCTTGATGAACTCCTGGGTATCCTGAGATAATCTGTTGTGAATCCCTCCTTGTAACGTCCTTGTGATGTTCATCGTGAAAGTATCATTGATTAACTTGTAGTTCTTCCCTGGTGGATGATGCAAGTAGGTATAGGATTCACAAGCTTTGACCTCGTCGGGTCCTCTTCCAATCACTCCTCTGTGAGGTAGTCCTGCGTACTCAACGCTCCTGATTAAGGCATAGATGACGTATGAACTCATGTGGAAGGACTTAGTAGCCCTGAGTCTTCTCAACTGTACGTCTAAGCAATGGCTAATTATCCTAGCCCAATGTATTGTACCCTTTCCTTGAACAATCACCTGGATGAAGTAAAACATCCATTTCTCAAAATAGAAGGCATGAGGTGCTCCTGTAACTCTGTTGAGCATGGTAATCAAATCTCTGTATTCCTCCTGGAAATCAATCCTGTGTGGTGTGTTCGGTACTTTGCTCAGACGGGGACAACTCTTGAGTAGCCAGTTCTTGTTGATTATGCTTAGGCAAGCATCTGGATCATCATCGTACACTGATCTGGCTCCTTCAATGCTCTTGTATATCATGTCCCTGTGCTCTGGAAGATGGAAGGCCTCACTTATGGCTTCCTCTGAAAGGTACGCCAAAGTGCTTCCCTCATTGGACACAATTGTCCTGGACTGTGGATTGTACTGACGGGCACACTCGATCATCAACTCGTGGCACTGAATGGCTGGAGGAAAACCGGCCGCCTTGATGATGCCACTCTCTATTATTCTCCGGGCGACAGGTGATGGCTTGCCGATGTAAGGGACCTCTCGAAACTTCTTCGTGCTAAAGTTCCCCAAGTTTGTATCTCCAATGTTGCTCCATTTAGACACGATCTTGGTCTCCACTTCTTCGGTCTTCTGATCTTCTTTCATGAGAGCCGAGCGACTGGTGGATGCTCCCGCCTTTGGGGTCGCCATACCTACACAACATTTCATTATAAGAAATAGATTTTGCAATAAATAACGTAAATAAGAGAGATAAATTTTAGGAAACCTCATGATAAGTCTCTAGAGTTATCATTTCCTAAAATACAACGATTGAGCCAAGAGATTCAAAATTCAAAATTTCAAAATTTGAAATACGACGATGAATGAATAAAGCAATAACAATTAAATCGCCATACCTCGATAGAGAGCTAACTCTAGAATGCAAAAAACAAAATTCGCCTAGGCAAAATTTGAGGTATAAGATAATCTTCAATATGATTTCCTCAAAATCGACTTCGCCACCTCTGGAGAGAACGTGATCTTCAAGTATTGTCTTAGACGTGGTCTTAAATGATCTTCAAATTCGCCTTTGGCGTGGTCTTAGATGGATCTCCAAGTTCGCCCTTGGTGTGGTCTTCAAATTCGCACCACCTTTTGATAACTAAGCGCCACCCTTGGATGAATGAAATTCGCACCACCTTTGGTCTTCAACGCAATTCGCACTCCACACAAGATGATACTAGCGCCACCTTTGGTTTGAAATCGCACCACCTTTGAACACACTTCGCACTATATTCGCCTCTTCTTGATTCGCATGAAGAAAGGTAAAAATGATTATGTGAAAACGAACATTTCATTCCCCCTTATAAATAGCGCTCATATCCTTTCACCCCTTAGGCCGACTTGACAAATAAAACCATTTTTTAAATGATTTGCAATAAAATAACAAGGCCGACTTGCTTAATTGGGCGCTTCAAATCGATTTTTATATTAATTAAATAATTAATTATCAATGCCTTGCGTTTTTTAAATGAGAATTTCGATTTTTAATAAAGGCAAAAAAAATAATTAATAAAAGATAACGCCATATTAAATGCTAAATAAAAATGGATTTTCAATTTTTAAATCGATTTAGCATTTAAGGAAAATTTGAATTGTTTAATTTGGCGCCAAAACTGGAAAACAAAGGGACGTACCTCATCGCTCTGGTCCCTTGGAAAGGGACAGGAGCAATCCATGATTTTGGTCTTGATTTTGCATTTCTTACGTCTAATCCCTTCATCTCCACGTTGAAAATCAATCATCTTGATGGGTCCTTCGAATTTGATCATCTTGCATGCGTACTTAAAGGCCTCTTGAATGCTCATCGCCCTTGTCCCTTGGAGAGGGACAGGAGCGATCTCCAAATTTCTACGTCCATCTTGCATCTTTTAACTTCGATCTTTATTGTTGGCGAATAACACCCTTTGTTCGTGTCCTTTGCGCTTATTCCATTTGTCTTCATTATGTGTTTGGACGCATTTAAGGGGACCATCGCCCTTGTCCCTTGGAGAGGGACAGGAGCGATCCACGTTTTCTCCTTAACCTTGGCAAGTTTGCACTTCGATCTTCATTGTAATACCTTCTAAACGTTGTCCCTTACCTCGCTTAACCTCGCTTCGCTTTGATCTTGAAGGAACGTGAGTGTTTTTAATAGCATCGCCTTGGTCCTTGTCCAAAGGACAGGAGCGATGTGAGGTTTTTACATTATTTGACGATGTTTGGACGTCCAAAACCCTTGCGAATTATCTTCAAACGATGCCTTGGACCATATGCTATCTCAGGACGTCTTGACTTAGCTTGATCTTGAAACAAAACAAGGAATCCAAAGCAAATCGCCCTGGTCCCTTGGAGAGGGACAGGAGCGATCTAGTCTCCATGCTCAAAATGATGATCATCTCACGTTCAAAACTCTTGTTTATCATCTTTTTACCATACCATGGACCCTCTAAAACATTGCAACGTCTTGTCCTTACGTAAATTTTGCATGAAATGGCCAATGCATCTAACATCGCCCTGGTCCCTTCCTGAGGGACAGGAGCGAACTAGGCTATAGGGTGTCAATTTCTTCATTTTAACGTCCTTTGAGTGTTTGCGTATGATGAATACGCCTTGAAATGTCCCTCGCCACCTTTTCTTGACTTGTGTTGACCTTGAACTTCGGAGGAACGACCTTGAAATTGCGTAGGGAGTATTATCATCATTGTATCGCCCTGGTCCCTTGGAGAGGGACAGGAGCGATCCTTCCCTTGTGGCCACTATCTCACTTTGCCAGGTTCCAAGTTTATATTCAACGGATTCGTCCCTCTTCACTTCATTCGTCCATGCCTTGACATCATTCGTAACCTTGCAAGAAAAGCAATTATATCAAAAATCGCTCTGGTCCCTTCCTGAGGGACAGGAGCGAACTAGGCATTTAACACTGTTATGGACGTCCCAAAAATCTTCAATTTATATTCAATGCGTTCATCTCATGTTTTCCCTTGTTTTTGAACGTAAACTTGCCTTGACCCCTGTCTGGATTTTGCATAATGAAGGAAATCGCTTTGGTCCCTGGGAGAGGGACGAGAGCTACAAGGTACCTCGCCCTGGTCCCTTGGAGAGGGACAGGAGCGATTTAGTCAATATAGGTCATTCTCCTTCGTTTTTGCATCTCAAATTATATTCATTTGGCAAAGCATCTTCCTTTGGACGTCCTCAAATCATTAAGTTTTCGAAATCTTGCAAGGACAAGGCGAAATTTGAATTGTAGCTCCAGTCCTTCACTGAGGGACAGGAGCGATTTTCCTCCTGGAGGCATTTCTGTGCTCATGAAAATCTTCAATTTATATTCAATGGAAAGATCTCGCTGTTCTCCATCACTTCCAACTTGAAATTTGTCTGGGCTCTGCAGGGACGATGAGATATTTGAAAATGAGCTCCCGTCCTTCACTGAGGGACAGGAGCGATTTTGCTTCTACAGGCCAAAATAACATGATTTTTCACATTTTAACACTTCACGAGGCGAAAACAAATCAATTCGAATGCCCAGGATCAAAATTCAAAAAAGTCAAAATTTGGTCAAAATATTCAATCGGATAAAAATTCACATTGACGGTCAACACTTAGACAAATTCAAGCTCTGCATTAACATTCCAATTGAAAATTAGACCATTTTGGCGAATTCATTGCATTCAAAATTTGCATCCTAGAAAAGGAAGCTCAAAAGCTCTCAAAAACGGCTGGATTTTGGCCTGAAAGGACAAAAATTAAAACCCTAAGGCTTGACCCTAAATCCAGACAACTAACTGACTAACAAAACCCTAAAAACGAAAGCAAAAACGAGCGAAAGACAAGCAAAAAGAGGGGGTCCCCATTTGCGATGGGGCGATGTGTGAAAATGGTCACAACAGGAAGCTATTCACGAAGCTAAGGTGCAGGTAGAGTTGGAAGAGTCGTCAAAGATATTGATCGAATTGATGGCATTCATTGATGATCTGAAAAATTTATTTCACAATCCCTAAAGATTGCACCGCCTTCGTGTAGTTGGGCTATGTTGGCAAAGCAAAGCATGGTTTGATTTTGCATAAGTAATCCCGTCTCTTTGTTCTTAGGATTATATTAGACCTAGCATAGCTCTCTAAACCCTTTTCTCATTTAAATTCTGCATATTTCAAATCCTGAAAAGTCCCCCCAAAAACAGAGATATTCAAAGCTAAATCATTCACGTAGAAATCTTTGAACCCACACTTTTGTCAAAATTTTCTTCGAGTGAATATGTAAGGCCCCTTGGATTACCAGTAAACACATCAGCCAACTGACTCACGTCCGTGTATAAAGGGACCTTGGAGGTAGCTGTTTGATCTTCCTGCAATCTTAGCATACGGTTTAACTTTGTTCAAGAGAGAGTAAGGTGACCATTGGTAACTTTATTCTGTGTTAGACATCGTCATAAAAAATACATCAACAAATCCTTGGCCAAAATTGTTTTCTTGATCTTTCCAAGCATGTTGTCAAGTGTCTCATATATTTATCCAAGATTGGATGAGTCAGCATCAGCATATCTAATGACGTCTATAATAGGTGAGATAAAAGAGAGAACATATTTGTGAAATGCAAACAAAAAACTCAAAAGAATTAATTGACAAGTTAGAAACTTCAAAAGTTGAAACATTGAAAAATAAAATAAAAATATTAAAATAAATATTTTTTTAATGAAAATCAGCAATTTAATAATTAATATTAATAAAATCAACAATTTAATAATAAAATCAGCAATGTCTTACCTCACAGTGGACCACCAATCGTCATCAACAATCCTTTTTTTGATGGCTCTTCCTTCAGTAGAGCTTGAATTAGGCCATCTACTCCACTTTGAATTCACTATCATCAATTGTAGAGGCTCATGCACGTCAAGCATCCTCTCTAAGAAAAAGAACTAGCATATCTTATCTCAATAGGATTGAAGAACTCCTTTGAAAACGTCCTGAAGAGAGCAAGTGAGGTGTGGTGGTTGCAAATGAACATTTGAATATCTCTATCTTCTGTCACAACTTGCTTCACCCAATCTATTTTCCCTTTGTCTTTTAATGCATGACCATAACATGGGGTCCAAAAGATGTGCTTTTAAGCATTTGAGTGTTTTTTAAATGTGGTTGGAAAAAGGGGGATGGCTGGCCCTTCCCATGTTTCTGGGGCATTTCCTAGTGTTTTGGTGAATTTGGGGATGGATAGGGGATGTCCCTGACCTGTCTTCCCGCGGGGACACGTCAAAAAGGGCTGGGAACGCATCCCCGGGTAACACTGACTTGCTAATCTTTATGCTCTCGTTATTATGGCTTTAAACTAGCAATGCTTCAACACTACTACTAGTTTAGTTGTATCAGAGTGCTTTTAAAAAATGCTGGTTATTTAGACTTGGCCAATTCGGCTATTTGTAATTAAAGTACAAATGGATACATAATTTAAACCATAGATTAAAAACTTAGGTAAGTACTCAGCAATAACTTGCAAGTACTTATGCCTGGAAAGTAACTCACCAAAAAACTTGCCAATAACTCATGAGTTTGTGAGAAAAACTGGGTCAGCATTAAAAAATATCAGTCCTTCCATAAATGATAAAAGAACAACAAATTCATCATTTTTCACACTCTTCCTTTGAAACATTCAACCTTTTTGACATATTTGAGTATTGAACATTTGTTTAGAGGCAAATTGGAGTGAGTATTGATCAAGCTTGGTGAACTTATCAACCATATATGACAGGTATGCAATACTTTTTTTGTATTGTTTGGTTTTTTGCCTTCGTTCTAAATTTATGGCTGCTAGGGGTTACATGTTTTGTATTTTATTTCTGATTTTTTGTTAGTTTCTTGTAGCTGCTACGATTTTTGTTCAATTTTCCTTCTAGTTTTGTGAGGTTATCATTTCATTTTATGATTTGTCCAAAATCATAATGGCATTTGCATGCAAGAGAAGTGGAGTCTAAGGAATCTATTGGAAAACATGGTGCATCAGGTACAAATCCAGGAATGTTATATGCAACTATTGTGGGATGCATATGAGAGGAGGCATAGATTGCCTAAAATATCACCTTGCACGACCTAGTGATTGAGATGTTGTGATATCTAATTAAACATTTGATGAAGTTCAATGAGAGGTGATGGCTCTCCTTCCATGATCTTAAGAAAGCAGAGAAAGAGGATGATAGAGGCATTGGTAGCTGTCTTGAATTCTACAGGGTCAAAGAGAGATTTAGTGGTTTTTTATATTGGATTGGAGAATGGATGTCTGAATCTCAAACTCTCGGAAGCTGTAGTTCAATTTTGTTTTTCTCTTAACATTCTGGTGTATAACCTTGATTTAGAAATACCGGGTGGAATTATGAAATGCATTATGAGACCAAATTGGCATGTGTTAAATTTTGTTAACTATAATATTATACCATTTAGTTTGCGAGAAGCCTTTACTCACAGAGATTGGGTACTTGGAAGTTATAGCATATGTGAAGGAATATGCAGAGAGATGGGTGACTTTAAGAACTACTAATTACACTCAAAGGTAAATCTAGAAAAGATCTCTTTTATTATTGTTATAGTACAATAAAATTCAGTAGTTGATACAAAGTTGAACTAATTATTGTTAGGATCTTTTGTAGGTTTACCTTTGTGTGTAATCAGTTCAGTTAAATTCGAGCTGTGATCCTTCTAGCCTGGGAATCATGGAGGGAATTTTGAGTAGTTTGAGTAGAGGAAAGAGTAGTTTGAGTAGTGTTGGAATCGTTTCCTGTTGCGCCAAAAGCTCGAACTATGAATGCCTGATACGAACACCAGATTTAACCTGACCCACTAAAGGGAGACTCGAACCAGTGACCCAAGGCTCTGATACCAATTGTTGGAATCGTTTACTGTTGCACCAAAATCTCAAACTATCAATGCCCGACACAAATGCCAGATTTAACTTGACCCACTTGGGGCGGTTAAGCCATGTCATGAGTCCCCAAGGAAGTGCTGACCACCAAGTCAACAGAGAGGGCCCCTACCATGATGCCAATATTCTCACAATTCCTAAATAAGGTACATCCAGGAACAGGAAATTGTCTTATTTAAGACTTCACAATTTTTGGAGTTCTGTTGGACCAAGACTCTCTCTATCCTATCAGATAAACTAACTATGCACGAACGCATAGGATGATTAACACTGCAACCTTAGCCAAAGATCTTATTGAGGAGTGACTTTATCAATATGTCAGTATATGATATATATATTGGGGCAGCGATTTATTATGCTAGAGGGCTGCGATTGCATATAAGAGTAAGATCTGATTAATTATTAAGGAGCAGCAAATGTATCTCATTAAGCAGCGATCTTATTATTTATAAATCTACGATCTTAATATTGATTAAACAAGAACTTGAGTAAGTTAACAAGGCAGCGATTAGGTTTGGTTATGCAGAGGTATCATCATTAAGAAAGGTTGTGACCATTCTTAAGGGTCAAGACTCAACATCTCTTAAAGGTTGTCTCTCTCCATAGAGACATACAGATATAAAATGAAGAAGACCACATCAAGTAGAGGGCATGAAAGACGAGAAGTTAACAAGCATTGATCTAATAAGAATTGCAGACCCAGAAATTAATATATTTATATATTTATATATTTATCACACAGCAGTACGTATCTACCAGATATTGTTAGATAAATATAATGCATTATCATATGATCTGGATAAGTCACTATATTTTTCCATTTGATGGAAGTAGAAAGCTAAGCATTGGTTAAAAGCCAAGAATCAGTGTCTCAGCAGTATCGAATTAGGACAACAGTCTATATATTGATCTGAGCATTTTGGTATGAATAATAATATGTGACATTTTGAAGAGGTTGAACTATTACTGTTTTCTACTGATATGAAATAAGCATATTATTTGGATAATACATGATTACTGTTATATACATGTAAATTTAAATATGTTGTTATTCTTGTTAATGTGTAATCACTGCTTAATAGAATAAATACATTGATTCCTTTAAAGCTTCATCCAATCTGCCATCCCGCTATAGAAGGGAGATGTGGGCATACAAGGAAAGCAAGTAGCCAGATGGTCCATTCAAGTTAAGCCAGGAGGGCGAATGACGGATGTACTTCTGCGCCCCTGAACAGGCTCAAGTTGCCTTCTATGACCTCCTGTGGGCTTCACAGCGTGGATGAGTCATTGAGTAAAGCCTCAAAGGAAACTCACATGTATTAATGATTATTAGGTTGATGAATAGAGTTCTATTTGTAACTTGTTGGATTATATGTTTATCTTTTGATAACTAATCTAATTGCAGGTTCTAAATCAAGAAACTAGGTTGAGAAATCTCCATTTCCAACACAATTCAAACCCTAGTTGGGAATTTTAGGGTAAATCAAGTAAAGTCCCAATAGGGGACATTACAGATCTTAAGAAGCAGGGAAAAAGAGGGTGATAGGGGCACTAGTAGCTGTCTTGAGTTCTACAAGGTCAAAGAGACATTTAGGGTTTTTTTATATTGGATTGGGGAATGGAAGTGTGAATCTCAAACTCAAGGAAGATGATGTTCAATTTTTTTTTCCTCTTAACATGTTTGGTGTATGACCTTGATTTAGAAGTACTGGGTGGAATTATGAAATGCATTATGAGGCCAAATTGGCATGTGCCAATTTTTGGTACTACAATATTATACCATTTAGTTTGCAAGGAGTCTTTACTCTCAGGGATTGGGTACTTAGAAGTACTAGGACATGTCAAGGAATATGCAGAGAGATGGGTGACTATAAGTACTACTAATTACACTAAAAGGTACTAGAAAAGCTATCTTTTATTATTGTTATAGCACAAAAAAATTCTGTAATTGATACAAAGTTGAACTAATTATCATTAGGATCTTTTGTAGGTTTACCTTTTGTGTGTAATTAGTTCAGTTATATTAGAGCTGTGATCCTTCAAGCCTGTGAATCATGGAGGGAATTTTGAGTTTGACAAAAGGAAAGAGGGCAGACCTTTCTGTACACAAATGGAAATTCAGAGAAGCCAAGATAGAACGATTGAGCTATAGGAATGCAAGTTGCAGCATAAGAGTAGCATGCAAAATCCAGATCGGTCAGAGGAGTTTGAAATACTCCTTGTGAAATATCAAAGGAAATTGGAAGATTTTAATGCTGCCGTAACTTCTAATAATTATTTGGAGATACAGGGAAAGAGGTTTCAAAATGGGAGGATAGAATGACAACATGAGAGAGTTGAAAGAGAAGAAACCCGTCCTTCATATTGAATGCAAAGATTCAATATTTCAAAGATATACTCTAATGATTGTTAGTAGTGTTCAAGAAACCTTTGTCAAGATTTCAAGCATTGAAAAGATGGAACAGGTGCCATGTGACAATGGTTTACAAGGTAGCTTTGTTGATGGTCATAGATCTATGAAGGATGGTTTAGTTGATTCTTGTTCTAGTAATAATCTTCATCTTGAGAATCTGGGTGCTGCTGCAAATCCATCAAAGATTTCCAAGTCAGCAATGGAAGGTAAACATTTTGATTGCCCATTGGATTACGGATTACCATTCAGAGAATAAGGAAGATAGTAGTAAAGACTTGTTGCATCAGTCTGACCATGTCATTACAAAGCAGGCATTCATAGTGGGAGCACACTAGTAAAAAGTATACAATAAAATCCCCACATGCTCTCCAAAAAAGAGGCAAGTTTTAGTTGACAGAGATTCACAGTTCAGAACAGCTAGGTACACTAGCCCAAGCAAGTCACAGAAAAGGTCAAACATCAAATCTGCAGTTAATGGATCAGCAGTCGCAACACCAACGAGCTCTTCAGCACCTAGATATGATTTGGCAACTTGCATGGAGACTGCAGAGAGGTCTGCTAGAACAATCAATTTTTGTCTTTCAAGCATGGTTGTTTGAACATTTTCTTCAACCATATCTTAAACATCTCAATAAAATTATGCAAGGAAGGTAGGCAGGCGATTAGAAGGCAGATTTCTAATTGGTCCATAAATGCACGCGTAAGCCTTTGGAAGCCTATGGTAGAAGAAAGAGCAGCAGTAACACAGCAGAAGGGAAATCTTGCTAGAAGTGGGAAATCTCCTTCCCCAATTACATAGGCACCTGCATGAGATAAAGACTTTAAAACCAAGACTTCAACTCATCCACTTGATGGATTGCTTGGGCAAACGTTGAATTCATTGAGTCACTGGAAGGAATCCCTGATGCAATGAAGAACAAATTTTGTCATGCCCAAGATGAGATACCACCAGTAGGCATAGTACAAAGTGTTATATGATGTGCTTGGGAATTGGCTGACATCTATATTACCCAGCTGTGTTTGCTTGAAGGCAAGCAAATTCTAGGAGGGAGAACTTGTAATTTCCCTTTTTAATCTGAGAACTGAATGGAGTTTTTGTCAACAAGTACTTAGGAAATAAGGGTCAAGTCAGATTTAGGACAACAAAGTCTTCAGCATTCAGATGGATTAAGGCGAATTATTTTCTGGTTAACATTGCCAGTTTTGTTTCAGTTAAATACCCAGTTAGTTTCCTTTAGACACCACCAATTATGGAACTAACTACCATAAACAGGACCTAGTTGTAGTTCTCATCAGTGAATGAGATAGTAATTGGGCGGTTAGATACCCTTAATAAAGGAATTAACTTCTATTCATTGTTTTTTTGCTGGAGTTAGAGGATTATATAGCTAGAGTTAGGAAGAGGAAGGGCATTCAATTGATCATTATGATACAAACAAACTTGATTCTGGTTCAGAACTTGGACACTGATACAACAGCAGGTTTGCTTGAGATGAAACCCGCAGGCTCCTTCAGATTAGTATCTCATGAGGTTGGAAATGCTTTTGAGATACTCAGTATTAAAGGGCTGTAACATGTTTATTCCAGGCACTTGGCAACACTAGGCAACTTCAAGGAATATGCAGAGGTAGTTGAATATAAGTAGTATCAATGATTGTCTTGTTTGTTGTATATAAGTATGTTCCGGAAAGGAAGACAAAACAATATATAGGACCCTAGAGGGAACCCCTATGAACTGAACCCGGATCCTTATCCAGGCCGGTTCGGACCTGAACCTGCAGGTTCACAAGGGCGAACTGGTAACATAGATGTTCTATAGTTCTCTTTGAGTTGTTGTATTTGAAAGTTCAAATCATACCTTATACTGCCCAGCATAGTTGTATTTCAAGTGGTGAGGGCTTGTTGATTAGTCTTATTATAATCAGCTATAATAACATATCCTCTATTTCAGACCTCTTGTTGTAAATATTGATACATCTGAGTGAAGAGAGGAGGATTACCTTTACAATTGTGTTCCCAAAATTTGACTTGGTCTCCTTTCCATATGTGCCAAGTTACAAGTCTTTTGTAATCCCAAATTAACTCATTTTTCTTGAAAAAATGTTTATCCATATTGAGAAATTGTTTGTACTTGCATAAGAACAGACTGCATACAAGGAATTTGCTTGCATGTATATAGACTAGGTATGCACAGTAAGAAGTTAGGAAATTCTAAAACACAACAATGTGAATCACATGCGTTGTGAAATCAAAAGACACCGCATGTGCTTTGATTTGATTTTATTTTGGACTCCCTTTAGCGCTTATAGATGCTGTATAGTTTTTTTCTTCCTTATGAATATTGAAAATTCATTGCATGCCTTTTAATATGAATGTGGGACTTGGTCTCTATCAATGATGCTTTGATTTGCTTTGATTGTTGACAAAAATTGTTCTCCATATTGAATTAGGTGTATTCAAATATTCTAATCTGATTGCACACAAAGGGTAAACCCAGAAAAGATCCTAACAGCATATATATACATTTCTGGGTCCATTTTGGCCTGGACACGGATCTGGGTTCAGTTTGTAGGGGGTCCCTTCAGGGGCGTGGTAAAGTACTATGGGTTTGCCTGGGATGCACCCAGGTGAACCACTCACGAATTTTCTGATGTTTTCTGTTGCCTTAAATTTTAATGATCCTGCACTTTTCCTCTGCAAATCATTTTAAAAATATTTGAAAATCTCATTTCTTTTTACGTTTGTAAAGAGTGCATTCATGACTGAGGATTTTTTGCTCGTTTCTTTATTTTGCGAGGCAGAATGAGCAAATGCATGCCCGTAAAATCCTGCGGGAAGGTAAAACAGAACAGTTGTATATTTTTAACACATTTGTGTATTGCAATGTGTTTGTAAATGGATGTATTTTAATGCATCTTGCTCAAAATTTTAAAAGGGTAAATAATATTTATTAATAATAAAAATTTATGTAAATAAATTAAATAGGCGATGTACCTATGAGTGAATCTCGTCATTACTTCCAAGAAAAGAAAGGTGAGGAGAGCCTGTCCAATGCCTTGCTTCAGCCCTCATTATTGTTCCTTATATAATGAATTCCAATCAACTCTATTGAATTCGATCAGCGGATTTGGAGAGCGGGGAGCCAAACCAATGGTTGGAGAGCTCCCCTTGGCAGTCTTTAATTCATTGAGTGATGAATGTAGGTACCTACCTACACTTATCTCTTTTAGTATTACTATTAATAATAAAAAATAGTAGCAATGTAAGTTATTTTTTAAAATTAATAATACATATTTTGATATTTATTCTTTATTAATATTAACTTTCTTTATAATTTTATTATTGTATCATGCAATTATATATGAACTTTATTAATATTGTTTAAGGATTAGAAATATTATTATATATTAAAGCTATGTATGTGTAATATTCTTGATTTTACACTGTAAATATGTTTTATTATTTTTATATGTTTTTAATTTTAACCACCAAACCCAAAACAAACCCAACCACCAAAATTTTTTTTGTTGAATTTGTGAACCAAACCTCTAAACCTGAACCTGAACCAGTATTTTCTTATCAACCTCTGCAGAATATGAAATATGGCCATGTACGAAGATGAGACTATACTATTGCCTGAACTTACCAAGCCGAAAGCTTGGCTCAGCAAAGTAAAAACCCCAAGTGAAATCAAATTTTGATCTTCCCTTACTGTGGCCCAAAATGAATTCATTTGTCTGATGGTCCACAGGAAAATGTTTGACAGCTGAAAACCTCCAGTGGGATGGAAAACCTGGTTTAATATGATGTCTGAATGCAAAAATAATTCAAATATAATTTGACATTTATTCGTACAATCCCCTCTGGCTAGTGCAATTCGGAGTGTTTGAAACTTCTATAATAATAGCAAACTTTGGTAATAGAAAAATGTTCACAGATTCACCGATGAAATCAAAGACATACCTGATTAAAATTAATATTCTAATCACTGTCCTGCCTTTGACTCCTCAAATATGATGGATCATCAATCAACTAAGGGCTGGAATATGCTCTTCCAGTACAAGAGTGGATCGCAGTAAAGTCAATAGCAAAATGGGTTGTCCCAATAAATTGGTATAAAATGAAACATTTTGGTGCATCAAAAAATAACCCTTATTGCCATATTGGATGAAAATGCCTTCCAATAAGGGTACTGATCAACAGAACGGCAATATGGCTGTCATAATAATGGAGTTATCCTGGGAAAAATGTCAGCAATTGGTAATTACTAACTTGGTGTGTGTCAAATATCATACACCAAACTTATGATACCTTTTCTAGCTTTCAGAGTATTCAAATTGTAATGTCAACTCAGAATTATCAATTCAGTGGCTTATATGCTTGCCAATAGTGCTATAACTAGCCCAATGAATCAAGAGCTCCAAATATACTCCAGCCCCATTCCTATCCAAATGATTATGCACTTAGAAATTATCACCAACAATAATAATGAACCATATTACATAGACTGGAACAATTTTTGAAATCATGTTTTCCCAGCGCTCTAAAGCCACCGCTAATTACATCTATTGCTGCAATTTGGTTTTCTCTTTGCTAAGAGTTTTCTTGTTTAGTGTATTGATTGCTTTTTTTCATTTTGACCCAAATTCCTAACTTCAAGTTTTATTCTATTAATTCTTTTTAAATTGAGATCCTAAAGCCATACATCCTATCTACATCTTTTTAAATTCTTTAATCAATACTTTTTTCAGTAATTGGGTTCACCTGTGTTTGTTGAATGCTTCCTTTTTTTACTCCCTTTCTAAGCACTTACTATAATTAAAATATACACAAACAAATTTTACATTATATCTCACATAAAATTAAATGTGTTTCTAATAAGTGTTTTGGAGGGGAGAGTAATTAGAAATCACAACTTCGAATTAGACATAGAGTATATCAAGAAAAGCACAGAGAATAGAGCAGCATATGAGCAGTTTATTGAGTCCATAGGCAAGAGTGGTGGCTGCTAGGAAATATAAGCACAGCTGGTCAGAGAACATGAAGCTGCCAAGTGTGAAGAAATTTAGATGGTTGAATTCAGTTTCTACAGATACGTGTCAAAACTGATTTAATTCACTTTCGACTGGGATTTTGAGCCTGCTTAGCCTGCTAGTGTTCGAGGCAAGCAATTCCTATTTTTGGGAACAAATTTTATGTTTGTTTCCCCTTGACTCTGGAAATCTTTTTTTTTTCCTCTGGGGAACATTAGGATGTCCTTGGGGCAGCTTGGCTTTTCTCAAATAGCATTGTGTCCTTGGGATGCATCCATTAAAAAACAATCTGGTATGGTAGGTAGACATTATGTACTTGTTCCCGTGTCCCTATTAGGGAAAATGCCTGAAAAACAGGGGGTGTGTCCTGTTGTGACCATTTCACACATCGCCCCATTAAAATGGGGACCCCCTCTTTTTCGCTTTTGTTTTGCTTGTTCTTCTCTTTGCTTTTAGGGTTTTGAGTGAGTGAGTGGTCTGTCTGGGCTAGGACTAAACCTTAGGGGTTTCTTTTGGACATTATTCAAGCTAAGTCCAGTCAAATTTTGAAAGTTATTGGGCATCCTTCCGAGGGTTGAGATTATTGAAGTAAGGTAAACCTGTCAGGAAGGTCAGATAGGTCTTAGGTTAGGTCTAGTCAGGGTTTTTTGAGGGAAAATTCAAATTTTGTCTGTGTGTTAGCATTTTGAAGATGAAATTGTGTATTCTTGCCTAGGTAAATTTTGATCATTTTTCGAAGGCAAGATGATGCTTGAAACACAAAGTTCGCTCCTATCCTTCACTGGAGGCCCAGGGTGAAATTTATTCTGTGTACAATTTCTTGTTTTGCGAGGGCTTGCTAACTGATTCCTGGCCTTGAAAATGACCTAACTTTGCCTTGTGAAGTGATTGGAGACTTGAATTTTGAATATTTTAGCCAGAAAGGACAAAGCGCTCCTGTCCCTCACCCAGGGACCAGGGCAAAAATGTTACTTAATGCATATTTGTCACTGACTTTTCTATTTTGTTTTGTGCAGGGTCTTCCGGAGTGATGATCAAACGTGACTTGGTACTTTTGAAGATTTTGAAGGCACGAAAATGGTGAATTTTGAAGGTTAAAGGGAAAAGGCGCTCCTGTCCCTCTCCAAGGGTCCAGGGCGAAATTTTGAATTCCCTCATCTTGCAGTGAAAATAGGCTAAGTGTTGGATATGAATGGAAACAAGTGATTTTCTCCACCCACTTGAAGAGGTTTTAGCTTGGAAAGGTGAAGTATTTTGTTTGAATCATTAAAAGTGCTCCTGTCCCTCACTGAGGGACCAAGGCGAAAAGACTTATTTGAGTCATTCCTGGCCTTGTTTGGTCGAATTGAAACATCAAAGGCATGGTGGACGGCAAAATGAACGTGATAGAACATTCAGACTTGATTAAAAAGCAATGAAATGATGGAGTTTTTGCCTAGAAGGTCAAAGGCGCTCCTGTCCCTCTCCAAGGGACCAGAGCGATTTTCTCTATATGCACAATTTTAGACCTTTTTTGGACATTAACTTTTATTCGTAGCGTGAAGTAAGATGAAATCTTCCCTAGCAAAGGAATTTCGAGATGAAAAATGAGACAATTTGGCTTAGAAGGCAAAAAGTGCTCCTGTTCCTCACTGAAGGACCAAAGCTTGATTTTCAAATTTGCACTATTTTTGCAAGATTAAGGTGATTTTACGATTTGAAGAGGTCAAGGGAAGCATGTTTTGTCCATTGAATATAATTTAAGTGGTCTACAAAGGAGTAAATCAACCCAAGTGACAATAGGCGCTCCTGTCCCTCACTGAAGGACCATGGCGTTTTTTCAAGTTTCTCCTCTTTGTTTGAGATTTTATGGCAAAACTTGACTTGGATGGGAAGGACGAATGATGTTTTATGCCTTAGATGCGATTGAAGGTTTAAAAGACAAGGAAATATACCATTTAGGCAAAAAGCGCTCCTGTCCCTCTCCAAGGGTCCAGAGCGATTTTCTAAAAAGTGCAAATTTCTTGCAAAGACAAGGCTAGTGTTGTGATTGAAATGAATGGAATAAGGCATGATTAGCCCATTGAAGATAATTTGGAAGGCTAGCAAAGGACAGACAAGCTTGAATTTACAAAAAGTGCTCTTGTCCCTCTCCAAGGGACCAGGGTGAAAAACATGCTATCTAGCTTTTCTCTCCAAATTTGGACAAGTCTAGCCCAAGGCGCAAGTTTGAAATAACGTTTAAAATGCTTCGAGGTGGAATTGAGATGCAAGAGTTGCAAATTTTGATGATAATTGGCAAAAGTGCTCCTGTCCTTCACTGGAGGACCAGAGCGAAATCTCCAAATATGCCCATTTAACTTACATTTTGAAATGCTATTTTTATTTCCAGGACTCAAGAAGGAGTGAAATGTGATATTCTACGCCTTGAGGGTAATTTGAAGATTAATGTGATCATGAATTTGTGCAATGGACTCAAAAGCGCTCCTGTCCTTCACTGAAGGACCAGGGTGATTTTTATGAAATCAACAATTTCCCTCTGAGATTATGCTAAGGCAAGGTTGTGCGAGATGGGAAGGATCTTCTAAAGCATGGTGAACAAAGATTTGACTTCAAAATTTGAGAATCTTAGCCTAAAATACAAAAAGCGCTCCTGTCCCTCTTGAAGGGACCAGGGCGAAAATCCTTGGAACACTCAATTTTGCCTTGCAAAAAACAATTTAAGCATGCATGGAACAAGTGAAAGAGATTATTGCTTACTCCACAACGAGAATCAACAAATGAAAGATGAAGGATTGAGGACAAAAGTGAAAAAGTGCTCCTGTCCCTCACCCAGGGTCCAGGGCGAAAAGGTCTTAAAGTCACGTTCCTTCTAAGGATCAAGTGAATTAAACTCAGGACTCCAATCAAAAATGCCATTTTAAAGTGCCTAGATGAAGTTTGAACGTGAAAATGAAGAATGCAAGTTTGAATTTACAAAAGGGTTCCTGTCCCTCTCCAAGGGACCAGAGCGAAGTCATTGGCATTCATTATTTTCGCCATATCCCAACATTAATATCTTCCAAATCACATTAGATGCCAAAATTGCCAACTTTGAAATATTTAAAAAAATTAATTAAATTGGCATTTAATAAAAGATGCATGGGCATTTAATAATTAATTTTGAGCCTTAGAAAATCGAATTTTTTATTGTTAAGGAATTTAAAATTATTTTTTTGTGAAATTAAAATTAAAATGGAGCACTTGGAGGTTTATTTTCATTAATTTTATCAAGTCGGCCTCTTGTTTTTGCAATTTTATTTATTTTTTGGCCTATTTTCGTCAAGTCGGCCTATGGGAGGCAAAGTGGTGAGCGCCCTATATAATAGGGGTGTTTTGAGCAATTTTAAACAATCATTCATTTATTACTTCAAGTGCGATTTGAAGAGCAAGAGGAAGGTGCGAAATCTGGTCTAGTTGGAGCGAATTACCTCAAGTGTTGAAGACTAGAAGGAGGCGCATTTTGCTAAAGGAAGGACTTCGATCTACATTTTGCCTAGCCAAAATTCACCTTATTTTTTAGAATTAATTCTCAAGTGGAGGTATGGCGAGATCATCCTAGTCCCAATGTTGAATTTTGAATTTTGCGCTTTGTTTTGAAAATCCTAAGTTTGATGTAGTTAATTAGGAAATGATAACTCAAGATTTATCATGAAGTTTCCTAATTAATATCTTTTGTCTTCCTTTTTAATCTTCATTGCTACTCGCTTCAAAATATGTTACTCATTATGAAATGTTGTGTAGGTGTCAAGATGGCGACCTTAAAGGCAGGAGCATACACTAGTCGTCCAGCTCTCATGAAGGAAGATCAGAGGAATGAAGAATTGGAGACCAAGATCGTGTCCAAGTGGAGCAACATTGGAGATACCAACTTGGGAAACTTCAGTGTGAAGAAGTTTCGAGAGGTCCCTTACATTGGCAAGCCATCACCTATCGCAAAGAGAATAATTGAAGGTGGCATCATCAAGGTGGCCGGTTTCCCTCCAGCAGTCCAATGCCATGAGCTGATGATCGAGTGTGCTCGCCATTATGACCCACAATCAAGATCGATCGTATCCAAGGAAGGGAACACTTTGGCATACCTTTCGGAGGAGGCTATAAGTGAAGCTCTCCATCTTCCAGAGCATAAAGATATGATTTACAAAAGCCTAGAAGGAGCTAGGTCGATGTATGGAGATGATCCAAACACTTGCTTGAGCATCATCAATAAGAATTGGTTACTCAAAAGTCGTCCTCGCCTGAGCAAGATTCCCAACACGCCACATAGGATCGACTTTCAGGAGGAGTATAGAGATTTGATAACTTTGCTCAATCGAGTTACAAGGGCTCCTCAAGCCTTCTATTTTGAGAAGTGGATGTTCTACTTCATCCAAGTGATAGTTCAAGGGAAAGGAATGATTCTTTGGGCTAGAATTATTAGCCATTGCTTGGACGTATAGTTGAGAAGACTAAAGCCTACCAAGTCATTCCACATGAGCTCATACGTCATATATGCCTTGATCAGGAGTTTCGAATATGCAGGACTACCTCACAGAGGAGTGATCGGAAGAAGACCCGGAGAGGTTAGAGTTTGTGACTCTTATGTTCATTTGCATCATCCACCTGGAAGTGACTACAAGTTAGTCAATGATACCTTCACGATGAACATCACTAGGATATTGCAAGGCGGGATTCACAATCGACTATCTCTGGATGCACAAGAACTTGTAAAGAGGTATGGTGCTTGGTTCATCCAATTTCAAAAGTTTACTTATATCAGAGTTCATGGGTGTCCTTCACCTCCCTACATGTTGCCGAGGTATTCGACAGATAGGATAGTACTACTTGAGGTGACTAGGCAGTTGGCAGACTATGTGAAGGCATTCAGACACAGGCATAGAAATGGAATTCCCGTGCCCATCATATTGGGGAATTCAGTTGAGGTATGTCCTAATGCTCTTGCCTTAGATGATGTAGAGAGGGAGTTGGCCTCATATTCATTCACATTCTTTGCCTTAAGGGAGAATTTTGATCCTTATGGGTATATAGAAGAGACATATGGTAGGAAGTACAAGCACGAATTTCAGGTAGAAGACTTTTGGATGAATCTCTCAAGTGATTTAGAAGTGAAAAGAAAGATGCATTCTAGATTGCCTTTAGATTTCATCAGGAAATGCAAAGTCTACAGAGTGGCCGATCAAGCTCAAGACAGTGGCAGACATCTCCAATCATCCTATGACAGAGAAGATAAAGTAGTGAAGATAGATTGGAACGAGCCTGAGATCTCAGACTTGAGAGCTTTGATGGCTCCAGTTTTGTCATGTACTCGCAGATGGGTGGATGTACAACATCAAAAGTTAAGAGAGCAGAACGTACCAATGACTTTTACTTTGGAGGAAAGACCAGAAGGAGGAGGAGCAAGCGCAAGTGAAGGCAATTCTCATCCTAGAGGCGCGAAGAGGAAAGAAAGACCTGAGAAAAGGGAACCCTCCAAGAAGAAGCAAGAGGCCAATCGAGATCGCTCATCAGGTACATCATCTCGACATGAGAAAAGGACAAGTCAAGTTGAAGGACAAGAGATGACGATGCCTGAGGTGGATGAATCTATGGAGTCAATAGTACAGAATGATAAACTTGAAAAAGGGAAGGCACCTCAGCATTCGTCAAGTCGATCTCCCCAAGTCAATGAGCTACATGAAGACAAGAATGATGATGAAGTGACATCTCCTCTCTGAGAAGACGAACCATTGCCTAAAGAAATACAAGTTAGAGAAACGAGATCCGCCATTCTAGATTGGTTGAAGGAGAGATTGACAAGGGTGATTGTGATTGAAGATGAAGATAATGTAATTGACTTAGAGAGCCTTGTAGGAAATTCTCAGGAAGTAACGGAGAAGAAGAAGGCCACCAAGATGTCCAAGATGATCAGAGATGAGACAGGGTCCAGGAAGTTGCAGATAGCTACACCAACAGTGGACAAGTATGAAGGTGAAATTCTTGCAGAAGAGTATGATGTAGAAACATTTGAGCTTGGTCCACTCACGGCTGAGTAGGCACTGGATGAGGCAACCGATTCATTTGAAGTACTTAAAGACAAGCTTAAGGAAGAAATGGAAAAGAATAGAAAGCTTGAGAGAGAGGTCGGTGCTTGGAGAGGCTACTTTAGCCATCTCAATCAGCCCTTGGGACGTCAGGATCCGACAGTGTCTCCTGTGCAAGCACTTCCCCTTGAATTAGTTGGCGAGGCAGAAAGAGTCAAGAGCTTGGTTCAGCTTATGAGCTCTTGGATTGACAAATCCCACACAGTTGCCGTTGAATTTGCAACAAGAATGATGCAAACAATTCACCGAGCTATCTAGGTCCTTGAGATCATCCACAACCTAATGATAACGGTAGCCGCTTTCGTTCATACTAGAGATGTTATCATTCCTGTTCTGCAAGTGATCAGGCAAACACCAAGGAAGATCCTAGCACAAGAAAAGATAATGGATGGAGGAGCTCATAATTTACTTCAGTGGTCAACTCTACTCCAGATGAAAGAGGTTCTTTTTGAGGACATCAGCACCAAATGCAATCAAGTTGAAAGCGTCATCCATCCAATTCAGGATAAGGTGTTTGAAGTGTTATGTACCATTCTTGGCAGGAGGATCGAAGTTGAGACAGATGTGGACCTTCAAGAGTTGGAAGAAAGAGTCAAGGTCATCTTTTGCAAAGATGAGAATGTCATCACAGATGAACAACGAGATCTAATGTTCGCTACTATGCTCTTGATTGAGAAGATCAAAGAACTCGAACCTGGATGGGATACGACTCTTCTCAAGGCCTTTGATCAGGTTATCCACTTGGAGGAACGAATGAAGAATCTTCTCGAGATTCCTATTGCTGAGATTGAAGGAATTGTATCCAGATTCATTGCATATGCTAAGAAAGAGCATTGGAAAGGGAACAAGGTTCTAGAAGAGATGTTGTTGTAGATGATGTGGCACCTTAATTAACATTGGTCTATGTTTCCTAGAATTTTGTGCCAATTAAATATTCGGCTATGCATTTAATAATGTGCAATTAAAAGGGGAACTTTTTGTAACAAACCCTAATTAGGGTTTAGGTGTCAGAATCTCAGCCGTTGATCTTCTTTTGATCTGGGCCGTTCATTGTAATTGAGGATGCTATATATACCCTCACTCATTTTCATTTTGTCATTAGCAATTAGATATTAGAGAGAAGCAGTTAGAAATTAGAAGATTAGAGCTTTTGGAGAGAAGAAAGTTATTTGTAGCAAGATTGAGCATTGAAGAAAGAATTTCAAGCAATTGTTGTCTATTTTGGCTTTGAGATCAATAAAATATTGAAGTTATGGTGTTTTATTGCAATTCTTGTGGCTACTTTCATGGTTGTTTACTTTCTTGAATCATTCTCAGTTGAAGTAGGTATTTAAGTTTGAAGGACTAAGCGTTGGGCTTGATCTTTGGTGAGATTCACGTTCCAAACCACTAGCTTCTTATTGATTGTAAGAACGCCTTGTGTGGTCAACTGGAGATATTTGGATTGCTTGAACCTTCAATCATTATTGAACTATTGATATGTACCTTTATGGTAGTGTCTATAATTCTTGATGATTCGAAAAATCATTAATCACCTTAGAAGATCGCATCAATTCCTGTAGAGTTGTAATTTCTTGGCAATACTGAAATTGGTAGAATTTTACCAAGTCTAGCCTACATTGAGTCATGTTATTTTTGGTACTTTCAGATTGAATAAAACTCAGAAATTTATTATTAGGTTAATTAATTTAGTTTTGTGTACTTTTAAGCATAATAAGAGAAATGAAATGCTAAGGACAATGCACAGTTACCCTGGGAAAACCTCCTAAGAGGAAAAACCCAGCCAAAGGATCCTCAGATCTGATTTATGATTTAGAATACAACTGAACATTACACACTTATCTGGAGTTGCAGTCACTATGTGAAAGAGATGAAATACTCTTCAATCAGCTTGCAGTCCTCCTTATCTAATCACAGTTCATTAAAGAAGTCTTCTATGCTTTGGAGATGGATTGCTGCCTTTTGTGGAGTTCGCTGTCTACTGTTTGGGATCTGCTATTGTTTGATCTAGTTCGCTCTCCAATTTGGATCTTCTTCCTAGTTCGCTGTCTACTGTTTGGGATCTGCAACTGATTGATCTAGTTCGCTCTCCAATTTGGATCTTCTTCCTCTCGGTCTGCTGCCTCTTGTTGAGTTCGCTGTCTATTGTTTGCTATTCCCAAAATGCCTTTGTATTAATTCGCTCTTTACAGAATATAATGTCATCAGCTTGAAACTTGATTTGATAATGAGAAGTATGCGTTGCATTTATAGGGGACATATAACTTCTCAACCATGTCGGCCTCCTTACCTTTAAACAATTAAGTATTAATTTCCTTTTAATTGATGGAGCCGACCCTATTAAGGAGGCGTGAGAGTTGAGTGAAGCGTGGAGGTTTCTTTAGTTGAGGGCCGAGAGGTATTGGGCCTGGCCCTATAAAAGGGGGGGGGGCGGATTCCAATGTTGCCCAAGGCAATTGGAATCCGCCAGCCCTAATTACAAACAACAAGTCATTCTTAGGATTAGATTAGAATTCATCTCTTGCAAACCCTATCTTTTGATCTTTTTTTTAAGAAATTGTTAGTTTTAGGAAATTTCTGTTCCTGCAATTCGAAAACGTAAGGCCCCTTGAAGAAACAGCATTCACAACGACCACTGGTGCTTATCCACACGTAGAGATCCTACATCGAAGAACCTTGGAGTCATCCTGATTGATCCTTTTTCGCGACATCTTCAGCAATCAGAGGCTTTACTCAAGAGAGGATAAGGTACCCTTGGGTATTTTATTCTGTGTTTGATAGTGTACAAAATACACGTCAACATGTCCCTGGGTAAACTGCTCCCACATAGCCACTATACCTTTTTGTTTTATGCGAGTCCTGGATCCAGTCCTTATGCCATTTTTTCCATTTGTGATATACTTATAGAGTTTTTCCTTTTATCTTAATTTATATTATTCTTCTTATTTATACTGCTGTTTTTATCAATATGGGCTCTTGTAGGGTTCATCAAATTATTTATATTTGGTATGTCTAAGTTTCATCGTTAAATAGACCTTTATTTCTCTGACTTCCTGCTGATTAGTGCCTGTATGGAGTGATTCCACAGACATCATCTGACACTTTCTCACACTTTTTTTTTATATTAAATATAAAGATATAACAGTATACATCATGGCATACGGGCCTTACACAGGCAGTTTATCAAAATGGTACAAAATATACATGAGATATAGATTTCATCATGACATACGGGCAATTTAACAAATTATACAAATGATAATAACATATGATTGCATCATTTATATGTAACTTTTCCAAAAAACACATTATAGCTTGTTCTATCATTGATTTTGCAGCTCTTCCATGCAGGAGGTCCATCCCAGTGGTCCTTCCATTCAGATGTTATGCATGACTGATGCTGGTTGGGGCTCCAGGTGCCAACTGCTGAAGTCTGTCTAGTTTTTTGCCCTCATTGAGTTCATACATAAATGTCTCTAACGTGTTGATGAAAGGAGTCTTCTCTTCCTTGTAGTGAGACCAAGTGTAGCCTTGAAATAGCACCGAGATGTGGATCCTGGTGGTACCATCTTGTATAAATCTTTCGAATAGCTTTTTGTCTAGCCTCATGATTATGGTTACCTGTGATAAACATTACAGATTATGAGTCTTCTTAAAGACTTAGTAAGCAACCTACGTTTATCCTCATTTCTAAGTGTCCATATTTGCCACAATATCTCACTAGATAAAATAAACTAGAATAGATTACAGTCCTTTTAGAGCCCCTTTAAATGACCATAAATAATGTCATGAATGGATATATCACTAAATAGATTAATATCAAATAATTTCCAGATTTCCTTAGCCACAATACAATCAAAGAAAATGTGAGTAACAGATTTAGGTATCCTGCATACATTACAAACATCTGTGCCTTGATCACTATTTTTAACAGGCAGTCTTTACAGGAGAAACAGCCATCTGAAGCATTTCCTCTTGGGCATAATATTACTGCCCCAAACAGTATTAAAAAATTTAAGCCAAGTTTTCTTAGATAGATTAGGTTTCCATATCTTATTAAGATGAGTTATTAAATCAGTATTGCAGCAAAGGGAATCATATACAGCTTTAGCTTTGACGTTCAAAAGAGAAGAACCATCTTATTAAGTAAAAGACTTGAATCTATCAACATCAACAGTACAATTCTTGGGGAGCAGTAGAGCGGAACATGTTTCTCTCAAGATAGAGTAGGTTCTCCAATTGTGGGGGGGGGGAGTTGGAATTGCTGACTGAGGGTATTCCAGGACACTAACTGTCCGTTATGAATGATATCTTTAAAGCAACTGATGCCTTTACTATTCCAACTTTTGGCCAAGCAACCTTGGATGAGGGCAAGTGGTCTACCTTTGTGTAAAAGGTTCCACCAGATGGATTTTTCCCCACAAAGGGTGTTATTTTCAATGCAGATCCCATTGTGGGAAATTAGGCTCTGAATAACCTCCAAGGCTTTCCATATGGCCTTAAACACATTGGAACTGGTAGGGGAGATAGGGAATATACCAGAGGTCAAGTCACTAATGGGGAGCAATTTCCACGATTTGGATTTTTTGGGAGTGGATAACCTGATGTTGTTGTTGATGAGTACCTTACATGGTTCATTACCATCTAATGCATGAATAATCCATTTTGCAGCAAGGCAGATTCCTTGTAGTTTGAGGTCTTTGAGATCCAAGCCTCCCATATTCTTTCTCTGGCAACACCATTGCCAATTAATTGAGTGCCATTTCCTATTACCTTTGCCAGACCAAAGAAACTTCCTAATCTGCTTTTGGATATCATTGATTTGGTAGTTACTAAACAACCATATAGAGGCATAGTAGATATTGTAGGAGGATAAGATCTTTTGAAACACTTGTATTCTCCCAGCCATAGAGAGATATTGTTTGTTCCACTTGCCTAGCTTATGATCTATCTTGCTCTTAATCCACATCCACATATCCTTCAGACATGGGTTAACAACAAAAGGGATTCCGAGGTATCTGACCTGCTTGTCGGGTCCACCCCACTAATAGTTACTGAACCAACTAGGGGGAGAGTTCTCCCATCCTAGCAAGATAGACTTGGCAGCGAATATTTTACCTCTAGATGCTTCACAAAACAACTCTATTTTTTTAATGGGCATTCCATATTCTTCTCCTCTCGTTCCAAGAAAAGGGCCGTGTCATCTGCAAACTGAATGTTGATCAAGTCCTCCTTGTTGGGCAAGGAGATCCCTCTAATCCTTGGGGAGTAGGATGGGCCTCTTAGAAGGTAGTAAATGGCATCAGATGCAATGACACAAAAGGCTGGAGCTAGTGGGCAACCTTGTTTGATAGATCTCCCCAGAGTGAAGCTGAGAGTACGGGAACCATCAACTTCAACCTAGGCAGAGGCATCCTTCAATAGGACCAGGATCATGTGATAGAACTCTGCAGGAAAGCCAAATCCTTTCAACATTATGATAAAAAAACTCCACTCAACCCGATCATAAGCCTTTTCAAAATATAATAAGGACATGGCTGCCCTTTGATTTGTTCAATTAGCCCAATACATAGCTTCCCAACTAGTGATAAGGTTCTCAAGGATATACTTACCCTTGTTAAACCTAGTCTGTGTACTTCTCACAAATTTTTGCGAGTATCTTATATGAGATGCTTAATAGAGTGATTGGTCTCTAATTTTTGATCAGGGACTTGTCCCCTTCCTTGGGGAGTTATTAAATTTGTGAGTATCTTATATGAGACGTTTAATAGAGTGATCGGTCTCTAATTTTTGATGAGGGACTTGTCCCCTTCCTTGGGGAGTTATTTGATGACACCTCTGTTGATTTTAGTACCCAAAAATCCTGTTTTAATAGCTTCCTCATATACTTGGTAGAAATCACTACCTATCCAACTCTTACCCTCTTTGTAGAATTCTATCGGTAGCCCATCAGGGCCAAGAGCTTTATCATTATTGAGGGTGCTGATAGCCTTGAGGATCTCCTCCACTGTAATTGGTTTCTTGAGAATATTAGCCTCATCTTCAGAAATCTTCTTCGGGGTGAGAGCCTTGCATGTCTCTCTGGCTTCCTGTCTACTCGGTGAGGAGCCTTCAGAAGAAAAAAGCACTTGATAATATTTAAGGCATTTTTTATATCCTCATTATCTATCAATTCTTGGCCATCCTCCCAGATTCTATCTATTCTTTCCTAAAAACTCTTTTTGTCTCAACATATTAAAGAAGAATTTTGAACCTTTATCTCCCTGCAGCAGCTAGTTAGTTTTGGCCCTTACCTTTAGGCCTTGAATTCTTGATTCCTGGTCAGAGCTAGATGCTCTGCAGTAGTTTTGTTGGCAGGGTCCGATTGGACTAAGGACTCAAGGGTGAGTAGATTGTCATTTTGTTCATTCTTTACTTTCCCACCATCTTTAGCTTTCTTGCTGCCCTTCGTCTGGAATAAGACTTTCTAGCTATTGACATTCTTATTCCACTTGTCAATGGCGTAGGGTGTATTGTTGTCCCATTTATTAAATTGTCTAATCATATAGATTGCACACATAACATGCTGATCTTTGAGCAAATTGGTGTTAAGAATAAAATTATCTTTCCTAATCAAAGGCTTGCTTGTAGAACTATTCAATAGTGACTACAGCCTTAATAGGGTGATGATCTGACAGAGTGTATGGACACACTGTAATTGTTGCACCATCCCCATCTTTCTCGAAAGAACAGTGGTCCCGATTGGTGTAGAATCTGTCAAGGCGACAGTAGATCCGTTTTTTTCCTTGCTGAAAGTTACACTAAGTGTACCACATAAACTTGTACTCTTTCTTTTTGCCTTCTAAGGGATTAAAGGGTCTGAGTTTCTCTTTCATTTTGGTCCAGTAAAATTTCTCATTTCATTTACATTCAAATTCTGGACTTCCTATTTTATTTTTCTGGTGCTCAACCATGTTAAAGTCACCTCCAAATATCCAGGGTATATCAAGTAGGTTGAAGAGCCATTTCCAGAGTTCAATCCTTTCTCTATAGTCATTGGATGCGTACAGGGAGCATAGGCCCAGTTTAGACCCATTATAATTGATGACGGCCCATACTGCCTTGTTAAATGGGGAAGCCCCACTATCAGCTACCAGATTTCCCCATTTGTGGGCTAGGATGATAACAGCCCCTCTTTTGCCTTCAGTATGTTTAGTAACAATTTGGGTAGCATCCTTTTAAATGTATCTTACGTTTACGTCCAGGGTAAAGTTTGTTACCTTGACTTCTTGCATGAACATAGCATCAACGTGCTTGCACTGACTTAAGAATCTCTTAACTATATATTTCCTGTCAGGGGATTCAAATCCCCTGACATTACAAGATATATAGTTTAATGCAAATGCCATTCCATGCATCAAACATATTCAATGAAAAGTGTTTAAGAGTCAGATTAAACATTCTCTGGGTGTGGAGGAAAGACTAGATCAAAGGTTTATTGGGAAGAGGAAGCCATAAAGAGCAGATTGAAATTTAAAATGTGTGGGTCAGAGTGGATCAATGCTCTGGTGAGCTTCTAATATTCGCAGCAGGCAGTTTCGTCAATATTTGAAAGATAATATACGATATGCCAGTTACATCTACACCAGAAACGTTGAGTAAAAATTAAAATTAATTTCTTGGCAGTTATGAATCTCAGAAGAAGCTACAGGTTCAAGGGTTCTTCTGTAAATAAGGAAAGAAGTTAAACCCAAAATAAGTTTACAGAGAAGTACAAAATTTCAGGTATATTAGAGGACATATTTCAGGAACAAGAAGGTGATGCAAAGTACAGCTACCATCAAGATTACTAGAATGAAGGTGGGGCAAGGAGAGGCTGTTGATTTACAACCCTTTTTTATTTCAGATGATGAGATTGTTTCTGAACAAGATTCTCAATACAGTTTTGCATTAGCCTGATAAATTAAATCTTACCCAGGTAATGGCCAACACCTGTATTCCTGAGAATAGAACTAGAAATCCTTTGCCTTCCGTTGACCCCAAGCCTCTGATTGTCACTAAAGTTTATTCTGCTGGTGAAATGTACTACATGAGCGCCTGGGCTTAAGCTTCATTAGCTATTAGCTCCTATTTTTACCTGTTTTGATATTCTTCAGGATGAATAAGTATTCCAAGGAATGCTTATGCTGCTTCTTTGAGCATTGACATGTCTCTTGACATCCAAGCTCAAGGTCTTCAATTTGGTCCAGGGAATCAAGGTCGAACTTCCAAGAGAATCATTACTTGTCAACTGATCAGGCTGATTATACAAAAATTGATCATGATTTGCTTGCTGCTATATTCATGAAGTTTTTGATGCAATCAAAATTATAGTAAGAATATTTGAGAAAGGAATCCACAAAATTGGAAACTGGTCTTGTTAGGCTCTTACATGTGTTCTCAAAACAACAGATTGATGCTATGAGCACTATGTTGATGGAATTAATGCATGATTATTGAGCAGCATGAACACATAATGCAAGCCATTAACACTATGCTGCTTTTGGAGAAAGCAAAGAGGATAGTGGAGATTGTGCAAAAGAAAGTTGAATTGGCTCCATTTCTATAAAGACAAGCATTCATGCCAAGAGATATACTTCAGCAACTGTAAGAGGCTCTACCTAGAATAAACATCTCTTTCGGTCTCAGGATATGCCCGCTGAACCAGCCTGGTCATCTTGTGACGCAGATGAGCTAAGTCATAATTTTCACTCCGCTCATGGAGTTCCATACTTTTTAAAACAATGTTTTATTGCAACACAAATTTTTATTAATCTCTGGGCACTTCATACCTTAATGCAATACTGTGATTTCATGCATCCTCCTGAGGTGAATATTAAAGAACTTATATATAGATATTGCTATGCTTTTCTGTTACTGGTCAATAGTGCTGTAATTCGTCCCATCCTGCATCACCACTTAGTTGTTTTATTGCAGCACAAATTTTTATTAATCTCTGGGCACTTCATACCTTAATGCAATACTGTGATTTCATGCATCCTCCTGAGGTGAATATTAAAGCTTATAAGTTATATATAGATATTGCTATGCTTTTCTGTTACTGGTCAATAGTGCTGTAATTCGTCCCATAGATGGCACACTCGCCGAAAACTCGGCGAGTGACAAAAACTCGCCGAGTTTTTGGACCTGGCGAGTAGTAATGACTTCTACTCGCCAGGAAAACTCGCCGAGTTTTTGCCAAAAACTCGCCGAGTTTTTGGCGAGTTTTTGTCAAAAACTCGGCGAGTTTTAAAGAAAAACTCGCCTGGGTTAGCATAACAACAAAAAAGGGCCAAAAATACATGCATTTTTTGTTTTTCTATATGGTTTTGGGTTGAGAAGGGGGAAACTCACTTGGAAGGGCCACCCTGAGAGCCCACTATGCCCTCAAGTAATCGCCGAGTTTTTTGGTCTGTCCGTCAGGATTCATATATGGAATATAACATTTAAGTATAAGACTTATACTTTAAGTTATATTCCATATATACTGTCAGGATGTTTGAGAGTGGTTTCGGACCTCCAGGAGTTATAATGCAAAATCTAGTTTTTGGAGGATTCTTCAATTTTCCAGACTTAGTCAAATTTCAGGATCCTTTGGCGATGCCCCTTGACCCCAACTTTCAGTTGAAAGTTTGAAACTATGAGTATGAATGATGAAATTTCAAATATGATGAAAGTTTGAAAGTAGTTTTAGCTAGAGCTGGGGAGAGGAAGTTGTATTTACTTTTGGTTTTACAAAAACTATTTACTATTTTGCTTCCAGCCATCAGCATTTCTCATGAGGATGCGATTTTGTAGACACTTTGCAATCAAATATATCTAGAATCAGCTTGTTTCTTTTGTGTTATCATTTATTGACTCATTGGATGCATCTTCTCATTAAATTTTGCAAAAAAAATGCATTTTTTATTAAAATTAAGCGTGTTTTTACGTTGCTGAGTTTTTCCCGAGTTTTCGCCGAGTTTTTTTCTTAGGGGCTTGGCGAGTCGAGCCGAGTCGCGAGTAGTTCAACTATGATTCGTCCCATCCTGCATCACCACTCAGTTGTAATCTCCTTGATGGCAGTATTATTGGTGCTAATAGTTATGCCATTGGTAAGAGAGTTAAACCAAAGGCCATTCAAAGAAATATCCAAAAAGCCTTAGTTATCGGCATCTTAAAGCATAGATGGCATAATCTTTCCACAGTCCATGAATTTAGAATTGCGGTTTTTGGATAAAACCTGTGTATGCTTTTTCATCATAAAGTGTACCCATTGGAAAATATGTATGCCTGATTTTTGTTCTTTCTTCAGGTATCTAAACATTGCAACTCTATATATTTTTTAATATAACGTTGTACTCTCTTTGTAAAAAAGTGAAGCATGAAATCAATAGATGAATGCTATAGTAATTGTTACAATTACACACTGTCATTTCTGAAGAGTTATATTTAATATGCTTACATTTTCCTACATTGCAATACACTAGTTATTTTTTCCAGGTGGCCAATTGCGAGATTATAAATTATATGCATTTATAATGTAAAAATGAACACCAAGGAGAATTGGATGTCTAAACATGACTACATAACTTATTTGCTGAAAGCAGAGAGAATGGTTTTTATTGAGGCCAGTATTGTTTCTAGAGTGGTGTTTACTTTGATTAATTATATATATTCTTGGCTTTTCCCATATGATGCCTCAATATGATGGGTGTCAGCTGTCAAGGATCTTATCATGATATCAATAAATGCTGGGATGAAAGAATTATGGAGAAGTAATTGTTATATGAAATAGTGATCTATTGTCAATGCAAAGGAACATGCAGGTGTTTCCAATACACTGATTTGTTCTCTCAATTTCTTAATGTGATTGTATTTTTACCTTAATGTTTCTAGCACAATAGTGTGTATGCGGGAAGCACATAAAGTGCTTAGAGGTTTTGAAAATCAGTGATCTCTGTTTGCATATGTTATTCTATTCAGATCACTGAGTTGTTTTGCTTGATATACAATTTATTTATTGGCATATGGTATAATGCAAGCACTTAAATTTTGTGCTTATTCTTTCATGTCATCTATGACTTGAGCGTATCAAACAAATGCACAGATTTCATTAACTACCTGTTATATGTTAGGTACTTTGAATCTATTCGGAGGTTCCAACATGTTCTTGAGGCCTGTGGGGTGGATAAATGTCTTAGAGAACGTGGAGTTAAGGAAGGTGACACAGTGATAGTTGGACAGGTCTGTTTCTGACACCTTGAAATGTATTGATAAAATGAGGTTTTATTAGATGGCAATGTTATTATTAACCTGTTGAAACAAACTTCTTTTTAACAGATGGAGCTGGTTTGGCATGATTCCAACGATGCATCTCTGTTAGTGAATAGGGGAAAATTCTCTCGAGGTTCAAGTAAATGGCCACATTGAGAGCAATTAATCTTTGTCTCCGTCAATGAAAGAATTACAGTGCACCGACCACATCAAATTTACTAATTAACAAGAGAGTTCCAGCTTACTGGCTAAAGCTCATTATGTCTTAAGGGCTACATGATGTGTAAGTGGAACATATGTAACTCACGATGAATTTAATATATTTTACCTTTTAGAGAAGTACTTGATTTTTGTGATCACGGGCTTTCTGATTTCTTCATTTCCTCAATGTTTATTTCTTTGAAATTTATATGCCACAAGGCTTTAGCCCGGAGTTCCCATGTTTCCTCGAGGTTTCTCATTGGAAGTTCCTAAAATATAATCTTTATCTGGTCAAATGAGTTAATATTTTGATATCCTTAATAAGTGGATAAATTGCAAAAAGATATAAGATTGCATGGTAATTATGGTGAGATTATGAGATTTATTAATATGTGGTTCATCAGTACAATTCTGTACTTTATAAGAACATTAATATGATTAATATGTGGTTGCATTTTTTCCTTTTTTTAAGCTAAATAAATAGCTGAGTAGGGCCAGCACCCCTTATATTGATAACGGTTTTTCTTCTGAGCAGAATATACCAAAAAGCACACTGAACCCAACTACAACCCGCCACCAGATCATTCACAAAAAACTACAGCCAGACCATTCCAAAAACGGAAGACTACTTATATACCTATCCTAACCACCTATATACCACCTATCCAATATATCTAATCTTGAAACAGAAAATACATCGAAGTATCATTTTTATACCATATGCACCCTTCCATCAGAGGATCGCTCCGCCCACCGATAGGTACCGCTCAGCCTTGCTCATGCTCAAGCTCAACAGTAGCTCCTTAGAGTTCTACCTGCTTCCTTATCTTCCTAACGTCCCTGGCCTGCTTGATGACCAGGTATTCTTGACCATAGTCAACATGGCCCTCAGACCTTGCGACCTCCTCCACATCACGATCATCTTTTGCCACCCATTCTTCTCTATACCCCAAATACAGCACACTCTCAATCTCAGCAGCACCCTCATCAATTTCCCCCTCTTCCATAAAACCCTCTGTAGTTAGGGAGTCCCACTCTCAATCCAGACTTGTGGACTTTTTTTATTTTAGCTATATAGAGCAGGAAATTGATGCTTCTATCTATCTCCCCCCATCGCTCCATCAGTATTTCTGGCTCCAAGGTTCTCACAACTAAGAATTTACAAACCTCGGCTCCACCGTCCTTGCCCATATAATATTTTTGAGGGAGGGGAATTAGGAGATTCTTGTCCACATTATCTATAGCTGCGTCTATCTTGCCGAGAAAAGCATGCTTGATTACCATCTGGGTCAGCTTTTTTGCCCTTTCCTTCGAAGCGCCCATGTATATCAACATCGCCAAGAAAAACGCTGGTATGTCCAAACAAACTCTACCTATGATGAACCAGCATAAATTCCGAACCCAATACCACCTTCACATCATGCATGATATAGGTTAACCCCTAATCGCTTGTTAGTTATCTCTCCCAAAAATGCCATCTATGGCTTGGTAGCCTCTAGAAGAATAGGTGTATCCAATGCTGATTTCCAAATGGCAAAGTTAACCTTCGAATGCAATTATATAGCCCATAAACCGCCTTACTAAATGCGTCTGCAGAGATTAATTGCATGCCGCCACATTCGCACGCCTATATCCTTGTGTATCCTTGAAGCATGTGCAATAAATCATACCTTGTCCTTGACATTGAATGCCATGTCTTCAAAACCGCAGTGAAGATGTCACTTGCTCAGCTTGACATCCAAGCATTACAAGTCGTTTTATAGAAACGTACTATACTCTAGCAAATAGCATTATGATCCTATCTCCAATTTGATCCATTTGCTTTGTTTCTCTCTTCTAGGTGTTATTCCATAAATTCGCACATATTGAATGTGCGATCCATTCTCTTGTGGCCCCGCAATTTGTTCTCTTTGGCATGCCAACCTGTCTATCCAATCATTACTTGTGCAATTGCATTCTTACATCATTCTTACCACATCATCCATCACCATCCACGCTTGCTGCTTTCTTGGCCAAATCATCAACCACTACATTTCCTTCCCTAAATATATGACTAATTTTAAAGTCCTCTAGAGTTTCAATTAAATTTCTAATAGGTGAGAGCCATTTATTTAATCTTCAATTTGGCGCATCATTTTGTTGTATGGCATTAACTGTGATCATCGAATCTCCCTCCAAGTGTATCTTTCTTGCTCCTATTTCCTTGCCCAACTCTAATGCTGCCAGAGCAGCTTGAAATTCTACAATGGTATTACAAGAGATTCTTATAAACTTTGCATGCTCAGCAATTATCTTCCTTGCCCAATCTTAGATGATGCAACCAATTCCACTAGGGCTCGAATTTCCTCTTGAAGCACCATCAAAAATTATTTTGACCCAACCATTCTCTGGGGCACACCATCTCACTTACTTTCGTAGCCTACTCTTATGCACTTTGTCGTTATCTCCTGACAAGTTGGGAATCACTAATCCACTGAAAATTCTAGCCATTTTGTCATCCCAGCCTGAGAATATATTTTTCTTGATCAATTTCAGTTTAGCGGCAGAGCTTACCAATTATATTATTGAACCTTCAATCTTTTTTACGAGGCAATCCCTTGGCATGGCTTGCTCTTTGAAGATCCTCCTATTTCGTTCTTTCCAAACCTCCCATACCACTGTTGAAGGGATGCCCTGCCATAGACTTGCAAACAAACTTTTCTTGTTTTGTCTAGGCCACATACATAACCAGTCTCTCAAAGTCTATGGTAAGGGTCCTTGCAAATCTAACTTATTCAAAATGTATTTCCAACAACTTTTTGTGTATGAGCATGATAACAAGAGATGATCTACATTTTCATTATGGTTTTTACACAGTGAATGTCTACTTGGCCCAACAATTCCAATTTCCTCCAATCTATTTTGAGTTAGAATCCTATTCTAAATTGCCAGCCATGAGAAAGCCCCTGCCTTTGGAAGCACACCATTTGATTATATCTTGTTGATCTGACCATACCAATACTCTACTTTTAAGAAGTTCTTTCAAATCATTCTTTGATCTTGGGGTGCATTGATATTATCCAATGATTTCCATTCCCATCTTACTAAGCCATTGTTTCTGACCACATTACCATAATCACATATCTTTCGCCCCCATATTCTAATTGTCTCTTCCTTCACTACATCTAGCCGAGCAATGGAGTTGAGTGCTGGGTAACCCTCCCAAGAGTCCTCCCAGAAGGAAGCATTCCCACCATTCCTTGACTTCCCATATGATGTGCTTGGTGATAACCTCCCTACATTCTAGAATAAAATTCCAGATTTCAGATCCTCTAGAAGGATTACAAACATTAAGGATTCTCGATGGTTCATCGGAATCCAAATACTTCCTCAAAATATGAACCCATTTCCGATCTCCATTGCAATACATACTCCAAACTAACTTTTCTCCCATCGCAATGTTCATAATGTTTAGTTGTCTGAATCCCGCTCCTTTAGCTCCTTGTGGTGTACAAATCTTGTCCCAAGATAGTAAAGGTATCTTATGTGTCTCTTCTAGCCCATTCCAAAAGAATCGTCATGAGTTGGATAAGGATGTATTCCACTGTTTTGGGAATCTTCATAGAAGACATTGAGTATATTGGTATAGTTGTCAATATGGTTTTTATCATCAAAATCTGACCTGTTGAGGTCAATCACTTCCTTTTTCACATCTCCATTTTCCTCTTACAGCTATTGATTAGATTTTTCCAATAACAATTTTTGTCAATGCCACCAAATAAGGGCATCCCCAAAAACCTTCCTAGGAGGTTGGCAATCCTCAATCCCAAAATTCTTGCACCCTCTCTTTGCAGACTTGGTTGTACATTGAGGAAAAATACTTCAAACTTTCTCCAATTTATACTTTGACCAAAGGCTTTGCTGTAGTCATTCAATAAATTCCTGATGTTTCTAGCTTCCACTCCAATTGCTTTTCCAAATAAAATAGTGTCATCAACAAACTATTGATGAATTGTTGCTTCTATACCAGGCATGATCTCAATTCCTTTCCATGATCCCTCCAATATGGGGTGGGAGATACATCTCCCCGAGGCTTTAGCCATAACAATGAAGAGGAAAGGGGACAATGGGTCCCTCTGCCGAATACCTCTAGAAGATCCAAAGAAACTTTGTGCCACTCCATTCACTAATACCAAGAACTTTGTTGTGTTTATGCAACTCCCAATCCACTTAGTCCATTTGCTTCCAAACCGAAATTTCCTCACAACACTTAATAAGAATTGCCTAACCACTCGATCATAGGGTTTCAGTATATCCAGTTTGATCACCATGTTGGGGGTCCTAGTTTTCTTCGCAGTATGAAAAGCCTCACGAGCTATAATAATCCCTTCAACAATTGATCTACCAAGAGAAAATCCTCTTTGTTCATCTGAAATCACCTTCTTAAGTAGCTTTTTTAGCCAATTTGCAATGATCTTGGTAGTTACTTTATAAGTTGTGCTACATAATGCAGTGGGCCATAAGTCACCAAAATTTAGTACCTATTTTTTCTTGGGGACTAATGTTACGAAGGTATGATTGAGGGTACCAAGCATTGCAATTCTTCTTCTAGATTCCTCAACTGGTTTATGCAAATCATCACAGATGGTATCCCAAAATACCTAGTAGAACTTTGTAGGGAAACCATCTGGTCTTGGGGCCTTATCCAGTCCGAGTTGAAAGGTGGTCAACTTTACTTCTTCCATGTTGATCGGTTTATAGAGTTCCCCATTGTCTTCCTCACTGATCATTGCTGGGATATGATTCAGGAAATCCTCCCGTTCCTTGTCAGGATTTGTAGTAGCACGATTTAATATGGATTGGAAATATTGCACTTCCTCTTGAATGACTTCCTCCATGGACTATGTTTTTGAACCATCTTCCCATTTTCTCTGTTACCATTTTCCTACTCCTATTTTCCACCACTGTTCTGTGAAAATATTTTGTGTTCTTATCGCCTTCCATTAACTAGGTTTCTCTTGATTTTTGTTGCCAGTGTGTTTCTTCCTTAGCCAAGATCTTAGAAAGCTTTGCTTTCGGACTTTGTTCCATCTCGAAATCTTCCTTGTCCATGCCTCTTGCAATAACCTTCTTATTCAATTTGATTAATTCCTCCTCCACCCAAGCCTTTTTAGTAAATATATTTTTAAAGTGTTCCTTATTCCAAGCCTGTATCTTGTTCTTGATGTGTAAGAGTTTTTGATTGAATAAATACATCTTGGAATTGTGTCCAACTTTGACTTAATTCCACCATAGTTTGATTAAGCCATTAAGCTCAGCATCTCTAAGCCACATGTTTCCTAATCTAAATGGACTCCAACCTTTGATGACCAATTGAACTAGATAATGACTAGATCCAGTGAATGGTAAAATGGTAGCTTCATGGGTGTTTGATTGATCCTCCCAGTCTCCATATAGGAGAAAACGATCTAGTCTCTTTATACTATATAAGTGAAACCCTTTCTCTTGTTCGTCCATGTGAATATTCCATTCCTAGTTGGGATATCTCTCATATTATTCTCATATATGAAACCTTGAAAATCTTGTATCCTAGTAATATTTTGCATCCCTCCTTGCTTTTCTGAATCGTTCAATGTGGCATTAAAATCTCCTCCAATGACAACTTTCTCTCTACTATGAGTCCCCAACCATTGTTTTAGATACTGCCATAAATTTCTCTTGTCCAGTGTTGAGATCGACCCATACATATTTATTAATAATCATTCCCTGTTCTGATTCAAGGTTCTACATTTAATTATCATCCAATTTTGATTCTCCTTGACTAATGAACATGTGATCAATAATGGATTCCAGATGACTCCAACTCCACAAGAAGCCCCAATAGATTCTACAAAGTATATGTTAGAGTTATCTTTTATTAGCTAATAATTATTTATTTAATTATTAGTCTATTATACTCTATGCTTAAGCTAAACTTAGGAATCTTATAATTCTTTAGGGTTTTCACCTTTAGACAAGAGGAATCATATTGATTGTGCAACAAGAATGCAATTCAATAATTACAACAGTTATGAAAAATACAAAGAGAAAATCCTTATAAAAGGATACTCGAAAGTCTAAAGGTGAAAACCCTAAAGAATTATAAGATTCTTAAGTTTAGCTTAAACATAGCGTATAATAGACTAATAACTAACTAAATAATTATTAGCTAATAAAAGGTAACTCTAACACCCCCTCTTCTCTCTCCCCCTCCCACCCCTTAAGATGAACTTAGGGAGTAGCTAAAAAACAACTAAGGACTAAAAAATTGCATAAAAGCAACAATGGGTCCCAACAACTAGGCCTTATGAGGTACCCAAGTACAATAAAATCTTTGCAAAGCGAAGAAAAATGAGAAAACCCCGTGGGAACAAAACTCCTATCCAAGAAGAGATGAAATCTCAAGTGAAGGACTAAGAAATCTCCAAACAAGTGTGTTCCAGAAGGTAGGAACATAAAAATAGAGCATGAAGAACACCACTGAAGCATGAAATAGCTGCAAACATTGTCGAAGAGTAAATGCTGATTTGAAGAACCTCCACTGAAATAGAACATGACAAGGTAGAGAAGACTGTAATCTGCACGAGTGCCCTCAAATGACACTACTCGAATCAGATGGCAAACAAGACAAACAACTGAACTCGAAGATATAGATGGTATAAAACACCAATGCCTAAAAAGATGATCCAACGAACCAAGGAAGCATTAGAACAATAGGAGAAACCCCTCCCCCCCCATAATCCTGACAAGGGAGAGGGACAGGTACATTGAAAAGAACGATCAACAAGAACTACATGGCGAAAAACCAAGAACATCGAAGGTGCAGAGAAAGTACATAGTGTCATGGAAGGAACACTCACTTGACACACATCATGAGGCTAATGAGGTGGAAAGAACACTCACGTGACAAAGGTAAATGACAAACAAAGGCAAACATCAACCCCCCAATGACACTTTATGTTAGGATAACTGGTGAACAACTGAGAGGAGGGGGTTTGAATCAATTGTTGACAAATTATATCAATTAATCCACTTAATAACCTTTAACCGGATCACATAAACATTAAGTACTGGAATAGTAGAAACAAATACCGGTAAACAATAAAACTTAACAATGAAATAGATAATCAACACAATGCAACCATACCACATAACACCATGATTTGTACGTGGAAAACCCGGAAAAATAAAAACCACGATGGGAAGCCTACCCACAGTCAAATGATACTTCTGCAGAAAGTATGTGATACAATGAGGGGCCTGCACATGCAGAAAGACACACTGCCTAGAGCATACTACTCGTTACAAAAGAGTCTCACTGACTACAGAGAGGTAATAACCATCTCAAGATAAATGGACAACAATCCAGAATAATGAATTGCGAGAGATAACATCTACCATGCCTGATTACAGTCCTCGTTAAGCTCAATATCGGAGGCCTTTGACCTCTTTTTTAATTCGATCACCTATGATTGACCAAATCTCCTTCGCATATGATATTGCATTCCAAGATGACGACACACATTCCCCCATGATCTACAATAAGATCTTACATCATTTTATACCAACCCTAAAGCCTAAACCAATTAGGTCGGCCACCTAAAAGATATTATAATAAGATCATTACATACATCCATTTTACAATGATATGCCATGTCGGCTTAAGATCAAAACAACAATAACCAATCCATAAATCATCTCGGTAACGTGTAGAGAACACGTTAACATGATACCGGTCCATAACCTAGATAGGCACCAGATCTATTTTGGGTCCACAATGCTAAAGCAATGTCTTCACTTAGTTGAGGCACGATCAAAGAACATCTTTAGCATCCTGAAATCCATCTAGAAGCCGCACCAACACCATTTATGCATCCTGTCAAGATTCCTCAGTGAAAGCTTTGCCGATTAAGCCTTAAACCAATGCCGGTATGGGTTTACAAGAGTGTGTGATGGCATTTGATTGCCAAGTCAACACCAACTGACCAGAACATGCTCCAGGAACATGTAACACAAAAATCAAACATACTCCTTTGATCCAAACATGTCGGAAGTGTCCAACAGATAGTCTCTTCTGCCGGTAACACTAGATCTTCTATCGGTAACCAAAACCTATCTGCCGGTAACCAACCATAACAGCGAGTGTTGACATCAATGACAAAACATCAATGTAACATATAATCAATTTATCCATAATGCCAACACTTTATAATGTAGTGTATGAACAATAAGACACAAGATGTGCAAGATCCCAAGTATACAATGAATAGTGACATTTTATCTCTGTGCGTTTGCATAAAGAAAATACTTACAAAAAAATGTCTACAATGATCAGAAGAGATATAAAGTTGGAAATACAGAAAGAACAACCAAAGACGAGACATCCTACTCAAAGAAAGAGATCCCAGGACTTGAAACATCCAAGATATTCACCAGAGTGTTGAAAAGCAAAAACTGAGTAAAATGTATCTGGAACAGAATCTGGAAATAAAACTCATATAACTGAAATTTCACAGAACAAGCTTTCCAATGATATAAAGTTTTCAAAAAAACAGAGTTCGGATGTTCAAGTTATGTCTCCCGGAGTGCAAAAAAAGAACTTCTGGCTTTGACAACGAAAAACACCATCAAAAGTCCAAGGGGTTGAGCTTAACTGGTTAAAACATTGAGTTCTCATTGTGGAGACCCAAGTTCAACTCCCAATAGGGACATCTAAAGTGGAATTCTAAGTTGTGACTCTTGGCCTTCCATAGGATGGGGAAGGTCTTGGGGTCAATCTAATCAAACATAATAATAATAATAATAATAATAATAATAATAATAATAATTCAAAGATATGTAATAGGGATGGGCCCCCCTACTGTGTCCCCACTGGTTCATAGCTCCAGTCAAAAGCTATTCAGGCTTCGGCCAAGTACCTATCAAAAAAAAAAGAAAAACACCATCAAAAAAGAAGAAGAAGAAGATCAAACCTCCAGATTTGGATAGAGCTCGAAAAGAGCTTTCCAACGATATAAGGTTTGTCGAAAAATACCTCCGTGAGCCCAAGTTACGACCAAAAGAAAAAAACCCCTCTTTTAGGGTATAAAGAGGGTAAAATAAAAAATAAAAATTATTATAATTTTTTTTATTTGTAGGTACAATCGTACGAAATTTTGTGCATCGTAAAGGGTGCCAATGAAAAAATCATGGCCCAGATGCTCTTTTAGCACCAAAATGTACCAAAAAATCAGCTACTCCCAGAAATAGAAAAAAATAACTGCACAAACCCCCGAATATTTAGATATGAAGAACAAGACCCAAAAACTCTCATGAAGAGAACAGGGGCATGTAGATTTGAAGCTCTGATACCATATAGGAGTTGAGGAAAAATCAACCCTACAGCTCCCAAAGATCACCTGCATGCAAACTTCTCTTCATGAGAGTTTTGGGTCTTGTTCTTTAGATGGGTTTGTGCAGTTGCTTTTTTCCATTTCTGGGGGCAGCTAGTTTTTTGGTACATTTTGGTGCCAAAAGGACCTCACAGTTGAATTCAGGAGGCCGATTCCACGAATTTTGATATATAATTCGACCTATTTCGGTGACAAGGGCATCTAAGCCATGATTTTTTAATTGGCACGCTTTATGAAGCACAAAAATCCGTACGGATGTACCTGCAAATGCATCAGAAAATTTTAGAAAAAAAAAAAAAAACCCTCTTTATGCCCTAAAAGAGGGTTTTTTTTTCTTTTGGCCATAACTTGGTCATACAAAGGCATTTTTCGACAAACCTTATATCATCGGAAAGCTCTATCTAGATTTGGAGGTTTGAATTTTTTTATTTTGCTTTTTTGATGTTGGTTTTTGTTGTCAAAGGCAAAAGTTCATTTTTTCACTTCGGGAGACATAATTTGAGCACCCAAACTCCATTTTTTGAAAACTTTATATCATTGGAAAGTTTGTTCTGTGCACTTTCCATTCATATGAGTTTTCTTTCTAGATTCTACTCCAGGTACATTTTATTCAGGTTTTTGCTTTTCAACACTCTAGTGAATATCTTGGATGTTTCAGGTCTCGAGATCTCTTTCTTTGAGTAGGATGTCTCGTCTTTAGCTGTTCTTTTTGTATTTCCAGCTTTATGTCTCTTCTGATCTTTGTATACATCATTTTGTAAGCATTTTTTTTTTGCAAATGCACAGAGATAAATTGCCACTATGCATTGTATACTTGGGATCTTGCACATCTTGTGCCTTATTGTACATGCACTATATTATAAAGTTCCATGGGGGAGGTGGGGGGGTGATGTTTGCCTTTGTTTGCCATCTACCTTTGTCACATGAGTGTTCCTTCCACGACATTAGCCTCATGATGTGTGTCAAGTGAGTGTTACTTCCACGATACTGTGTATTTTCTCTACACCTTTGATGTTTCTGGTTCTTCGCCATGCAATTCTTGTTGGTCGTTCTTTTCAGTGTACTTGTCCCTCTCCCTTGTTAGCATTATGGGGGGGTTTCTCCTGTTGTTCTAATGCTTCCTTGGTTTGTTGGATCAACTCTTCAGCTTTGGTGTTTTATGTCATCTGTATCTTCGAGTTCAGTTGTTTGTCTTTGTTTGCCATCTGATTCGAGTAGTGTCATTTGAGGGCACTCATGCAGATTGCAATCTTCTCTACCTGGTCATGTTCTATTTCAGTGGAGCTTCTTCAGATCAGCAGTTACTCTTCGACAATGTTTGCAGCTATTTCACGCTTCAGTGGTGTTCTTCATGCTTTATTTTTTGTTCCTATCTTCTAGAACACTCTTGTTTGGAGACTTCTCAGTCCTTCACTTGAGCTTTCATCTCTTCTTGGAGAGGAGTTTTGTTCCCACAAGGTTTTCTCCTTTTTCTTCGCTTTACAAAGATTTTATTGTACTTGGGTACTTCATCAGGGCTAGTTGTTGGGACCCATTGTTGCTTTCATGCATTTTTTACATGCTTTTTTAGTCCTTAGTTATTTTTTAGCTACTCCCTAAGTTCATCTTAAGGGGAGGTGTTAGAGTTATCTTTTATTAGCTAATAATTATTTATTTAATTATTAGTTTATTATACTCTATGCTTAAGCTAAACTTAGGAATCTTATAATTCTTTAGTTTTTTCACCTTTAGATTTTGAGTATCCTTTTATAAGGATTCTGTCTTTGTATTTTTCATAACAACTGTAATTATTGAATTGCATTCTTGTTGCACAATCAATATGACTCATCTTTTCTGGATCTCTGAATTTTGGCCTCCATATCTTTTTTGCTTCTCTCTTTCTGTGACAGGTTTGCATGAAGGTGATCTTTGGGAGCTGTACAGTTGATTTTTCCTCAACTCCTATAGTATCCCTCCCACTATCTCCATACTCTCATCTTGTTTTGATATTCCTCTTGCTTCCACTTTGTTTCCTCCAATAACACTATATCATCTTTACTTAGATCAATTTGATGCTTAATCAAGTGCCATTTGCTAGGGGCATTAATGCCTCGGCTTTGTAATTATCTTCATGCCTCCTTGAGAAGGATGATCTCCTTCCTATTTCTTAATTTTCTTTGTCCCTTTGCACTAGCTACAATTGCCAACTTGGCTTTGTTTGTTTTGGCACCCCTCTTCTTTATAACTACAATGTATGGTTTTTTTTTAAAAAAAAAAAATCTTGGATTGGGTTCGTGCAATGCTCCGTTCTGCCATGATGTGTATTTTTTCATCTTCAAAACTTCCAGCTTGATCCGAGTCAAAATCAATGTCTTCTTCTATTGTTATCTCCATGTCATCTTTCGCCTCGCTATCCATATGTTCCTCTTTCTTATCACTATCCCTCTTTAGTATGCTTTGTCCGTCCATTTTGGATTCAATCCTTATCATATCTCTATTTTACTCATTTAGAGAAATAATTTCCCCTTGATCTTTCTCCAAGAACATTTCTTCAAATCCCAACTCCATAGCTCCATTCACCTCTTCTCCCTCCATGTTTAAATTATTGTTTTTCCCTATCTCCCTTAGACCCTTCAAGCAATCCTCCTCCCAATGTTGGGTTTCGATATTGTTGGGCCTCTGCCCTTCTTGGTGATTAGTTATGCCAATGTTGCACATTTGTCACACTATTGGCTTGATCTAGCTTTGATGCTTCTTCTTGATTCAAATTCCAACTCCTCAATACTATCATGACCGACGGATCCCCCAAACCTTGTCTTGTGTCTGATACATAGTTATCCCAATCTTTGGGATCATGTTCTTCCTTCTTCCTTTTCATGGTTTGGTCATACTCATTTGCTCTGTTAACCCATATCATTCCAATGCATTCCAAGTTATCGTGTTCCTTAGATCTACAATTAGGGCATACCAACATTTGGTCTTCTCTCTCAACTATCACACTCTTAGATCCATCCTCTATATTTACCTCAATTTTTGGTGGAAGCACTTGTTGTGGAGGCAACCCTAAGCACATCCTTATATAAGCTCCCTGGCTTCTGTCAACCAAAATTTCATCCATTGAGATGAAGATGCCAAGCTTGCTCCCAATTTCCTTTAATATACTTTCCTCCCAGTATTCAGACAAAATTTCATACATACGAATCCACACCGAACTATCTTCTATTACATTTTCTATGGGTTGAAATTTGGGTACCAATCTATCAGATGACTCATGTACCCTCTATATAGTATGGTCCATTACTTAAGGATTCCTGTTTTTCTTGGATTGTGAGGAATATTACCAAGTAGAAATCATTTTCCAAGGCATAAACTTGGATTTGTTCCCCCCAGCTATCATAACACCAATTCTCCATCATCCGGCCCTCTTTTGCAAAACCACCCCATTTGACAAATATTCCCCATTCTCTTAATTTGCCAATCTCATTTTTAAATTTACCCAAATCAATCGAAATGAAAGTTTTCATAGATGCCAAAAGAGTTTGCTTACCAGATTCATTCGCCACTTTGTTGGATGGGCCTTCATTGTTTTCCGCTTGCTCTTTCCCTTTCCACAGTGATCCCACCGACCAAGTGTTTCTTGAGGATTGATCCTACTCTACCAAGAGTTTGCATTATTAGCCTTGGAAGTGGCCTTATACCAATACCCCCATTCTTGTGCTTTCGATATCCATATCTTTTAATAATGTTTGTGACGTTGGAATTGTCATTGATTTGTCGCTTCAACCGATCTCTTATCGAAGGAGTGATACCCTGATGTCGCCCTTCATGTGGTTGCATCCAAGGTAACACTTGTGTTCTCCCCCGATTGTTGAATTGCCACTGCTTCCCTAGTAAAACCCTAAGCCGATCCAAGTGCAAAAAATATGGGTGACATCAATCCACCCAGTGACCATCCAAAAATACCCATTACGGAACATGTTCCTTGACTCCAACTTGATTTTTCACATAGTTGTGTCTGAAGTTTTGAGACTCTTTCCTATTTACACCACCTAGACCTCCATACATTCCCTGCCACCCATCTCTAAAATTTGCATTCTTCAGTTTGATGTGTTGTTGTGTGCATCTTGCCCTTAACGTATTGATTGGAAAGGCCTCCTTTGCATCTATTGCCCAAGCTCCTACCCTGTTGATAGATGTCCAATCTCTCCCGATGTTTGCCTTACACACGATGTCCAATCTCTCCTGATGTTCGCCTTATGCACATCTCCAATTCCATCGCTTTAGGCATCCTATCACACTCCTCACTCCTCTTGTCGCTCCCTTCACTCCTATCACTCCATCCTCTTACTGTAGTTGCATATTTTCTGCTTGTTTGCTAGATGTTTTGCTAGTAGAGTGGTTCTGGATTGAATTGTGTATTTTTGCATTCATGTTTCGGATACAATATCAACACAATAATTATTAGCACGTTTGTATACTTGTAAACAATGATTATACCACTATCTCATACTTCTAATATATAGGCAAAAAGAGGCAAAAACTACAAATAGCTTTACCAAAATAATGGATGCTAAAACCATGGTTGCTAACATTATTGTCAATGATGTCAACAAATGTTGCAGAGTGGATACGAGAGAGGTTGCATATTGGAGAATGCATAAAAATAAGTGTTGTAGGTTGCAGAGTGATCATGCAGTTTGCAAAGTTATCATATCGGGATTGCAATACTGATCAAGTGTTGTGCAAGTAAAACATCATATCGGGATAGCAACACCGATCAAGTGGTATGCAGTGAAGTTGCCATATCGGTATAGAAATAACGAAAACAAAGGCATAGCCACTTATCGGGTAATTATCAAAGGCGACACAACAATTTTGTGTTATACCGATAGTTTTAACTATTCCGACAATCACTGTGTCGGAATAGCTATGCTAACCAGGAGACCAAGAATACCTATCAGAGTAGCATTTGAAGGCGGAATGGCATTTTCTTACTATGTCAATAGTGTAAGTTATTCCGACAAAAGAGAATGTAGAGAATACCCATTGTTTAGATCATCAAAATAACATATATCGATATGGAGAAGGTCCATTGGAGTTTGATTTTAGAACAACTACGCCAATGCATGTTCAGGCTGGGTCATTAGAATAGGTTTGTTTTGATGGGATAGTGTCCAAATGCTAAGTCGATAGTGTCCAAATGCTAAGTCGACAATGTTGGCTATTCTGATGGAGGTTCTCATCGGAGTAACCTATGCCGATGCAGTTTTTTACCGCAGAGTTTGAGTATCGGGATACCTATGCCGATAAAGGTGAGTTGATAGTATGATTATCGAAATAACTTATACTGTCGATCTTTCATGATTTTCCTATGTCGATAGTTATGCCTATTCCAATATGTGGTCATTTGGGTTGGAGGTTCTTTGTTCGGGATAACCTATGGCGACAAGTGAAATCAAAGGTGAGTTTTTTCATTGGAATAATTCTGCCGATGAGAGGGATCAAATGCATCAAGTGGTCGTCGAGATAATTTTTGAAGGAAGAATAGAGACAAGATGTTAACCCGATAGTTAAAGCTATACCAATGGAGCTTTTAGAAGCCGACTTCGGGATAGCTATGACGATAAACATTTTTTTTGTAGACCGTATAACACAAAAGGTTAGTCTCAGCATGGAAACCGACTGATCTATATAACTCGATTGTACACATGGATCTTGACCGACCTTGATCATCTGAACTGGATGAAGAATAAGAGGACATGTGGCTCCTTGGTGGACATAACAAATCATATATGATGTAGTAGGTGGTCGTGGATCTCTTCTTGTCGTCAAACCTGTTTGGGTAGATCGATAAGATGACAATAATCACATTAATGGTGAACCTTTTGCAGTCTGTTGATGAGCTCGAGATGCTTGACATAGGTAGGATCATCAAGTTTGCTAAAAATAGTAACCCTGTGACAGAAAGAGAATCGAACATAATCCCAAAGGGCACAAAACAAGGTAGGGTTATTCAATGCAGATGGACAATCAAAAGAGGAAAATCAAATCTATTGCAGACTGTATTCTTGAAGATCAGATTGAGATTACTAAGTTTAGTAATCTATGTTCAGACAGATCTAAAGATAGATAGAAGACATTTAATGTATGCAACCAATTTGAAGTCATTCTATAGATAGAGAATAAGATTTTGTTGAAAAAGAGAGCTGACAGTAGGTAGAGAAATCTAATAAGATTCGATGGGTGTATATGAGAAAGAGATTTTTTGTGAAACTATAGACATCTCTTTAAGTTGATGGTATGACATACATTATGTGCTAAAGTGAAGTGTATTGTTGAATGATATAGATAGAGAGAGTAAGAGTGTGAGAAGTTGCAAAAACAGAGTAGTGAGGGTTGTTGTAGTAGTAGAAGATTGAGGACATAGAGTATTCTGAGACAGGTGAAGCTGAGGCAGGGTAAAGAAGACAAAAGAGTATTGAACAGAGAAGAAGATTAGAGAACTGTTTGTAGAGAACCGATAGAGTGTGATCTTCAGAAATAGAGAAAGTCATTCTCAAGATATTAGAATTCTGCAATGTTACAAAATTCATTTATAACCTGGCTTTATCATTGTAAACCCGAATCTTATGGTATTTTCTCTGAGTGGGTGCTTAGAGAAGGGGTAGGTTCTCCTTTGAGTAGGTGCTCATAAAACTAGGGGTTGGTGCTCATAATATGAGGAGTTGGTGCTCCTTAGGTTGGTACCCTAAAATATATTGTAAATTGTTATTTACTTGTGAGGCTGGATTGAAGCAGTAGACTCCAGCAGCTATTCTCACTGAGGTTTTTACCACATTAGATTTTCCTCGTATATCTGGTGTTATGTGATTTGTTCTTGCGTGTGTGTGTTTGTGTTTGTATTATATCCTTAGAATCTACACACTGAACTTAAAGTTTTAAAATACATTGATTCACCCCCCGCTCTCAGTGTCCATTTGTGTTCTTCAATTGGCATCAGAGCACTAGGTTCCCCAATAGTAAAAGCTTTCTCTAGCTTGGGTAGATTATGGTTAGTGAACACAATGGCTAGGAATGAATCCTCATCTTCTAAAGCACCTATCTTTGATGGTACCAACCATGCCTTTTGAAGTAGAAGAATGGAAACCTACCTGTCTTCCCTAGAATTTGATGTGTGGATGACAGTAAAAAATGGTTATATTGTTCCTCAAGTTCTTCCTACCGACCCTGATGCTAAAAGGGAATATGAGAATGATGCAAAAGCTAATAATGTGATCTTAAGTGGTTTGTCAGAAACAAAGTTTGTCAAAGTCATGGATTGCTCATTAGCAAAAGAAACTTGGGACAAGTTGTAGAGTGTATATGAAGGAAATACCAAAGTGAAAGAAGCCAAACTGAAAAATCTAAGAGCTCAGTTTGAAAATCTAAAAATGAAAGAAGAAGAGAAGATAGCAGATTATCTGCAAAGAGTGGATGAGATGTGAGCTCTATAAGAGGACTTGGAGAGGAAGTCAAAGATGAAGTTACTGTAAAAAATGTTCCGAGATTATTAACCTCAAAGTACGATACAAAAGTCTCAGCTATTGAGGAAGCTAAATACTAAAATACTTTCTCTATGGACGAATTGTTTGGCTCTCTGTTAACCTATGAGATGAGAACAATAAGTGTTGAAGCTTCAAAGAGAGAAGTTGCCTTCAATAACACACAGAAAAGAAAAGAACACGCTTCAAATGAAGATGAAAATGACTTTGATATTGCTGAAGCTAACTTTGTTAGAAAGGTCAAGAAAGGATCAAGCAAGTACAAAGGTAAGTTGCCTTTCAAATGTTTCAACTGCGGCAAGATTGGACATTTTGCATCTAAATGTCTTTATGGAAAAAATGATGAAGATGGAAAGAAAAACATGAAGTCTTTTGGCAAACAAAAGATGAAGAATTCTTATAAGCCAAGGAGAAGAAATTTTAAGAATAAGAGAAGTCTTTACACTTTTGAAGATGATGCCTCTGATGAAGAAAGTGTCTCCGAAGATTGTTGTAGTGAAGGTGAAGTAGAAGTTAATCTCTTTATGGCACATGGAGAGTTATCCGATGAAAATATTATTGATGATGAAGAAGAGGATAAAGAAGTTGAAGTAGATCTTGAAGGTGAACTTGTGAGTGCACTAGAGGAACTTAGGAAAGTAAGAAAATAATATCAAAAGTATGTTGTTGCTAAAGAACAAGAGCTATTAAACAAATCTCTTGAGGAATCAAAGAAGACAGTTTCTGATTTGAAGATTCAGTTGGAAGAAGCAAAGAGGATGCATGAAGTAACAATCAGATTTAGAAAGAAAGGATAAAGAGTATCAAAAGTTGGAGGAAGAGATTGTGAGTCTCGGAAAAGAACTTGAAAAGAAGAAATATGAACTAAACAATAGGATTAAGTAGGAGGACAACACTAATGCTTTGGATAAAATGTTGAGCAAGCAAAATCACTCCAAAGACACAGAGGGTGTTAGATTTGAGTTTGGTCAATGTTCTAACAGTAAAGATTTACCAAACAAAGAAATACTCTCCACTTCTTCAAGTGAAGTCAAACAAAGCTTTACTTTCAGCAAGCCCAATGAGAAGAAGACATATGATGTTGCTACAAAGAATCAATCAAGGAACCAGTATGCTGATCCAAAAGGAAAAGCCAAGATGGATGATGGAGGTTTCACAAGAGTCAAGGATATGAGGACGAGATCAAGAAGACCGAGCTATGTTACTCCAAGGAGACCAATGAGAAATAACTTCAGAAATGATTGGTATGTACCTCAGTTACATGGCTACTGTTATAAATGCAATACTTATGGTCATATAATTGTAGAATGTAGACTTATGCGCAGGTCCCCTCCTAGTTATGAAAGTAGAAATCCTTTTGTTGTTCTTAGATATGGAAATATTATTTGTTATCATTGTAATGGGTATGGGCATAGGAGTTATAAATGTAGGAGAAACATATGTCAATCCTACAATAGTTTTTCAAATTCATCATTTAATGTGAATGTAAAATGCTATCTGTGTCAAAACTTGGGCCACATTGAAAAACACTGTAAGCTTGGGACTGCTAAGCAAAAGAAGACAGTGTCTACATCTGAACCTAATGCAAAATCAGATCAGAATATGACAATACAGAAGAAGCAAGAATCAAAACAAGTATGGGTAGAAAAGGATAAAGATAAGGCTGAGTCAAGCTTGATTGTTCAAACTGCTCTGCATGCTGAAAGAAAAAACTTGTGGGTAGTGGACAGTGGTTGCTCCAACCACATGACTGGTGATAAGAAGAAGTTTACAAAGCTTGAAGATTGGAATGGTAGTTTTGTGAGGTTTGGAGATAACTCATCAATCAAACTCAAGGGAAAAGGTTCACTAAACATTGATGGCAAACTAAAAGCTCATGATGTATACTATGTGGAAGGCCTAGAACATAATTTGCTGAGTGTGAATCAAATGTGTGACAAATGATACATGTTCACTTTTGACTCAAGATGATGTGAAATAAGAAAGGAAATCACTGACAAACTTGTTGCTGAAGGAAAAATGATAGATGGAAATGTGCACAACTTGAAAGAATGCTTTGAGCCCCAATGCATGATGGGTCAAGTTGATGAGAGCTGGTTATGGCATAAAAAAATGTGTCACATAAAAAATTTGATAATCTTGTTAAGGTCAACAAGAAAGGGTATGTGAGACATATACCACAGATCATCAAACCAACAAGCACTTTCTGTGATGAATGTCAAAGAGGAAAACAAACTAAGGTTAGCTTCAAAACAAAAGAATATTCTACCAAAACGCCTTTAGAACTTGTGCATACAGATTTTTGTGGGCCAACAATAACAAGAGTCCTAAATGGAGAAAGACACTTTATGCTGCTCATAGATGATTTCTCAAGGATGACATGTGTCACTTTCCCGCAAGACAAATCAAAAGCTTTTGAAAGATTCAAAATCTTCAAGAAGATGGTTGAGAAAGAAAGTGGATACAAACTGAAGTGTTTAAGATCAGACTGTGGAGGTGAATTCACATCAAATGAATTTTAAGACTACTATAAAAGGCATGGAATCAGAAGACAATTTTCATCTCCTAGGATACCACAACAAAATGGTGTTGTGGAGAGGAAAATAGAACAATCAAAGAGATGGCAAGGACAATGTTGAATGAAACCAATCTTCTTGATGTTTATTAGAAAGAGGCTGTTCACACTGCTGCATATACACTGAACAAACTGCAATTAAGAGTGAACAAAAGAATGACACCTTATGAGTTATGGTATGATAGGAAACCCTTAGTTAAATACTTCAAGGTGTTTGGAAACAAATGCTTCATCAAAAGAGATGAAGATGGATTAGGAAGCTTTGGTTCAAGAAGTGATGATGGTATTTTCTTGGGATACTCAACTCCTAGCAAGGCCTATATATGTTTCAACAAGAGGCTAAAGAAAGTGATTGAGAGTTTACATGTAAGAGTGGATGAAGATCTACATAAAGGAAAACCGAGTATAATAAATCAGATTGAAGAGCCACATGTTGAAGATGGAGAGCAATCTGAAAGTGAACAAGAAGAAATATCCAACAAGACTCCAAATAGATATGTGCAAAAGAATCAACCTGAAGAGCAGATCATAGGCAACAAAAATGAGGGTGTACAAACTAGAAGAAGAGTTACAAGAAATAATGAACAAGTAAACTTCTGCCTCATGACTGAGATAGAACCCAAGACATATGTTGAGGCCAACAAGAGTGAAAAATGGATAAAGGCTATGGAAGAAGAGCCACAACAGATAGAAAAGAGAAAAACATGGGAATTGGTCCCTAGACTTGCAGACAAAAATGTCATTGGGACAAAATGGGTCTACAGGATTTAAGTTGAATGAAAAAGGTAAGGTGGTAAGAAACAAAGCAAGACTAGCATGCAAAGGATATGTCAAGTAGAGGGCATATAATTTGAGGAGACATTTGTACCAGTTGCAAGACCTTGTTGTTGGCATTCTCAGCCTTTCAAGGATATAAAATATATCAAATGGATGTCAAATCTACATTCTTGAATGAAAATCTTGAAGAAGTTTATATTGAGAAACCTGAAGGATTTCACCTACATGAAGATGACAACTTTGTTTTCACATTGAGAAAACCCTTGTATGGTCTAAAGCAGACACCTAGAACATGGTAATCTAGGTTGGATAAGTATCTCCATCAACAAGGTTTCAGAAAGGGAAATGCTGATATAAATTTGTACATTAATGTGGATGGAGACCACATGATTATAGTTGTGGTATATGTGGATGACATCATCTTAGGAGGCAACAAATATGTTCTATGCAAAGAGTTTGCCGACCAAATGCAGTCCGAGTTTGAGATGTCAATCCTTGGAGAGTGTCATATTTCATTGATTTGCAGATTTCCCAATTAGATAAAGGAATATTTATATCACAAAACCAAGTATGCAAAGGACATGTTAAAGAAGCTTCAAACAAAGGACAACAAACTAGTTAGTACTCCCATGGTCACATGATGCAAATTAAGTAAGGATGATGAGTCACCTAATGTAGATAAGACCTTATATAGATCCATGATTGGCAGTCTATTATATCTTACAACAAAAAGGACTGATATAGTTCAATCTATATGCATGGTTGCAAGATTCCAAGATGCTCCAAAACAATCACATGTAAATGCAATTAGAAGAATATTCAGATATCTACAAGGAACACTTAGTTATGGTTGGTATCAAAGAAGACTTTACTTTACAAGCCTATACTGATGTTGATTGGGAAGGTTGCATACATGACAAGAAGAGCACTAGTGGTGGAGCTTTCTTCCTTGGAGAGAGATTTGTTTCATCGCACAACAAGAAGCAAGATTCTATTTCTTTGTCTACGACTGAAGTAGAGTACATACTTGCTGGTACATGTTGTTCACGTGTTTTGTGGATGAAACATACCTTAAAGGACATTCACGTATCATTTTCAGATCCTATAGCTATTATGTGTGATAAATCAACTTCCATTAACATTTCCAAGAACCCTGCCATGCACTCAAGGACATAACATATAATAATTAAGTACCATTTCTTGAGAAGGTAGCTGACAAGGAGGTAAAGGTTGAATATGTTCCCACAAGTGAGCAAGTTGCTGAGATTTTCACAAAGCCTCTTCCAAAGGACACATTTGAGTATCTAAGATACAAGTTGGGTGTTATTCCACCTTCCTTCAACACTTAAACGTATTGTTGAGGTTTGTGGTTCAGGGGGAGCATGTTGTTTTACTACTTTTTTTTCTTCCTTGAACCTCATATTTGTCTCAGGGGGAGTGTTGAGATTTTTGTGAGTGGTATTAAAAGTGTTGTTTATATTGTAATAATGGTTCATCTAATGGACTTTACAGAAAACAACAATTCCCAGGTCTTGTCCAGGTTGAACATCTTCGGGCGAGCAAGAGAAAATATAATGTTTGTAGGTTGTATGCAGGTCCCTTTGCCATTGTTGTCAAAGAGGGAGAAAGTTATAAGACTATTTTGACATGAAAGGGGAGAAAGAGCTGCCTGTGTGCGTTTCTTCTATGTGTTGACATCAATGCCAAAGGGGGATATTGTTGGCATTATTGTCAATGATGTCAACAAGTGTTGCAAATTGGATACCAAAGAGGTTACAAATTGGAGAATGCATAGAAGTGTTGCAGGTTGCAGAGTGGTCATGTAGTTTGTAAAGTTATCATATCGGGATTGCAATACCGATCAAGTGTCGTGCAAGTGAAATATCATTTCATGATAGCAATACCGATCAAGTGGTATGCAGTGAAGTTGTCATATCGGTATAGCAATGTTGAAAACAAAGGCAAAGCTACTTATCGGGTTAACTGACAAAGACGACATAACAATTTCTTGTTATATCGATAGTGTTAACTATTTCGACAATCACTGTGTAGGATTAGCTATGCCGACCAGGAGACCAAGAATACCTATCAGACTAGCGTTTGAAGGCGAAATGACATTTTATTACTATGCCGATACTGTAAGTTATTCCGACAATGTAAATAAGATCCATTGTTTAGATCATCAGAATAACATATGTTGATATGGAGAAGGTCCATTGGAGTTTGATTTTGGAACAGCTACGCCGATGCATGTTCAGGTTGGGTCATCAAAATAGGTTTGTTTTGACGGGATAGTGTCCAAATGCTAAGCTGATAGTGTTGGCTATTTCAATGGAGGTTGTCATCGGAGTAACCTATGTCCATGTAGTTTTTCACCGCGGAGTTTGAGTATCGAGATACCTATGCCAATAAAGGTGAGTTGACAGTATGATTATTAGAATAACTTATATTGTCGATCTAACATTATTTTCCTATGTCGATAGTTGTGCCTATTTCGATATGTGATTGTTTGGCTTGGAGGTTCCTTATTCGGGATAGCCTATGGCGACAAGTGAAATCAAAGGTGAGTTTTTTCATCAAAATAATTCTCTCGATGAGAGGGATCAAATGCATCAAGTGGTTGTCGGGATAAGTTTTGAAGGCAAAATAGAGACAAGTTATTACCCTGATAGTTAAAGCTATATCGATGGAGCTTTGAGAAGCCGACTTCGAGATAGCTATAGTGATGAACATTTTTTTTGTAGATCGCATAACACGAAGGTTATTCTCAACATGTAAACCGACTGATTTGTGCAGCTTAATTGTACACATGGATCTTGACCAACCTTGACCATCTAAACTGGATGAAGAATAAGAGGACATGTGGATCCTTGGTGGACAGAACAAACTAGATATGCTATAGTTGGTAACTGTGGATCTCTTATAGTCGTGAAACCTGTCGAGGTAGATCGATAAGATGATAGTAATCACATTAATGTTGAACCTTTTGTAGTCTGTTGATGAGCTCGAGATGCTTGATAGAGGCAGGATTAGATTTGTAGTACATATCAAGTTTGCTAAAAAATAGCAACCTTGTGACAAGAAGAGAATCGAACATAACCCCAAAGGGCAAAAAACAAGGTAGGGTTATTTAATGCAGATGCATGATCAAAAGAGGAAAATCAAATCTACTGCAGACTATATTCTTGTAGATAAGATTGAGATTACTAAGTTTAGTAATCTATGTTCAGATCGATCTAAAGATAGATAGAAGACATTTGATGTATGCAACTAGTCTGAAATCAATTTGTAGACAAAGAATAAGATCTTGTTGAAAAAGAGAGCTAATAGTATGTAGAGCAATCTAATAAGATTCGATGGGTGTAGATGAGAAAGATATTTTTTGTTAAACTATAGACATCTCTTTAAGTTGATGGTATGACATACATTATGTGCTGAAGTGAAGTGTACTGCTGAATGATATAGATAGAGAGAGAGTTAGAGTGTGAGCAGTTGCAGAAACAGAGTAGTGAGGGTTGTTGTAGCAACAGAAGATTGAGGACAAAGAGTATTCTGAGATAGGTGAAGTTGAGGCAAAGTAAAGAAGACAAAAGAGTATTGAACAAAGAAGAAGAACAAAGAGTTGTTTGTAGAGAATTGATAGAGTGTGATCTTCAGAAATAGAGAGAGTCATTCTCAAGATATGAGAATTATGCAGTGTTACAAAATTCATTTGTAACCTAGCTTTATCATTGTAAACCCGAATCTTATTGTATTTTCTCTGAGTGGGTGCTCAAAGCAAGGGTAGGTGATCCTTTAAGTAGGTGCTCATAAAACTAGTGGTTGGTGCTCAGAATATCAAGGGTTGGTGCCCTAAAATATCTTGTAAACTGTTATTTTCTTGTGAGGTTGGATTGGAGCGGTAGACTCCATCAACTATTCTCACTGAGGTTTTTCCCACATTGGGTTTTCCTCATACATCTGGTGTTATGTGTTGTGTTCTTGTTTGTGTGTGTTTGTGTTTGCATTATATCCTTAGAATCTACACATCGAACTTAAAGTTTTAAAATACACTGATTCACCCACCCCCCTCAGTGTCCATTTGTGTTCTTCAATGGTATCATGCAAAAACCAAAAGTTGACCTTGGAAAACATATTTTGAGAATAGTAAATCAAATTGATGACTACACATGGGTGTCATATGGGCTCAATCAACGAGTTCCCAAATAGAAGATATAACCACAAAAACAACTTTGATCAATAAGTCTTTGATGGTTCATTCTCAAGTCTAGTACTGCATTTTGGAGTTCATTAACTCACATGGGCCTTCTCCATCATAAAAAGTGTTAGAGTTATCTTGTATTAGCTAATAATTACTTATTTAATTATTAGTCTATTATACTCTACGCTTAAGCTAAACTTAGGCATTTAATAATATTGTAGATATTTAATTATTAAATACTCTTTATCCCTTTAGGGTTTCTATTCTCCTGTCATAAGGATTGTATTATAACTTTTCTTTTTCAATTCCCTCTCTGAAATGATAATCTTTTCTTCAGAGTCTTTTTTGTGTTCTGTCTCCAATCTTCTCTTGTGACAGGTATTTTGCTTGCAGATGCTCTTGGGATCTCAGAAGTTGTACTTTCTCAACTTCTTCATGGTATCAGAGCCATCATCTACTACTGCTTGTTCCTGATTTCTTTTCAGAAGATTTTCTTTGGAGGCAAGGGTTTCAGTTCTTTTTTAGAGTTTTTAGTTTGGATCTGGGGTATCTTTTTTGTTTCTGGGAATTTTGATCTCAAAAGGACCTCACCATTGAGCTTAGAACACCCCAAAACCCCCATTTTCATATAAAATTTGTTCAATTTGGACAACTTTAGCTCCAAGAATTTTTTTTTGAGTTTGGCCCTTACAGACACTTTTTTTGTTTTACCCTCTTTATGCCCTACAAGAGGGTTTTTTTTCTTTTTGCCACAACTTGGGCAAATAGAGTCAAATTTTTGAAAATGAATAGGCGTCAAAAATCTATTTTTGAGCCCTACTCAGATTTGGTGGTGAGAATTGCTGATTTTTGTAAAAGTGTTGCAATTTCCAATTTAATAAACAAGTTATATGCTAGATAGTGTATTTCTTATTTTGGTATTATTATTATGACAATAATATTATCGTCTTTCTTTTCTATAGGTCTGAAGGATGAACATGTATCGATTTCAATGTCATTCCTTTTCTTTTGAATGTTGTATATATAGTAAAGCAATCACGATCAAGTGGCACCTTGATCGGACATGTCTTTTAGACATGTCCGACCAAGATGTCACTTGGTCGTGACTGTCTACTAATTCATTCAGTGTTTATGATAACTTAATCGGTGCCATTACTAAATGACAACAGATCAATAAACACACCCGATAATGAATCGGTGTCAAGGCAAATGTTAACTGATTGATATAACCACACCCGAATGAATCGATGTCAAGGCAAATGTTAACCGATCGATATAACCACACCCGAATGAATCGATGTCAAAGCAAATGTTAACCGATCGATAACTAATAGCATTATATATGTGCTACTGGGTTAATACCCCAATAGCATATTAATGCCGATCCATTTATGGATCGACATTAATGTGCTATCGGGTTACTAGCCCAATAGCATTAGATCGACGCTTAACTTTGTTAAGCAAGTCGTCGATCTAACCCATCTTTATTAATGTCAATATTATAATCAGATAAACATATTCAGTTCGGAAAGCATAATCAAAACAAAACAAGAGAGATTGATAGGTTAGAAGAGACATATCTTGCATAAGCTACTAATGCATGAACACTCCCTCTTAGCTTTGGAAGATAGATATAGTAACCTGCATCACATTTCTTTTTCCATAATGTCAGTCTCTAAGAATATATATCATCTATACATATGATATGAAGTATCATCAGAACATAATATACAAATATAAAACATCACTCTAAGCATGTGACATAGAGTATCAGCTAATCATGTGATATGGAAGATTTATCATTTAATTATGACAAGATATCACCTAAACACGTGATATCAGTATTGCCTAAACACGCAATACTAAGGATAAACATATGAGGATAGTTAGATTCTCATCTTATCCAGGTTGTGATATGTGCACAAACATTTTATACAAATATTTTATCACAACACCATCATGACACATCCATGACATACCAGAAATCCAATCATGATAACTGGTTTAGAGAATCATAAGATCGTCACCTTATGATGTCTACATACAAGTGTTCATAATCTAAGAGATTGTCACCTCTTAGATATGAACACATGGGGTGAAACCTAGAATGTCCCAACATGACAAAAGAAGTTTACACATTAAACATCTTATTTACAAAGCAAATTACCTTTCTATCATACCTAAACATTTTTTGAAGTGATCAACCTTCACTCTGGAAAGTGGTTTGGTCAGAATATCTGCAATCTGATCTCCTGTGCTAACATATTCCAATTTGATCACATTTTGTCTACCATGTCTCGCACATAATGGTATGGAATCTCAATATGCTTGGATCTGTCATGAAATACTAGATTTATAGAAAGCTTTATGTAGCTCTGGTTGTCACCATGGATGATAGTGGGTTTCATAGGTTCACCAAATAGTCCCACAAGCAACTTCTTAAGCCATACTGCTTCTCGAGCAGCCATGGAAGCTGCAATGTACTCGACCTCGGTGGAACTCTGAGCTACAAAAGATTGTTTTTTGTTGATCCATGATATTATGGCTGATCCTAAACTGAAGCAACACCTTGAAGTGCTTTTCCTGTCAGTCACACTCCCAGCCCAATCTGAGTCTGTAAATCCGTGTAGGTCTAGATTGACTTTCTCATATTTGAGACCAAGGTTTAGAGTACCTTGTAAGTATCTCATAATGTGTTTCACTGCAATCAAGTGAATTTCCTTAGGCTCACACATAAACTAACTTAAGGCATTGACAACATAACATATATCTGGCCTTGTATTCACCGGATACATCAGGGACCCAATCATCTGTCTGTAGAATGTAGGATCAGTAGATTGTGACTTTGTTGCTGCTTCCCTAAGTTTATGTAAATTTGTTTTCATGGGAGATGTCATTGGTCTGCAGTTATGCATTTTGAATCTCTTCAAAATGTCCAAGGTATACTTTCTTTGGTTTAGTATAATATTGTCAGAATTCTGCCATACTTCCAATCCTAGGAATTAATGAAGGAGTCCTAAGTCCTTCATATCAAATTCTTTGGATAGATCATTCTTGCATTGATCTATAAGATAATCATTTCCTATGATTAATAAGTCATCAACATTTAAAATCAACATTAACATATCACCTTTATTTCTTTTGTAGTAGAGATTAGGATCTCCATCATTTATAGAAGCCTAGTCCTGAGAGATAGGTTTCAATTCTTTCATACCAGGCCCTGGGGGCCTGTTTAAGCCCATAGAGAGCTTTCTTGAGTCTGCACACATGAGACTCTGCATCATAATTTTCAAATCCTTCAGGTTGCTCTAGGTAGACTTCTTCTGAGATCTCACCATTTAGAAACGCTGTCTTAACATCCATTTGGTGTACCTTCCATCCTTTTGCTGCTGCAATGGCTAATACAACTCTGACTGATGCATACCTGGCAACAGGTGCAAAGGTTTCTTCATAGTCTATTTCCTCCCTTTGTGAGAAGCCTCTGGCTACAAATCTGGCCTTGTGTTTCTCAATATTGCCGTCTGCAACATGTTTGATTTTGAATAACCATTTAGATGAAACCACAGATTTCTTGGTTGGCCTAGGAACAATCTCCCAAATATCATTTTTCATAATGGATTGATGCTCTTCAGACATGACATCCTTCCATACTTGATGTTTAAGTGCATTTGATACATTGTTTGGTTCAGTTTTAGAAAGATTATTCATAAGAACAACATAGCTAGTGAATTTATTAGGTATTTTGCTTTCCCTGAAGGTTCCTGAAGGAGCAGCAAACTTTTGAGCTTCTGTTACAGTCTTGGTGGCCCATAGAGGTCTTTTCTTGAGGTTTTCTTTAGGTGGGTTTGAAGTTTCACTTATGGTTTCCTCAAGATTCTCCCTCTAAAGCTCAGGAGTGGGGTCTTCTTCTATGTTAGGAGTGGGGATATAAATTTCAGGCTCTATTGTACTTAGGGCTCTTTTGAAGGCTAAGTCTTCTTCAAATATTACATCCCTACTAAGTTCAATATTTTTCTGACCATGTATATATATTCTATAGGCCTTGGATGTTTCACTATATCCTACAAGTATTCCCCTTTTTCCAGAGGGTTCTAGTTTTAGTCTTTTCTCTTTAGGTATATGTATATAGACAGGACACCCAAATATCCTAAGGTGGCTAATATCTGGTTTTAGTTTGGTAAATACTTCCTTGGGAGTTTTATCTTCAAGATGAGAGTGAGGACATCTGTTTTGTATATACACAACAGTGTTAGTTACTTCTGCCCAAAGATTTATATTTAGATTCTGATCAAGAATCATGGCTTTGGCAACTTCTATGATTGTCCTATTTTTCCTCTTAGCTACCCCATTTTGTTGAGGATTATAAGGTATTGTTAATTCCCTCTTAATCCCTGAGTTTTTACAAAAATCTCTAAATAATTCTGATGTGTATTCCTCCCCATTATCAGTCCTTAGGGTTTTGATTTTGTTACCTGTGTAGTTCTTTGTCAGTGATTTAAACTCTTTAAACCTACTAAGGATCTCTTCTAATTCTTTACACTTCAGAAAGTAGATCCAAGTTTTCCTAGAGTAGTCATCAACAAAAATTACATAATACAAACATCCTCCTAGACATGGAGCGGACATGGGTCCACATACATCAGAATGAACTAACTCTAATACTTTGCTTGTTTTCCTAGTACTATTATGGAAGGCACCATTGATATTTTTACTTAGGGCACATCCCTTGTATGCCTCTGAATGATATTGTTGCAACTTAGGTAAACTTGTGACAAGGTTTCCCATAGATGACAAAGCTCTATAATTAAGGTGGCCTAGTCATCTATGCCAGACCTCATTTGCATTTGTTGCTTCATGAATCAGGGCTAGGTTGGGCTCTGTGCACAGCTCATACAAATAGCCTCGTCTTTGACCAATGACTTTAGCTTTCTTGATGGAAGAATTTTTCGGTCAAGCCAACACCTTGTTCTCCATGAAGGATACTCTGTATCCGTTATCTTCTAGGGATGATATGGAGACTAGATTTCTCTTGATGCCGGGGACATACAGTACTCCTTCGAGTTGCAATGATATACCCGTCTTCAGTTTGATGGTGTAGGAACCAATTCCTCTAACTGGATGTGAGGAATCATCTTCGATGGTTACTTCCTCTTCATTATCCTTTGTCATGGAGTCTAGCACTTCTCTAAACCTTGTAATGTGTCTGGATGAGCCACTGTCGATCACCCAGGAGTTACACTTATTTGATGCATGGCTTGTAAGTGTTGAGTAGAGGACATAGTTCTGGGAGTTATCTTCTCTTTTAGATTTTCCTGCTCTAGCAAATGTGGCTTGTTTGGCTCTCTCAGGACATTTTGCAACAAAGTGCCCGAACTTATCGCACCTATAGCATTGAATATGTGATAGGTCTCTCTTTGAAGTGTTCTTGCCTTGATGACTTTTTCTTTTCCTAAACTATTTCTTCTTGGTTGTCTTATTTGTGTTAGTATTTAGGACTTGAAGGCCTTCATCTATGTTCTTTTGTTTTACTCCCATCTTGTTCAATCTTGATTCTTCTTGGAGACAATCGTCCCTTAATCTTTCAAACTTAGGATATTTGGACCTTGCACTGATGCCTTGGACGAATGTACTCCATCCACTAGGCAACCCATCTAGAGCAATGAGTGTTAAGTCTTTGCTTTTGATCTCGTAATCTAGAGTTGCTAGTTCATCTCTTAGATTTGATATCCGCATAAAGTAGGTGTTGATTGTCTCCCCCTTGTTCATGGTGATATGATTTATTTCTCGTTTTAATGCCAGAGTTCGACTTGCATTCGATATCTCAAATGTGCTTTCAAGTGCTTTGAACATTTTATAGGCTGTCTGATGTTTTCTTATGATTGGCATTATGTTGTTTCTCACCCCATCAACTATTATTTTGATGGCTTTTTCATTTCCTTCAATCCATGCGGTTTTGTCAGGTTCATTTTCATGTTGATTATTTTTAGTTTGAACAAATGAATCTACTTTGTTCTCTTTTAAGATCATCTGGATTTTGAACTTCTAGGTTGAAAAATCATTGCCACCTCCGAGTCTATCTTCGAATCTGATAGCACTAGCCATTGGAGAAATGTGAGGTAGTATATAACCTTGTTCTTAAATTATTTACAAAATTGAATAGCCTCAAGTTCGATCAACTTGGCTCTGATACCATGTAAAAGTGTTGCAATTTCCAATTTAATAAACAAGTTATATGCTAGATAGTGTATTTCCAATTTTGGTATTATTATTATGACAATAATATTATCGTCTTTCTTTTCTGCAGGTCTGAAGGATGAACATGTATCGATTTCAATGTCATTCCTTTTCTTTTGAATGTTGTATATATAGTAAAGCAATCACGATCAAGTGGCACCTTGATCGGACATGTCTTTTAGACATGTCCGACCAAGATGTCACTTGGTCGTGACTATCTACTAATTCATTCGGTGTTTATGATAACTTAATCAGTGCCATTACTAAATGATAATTGATCAATAAACACACCCGATAATGAATTAGTGTCAAGGCAAATTTTAACTGATTGATATAACCACACCCGAATGAATCGGTGTCAAGGCAAATGTTAACCGATCGATATAACCACACCCGAATGAATTGGTGTCAAAGCAAATATTAACATATCGATAACTAATAGCATTATATATGTGCTACTGAGTTAATACCCTGATAGAATATTAATGGATATCTATTTATGGATCGACATTAATGTTCTATTGGGTTACTAGGCCGATAGCATTAGATCGACGCTTAACTTTGTTAAGCAAGTCATTGATCTAACCCATCTTTATTAATGTCAATATTATAATTAGATAAACATATTCAGTTTGGAAAGCATAATCAAAACAGAACAAGAAAGATTGATAGGTTAGAAGAGACGTATCTTGCATAAGCTTCTAATGCATTAACAATTTTTTCATTTGGTACTTGATTTTTGCCGTCCAAGTCAGCGCTGTTTTCTGCACTCTGGGAGCCATAAATTGTGCAAGCAGACTCCGTTTTCGGAAAACGAATAGGCGTCAAAAAGGTCTTTGAGATTTCTTCTCAGATTTGGAGTTACTTTTTTTTAGAAAAGTCACCAGGCACACAAGATAGTGTCTGTCGCATTTTCTTTGCTCTTGTCTTCTTTTCTAGCTATCAGATTGTACTGGGGTTTTGTTTTACTTATTGTGGGGGGTGTTATTTTTTACTATTTTCTGTAATTTACTTCAGAAAATAAGAAGACGTAAACTCAAAAAAAAAAAAAAAACTCCTTCTGCATCTTCTATCTAGTCTGAAAGATCACTGAATTAAAAAAATCAAGAGCAGGTTCAGGTACACGTTCCCATGGTAGATTCTTCAGTTGAGCTTCTTACATCCCAAAACTATCACCTCTGGAAAGATTGTATGATGAGGCTTCTCAGATCAAGGGGGTTGTGGTCCTGTTTGGATGTGGATCATCCACTGTTGCAGCTTCCTTTTGAGATTCTTCAACATCAGAATAAGATGGATGAGGCTATGGGTGTCACCTCCTTACATGTTTCAGACAACTTGCTTTTTCACCTTGATGGTTTGCTCAATCCTCAGGATATGTGGTCCAAATTTGAAACTCTCTTTGGTACTGTCAATGAGTTCAGAGCATTACAGATTGAGGCCGAGCTCTCTTCCTTGTTACCTGAGTCTTTTCCTCACATTGAGGACTTTCTGAACAAGTTCAAAACCACTAGATCTATCTTACACAGTTGTGGTAAAAATAAGAGAAACCCAGAGTGTATCTATCTGATTCTCTCTAAGCTCTGAGGTCCCTATCAGATATTTGCTTCCACATTTTATTCTACTATGGATGCATTGGGTACACGCTTCACCATGCCTACTTTTGATGTATTTTATGATCACTTGACTTGTGAGTAGGCTCACCTATCTGAGTTGGACTCTCTCATAGGATCACAACCGAAAGCATTGGTTGCTCAGACATATAAAGAGAACAAGAAGCAGAAATCGAAGCCTAAGAAGGATTCAGCTGGCAGTGAGCGTTCTTCCAAGCCACCACCTAAGTCTGATTACAAACCAAATTCCTATCCCAAATAGGAGCACTCTTCTAAGTCTGTTGAGTCTTCCTCCAAGACTAAGAAGAAGTCAGATGAACATTGCAGTTTATGTGGCAAAGAAGGTCATCCAATTTCGCGTTGTTGGAAACCATTAGAGGCCTTAGAGGCAACCATGCAACAACATCATATTTCTCCTCCTCAACCTCCATCTTCCTCTTCTACTAGGAAAGGACATGCTCTTTCTGCACGAGCTATTCCTTCTGCATCCAATTGGATTATTGATTCTGGGGCTTCTCACCACATGACACACACTCACCACAACTTGTTACCTCACTTGCTCACAATAATACTTTACAAATTACAGTTGGTGACTCAGCACAACTTTCAGTTTCAGGTTCATGTTTAGTTCCGTTGATAGGTGGTTGTTTTCAGGATGTTCCTTTGGTTCCTACCATTTCTTTGAACCTCCTCTCTATTTATTAGATTTGTCATTCTGGCTTCGGTAAAACGGTTGAGTTCTCACCATATGATGTGGTTATTCGAGAGCTCCATGATGCTGATTTGGTTGTGGCTACTGACAGTGTTGATCCAGATTCTCAGTTATATCGGTTTGATGGATTTGAGAGTCCAGATGGTTTAGGTGTTTCTCTTATAGCACATGCAGATTTAGTGAGAAGACTATGGCATGAGCGATTTGGCCATGTCAACTACAAATACTTACAACAAATGAGCACACAAGCAATTGTTATTGGGTTCCCTGAGATATCTTGTATTGATGGTGTATGTCAAGGTTGTGCACTTGGCAAGCATCATCGTGATCCTTTTCCTATAGGTAGAGCCACCTGTGCTAAGACACCCTTGGATTTGATCCACAGTGATCTTATGTCATTCCTGACTCCATCTTTTTTGGGGTCCAAGTATGTGCTCACTTTCATTGATGACTTCTCCAAATGCACATGGGTGTACTTTCTTAAGTACAAGTCTGATGTCTTTGATTCAATTCAAGTCTTTAAGATATTTGTCGAGAAGCAGCCTGGTCTTTCTATAAAGAGGATACGCATAGATAATGGGAGAGAACATGTGAATTAGGCTTTTACATATTTCTACACAGAGCATGGTTTGCAGCATTAGTTATTAGTTCCTCACACCCCTCAGCAGAATGGTGTTGTTCAGAGAAAGAACAAAACAGTAAGGGAGATGGCCAATTGTATGCTTCAGTCCCATTTTATGTAGCCTATTTTTTGGGTCGAGGCAGTTAATTGTGCCACCTATATTTAGAATTAGATGCCTCATAAGGCATTGCGCCAGTTGAATCCTGAGGAGGCTTAGTCCCATGTCAAGCTTGATGTTTCTTCATTCCAATTTTTTGGTAGTGAGGCTTGGGTGTTTATTCCAGATGCTCAGAGGAAATCCATGGAGAGGAAGAGCCGACCACTCATTTTTGTTTTCTACTGTGAGGATGTTAGGGCATACAGGTTGTTTGATCCTGATTCCAGCGAGGTCCTATTTAGGTGGGATGTCCAGTTTGATGAGCGCCTTCCTCATATGGATTCTCCATCAACAGTTTCTCCCTCACTGCCTCCTCCTCCCTCTTCATCTTTTGAGGATTCCTTCTTCCTTGAGGATGATGCCTGATTTTTCAGTTGATGCTGCTGGTTCTATGACAAGTTATCCCACTGACACTCATTGTACTTGTGCATAGACATTTGGTTCTAGTCTTCTGAGTCATACCATTTCAAATGATCCTCAGAAATTTTTTGAGGTGATAGGTCACCTAGAGTGGGATAGGGCCATGGATGAGGAGTATTCTTCTTTGATCAAGAATCATACTTGGGATCTTTGTTCTCTTCCGAAGGGAAGAAAGTTGGTTCGGTGCAAGTGGGTGTATCGTACCAAGTATGTTGTAGATGGTTCTATTAATAAGTATAAGGCTCATCTTGTTGCAAAAGGGTTTTGTCAGGTGGAGGGTATTGATTACTCTGAGACCTTTGATCCCGTCACCAAGATGAATTCTATTCGCTTTGTACTTTCTCTGGCAGCTTCACAGGGATGGATAGTTTTTCATATGGATGTGAAGAGTGCTTTCTTGCATGGAGACCTTTGTGAGGATATCTATATGGAGTAGCCTCAGGGATTTGTGCAGGATTCCTCTTTGGTTTGGAGACTTCGACGTTCATTATATGGTCTCAAATAGGCTCCTCGGGCCTAGTATGAGAAGATTGACTCCTTCTTGCTTTCCACACTCTTTACATGTCATTTCAATCCTATAGTCTACATTCAACATAAGGGAGATGATATAGTTATTCTTGTGCTCTATGTTGATGATCTTATCATTACCGGTAGGTCATCCTCCTTGATTTAGGATATTCAGTGAGCCTTGATGGAGCAGTTTGAGATAATAGATCTTGGCCTTCTGCACTATTTTTTGGGCCTATAGGTTATTCAGTGTTTGGATGGGATTTCCATACTTCAACAGAAGTATGCTCTTGATATGCTTCACATATTTGACATTCTTACTTGCAAGCCTTCTCCCATACCATTTCAGTTAGGTGTTGTTTTGTCTACCACTTGTTCTATACCTTTTGTGGATTCTGCCTTATATAGGCAGTTGGTTGGCAGTTTGTTGTACCTGACCCATACCCGCCCAAATCTTTCTTTTGCGGTTGGTCTTGTCTCTCGGTTCTCCCATGATCCTCATGAGAGCCATTGGCAAACAACCAAATGTATTTTGAGGTACACTTGAGGCACTACACAGTTTGGCATTCACTATACTTCAGGATCCCCTCACATTGTTGGCTTCACTGACTTAGATTGGGCTAGTGATGCTCAAGATCATAAGTCTATTGGCTTTGTTTTTTGCCTTGGTTCTGGTCCTATCACATGGTCTTGGAAGAAGTAGTCTGCTATTGCATTATCATCTACAAAGATTGGGTACCGAGCAACGATGTTAGCTAGTCATGAGGTTTTATGGATTTGACAATTGATGACTGAGTTTGGGTTTCCTCCTGATAGTCCCACTATTCTTTGGTGTCACAATCAAAGTGCCATTCACCTTTCATGCAACCAAGTGGAGCACGAGAGGTCTAAACACATTGAGCTTCACATGAACTTCATTAGATAGTTGATTCAAGATGGCTTTCTCATCTTAGAGTACATTCCTATAGAGGATCAGGTTGCTGACATCTTCACTAAACCTTTTGAAACTTCGCGCTATCTTCAGTTGCACTCTATGCTTGGGGTGTAGGAAGTTGTCCTTGGGGGGTCTCATTGAGGCCTTCCTTCCTTTATGTTCTTTTTTGCATGCTTTTCCCATCTCCTTTTTTGGAGTAGATTTTTTTTCCCATGTGGTTTTCTCTATTTCTCTATTTTATAGAGATTTGGTTGTGATTGGGTACCTCATCAGGCCTTGTTGTCGGGACCCAAATTTGCCTTCTTGTAGTTGCATTTTGCTTTCCTGCATTTAGTGTTTTTAGCTACTCGCTAAGTTCATCTTAAGGGGGGGTGTTAGAGTTATCTTGTATTAGCTAATAATTATTTATTTAATTATTAGTCTATTATACTCTACACTTAAGCTAAACTTAGGCATTTATTTAATATTTAGTCTATTATACTCTACGCTTAAGCTAAACTTAGTCTATTATATTATAATTATTAAATACCTTTTATCCCTTTAGGGTTTCTTTAGGGTTGCACATGTATATGGTTTCTATTCTCCTGTCATAAGGATTGTATTGTAACTTTTATTTTTCAATTCCCTCTCTGAAATGATAATCTTTTCTTCAGAGCCTTTTTTGTGTTTTGTCTCCAATCTTCTCTTGTGATAGGTATTTTGCTTGCGAATGCTCTTGGGATCTCAGAAGTTGTATTTTCTCAACTTTTTCAAAAAGTTTCTCCACTTCTTCCTCTAGCACCCAACAATGAGAGAAGCTTCTTAAATTATGTCACAATCAATTGCAACTACTGTCATTGTGCTCCACCTCCTTTATGAATGCGTAGTACAAGAAATGTCAAGAATCTAGGGGAATTTAAATTACTAGTTATTCCTCTAATAACACTGTAGGTGTTTAAGTGCACATTCCAAGAGTGTTGAAACAAAAAATATACATATAAGGCTGTGAGACAAATGATATCTTAATCCTAACATTCTCATACTTGACATTATATATTACAAATATATAATTAAAACTACACACAAAATCCAAGGCTGATGGCTTTTTTGCATTGAGAGAAGTTATTCCATTGGCTTCATGAGAGAATTTGCAACATTTTTTTTTAGTGCCAACCTTCCGTTTTCTATAATCTATCACATAAATTGATACTAAACATCAACATTCTTAGTACAATCATAATACATGCAATTTATTATAAAATATATAGCACTCTAATTGTCACAAATGTTTCTGACAACCATATAATCAAAACCAATACTTGTACAAAGTCCCTCTAACTAAATTGCCTAGTTAGAGGCATGTGTAACAACCATATACTTTGGTTTGGTAGTGAACAAAGAAACTTTGAGTTCTTTTGTTCATTTGACTCATTGGACTTTCAAACAAAGAAAACACAACCACTAGTGGATCTTTGACTATCCAAGTCACTTGCCCAATTTGCATCCACAAAGTATAGTATGTCTAATAATTTATCCACGTGAACAATACCTTGATAACAAAAACAATAATTAGAAGTTCCATGCAAATATCTAAAAATTCTATTAATATAAGATTGATGCTCCTTACTATAGTTTGTCATGTCCCCTTTGCAAAATTAGCAAGTTGGATTGGTTAGTCTATTTTCTTTTCTCGCTAGTTAATTGAAGTGTCAAGGGAAAAAAATACTAATTTAATATTTCTTGTCCTTATATTTCTTATTTTTGGGATAATTAAATATTAAATTATTATTTCAAGTTGAATGGAGCATTGGAATCTCTTGGCTTAACTTCTAGCATTCTTTGGAGCATTCTCGGGTAGTGGTTTATTTGCGAAGTTCTAATTTGGTTACAAATTGGGTTCCACTTCAATTTTAAATTAATTTTCCCTTAAAAAATGTGACTTGGTATTTTTAGATGTCCAATTTAGGAATGAATCATACAAAATAAAGAAATTTATCTTTTGATCTAATTTTGGCTTGTACAAATTCTTTTGGAGAGCACTAGTGTTTTTTATATCTTTAGTGGACGAATACTCATTGGAGGTTGTAGTTAGTGGATGAAAACCCATTGATTGTTAGGATGAATCCCTTTGGTCTTGGAGACATCTTCATGTAACAACAGTTACAACTAGGCGTGAAGAATTTATGTTGATAGTTCTTGTTATTGGTATTTGTGTAGGTTGTAGGAGAAGTGTTTGATGAATGGTTGCAAAGTGAATTGTAGTTTAGGAGTGTGAGTCGCTACTGCAGAACGTCTATTTTTTTGAGTTTTTCCTTTTTAGGTCTTGTCTATCATATTCACAATTTCATTTTGAAGCATTTCATGTTTGGAGTCATGTGTGTCATGTTTGGGTTATTTGCAATGAAGTTTTTCTACAAAATTTGGAGTGTGGGTTGGACTAATTTTAAAAAATCTTTTAGCTGTTGTTATTGCTATCCATTTGCTCCCCTTTGATGTATTTGCAACAAAAATGATCTATTAAATATTTTTCAGTATTGGGTATTAAAAACTGTGTAATTGAGTGTTGACAATTTTTACTGAAATTATAGGTCTTGTGATAATTTTTTATTCCAATATAGAGGCTTGGAAGAAATGATTATTTATCTTTGGTTTTTTCATTTTTTTGTGTGAGAAGATTAAAAATAAACAAATTAATAATTGGGATATCACAAATGTATCAAAGTAATGTTCTTGCTAGCTCGTTGGGGTTTAATTTGATTAATGTTTCCTAGTGACAGAGAAATGAGATATCTAAGACGAGAGAACAATAAATCATTACTGGTAAGTTTTGATTCGAAAGAGGAAATAATGTTTGAAGAAGAAAGGGGGAAACAAAAGGCAACAAATGAAGAAAGAGATTTTTTTGCACTTGTAGATAAATTGGTAATTATTGTGGAGTAGATGTGGTCACAACAAAATAAGAAGACTACAAAAGATAATGGAGCAGAAGGGAGCACCTTTGGAGGAAAGAAACTAGTCCTCAACTCAAAGACAACCAAGGTCATTTTCTACCTAATAATGAAGAAGAATATACCCCTATTATATTATCTAAAAGATCTTTGGTTGTGATAGATACAAAATGGTATGATGATTGTGTTAAGCAATCTGATGCATTCAAAACAACTATTGCATTCAAGAATTTTATAGAGATTCATGAAAAGGATCAAAGGAAAACATAATAAGATTAGAGTGGAAGAGAGATCAAGAGAAAACTCAATAAACTTTGGGCACCTACTTCTCATGGAAGCAAAAGATCTCGCTAGAGCATGGTTGCAAAAATTGCACTTTTTCACTATCAATCCAATGAAAGAAAAATATGCTATTCAATTTACAACCCTACATCTTGAGGGAAATTCTCATGAATGGTGGTATCATGACACAATTACACAAGGCCTTGATTAGGTAAGTGACGAGTCCTAGGAATGTCTTAGTTTCATTGGTTTTTTGTTTTTGATTAAGAAAGCAGTGAAAACAAGGGTGTTGACCCTTAATATAATAGCCTACAGACAATAAAAGAACAACAAAACATGAGAGAAAGTCTCAAAAAAAAAGGTTGGACAGGTGAAGTGTTAGGAAATAATGCTTTAAATCCACATACAAATAATCCATTTCCTACATAACCCATGAGAGAAAAGCAGACATACAAGCTTACAAAAATAATCATAATACAAAGATCAGATAGACAAGCCACAAGATAACACAAGATATATCATGGAAAAACTCTCATGAGAGAAAAACCCAACCTCCAAAAGAATCCATACTCCATTGTATTAATCATCCATAAAGCAATATAGACTTACAATGAATACCTTTGAACCATCAAGCCCTCCAATGCATTCCCATGTGTCCAAGAATGAATCCACACATCCCATGCCATGTTTCACAAATGTAAACATCTAAAGTACTCAATACAATGACAACCCAAAACCACCAGCCAACCTTAATCGCTAAACATGTGCTTTCTTTTATAGATCCGAGCTCATACAAATACAACTAGTGGTAAAGTAAAACTGTGTGCTCACAACTACCCTTGACCCCATATTTAATATTGGGTACTAAGTTTTCTCTTTTTAAATATCTTTGTCCGATATTAAATAATTATAATATAATATTACAATGTTACAATCCAACTCATCAAGTGGCCCCTGAGAATATTCCAAAAGAATCGCTTCTGTTACACATCCACGTGCAACATCGCATAATAAATAAAATATTACAATTATAAACGTTATTATGCAAGGTGTACAACACCTTATTTTCCAACACGAAAAGGAAAACCTGTCAAACCAAAACAACCCAGACCCAACTCAAGGAGGGGTAGGGGCACTCAAGTCTTGACAAGGAGGGATTTAAGCGAGGGGGGAGGACTTTCCCTTTGCCTGCAAAAAACCACAGTCCAGGTGATACTATCATTAGGACCATCAAGAGAGAGATAAAGCAATAAGGACCGTATCAAGTTACAATCAGTAGTGTCAGCAATGTTGTACTACAAATCAATAATTGACTATTATAGAATAGTAGTAGGGTACTGCAGAGGAACAACATTAGGAGAAAAATCAATAGGAGTAGAGTGGAGCTGCAAAACAGGAGTGACAAGAGTTGAATCCTCAGGGATGGGAGAATCCACCACAATTGCATCATCAACAAGAAAAACAACAGTAAGATGCACTTCATCATGGGAGGAGAGCTCATCCTCTTGAGAGGAGTCAACCGAATCAATATCAGCATCATAGATAGTCAAGTGATCAACTGTAGCATCATTCCACCAAGTGCCAACACCTTTGTGATGCAAAATAGAGTTGTACAAAGCTAAATGACCCATAGACAAGAATTTCCAACAAAAAGGGAGACCCTCAAAATCCAATAGTTGTGTCCAAGGCCTATCCTCAACCATGATAACCACTTCTCTCGAAAGAGGCGAAGAGATGTCAATATCAACTAAGATGCAGGCAAAGGTGGATTGGCCCATTGAGGATGTGGCATCATCATTGGTTTTTTGTTACTATATCAAACTTTTAGTAGTTTATTATCAAATTATTGCATGTTTTAATCATCCTCATAGTTACATTATTATCCAATTATTATATATAAATGACATGTTGATATGGAATGTTGTATGTGATTTAATGATTGATATATTGTTGAATGTTATGGATGATCATTTGTGTGGATTACTATTTGTTGTAAAGGACTAGCATTGAACTTAAACAGATCTCTATTTCACTCATAGCCAAGGAAGACATAATTGTAGTGTCATAAAATTGCGACCCTAGCAATTTTTTACTGCATTAGAGTCCTCACACACATGAGATCGAATCTTCTAGCCTGATCGGAGACCAAAGACTACTCAACCCTCGGAATCAACTTCTTTCTTGGCCTCCACACCACCCTGTCCGCACTTTGCCTTGGAGAAAGGGTCCCCCTTAGGATAGGGGCATGGTGCCCTTGTCCTCTTAGGATAGGGGCGTGGCGCCCCTGTCTCTGCCCTATTTTGGGGCAGGACCCTTCCTAGGGTTGCATTGTAGGTTGTGCAGTGAGCGGGAAAATTCCCCCGATGTTGGCCTATGACGAAAATCAAATTTAGTAACATGTATTTAAGGGGCATTTGTCCTCTCATTTGCATAAGTTCAATAAGTTGGATGAGTGAGAAGTTTACATGAGATCAAACATTCTTTTCCAACATTGAGCATTCTCAAGTCTCCCTTCAAGGCTAGGTCTTGAATTCAAGTCAAGGATTCAACCATTGAAGAGGAGATTGGTTCCAACATTCAATTCCACACAAACATTTCTATCAGCATTGCTATCACAACCTCCCTTGAGGTGATTTACAATTCAGTCTTTCATTTATATCTACTAGCAAGTACTTTCTTTCATTACTTGATTAATTCCAAAACTGGGGTTTGACCTAAAGGCAAACCCCCAATCCCAACCCATTTTCCTCTCTTTTCTGTATGTAGGTTGTAGGTGCGCAATTGTACTTTTGGATTCAAGCTCCATTTGTAGAGGTGGAAAAACCCTTTTTGTTTCGTGGATTTTTCGGAGGACTGTGTACATTCCTGCCACGGTTCGGGAAAATTTTCCTTAAATTTTCAGGGCGACTTCGTCTCGACATATTACTACCAGATCCAGGTGCACAGTTTCATCCCATATTCTGATCTTAAGTTATAATTAGTTCTTTGTCACTTTTGCACTACATAATTCAATCAATTCCTTTCCAATTCAAATAAGGAAGAGATGATCAACTTATCATTCCCATTTCATTCAGAATTCAATCTTCATCTTTGAAGGTTGAATCTAGTGAATTCTCCTCTTTTCTTCCAATGTAACTAGGTGAAAAGTGTTTGAAGGGAAATCCGAAGTGAAACTCTCATCTCTCCTTGGAGGGAAAAGGTAGTTTTCCTCTTGATCTGTCATTCACATTTCACCACATTACATTTTGGTGAACCTGACGTCTTGCATGCTTTCTTTTTGAACTAAATTGCATATTTTTCATTTACAAGTTTCAAATTTATGCAAACTTAGTGCTTAAATCATTAAAAACCCTAGTTTTTTAAATTAAAATTGAACTTATGATTTATAAAAATTGCTTGTGGTTATCTTAAATCTGAAAATTGTTTTGTTTATCAAATTCAATTTCTTCATTGTCTTGTTCAATTTGCAAATCAAATTTACAAACTTAAGAGTTTACTTGTTAAAACCCTAATTTTCAAAAATCATCTTGAACTTGTGCAAAAATTGGATTTCCATTTAATTTTCAGATTTCTGATTGTTCTCAGATTTATCTTCATTCCTACAATTCAAAATTTCAATTTCCCCCCCTTTTCCCAAAATTCAAATTTTAAAATTAAGTGGTTAGGTCATAAAACCCTAATTTTCAAAATTAATTGGATTTTCTGCAAATTTCAAATCAATTTCATTTACATTCAGATTTCTAAACATTTTCCAAGGTGTCCCTATCCATTAGGTTTGAACTTTTTCAAATTTGCAATTCAATTCCTCTTTTTCTTCAAAACCCTAATAAGGTCCTATTTTTACATTTGTGCCTTCATTTTGCCTATCTAGAGGTCGTAAAATTTGTAAATTTGTTGGGGTTAGCTTTGAAATCATCGTAATATTTATCCTTGAACATTTCAAAAAAGGTTGGTCGGACCATGTGCGTTCCCACCACGGTCCTCGAATTTTTTCCCAAAATTTTGGGAGACTGTTATGACTGTACTTAATAGCCCAAATCCAGAAGATTGGCCGATTTTATTGATTTTTGATCCCTCTAGAATTGGAAATACCTTCAAAATTCAACATTGCAAATTTCAAGAAATTTTTTAAAATTAAGAGGTTAATTATAGTCTGCCCCGGTTTTTAAAATTTTGATTTTAAAATTAAGTGGTATTCCCTTGGCCCTAAATTTAAAATTTCAATTTCCTTTTATTTTTGGAAATTGTGTCATTCTCTTCCTCCAACAAAGTTGAAATTATGTAATCATTATTTTCTTTTTTTTGCATTAGTCAATTTTGTAAGCTTTGTTCCAAAATTCAAAATTCAAAATTTCCCTCTAGTGCATGAGTTTTACCACTATTAGTCCTACCTATACTATCCCCGTTAGACGAAGACTTAGAATTAGGGCCTCCAAAGGTTTAATTACCGAGGAGATGGAGCCTAATTTGGGTGACTTCTTTAATGAGGATCATGCTAATTCTTCCCATCCTCATCATGTGCCTATTCACCCCATTGATGAATCCCATAATGAAGAAGAAGCTTTAACTAGGGTTTCTATAGATCAACTTTCCACATTGGACAATCAATTTGATAACTTTCAACAATGGATGTCCCAAGAATACCCTAATAATGAATCTCTCCATTAATTGAAAGCCTTCAACGCATGATTCAAAGTGATAAAAATGAAATTGATATATTGCGTGACATTGCACATATTGTTGATTCTAATGTCATGCCTATCAAGATTTATGTTGAAACCCTAGGTTATTCACAACCTTCAACACAAGTCAATCCTTCTATTCCTTTGACTACTCTTATGACTAGTATTCCTACTTTTACCTCCAATATCATGGCTACTTCAACTCAAAGTGTCATTCCTAAAAATATGGGTCATGGGGGCAATCCTTCCTCTTCATTTAATTCTCCATCTTTACCTATGTCTTCCATAAGTGTTCCTATTATCCCTCAACCAATCAATGTGACACAAGGGGGCAATTCCTTCAACAACTTTGTTCCTCCTTTAAGTGTCCCTTTTCCTACCTAATCATCACCTATGCCTACTTATCATAATGCCCCACCACCTTATTCTTAGTCCATGCCTTCTTTCAATAACATCACACCACCTTCTCAATCAACTATGTCTAACATTAATTCTTCTACCGAAATGCCAATTAACAATCTTGCTCAAACCATGTCTTCCTTACAACAACAAATTGCTTCTATGAGTCAATCCAAGTTTAGTGTGCCCACCTTTGATGTTGTGAGCCCACTTTGTTTTGATATTGTTAAAGTCGTGCTACCTAAACATGTCGAGATCTCTCAATTGGAACTCTATAATGAAAAAGGTCCTCTTATGCATGTCAAAACATTTCAAACCTTGTGTACTGATTTTGCTTAAGATCAAAGATTGCTTGCAAAATTATTTACAATAACACTAAGAGATAAGGCTTTACAATGGTATTTTTCTTTGCCTCCTTATTCTATCACCTTCTTTCAACAACTGGCAAATGCTTTCATCCAACAATTTCAAAACAAAATTGGTCCTAAAATCACTTTGACTGATTTAATGCATTGTAAACAAGGCGTTAAAGAAAAAGTGATTGATTTCATTGGTAGATATAAGAATTTGTGTGCTCAAATTTCTTTTCATGTACCTAATGATATTTAAAGAATTTTTATTTCTAATTTACAAAAAAATATCAGGGAAAAGGTTATTTTGTCAAAGTTTACTTCCTTTCCGTAGTTGTGCGCAATACTCCACAATTATCAAATGGCTGTGAGTGAAATGGAGCAATCCACTTTGATGGTTCTGAGTGATAAGTGGGAGAGTGTTCAACAATTCAAACCAACAAAAAGATTTATCAAGTTTAATGATACAATCAACAACTAAAATGTGAATGCTACAACATGTGTGCCTTCTATTTCTAATTTTTTCCAAAGAGAAAGACAATTTACTTCCTTGAATGAGTTTTTACATAGTATTATGTCTCAGTTGTTTCACATAAATGTTATCAAACTTCCTCCTATAAAACCAGTTGATCCTTCTCAACTTGCATCCCCTTATTTTGATAACAATTCCTTTTGTCAATTTCATCTTCAACCTGGTCATGATACTGAGAAATATTTCGCATTGAAGAATAAAATTCAAGATTTGATTGATAATAATACTATATATGTGGCAAGTTTGAGTGATAAAGGCAATAAATTAGTAGCTCCTCCTAATCAAAATCTTAATATTTTCACTGATCCCTTGCCTTCTCATACCTCTAATGTTATTGAGATTGTGCCTAATTCTTTCTCTTCTGAGGAATTCACCTCTATGGCTCCAAACTTGGTTAATATGGTAGAAACACATGATATGCCTAAGGATCCTTGTATTACATTTGACACTAGTGAGACCATTAGAGCACCTGATGGCCCTTTATACATAGTTGTGAAGGTTAAGGATATCCCTTATTGTGGTGCCCTGATCAATCCCTCTTGCACGGTTAATGTTATAACTAAAGAGTATCTTTTCACTTTACAATTGCATAAACCAATATATGATGCTTCTAATGTGGTTGTGAAGTTATTTGATGGATTCTCTTATCCTACCATTGGTTCTATCACCCTTTCTGTTGAAGTTCACACTAAATCCATGGATGTTGGCTTTGTTATCATACCCTCTTTTGACCAATTCCGTGTGAAGTTGGGTTGTCCTTGGCTATCTTCCATGAAGACTATTGCTTCTCCAATACACAAGTGTTTTAAATTTCCTCACAATGGAGAAATAATAACTGTGAACCATAGGTTATTTCGTCCATCCGAAAGAAGCCCCGGTGTTTCTATTGATTTCTTTTGGCCTAAACAATTTCAATCTCTTCCATCAAGGAGCGATGTTCTTTTTCAATCTTATAAAAAATGGAAGAAAGACATGATCTTATCCTTAAGTCAACCTAGATCTCCAACACTTGGCATTCATATTATTCTTCAATATGAGGTTCTTCCACTCACAGATAGAACTAATCTCCCTCCTAAGGAAGATCGTCAACCTATCCCTATGGATGTGACTTTACCTTCTTTTAAGGAGAACAACAATATTCTTCCTAAGGTTAGATCCATACCTCCTCCTCATGATGGACCTGGTCTCCTTCCCACACCTAATATTCCTCCTTTCTATGGTGCAGTTCCACCTCCTAGTCCTTCCTCTTATCGAGAGAAGAGGCATGCTTCTCCTCTTGTTCAACCAAAAAGACCTCAACCTAAACCTTCAACTATCAAGGAGAAAAACATTCCTACTTTTTCAAGCGTTCCTCCTCCTTCTCAACCTTCCACTAAGACTCGTCGGAATCATGTTGTGAGAGAACACCAACGAAGACACTGTGTTTGAGCTCATGAAGCTATTCCTCAAAATACTCAAACTCCTCAGACACAGTCCGTTGACAAGATTCCCTTTTCCCCCTAGCAAGATGTTCAACCTACATCTCCAAATCATAAGTTGCACAAAACATGTGATAGTTTTACTCCTATTCGTGTTTTCACTCCTCTTTCTCTAAAGTTTGATGAATAAATGGGTGAAAATGTTAATCATAATAGCAATACAACTCCTAATGCTTCTGATAGTGAGTATGAATATGTTGATGTGGACAAGCATTTATCACATGAATTTTCACAAGCCTTAATCCTAGCTCCTAGAATCAAACAAAGTGACTTACAACATGAGCATAGTCCTTGTTTGGATCTTGTGATAGCTCCATCTGTTGTGCTCGATGTTGCTCCTCTGGCGTGTTGCTCGCCTTCCCGAAATAGTGATCAGGAAGATCGGGAGGTGGATGTCATGCTAGATTAACAATATTAGTAGTGTAGATCTTATCTCTTTCTCCTTTCTTTCTCTTTTGTGACCATTCTTCTATGTGTATCCCTATTCTTTTATTGTTCCCTTAATGTCTACTTGGGGACAATGCAAAACATTGAGATCTTTTCTTGGTCTCTTTCATGTTGACTCAAAATACATCCTCTCTTCCCTTTCTTCCAAGGTAGTATCCTTCTTTGGGGAATGATGATTATCATATGCTAATATACATACATGATATACATGAGTTATCATATAACATACTGACCCTGAGGAAAGTGACACTACCTCATATTTTGTGCTCATTATCTTTTGGTTTATTCCTCAAGTGGGGGATAAGTCCTTGCAATTACGTGCTCCCTCCCTTCTCTTTCTCTTGGGTGTATCCTACCTTAAAGAAATCACTCCCGATAAGGCGTGTGTGATCGCTTTAATGTGGGGGTATACACTCCACTGATATTTTCTTTCTTGATAATTAGAATTACTTAGTGAACTTTGTTTTGCTTTGTAATATTTGGTATCCTTTCTTTCATGACTCATAGTGAAGGGAACTTTTCTACTTGCAGTCATGGTTATCCCCTTCTTGATCTTCCCTTTTACTTTGTCAATCAAAGTCATAAGATCCTAAGTCTACTAGGGGCTTGGTGCATCTTGCCTCCTTGACGTGGTAAAATTTTTTCAATGTTGTTTCCTTGTACTTTACTGACAGTATTGGTGTACTCTTATACTCTAGCTACAGTGGGGGCTAAATTTAGTGTCATAAAATTGTGACCCTAGCAATTTTTTACTGCATTAGGGTCCTCACGCACGCTAGATCGAATCTTCTATCCTGATCGGAGGCTAGAGATTGCTCAACCCTCGGAATCAACTTCTTTCTTGGTCTCTGCACCAACCTGTTTGCACTTTGCCCTGGAGAAAGGGGTAGGACAAGGGCATGGCACCCTTTTCCTCCCAGGATAGGGGCATCGTGCCCCTTTCCCTACCCTATTTTGGAGCAAGACCCTTCCTAGGGTTGCATTGTAGGTTGTGCAGTGAGCGGGAAAACTCCCCCGATGTCGACCTATGATGAAAATAAAATTTAGTAACATGTATTTAAGGGGCATTTGTCCTTTCATTTTCATAAGTTCAATAAGTTGGATGAGTGGTAAGTTTACATGAGATCAAGCATTCAAGAGCATTCAAGCATTCTTTTCCAGCATTGAGCATTCTCAAGTCTCTCTTCAGGGCTAGGTGTTGCATTCAAGTCAAGGATTCAACCATTGAAGAGGAGATTGATTCCAATCTTCAATTCGACACAAGCATTTCTATCAATATTGCTATCACAACCTCCCTTGAGGTGATTTACAATTCAATCTTTCATTTACATCTACTTGCAAGTACTTTCTTTCATTACTTGGTTAATTCTAAAATTAGGGTTTGACCTAAAGCCAAACCCCCAATCCCAACCCATTTTCCTCTCTTTTCTATGTGTAGGTTGTAGGTGTGCAGCTATAGTTTCAAATTTTGGCTACATTTGCAGAGGTGGAAAGACCCTTTTCGTTTTGCATATTTTTCAGAGGATCGTGTACATTCCTGCCACGGTCCGGACAACTTTTCCTCAAATTTGCAGGGCAACTTTGTCTTGACATATTACTACCACATCTAGGTGCACAACTTCATCCCATATTCTGATCTTAAGTTATAATCAACTCTTTGTCACTTTTTCACTACATAATTCAATCAATTCCTTTTCATTTCAAATAAGGAAGAGGGGATCAACTTATCATTCCCATTTCATTCAGAATTCAATCTTCATCTTTGAAGGTTGAATCTAGTGAATTCTCCTCTCCTCTTCCAATGTAACTAGGTGAAAAGTGTTTGAAGGGAAATCCGTAGTGAAACTCTCATCTCTCCTTGGAGGGAAAGGGTAGTTTTCCTCTTGATCTCTCATTCACATTTCACCACATTACAATAATATGTTGGTCTGGGTGGAAATGATCAAGGAATGGTATGAGAGTTGCGATCATGTGGATTCTTGTTGAATTTGTCTCTTCAATGGACATGAAGGATTTATAAAATTATGGAGCATGAGGAGGTTATGCCTTATTAATATAGATTTAATATAGTGAGCCACGTCCCTAATTCTGTGAAATTAAGAAATACAAGAGCTTGTGATTATTTTATAAAAGAGGAAGTGTTGTGTCAATTAGGATCTTCTTCTACTGGCATTAAGTTGTTCTCAATTTTATCTATAAGGACAAAATCATAAACAATGCAAACAATAGTTGCTGCTAGATTTTTTATGTAATTGCAATTTTGTTGTGTTGAATATGCACTTATAAATGAGAATAAATAGTGACTATTATTTTCTAAGTTAATGTATTATTACTCTTTGGAGATTACACTCCTCAAGTGAGGGCCACTTGAGGTATTGCAATCCTCCTTTATTTTTCTATGCTTAATTATTTATGAATGTAGTAGATGAATTAATATTAGTTTTTTAATTACTATTAAGAATATTCTCTTTATGGTTTTCTACTATTATTGTAGTTAGAGTCTCGATTGCAACCGACTTGTTATTTGTTATTAGTTATTAATTGTCACTAATAGTCATTGTTGAGTTACTCTTTGATTCTTTCACAACAATTGTTGTATTAGATAGCTTTCAATCCAACACTATTTTGTACCTTCATTAGTGTTTTCTTCATAAAAGGATAGGGGTTTGAGAAGTCCTTTGTTGCACATATAGTGGTCGCACCATCTTTGAAGATACATCCCTAGCTGACAATTAAGTGAACCTCCATTTAGGTCATTAAATTACCCCATCGAATGCCTCAATCGGGCTGAGTGCATGAAATACTACACCAAATCTATGGACATAGTGAATACTAGTCATTTTTGGCGCCATTGTCGGAGATGGTGCTAAGGTTTAGGACTCTTAAGTTTAGGTTTGTTTTTGTTAAATTTACCTTCTACAAATTCCTTTTTGTTATTTACTTTTTAGTAATTTAGGTGTTTATTTCCAATATTAAGAACATTAGATGTTTGAGACTGGTATTAACCTCTTTACGAACAAGTGTAGGATGACAACCCATAAGCTTAACACTTCCATTACACGTTTTTCCTAAGTTTTGCACTCCCCTCATTGAAAACTTGGCTTGTCCCATTTTTCCCCAACTAATCCTTAAGTTCATTGATCTTTAGATGAGTTCCAATGCACTTTTTAAAGTCCAATGAGTCATCTGGAACAAGAAAAATCTCCATATCTTTAGCATTCAACCTCGGTTTCATTTCAAGAGTTGCATCTCAACACCCCATCTTGCATTTCCCTTGACCTTTTTGAAAAAATGGAACTTTAGCTTCTAGGAGATCGAATTGCTAATTTCAAATAGGGAGTCAGACACCAACACTGGTACTCAAGTTGTTGACTTATGTGGTTCATGAACCACCCAAAGGCCTCAACAATCATATGATTTAGTGCAGCAAGATATACATCGTATTCCACATCTAGTTAATTATGATAAATACCTGACAAACATTGCAAGTTTGTTCGTGGAGTCTCTGTTAATGTGAGGATCCAGTTAACACTGAGAGGGGGGGATGAATCAGTGATAACAGTAACCTGTAAACTTTTATCAATCTGAACAATAATTCACAAAACGGTTCATAACCAGTACCAGTAGTTGATCAAACAATCACTTAATGCAGATTTACCAAAATATTACTGGTAGCGACTTAAGTGTTCAGCATTAAGAAAAAATAGTAAAGACATCGAATGCATAATCCATCAACAAAATGAACATAAGGATTTTTTATGTGGAAACTCAAATGGGAAAAACCACGGTGGAAATTGGTACCCACAAAATATGCACTCTTTCAGAATGCGCCCTATTAAGAGCCTAGCCCGGTTAAGAGCTTTACAACAATGCTCGGTTAAGAGCAGACCCTGTTAGGAGTCACCTAGGAAAGGGATTTTACAAATTATCTTTGTTAGGAGCTTTACCCTATTAGGATTAACCTCGCTAGAGTATTTAAGCCCAAATTAATGAGCCACATGGTGAAGGGATTTACAAGATAAGGGCTGTTAGGACCTACACGGTTGAGGGATTTTAATGGTGCTCCAACTGTTAGGAAACAACAGATAAATGATCAGGACTTAGCACTTCATAGATTTCTATAACAGATACTTGTGAGCTCCAATATGCTTCTCTCATGCAAATATCTCAATTTGGTTCGACACACACACACTTCTCTGATCACCGACACACTCAACCTTCTAAAACTTGACCTAAATAAATTTTACAATTAGGTCGGTTATAAAACCCTAACCTACAATGAATCTACATCATAGATCATATCAGATCATTACAAATCATTACAAATAATCATACAGATCATTATAACAAAATACAAGACAATTACAATCATTGAATGATCATAACTCATCACCGCACATCGATCTGATAAGTTGTCAAATCCTTAACACGTTTTGCTAAGCACTTTGCTGCTTCCCAAGAAATTTGATCCTTGTACGTGCCAAAATAATATATTATCTCTTCATATGGATTCTAACATGCCATTAACTTATGAACATGAAAATAATCATCTTCAAACCATAAAATATCACCGGTCAAAGATTTGGTTACTGGTTCTCAAACCCTAGTTGTTTATACAACAATCAATTATAAACATGACTTCCAGTTCTCCAAACATGATGCGGTTCATGTCATAGACTCCTTATGATGTTGTAAGTACACATTCCAAACTTTAACACCTAACTCAACACAGATCTCTACCACAACCATCTCCTTCACTTTCCTTCTTACCGATTCACTGTCACTAGGTAGTTTTGCTTTCGAACTTAATTCAATTCAATCCATTACCGGTTAGACTTAACTAGTAGAATTAGATGACATACCAAGAACAAACAAACATGGACAAATATGGTTGCCAACAATGACAATACAATTAACTGATTATCATATCGTAGTTATATCATCGCCAACAATCCTTTACCAGTACGTCATCATCTCCATCAGTTATGCCAACATGCCAACAATATCCCCCTTTGGCATTGATGGAAACACCAAAAACTGCAACACCAAAATCTCATCATGAAACTTGTTATGTCTGTTGTACATCACTCTTTGGTCATCAGTTCTTCTCCTTTGCTATTTTTCTCCTAACACATTTCTTCTACCCATGACAGTTACATTTCTTCTCCCCCTTTGACAACAATGCCAAAGGTGAAAAGGCATCTTCTGTCACCATCTCAGCTGCTCCCCTTGAGGAGTAGCCCACTTCTCATCAATCCACAGTGAAAGATGTTCAATGATTCCAATGGATTGATGCTTCCACATCTTCTTATTTGACCTTGGGTAGGGGTATAATGCCTAACTTACCTCTGATATATTCAAAGGTAGCCTTAGGCAATGGCTTAATGAATATATCTGCCAACTGCTCCTTACTAGATACATGCTCCAATCTCACTTTCTTTTCCCGTACTCTTTATCTCAGAAAATGATACCTCAATTCAATATGTTTAGTCCTTGCATGCAGTATTGAGTTTTTGGATATGTTTATAGCACTAGTGTTATCAAAATGTATGATCACTGGTTCTATCATAGCTTGCTTGAATCCTTCTGAGACATGTCTCATCCATATAGATTGTGTACAATTCATGGATGCAACCACATATTCTACTTCAGTTTTAGTTTGAGAAATACAAGTTTGTTTCTTACTGGTCCAAGATACCGGGCTGCCACCTAGAAAGAATGCACCACTAATTGTTCTCTTCCAGTCATCTACATTCCCTGCCCAATCAACATCAGTGAATACCTGCAAAGAAAAATTGTGTATGTATGGATATCATAATCCATAATCGATTGTCCCTCTAAGATATCTGAATATCCTCTTCACTGTTGGCATGTGTCTCCTTAGGGCTCTTCTGAAATCTTGCTACTAAACCAACTGCATGGGCAATATCCGATCTACTATGAACAACATAACATAATTTCCTAATCATGGACCTGTATTCCTTCTCATCCGCTGATGGTGAATCATCTTCTTTTGAAAATCTACAACTGGTAATCATAGGTGTTCCATAGGTTTACAGTCTTCCATTCCAAAGGTCTTTAACACTTCCTTCACACACTTGGACTGACAGATAAAAATTCCACCTTTCAATTGTTGGACCTCCAATCCATTGAATTTTTTTATCCCTCCTATAAGAGACATCTCAAATTCTTTCTTCATCTCATTTGCAAAGTCATACTCATATCATCATTTCCACCAAATATAATGTCATCAACAAATACTTCTGCAATCACCATCTTGTCTCCTTCAGTCTTCAAACAAATATTGTTGTCCTTACGAGTTCTCTGGAATCCTATCTTTGTCAGATGTACATGAAGTCTTTCAAACCATGCTCTTGGTGCTGTCTTCAATCCATATAATGTCTTATGCAGTTTGGATACCATATCCTTATCTTCTGTCAATGCAAACCCATCCGGTTGTTCAATGTACACCTCTTATTCAAGAATACCATTCATAAATGACAACTTTGCATCCATTTAATATACTTTAAAGCCTTTAAAAGCTGCAAATGCAAGTAGAATTCTTACTCCTTCAAGCCTAGAAATTTGTGCAAAGGCCTCTCCATAATATTCACCTTCTTCTTGTGCATACCCTTTGCATACTAGTCTTGCTTTGTTTCTAATGACTTCACCATCTTCATTCAACTTGTTTCTAAATACCCACCTTGTACCAATTACACTTTTATCATCAGGTCTAGGAACAAGTGACCATGTATTATTTTTCTCAATATGATCAAGTTCTTCATTCATTGCATTTAACCAGTCATCATCCTTAAGAGCTTCTTTAACTATCTTCGGTTCAACTATAGAAATCAGACAAGAGCTTTCTCTAATTTTCCTTCTAGTCTGCACTCTAGCATTCTTGTCACCTATTATCTGGTCTTCAAAATGATTTAACCTTATATACCTAGGAATTACCTATTTTGGTGCAACAACCTCTTCTTGTTCTTCATCTTCTTCATCTGCACTGTTCTGCTCAACATCTTTCTGCACTTCTAGTTCACTAAACACAAGTTTTTGTTCATCATCTGCTGGATCAAATTTGATGGTATCATCAGTTTCATTAGAATACTCATCAACTTTTACATTCACACTCTCCATAATCTTCTTTGTCCTTTTGTTATAACACTTGAAAGCTTTTCTCTTAGTGGAGTAGCCAAGAAATGTTCCTTCATCACTCTTAGCATCAAATTTACCAGTATAATCATCTCTTTTTATAAAACATTTGTTGCCAAAAACTTTGAAGTAACTAACACTAGGAGTTCTACCATACCATAACTCATAGGGTGTTTTATCATTACCTTTCTTCACTAGTACCTGGTTGAATGTGTAAATAGCAGTACTGATTGCTTCTCTCCAAAACATCTTAGGTACATCTCCCTATATCAACATAATCCTTGTTGCTTCAATAATGGTTTTGTTTCTCCTTTCCATAATTTCATTTTGTTGTGGTGCCCTTGGAGCAGATAACTGCCTCTTTATTTCATTTTCATCACAATATCTCACAAACTCATTAGATGTAAACTCTCCACCCCAGTCAGATCTCAGGCACTTAAGATTCTTACCGGTTTCCTTTTCTACTAAGGCCTTAAATGCATTGAACTTTCTGAAAGCATCTAACTTTTCCTTCAGAAAAGTAATCCACATTATTCTAGAAAAATCATCAGTAAATATCATAAAATACTCGTCACCATAAAAACTTCTAGTCCTCATAGGACCACATAAGTCAGTGTGCACCAAATATCGAATATGCTTAGAAGAAAAAGATTTGCTCTTAAAAGAAGATGTAGTAATCTTATCCAACTGACATTCTTTACACAACACATTGTTTGGTTTAACAAGTTGTGGCATACCTCTCACCATACTAGATTTGCTGACCTTAACCACATTATCAAAGTTCACATGACAAAACCTTCTATGCCATAACCAGCTATCTTCAACCTTAGCAACCAAACAATTGTTCACATTAGCATTCAAATGGAATAAGTTACCTTTAGTTTTCTTACAAGTAGCAATCAGTTCTCCTTTGCATCTTAAGATCCTGCAAACTCCATTCTTAAACTCAAGATGATAACCTTTGTCATTCAATTGACCAACACTCAACAAGTTATGTTTTAAACCTTCAACCCAAAATACATCATCAACATTAGTTGTACCATTCAAACAGATAGAACCTTTACCTTTAACCATACAAGGTGAATTGTTTCCTAATCTTACTACACCGCCATCAAATTCTTTAAGAGAAATAAACTTGTTCTTATCACCGGTCATGTGTTGTGAGCAACCACTATCAATGCAAGATACTAAAGCCTTCTCATCAGACAAATCTTCCTTAACAACAATAAAAACAATCTCCTTATTGTCTTCATCCTCAAATTTCTCATTAGCAGCACCTTCATATACTGCAACATAAAATTGTTTGTTTCCTTACCGCTTATATTTTCTAAACTTTTCCTTTTGATCATTATTAGGATAGTGTGCAACAATGTGTCCTATCTTGTTACAAGAGAAACATTTGAGAGGCAACTTACCTTTGTACTTACCAGTGCCTCTAGGAAGTCTTTTAGCCAATAGAGCTTCAAATTCCATCCGATTACCTTCATCATCGACATCAGATTTACTACCGCCAAGATGAATTGACCTACATTCATGAATTTGACAAACATCTTTTCCTTTTCTCACCGATACACTAGATACAGATGCTTAAAAGCAGATTTTGTCTTAGGTACACTATTATCAAAACTATTTAACTCAAAATCAGCTAGCTTACCAATCAAAGAATCAACAATAACCTTATCCTTAGTAACTAATCTCAACTCTTGAATAGCAGAAACTTTGATAGCATAGGCATGCAATAGAGTTCTAAGCATCTTACTCATAACAGTGTCTTCTTCTATAAAACCACCAGTATTTTTAATTCCACCGACAAACTCTTTAATCCTATGTCCATACTGAGTAATATTTTCACCTTCCATCATTCTCATATCATCAAACTTTCCTCTAAGACTCTCTTCTTTAGCCTTTTGAACATGCTTATCACCACCATAGATTAATTCCAACTTCTCCCAAACTTGAAAAGCAGTCTCTAAACCATGGACATCAATATATTCAGTATCAACTAGTGTACTTACTATGGCTTCTAGTGCTTGAATGTTCTCTTGCTTCTCCTTCAACTGATCTGCAGTCAGAGGACCGATAGGAGGTACACACTGAGTAATAACATGCTACCAAAATTGAGCACCCATACTTTTGATATAAATATGCATTCTATCACTCCATATCCGATAGTTGTCTTTAGTGAATTTGGGACCCTCTTTCTTCATCTTCTTCCTCGGATCTTTTCCTCAAGTGGTTAAGCTTTTTCACAAAGAGGACCTAAGGCTCTAATACCAATTGTTAATGTGAGATCTGGTTAGCACTGAGGGGGGGGTTAATCAGTGACAACTGTAACCTGCAAACTTTCACCAATTTGAATAATACTTGACAAAACAGTTCATAACGAGTATTGGTACCTGATCAAACAATCACTTAATGCAAATTTACCAAAACATTATTGATAGCAACTTAAGTGTACATCATTAAGCAAATATAGTAAAGATATCAAATTCATAATTCATCCACAACATGAACACAAGGACTTTTCACGTGGAAACCCAAATGGGAAAAACCACACTGGGAATTAGTACCCACAAAATATGCACTCTTTCAGAATGTGCCCTGTTAAGAGCCTAGCCCGGTTAGGAGCTTCACAACAATGCCCGATTAAGAGCAGACCCTCTTAGGAGTCACCCGGTCAAGGTATTTTACAACTTACCTTTGTTAGGAGCTTTACCTTGTTAGGAATAACCTCACTTGAGGATTTAAACCCAAATTAATGAGCCACCAAGTGAAGGGATTCACAAGATAAGTCCTTTTAGGACCTACCTAGTTAAGGGATTTTAATGTTGCTGCAACTGTTAGGAAACAACAGATAAATGATCTAGACTTAGCACTTCATAGCTTTCTATAACAGATCCTTGTCAACTCCAATCCGCTTTTCTCATGCAGACATCTCAGTATGGTTTGACACACACACACTTCTTTGATCACCAACACACTCAACCTTCTAAAACTCGACCTAAAAACATTTTACAATTAGGTCAGTTACAAAAACCTAACCTACAATGAATCTAAATCATAGCTCATATCAGATCATTATAAATCATTACAAATCATCATACAAATCATTACAACAAATTACAAGGCAATTACAACCGTTGAATGATCATAACTCATCACCGCACATCGATCTGATAAGCTGTCAAACCCTTAACACATTTTGCTAAGCACTTCCCTGCTTCCCAAGAAATTTGATCCTTGTATGTGCCAAAACAACATCTTTTCTCTTCACATGGATTCTGACACGTCATCATCAACTTTTGAACACGAAAACAATTACCGCCAAACCATAGAACATCACCAGTCAAAGATCTTGTTACCGGTTCTCAAACCTTAGTTGTTTATACAACAGTCAATTACAAACATGACTTCCGGTTCTCCAAACATGATGTGGTTCAGGTCATAGACTCCTTATGATGTCGTAAGTACAGATTCCAAATTGTAACACCTAGCTCAACACAAATCTCTATCGCAACCATCTCCTTCACTATTCATGCTTATTGGTTCACTGTCACTAGGCAATTTTGCTTCCAACTTAATTCAATTCAATCCATTACTAGTTAGACTTAACCAGTAGACTTATATGACATACCAAGCACAAACAAACATGGAAAAATATGGTTGCCACCAATGACAACACAATTAACTGATCATCATATCACAGTTATATCATCACCAACAGTCCTTTACCAGTACACCATCATCTCCATCAGTTATGCCAACATGCCAACAGTCTCACAATTCAGACTTGCAAGTCACTATTCATGACATTCATCTTCTCTTTGATGAACTTGATTCATCTTCAGTTGTTATGGAGTAACCTTTGGATCCTCTTGCTCATTATCTGCATGATTGTTCATCACAATTTGACATGAGTATTGATACTTTTGAGAAACATTTGGAGGAGGAACCTTTATCTTCAAAGGAGGTACTTGAGTCTTTTCATCTTGTTCTACATACATCTTCATCAATGCGGCCTAGAATGCCTGATTTGATTGTGACATTTTTCAACATTGACATGGAAACACACGAGCATTTTTCATAGACTTCATACATTTTTCACTTTCTTCCTTCATATTCCTTTTAGGAATGTGAAGACTATATACACCTTTGGTTTTGTTTCTTCCTAAGGGGAGGAATTCTATTCGACGATCATGGTCCATGATATATATCCAGTTTCAAGCATCAACCATTCGTACAATTAACTACTTGGAGGAAGGCTACCTATTCTTTCTTATCCTCTCCATTTTGGAGGGGATTTCTTCCTTGCATGGGATTCTTTATTGTGTTGGGAAACTTGTTTTCTTTACTCTCTTTTGGGGAGGAGTTTTGTCCCACTGGTTTTTCTCATTTTCTTCATTTGTGAGAGCTTATTTTGTACATGGGTACCTAAATGTGGCCTTGTACCCAAGACCCATATTTGTGTCTTTTAACCTGTTGGTTGAAAATTTTGTTAACTCGAGAAGAGTTTACAAAATTGTGGTTTCAACCACAACAACACGAGATTAAATATCTCCTAATTATTAAGGGAAGGCCTCCCCTGTGATTTACTACTGTATTCTAATAAAATAAGGTACAAATTTCTAACTCCTATTCTAACATGGGTGGTACATCATCTTGTCCTCTTTTTTTCAAGACAAATGTTATTCTTTTCCTCTCTTTTCTAGAAAGAATTTACAACATAGAGTAGCAATAATTCTTACAATTTCTTTGTTACAAATCACCTTGGAAATCAAGAACAATATGATATAAATACGAAAAGAAGCAAAGTGTCTGTAAAGGCACAAAGTCCTATGTTGCTTCTCAGGGATTGGAAAGAGTTCTTAAGCTCAAAGTCTTAAATTCACTATTGTCCTATCAACCTTTTTATAATTTCTTCTATAACCCAAAGAGTTAACTAAAAAAATAAAAATAAAGCTCAAAGTCTTTAAAATGATTCCTAGCTTCACCTTTGATGAAGCTTTTGTGAAGTAATAATATGAAGCTCAAAGTCTTCAAGTTATTGTTTCCTTTTCAAAGATGACACAATCAAGCACAAAGTCTTCAAAGTGTAACCTTAATATATATGTATCATCTCTTTTTACTTTAAATATCAAAATGAAGCACAAAGTCTTCAAAATGATAATAGAATCACCAATTCCTAATTTTAACAACAGTAGTCAAGATATGACACAAAGTTCACAAGTTAACAATCACCTCTACACTATAATAATATTCTCTCAACACACATTTATTTGAGTAAATAAGACTTTATAATGAAAATTACATAAGAACACTCTCACCATAAACACAAATAAATCCAACACAAAGTTTGGATGCCAAAATCTTTCTTCTTATTTCATCAAGTTTGCAAAATCATAAGAGGACCACAAAGTGCCACTTTTTCTCTTCACTTTGGCAGGGTTTCGGCATATAGATTAAAGATAATAGATACCTATTAAAAAGAGCAACCTCATATTTATAGAAGAGAGGTGCAACATGAAACTAAGAAATAAATATGACTAATTCAAAGAAGAGTCCTAATTGACTTTGGAAACATACATTGCCTAAGTGCAAAAACTAAATACAAAATTGACACTGAAGATGTCAATGTCTTATTAAAAAGTGCAACTACTATGAAAATTACTAAGTGTTATCAGACACTCCATTGTGATCCTGCATCATGAATTCCTAAAACTTTTGCAGAACTTCTTTCATCTATTCCTGGTCAGGTCCTTTAGTGTGACTTGTGATAACCTTGACCCAGGTGATAGAATCTTTGAGGCTCGTGTAGCATTTCTTGTGTTTCTTTAGAAGCGAGGCTAGATCATCCAGATTCACTTGGATATCCACCAGCTTATCAATAGAGGATAGTGAGAAAAATTGTTTGTCAACCTCTTCACAAATCAGTAGATTGAACTCTTTGATGATGATGTCTTCATGAAGAGGCTTTTGATTCTCATCAAGAAAAGTGCAAGGAAGAGATGATATTTTCTCAATGATATCCTTCCCTTTATCATTACATTCTTTTTGTGCTTTTCTCAAATCTTTGATAAAGACCTCTATTATGTTCATTTGATATTCTAAAATCTCTCTTTGCTCAATGTATATATCCCTTGAAGGGATTACTCCATTCTCTACTAGAACATCCAGGTAGAAATATTCTAACTTCAATCAAGAGTCAAAGTCCTTCTCATGTGCTTCTAATTCATTAGAAAACAAATTCAAAGTTTTACCAATTTTAATTTTTACCTCCTCCATATTGTTGACAAGAGTAACTACTGAACATAAAAGATGTGTTCCCTGAATCAACAGTCTATCCATCCATTCACCAACTTCTCTACCATGAGAATTCACCTGTTCAGCGTGTTTGACAATTTGTTCATCCACTAAAGTAGTGACCAAATCGACTACCTTTGAAGATTTGGTAATCTTGATCAGGACCTCTGTGAGCTGATCAACTTGTTTCTTCAACTTATATTTCTTCACTTTCTCTTCATTGAACATTACCACAAGATGTTGGAATGAAGTTTGAGCATCTTCAATTGTACCTTTGTGTGTTTTCTTTCCGAAATCAATTCTTTTGATGACATGCTCAGTATCTTGTACTTTATCAAAGTTTATGTCTGGAGAAGGAATGTCCATCTCTACATATTTGTTCGTGGATTGATCTATCCTCAACCTAGACAAAGACTTGGCCTTCTTTGTGACTTTGGGCTTAATTGGTACCAATTGGTTGAAATAAAAGTCATTAGGGGAGATGGATTGTTTCTTCCTCTTAGGAGCGTTAGACACTAGCCATGGTGGCAAAGTAGTGTCTTCATCCACTCCAAAAGTCAGAACTTGAGTCACCAACTCCTGAGATTGTATATTGGTAGTAACAATAGGTGGAGTTGAGGTGACAACGGTTAGTAGATTGGAAACATTAGAAACCTAAGGAGGAACTCAAGTTTCTGACATGAATTTATCAAAATCTTCCAACATGGAAGTTGTGACCTCACACAAATTAGGAAGGAATACAATATCCAAGTTGTCACGAGGTGAATCAAGGGTTGTTTCACTTGTGGAAGTGGAAAGAATAACTATTGGAATGCACAGATACCAACAGTAAATTGAGAGGGGGGGGGGGTGAATCAGTTTACTCACAAGTACAAAAATTAATTCAATTATAAACCTTATACCGGAGCACAACACAATGAAAGATATATCATGAAAGCACAACACACATAACACCAATATTTTGACGTGGAAAACTGGGAAAGGGAAAAACCATAGTGGGAAACCCTACCAACAATTAGATGAATACTCTATAGTAGTATTGTGAATAATTACAATGGAGTCTGCACATGCAAAAAGGCCAATAACCTAGAGCGCATTGCTCATCACAAAGGGAAGTCTCACTGACTTATAAACATCAGACTACAATTCGGAAAGCAATGAACTGTGAAAATAGCATCTACTAATGTCTGATATAGTTCTAGTTAAGCACTGATGTCTGCTTTGTAATACAAAACCTTTCAACCTTCACTAGAATGATATGATTCTATTCGCACATAATTATTTCTCTGATAATGCAGACTTAACCAACCATAACCATCGATCCTCAAATTACATGAATAAGTCGCCTATAAATACAGATCATCAACCTTATTGACAAGGTTGGCTAAACCCTAGACCCATAAACCCATAATTACAAAAATTACTTCACACAATACCACCAGACCAATATTATGATTTAAATTACATAGCATGGACTAAAATCAAGTAACCAAATAATTATATCTATTGGGGATTCCACTAAGACCAAAATCCAACATGCTTCACTTGTCGGTAGAAACCCTCAGCAAAATTTTAATCGGATCCAAATAGGACCACCATAATAGTACTCCATCCAATGCAAAGTCACCAAATGCTTGGGACATGATCAAGAAACACCTTTAGCATGACATAAACCGATTCCATAACTTGGACCCAAAATCCACTGACCAAGTCACCAAAACAACATACCGGTAAAGCTAATTGGGAACGTAGAAGGCGGTAAAGCCAAAAGCTAGCCGGGAAAATGAAGAACAAGACGGTAAAGGCACAAGCCAACCGATAACTGGAAATACCAAAATTGATAACCAAATCATGAAACCACCAGAATATAGCAAGCATGTAACCGTCAGAATAAGCATCAAAACCGATTCCATAGGTTTGATCATACCGGATCAGAATCATGACCAAAACCAAGAAGATCACCAAGACTAACCGAGATACATCCAACCGAGATGCAATGTTGACATCAATGACAAGACTTAAGTAAATCCAGCATATAGCCAACAATCTCCCCCTTTGGCATTGATGGAAACACTGAATGTGAAAAACATCCAAGTGCCAAGGAATGCCAACAATCTCCAAAGAGAAAAGATTGAACTGAAAACACCATTAAAAGATCAAGCATTTTTCATATGAATACCTCACCCTTTGACATCAATGACAAGTGACAGATACTAAACAAAGAGTACTGAACCAAACAGATGCCTACTCCCCCTGAGTAGTAGCACCATCTTTATCAACCTGGATCGAAAAAGTATTTCTAATAAGCTCACCGGATTGATGCATCTCTAAGTCTCTTCTAGAGGGTTGGTAACCCCCAACTAATCTCTAATATATTCAAAAGTGTCTTTAGGTAATGGTTTCATTATAATATCTGCAATTTGTTCCTTAGTAGGCACATAAACCAATCTGACTTCCTTAGCTTCAACCTTTTCCTTCAAGAAATTATACCTTATAGAAATGTGTTTTGATTTAGAATGAAATATCAGATTCTTTGACATATCAATAGCAGAAGTATTATCATAGTGAATAATAATAGGCTCGTCATAACTTACCCTTATATCCTTTAACATTTGTTTCATCCATAAAATCTGAGTACAGTTGGTAGCAGCTGCAACATATTTTGCTTCAACAGTAGACAATGAAGTGCATGATTGTTTCTTACTAAGCCATGAAGCCAACTTCTTCCCAAGAAATAATTCACCACCAGTAGTGCTCTTCCAATCATCCACATCTCCTGCCCAATCAGAATCTGTACATGCACATAATGTGAAGTCATCATTCTTCCGATACCATAACCCAAGTCTATTGTACCTGCCAAATATCTAAATATCCTCTTGACAACAATATCATGAGTTTCTCTAGGATCTGCCTGAAATCTAGAAGCAATACAAACAACATTCATTATATATGGTCTTGTTTGAGTTGCGTACAACAAACCACCAATCATTGATTTGTCTCTACTCGGGTTCACTTTAGGTGATTCATCATCCTTTGACAATTTACAACCGGTTATCATAGGAGTACCAACATGTTTAGAATTCTCAAGTCCAAATTTCTTAAGTAACTCCTTCACATACTTATTTTGACAAATGAAATTACCTTTATAAGTTTGAGTAATTTTCAAACCTAAGAAAAGATTCATCTCACCAATAATAAACATTTCAAATTCATTCTTCATATCATCAGCAAATTTCATGCATAAACCTTCTTCTCCTCCAAAAATGATATCATTCACAAAGAATTCATTAATCAATATGTCATCATGCTCAATTTTATAATATAAGTTACTATCAGCATTACCTTTACTGAAACCAAGCTTTGAAAGATACTTATCCAGTCTACCATACCATGCTCTAGGGGCCTGTTTTGGTCCATATAAAGCTTTCTTCAATCTACAAACCATGTCCTTGTCTTCTGATAAGGAAAATCCACCATGTTGTTCAATGTAAACTTCCTCTACAAGATCTCCATTCAGAAATACACATCTAACATCCATTTGATATACTTTTTAGTTCTTGTGTGAAACATAAGCAAGAAAAAGGCTTATCGCTTCAATTCTAGCAACTGGGGCATAAGTTTCTCCATAATCAATTTCTTCTTCCTGTGAATAACCTTTGCAAACCAATCTGACCTTGTTCCTTACAACTTTTCCTTCCTCATTCAATTTGATCCTGAAAACCCATTTAGTTCCAATAATGTTCTTGTCTTTAGGTCTAGGTACTAGTTCCCATGTCTTATTTTTTTCAATTTGATCTAATTCCTCTTCCGTTGCTTTTATCCGATTTTCATCCTTACTTGCTTCAATAAATGATTCCGGTTCAATTTGAGAAATTAAGCATACATCTTCAGTAGCTAACCTTCTCTTAGTCATCACACCTTTCCTTTTATCTCCAATAATTTGATCTTCAGAATGATTTAGTTTTACATACTTGGGAGTCTTTGAATATTCTTGATTTGTTGACTCATTATGTTTTTCCTCTGACACTGTTGAATTTTCTGATGCTACCGGTGTCATTGGTTCATTGTTCTGAACTGATTCCTGCATTACCGCTTCAGGTCTGATAAATTCATCTTCCGGTCAATAATCATATGCTCTGATCTTATTACTGCCATGCTCATCCACCTTGACATTTATACTTTCTATTATCCTATTCAATCTTTTGTTATAACATCTATATGCTTTTCTCTTAGTAGAATAACCCCAAAATATTCCTTCATCACTTCTAGAATCAAACTTTCCTAATGCATCATCTCTTCTAATGTAACATTTGCCTCCAAAAATTATGAAATATCTGACAGTAGGAGTATGACCAAACCATACTTCATAAGGAGTCTTACTAGTATCACCTTCTATGTGTACTCTCTTGAAAGTATATACAACGGTATTGACAACCTCTCTCTAATAGATATCAAGTAATTTAGCTTATGTCATCATTGTCCTAGATGCATCCAAAATTGTTTTGTTCTTTCTTTCCACTAATTCATTCTGTTGTGGAGTCCTAGGTGCAGAAAGTTGTCTCCTAATACCATTCCTTTCACAAAAGTTGTTGAAGTCACTCGATGTAAACTCACCGCAATGATCTGATCTTAAGCACTTTATCTTCAGTCATGTCTCGGTCTCAACCGTAGTCTTAAAGATTTTGCATTTCTCAAAAGCTTTAGATTTTTGTTTTAAAAATGTCAACCACATCATTCTAGAATAGTCATAAATAAGTAACATAAAATATCTATCACCTTGAAAACTTTTAGTCCATGTAAGTCCACACAAATCGGTATGAATAAGATCAAGAACTTTATTAGATTTATCATGTACACTTTTGAAAGAAGTTCTAACTTTCTTACCCATTTGACATTCTCTACATGTTGGATTATGAGGTTTAACAATATTGGGCAAATCTCTGACAACAGGTATTGAATTGATCTTTACTATGCAATCAAAATTTACATGACACATCCTTTTATGCCATAACCAACTTTCATCAATCTGAGCAATCAAGCAAGCCTTCTGATCGGAGTTCAAATGAAAGATATTACCTTTAGTCTAAGTTCCGGAAGCAATCTCCAATCTGGATTTACTGATGATCTTACAATTTCCATCCTTGAATTACAAATGAAATCCTCTATCCACCATCTAACCTACACTCAAAATATTATGCTTTAACCTTTCAACATAATAAACATTATTAGTATTAGTCTTACCATCCAATGATATTGTTTCTTTGCCTTTGATCCTGCATGCCTTGTCTCCAAATTTGACCAATCCACCATCAAATTATTGCAATGATAAGAAATTTATTTTATCACCAGTCATGTGATGTGAGCAACCACTGTCTATAACCCATTCATCCTTCTCTTCAATTTTCGCAGTTAAAGCCTTTTCCTCAGTATGTGTTGCTTCAATGACAGATTCCGGAAAATCACCCTTGATAGCAATAAAGACCCAATATTTTTACGGATGAGGCACCATTACCAGATCCACTCACATGTTCATCATCATCATTAGAAATACCAAAATCGTCATCACTAGCATAATAACATGATTTATCCTTATTTCTTTTGAATCTAGGTCTGCTATGATATTCGAGATTGGGCTTATAATTTCTCACAAATATTTCTTGATTCCTAGCAGCTCTTTCAGGTAATCGAGATGAAAAATGACCAATCTTATTGCAGGAAAAATATTTAAAAGGGACTTTTCCTTCATACTTACTTCCAACTGGTCCTTTAGGAATTCTTCTAGCAATCAGGGCTTCCAGCTCTTCAAGTTCTCTTTCTTCTTTCTCAATTTCCTTCATAACCTTAGCATACATCTCTTTCCAATCTATCTTCTTCTTACCAGAGGCAGATACTTTAAATGCAGTCTCAGTTTTAGCAGCACTCTGATCTCTAAGTTCTTCAAGTTCAAAAGCAGTCAATTTCCCAAGTAGTGTATCTGTTGGGATCCAAGAACATTGAGAGGGGGGTGAATCAGTGTTTTGTTGGTAACATATGATTTTACCCCTTTATAACATACACATATTAACTAATAAATGAAGAAACATATAACTTGAAGCAAATAAACCATCCACATAAATGAACACCATAACACACAGAATTTATATGTGGAAAACCTCAAAGAGGAAAAACCACAGTGGGATTTGTGACCTACAATATCAGTTCACTGGCCATATGAAAGATATTACATAAAATGGGGGCCAACACATGCAGGAAGGCACACTCCTCATCACAAAAGAGTCTCACTCACTACAAGGTTCTGCTGAAATAAAACAGTAATAATGAATTCACAAAATGCATCTGTTGTGCCAAAAAGAGTTCTGATTATAGTTCTTCTTTGTACCGGTTCATAAACCCTGAACACTTCTATCGGTTTCTCCTCTCCTCCAAGAATACTTTCCAAACTATCTACGGATCATTGCATGATATAACATTCACATAAAAAATGATCTACATACATATACTTTGCATTACACAATCTCATATATCTTTATTACAATCTATCTCTTCTATATTTATAATGACCTTAACAAACTGACCTATATACTCTTCACAAACAATATGCCTTATGTTGGCTTACAATGTATTACAAAAGATATACAATGTCGGCCTTATGCAATAATTACAAAATGATTTTACAAATAAAACTTCATTCGGGTCCAAGCCTGATGTCGGCTTCACTGAAGTGTTGGATGTCGGTACCGGTGTTGGTGCCGGTGTAACCTTGGATTCTCCAATGTTGGTGTCCGCCGATGATTTCCTCCTAATGTCGATGTATACCGATGTATGCTTCCTTATGAAACTCTTTGCCAAGTTACCATGTTGCCATGTTGCCATCAATGACAACATATGAATCCAATGAGTGTAAATTGCCAACAATCTCCCCCTTTGGCATTGATGGCAACACTAATGTGAAAAATGGATTCCCTGTCGGTTCAACCTGAAGTATGCTCCCCCTAAGAAATACACTCCTTTCTGATATCCTTCCCATTTTTTTCTATCTGATATGTTTCACATTATATACACTCCCCCTTTGGTATCAATGCCAAAGACCGGTGAAAGAATTGAAAGAATGAATAAATACAAATTTCTTTACCGGAGCTTGACCAATTTCAAAATTTTCGGGTAAGCCTTGTCTAGCAACTATAAATATGTATCCCAGCCGGTTTTGAAGGTTTCAGGTATGGATACAAGTCCACTCAGTAAGTGTGCAAATTTTTCCTTCTCTTTGACTTCTGTCGATGTAGGTTTAGCAATCATATCCATACATTCCCTTTTATGTACACCAAGTGAATCCAATCTTGGACTCACCAATCCTCTAAGACTCCTTGCTCTTCGAATGATCTTGTCTCTTTTCTTTTCAAAAGAAAAAATTTGGTTCTCCAAAGACAAATTTTTTCCATCAATAGATGTTGTTAGTGAGGTTAATCCATCAAAAGAATTTGCAATATTGGCAACCTTATCATGTAACTCCTTTAAGTTGTTATCTACATTTTCTGTAAGAGTTTCTATGTTACAAAAGACCCTGTAGATATTTGTACATTGTTTCAAACAATTCTCAATAAGAATCAATTTTCTTTCAATTTTCTTCTTCTCTATTTCAATAATTTGATTAAAAGCGGCTCTCTTAGCCATAGTAAATCTCTCAAGTGCCTGTCGGTCTGAAATTTGCTGCAAAGATTGAAAGTTGTGAGATATATGCTCAGTTAATGCCTTAATCTTGCCAGAAGGGCTTGCTTCATTTTCAATCTTACAATCAAGAATTAGTCTGTGCAAAACTGTGATTGAGTGATCTACTATTCCTTTATCTGTCAATCCCTCCTTTATTAGTTTCTGAGTAGCCATCATCATTAACTCAGTGGGACTCGTCTCAATGATTGATTTCTTCTCAACTTGAGAAGTGTCAATTGCCAAAACCTTTGCCGAGGAATCAATATTAATTGTCAATATAGTCTTAGTTCCCTTTACCTTATTCTCCTTAGCATCGGTGGCTTCACCACTTGGTGCAGTATCAATTACTATTGGTGGAGTATTATCCACAATATTGTCAGTACCTGTACATTGCCTTGTTCAAAAGTTGTCTCTATCGGTATTGATTATACACTTTCCTTTACTGTCGGTGGTGTCTCTATACTTATAGTTATTGTCGGTTTATTCAAAATTGGAGCTGAACTACCCAAATTACCTTTCCCTTTAGATCTTTCTGGGATGGTGGAAGTTGTTGCTTTTACAAATTATTCTTGGGAGGTGAGAAAATCAAGATTCTTTTGGAATAATTTGGTCCAACCATCATTGGTCTCATTTACTACCTCATTTACCTTGCCCATCATTAGACTTATTTGTTGGGGTTTGCTGCTAAAAACTGTTATGTTTGCAACATCAATGCATCATTTCATTTCCTCATTGTTTATTGAACCACACATACCCAAAAGTTCTACTTCCTTAATTTCTCTATCCCTCTTGACTGCATCAAGTCTTATAGCATCTAATTTATTGTACAATGATAGAGGAATTTCCTTCAAAATTTCTACTAAGACTTTCTTATATATATCTATGTGTAACAAAATTGCCTCTTCAATCTCATTCTTCTCATTATCCTCTATATCTTCATAATAAATGGATACATTCTTCAAAATTCCATCCTTGATTATTTCATCAATCTATTCAACACAAGTCATTGTAGCATTACCAGATTCAATAGCATCATCACTCTTCTTCTTCTTGCTATGGGTTGCCGAAGTGGATGTGACTGGTTTCCTCTTCTAAATAGGTTTCCTTGCCGAAGGTGGGGGTGCAGTAGGTTTTTGTTACTTTTCTCACAAGCTTCCTCCTTAGCTCCACCTTCTTCTCCTCTACTGGAGGCTAGTCAACTTTCTTTCTTTGTACCTTTCAGAATGCTAGAGGTTCATTATCCTCTGGATCAGAGTCAGAAGTGATAGAAGAAATGAAATTTTCAGGCCTCTTTGCCTAGGAGCACTAACCATTGCCGATTCCTTTGTCGGTTTGGATCCAGAACCCAGTTCAGTATCTATCTTATGGATTAGATTATGGACAAATGTAGACATCTTATCAATTTTCTTCTCTTTTTTTTTCCTGTCGAAGCCAATCTTGACTTCAAGAGACTTTTCTTCAGCAATACCGAAGTGTTATGTCTTATCATCCAATGCAGCTTCAAGCAACACTTTTGCATAGAGTTCAAAAATGCTATCATCCACTTCATATCCAATTTGAGTGACCCATATGGTCCTAGGTTCTACTGCCTCCATAAGAGTTTCATTAGTCTTCACCATAAAACAAATATCAGTGGAGTACTTCTCCACAATGTGCTTTGATATTCTTTCCCTTTGTCTCATATTTTCCTGAAATATTTGAAATAGCCCCAAATCTTTTCATCCCTACCGGTACCAAGACCGGTGATTGCTTCCTTGATTTGCATACCTACTAGTATATCATGAGCCCAATGCTTCTTCCCTAGACCGGGTAGCTCATTTATGAAGTAAAGCATTAAACAAACAATGAGATTTCCAAACCTAAAATTTCCTTTATTAACACTCTTAATCTTTCCAAGATTCAACATTAGTTCACTTCTCAGGCATTCACACAAATCATAATTCTCATTATTCTTTAACATTTGATAAGCAACATGGATGCAGGAACTAGCAATAGAGTTCAATAGACTAGATTGAGCTACCTTATAGCCGATTATCATGCTGACAAATTTCACATCAATATCTTTGATTGTACTAACCCTCATAGATCTTCCATCATGGGTTGCGTTGGTGAGCTTCTCAACCGCAGTGGTGAAAATTTTCTTGCCAAGTTCTTGTCCAACTTTGGGTAAGCCGGTGATTGCTTAAATTGCTTCCTTTGTGATCATGTAGGGCTGATCCAGCCTGATGAACTCATTGTGAACCCTGCTCAGAACATATCTGATCACCTCATCTTTGAATTCCGGTATGTACCGGATACCAATTAACCCTAGATCCTCGATGATCTTATATTCTGGCTTGATTGTTCTGGAGCTTCCCAGTATCACAGATTGATACATGCCCTTTATCTCTTATGTACCTAGATCCTCTAAGGTGTAGTGAATATATGCCCTTACATATTCAACATACATCACGTTGTCAGGAACCCTAGAGAATGTGCTCGCAGAGTCTTCTTTCTTATCTATCTAGGGAACTTCCTTGAAAATGGGTTGCAGCCTATCCGTAACTTCAACAATGGTGGGATTTGTAATGAAAGTAGGAGCAGATGATCCAGATGCCATTTCGAAGAAATACCCGAGAATGATCGTCGGTGTGAAGATTTGATTGCTTCTCAGATGATTGCTGGAAATCCTTTCAGAATGCCTTTGCTCACTCTTAATCGCCTGAGATTCACCTTTGCTTCACTCTGGATTGCTTGAATGTTGGGTGAGTGAAAATGAATTCACTTTCCCCTTTTATCATCGAGTAAACCCTAATCCTTCACTGTCATAAATGCTTCACGATGTAACCTATAGGATGTCGGTTTCACAGTCTTATGTCGGGTAAACCTTCATCAATGATTAAGACAACTCTCCAAATCTCTTTCAGATCTCCTCTGTGGAATATGCAAGATTTGCAATAGATTTGCCAACCCCTAAGGCATATACCTCAATTACCGATGGAATTTCCTACCGGTGTAGGAATGCTCTGTTCTATCGATGGAGTTACTGGTGTAGATCCATCTCCACTTGGTTCTTCAAAAATTTTCACCCATCTCTTGGTGTGATCTTGTTGTATTTCATCTACCTTCTGCTTTCTTTTCTCATCTGATTTATCATTGCTAACCATTTGAGTTTTGCTTCTGTAGTACTTAGCAATATGACCTATTTTGTTGCATGCATAACATGTAACATTGTTCTTTTGAATTGCTTTAACATATCCGGTGTCATTCCTTGACCTACATTGATAAGTAAAATGACCAAACTTTCCACATGCATGACATTTGACATTCATTCTGCAATCTTCTGATTTATGACCATTATTCTTGCAATTTTTGCATTGACCGGGAATATAATTGTAGTTTTGATTTGCTTTATTTCTACATTGTTTAGCCATATGCCCAAATTTATTATAAACAAAGAATCTACCATTGAATTTATAAGCATTAGATTGCCTTACTAATTTCCTCTAGTCTGATGAGTTTTGCATACTAGTTGTTTGATCTTCATTTGTAGTACTGGAGCTTTCACCTTATACAAATCCAAGTCCTCTAGAATCATCATTTTGCCTTTGTCTTTTCAATAAGTCATCCAATTGTGCAACACTAATCCTAAATTTTTCTTTATACTCACTTGTATTAGTCAGATCATCTCTCAGAGTAGTTATTTTTCTTTCAAGCTCTTGTTCATTATTTCGGGAGTGTACCAAATTAGTTCTCAACAGATTATTCTCATGAGTCAATCTGCCACATTCATCAAATTTGTTTTTCAGAGATATAATAAAATTTTCTTCCTTCTTGTTTTTTTCCTCAATATCTTTTGATAACCTCATAGTCAGGTCTTGCATTTCATTCTTCATGAGCATGTTTGCTTGACTCAGTTTCTGACATTGTTCCTGCTTGACTCAGTTTTGCAAAAGTTCCTTTCTCTTGGCTTGAGAAGATGATAACCTTTCTTGTAGGATAAGAATGCATTCATTAGCAAAATTCAATTCATCTTGCAATTTTAAATTCTTCATCCTTTCAGCATCATAATCTTCAAGAGCCATCTCAAGTTGCTTCTCCATAGCCATGTTCAATGATTCCGGTTTTAGGATCTTCCTCAACCTGTTTAAATTCTTTTGAGGAACTAGGGTCTGATACTAATTGTTGGGATCCAAGAACGCTAAGAGGGGGGGGCAGTGAATCAGTGTTCTGTCAGTAACATATGATTTTACCCTTTTATAACATATGCATATAAACCGGTAAATGAAGAAACATATAACTTGAAGCAAATAAACCATCCACATAAATGAACACCATAACACACATAATTTATACATGGAAAACCTCAAAGAGGAAAAACCAGGGTGAGATTTGTGACCCACAATATCAGTTCATTGGCCATATGAAAGATATTACATAAAATGGGGGCCTGCACATGCAGGAAGGCACAATTCCTAGAGAACACTTCTCATCACAAAAGAGTCTCACTGACTACAAGCTTCTGCTAAAATAAAACAGTAATAATGAACTCACAAAATGCATCTGCTATGCCAAAAAGAGTTACGGTTATAGCTATACTATGTACTGGTTCATAAACCCTGAACACTTCTACTGGTATCTCCTCTTCTCCAAGAATGCTTTCCGAACTATCTATAGATCATTGCATGATATAACATTTGCATACAAAATGATCTACATACATATACTTCGCATTACACAGTCTCCTATATCCTTATTACAATCTATCTCTTCTATATTTATAATGACCTTAACAAACTGACCTATATACCCTTCACAAACAATATGCCTTATGTTGGCTTACAATGTATTACATAAGATATACAATGTCGGCCTTATGCAATAATTACAAAATGATTTTACAAATAAAACTTCCTTCGGGTCCAAGCCTTATGTCGACTTCAATGAAGTGTTGGATGTCGGTTTTGGTGCTGGTGTAACTCTGGATTATCTAATGCCGATGAATGTCGATGAATGCCTCCTAATGCCAGTGTATGCCGGTGTATGCTCCCTTATGAAACTTGTTGCCAAGTTACCATGTTTCCATGTTGCCATCAATGATAACATATGAAACCAATGAGTGTCAATTGCCAACAGTATCTCTGGTCATAGGGATACTTGATATTGTCTGGAGTTCATTGATAGTAGTAGCCTTCATCTTGTACGTTGGAGGTAGAACTCTCAGAATGTTTGACACTATCTCATCCTCACTAACAGATCCACCGAAGGTAGAACTCTCAGAACGTTTGACACTATCTCATCCTCACTAACAGATCCACCACAACATTTGATACCCATGACAATCTCATTAACTCTATCCATGAAAGAACTTATCTTCTCATCCTCTTCCATCTTTAAAGTTTCTTATCTTACCCGAAAACCTTCAATTTTATCAATCTTCACAGCCTGGTCACCTTCATAAAGAGTTTCAAGATTTGACCAGATCAACTTAGCATTCTCCAACTCTATGACATTCAATAGCTTTTCATCATATACGACGCTCAAACAAGCTTCTTTTTCTCTCACATCATTTTCAGCTCTCTTTTGTTCCTCAACAGGTGTCGGTGTTCCAGAATTAGGATCATGAGGTATATACCCTTTCTCCACTATCTCCCAAACTTCAGCTCCAAGATAGCTGAGATGAATCTCCATCCGCTCCTTTCATATTTTTTAATTTGTACCATCAAATCTGGGCTCTCCTTCTAGTAAGGATAGAATGTGCAACTTGATGCAGTTACCATCGGATCTCGTCAAGCAGTTAAGATTTTGCAGAGAGGACCTCGCTCTGATACCAATTGTTCGAATGCACTGATAATGACAGTAAACTGAGAGGGGGGGTGAATCAGTTTAATCACAAGTACAACAATTAATTCAATTATAAACCTTATACTGGAGCACAACACAATGAAAGATATATCATGAAAGCACAACACACATAACACCAATATTTTGACGTGGAAAACCCAGAAAGGGAAAAACCACAGTGGAAAACCCTACCCACAATCAAATGAATACTTTGCAGTAGTATTGTGAATAATTACAATGGGGTCTACACATGCAGAAAGGTCAATAGCCTAGAGTGAACTTCTCATCACAAAGGGAAGTCTCACTGACTTACATAAACATCAGACTACAATCCGAAAAGCAATGAATTGTGAAAGTAGCATCTACTAATGCCTGATACTTTTCCAGTTAAGCACTGATGTTTGCTCTGCAATACAAAACCTTTCAACCTTCACTGGAATGATATGACTCTATTCGCACATAATCATTTCTCTAATAATGCAGACTTAACCAACCATAACCATTGATCCTCAAATTACATGAATAAGTCACCTATAAATACAGATCATCAACCTTATTGACAAGGTCGTCTAAACCCTAAACCCATAAACCCATAATTACAAAAATTACATCACACGATACCACCAAACCAATATTATGACTTACATTATATAGCATAAACCTAAATCAAGTAACCAAACAATTATATCTATTGGGGATTCTGCTAAGACCAAAATCAAACACGCTTCACTTGTCGATAGAAACCCTCAGTGAAAGTTTAACCAGGTCCAAATAGGACCACCATAATAGCACATCATCCAATGCAAAGTCACCAAATACTCGGGACACGATCAAGAAACACCTTCAGCATGAGAGAAATTGATTCCATAAGCCGGATCCAAAATCCACTAACCAAGTCATCAAAACAGCATATCGGTAAAGCTAACTGGGAATGCTTGAAGCCGGTAAAGCCAAAAGCTAGCCAGGAAAACCAAGAACAAGTCGGTAAAGACACAAGCCAACTGGTAACCGGAAATACCAAAAGTGATAACCAAATCATGAAACCACTAGAGTATAGCAAGCATGTAACCATTAGAATAAGCATCAAAACTGATTCCAAGGGTCTGATCAAGTAACCAAACAATTATATTTGATTATGATTTACATTATATAGCATGGACCTAAATCAAGTAGCCAAACAATTATATCTATTGGGGATTCTGCTAAGACCAAAATCCAACACGTTTCACTTGTCGATAGAAACCCTCAGTGAAAGTTTAACCGGGTCCAAATAGGACCACCATAATAGCACATCATCCAATGCAAAGTCACCAAATACTCGAGACATGATCAAGAAACACCTTCAGCATGAGAGAAACCGATTCCATAAGCCGAACCCAAAATCCACTAACCAAGTCATCAAAACAGCATACCGGTAAAGCTAACCGGGATTGCCAGAAGCCGGAAAAGCCAAAAGCTAGCCAGGAAAACCAAGAACAAGTCGGTAAATGCACAAGCCAACTGGTAACCGGAAATACGAAAAGTGATAACCAAATCATGAAACCACCAGAGTATAGCAAGCATGTAACCATCAGAATAAGCATCAAAACTGATTCCAGAGGTCTGATCATACCAGATCAGAATCATGTGCCAAAACAAAGAAGATCACCAAGACTAATCAGGATAGATCCAACCAGGATAGTCTCCAACCAGGATATAGTGTTGACATCAATGACAATACTTAACCAAATCCAACATATAGCCAACAATAACATGTATTTCAAGAGCTTGTGAAGGAAATGACACAGAAGAACTCAAAAGGAATAGTATCAGTGAAAAAGAATGAAGTAGTACATGTGATATCACATGATGTAGGAGGAATACCTTCATGTGCCTCTTGATACTGGGAAGTACTTGGGATTTCATGAAATCCCTCCTAATCAAATTCTCCTTCCTCTTGTTCTTGTTCATTCTTAGGTTCATCTTCTTCTTGAATTTGTTCATTTTATTTACTTCTTCTTCGTCAACTTCATGATGAACATGACTCTCTTGTGTTGAAGACTCACCTTGAGCTTTACCTTTTCCAACAATGAATTTGAATTTAGGACCCTTAGGAGTTGTATGATATTGCCTATTCTTGGTCCTTAATTCATAAGTCGTTCCCTTGGAGCCTGCAACATCTTCTTCAAATGATTAAGTTTGGAAAGGCTTCATATGTACACCATGTAGGTTTAACCAAACATTAGTATTATCAAGATTTTTTTGGAACTTGGCCCTTATAGAAGTGATCTCTTTTTGGGACCATTGTATGAGAGGCAGAGGTAATCCAACAACTTTGTTTCTTTCATATGAAGGATCGAGGATGTCACCATCTTCTTCAAGATCTTTAGGAACATCAACAAGATCAAAGTTTTCAATTTGTTCTACTCTCAAATGACAATAATCCATTCTTCGGATATCCTCTTCAGTCCTGCAATCTACCCATACATCTTCGATTCGATGAATATGTGTGTAGTTCTTCTTAATCTTATTCTCCATGTCCCTATAATCAAACAAATTCTCGACCTTGACAAATTTCATAGTCACCCTTCTCATCTCTTCCTCCATGGCACGATCCTTGTAGGTGGAATTGATGGGATATCTCCCTATAGAGATGGAGAATTTCATACCCGTCTTATGTGCTGCAGATTGATGCTCATGGATGGAAATCATTTGGCGAGCCATCTCCATAAGGGTAATCTTATCATATGGATATCACAGGAGCATGAATGGTTCTCTATCAAAACATCCAATTCTGATATATGTGAAGGTAGGAAATTGAAGGAAAATGCAACCATATTCACTCACCACCTTCCATGCTTCATCTGACACTCTTTTATTTTGAAGTTCCTTGTCAAATAAATACATGTAATGAGAAAAGAAAGCATCATTTGCACTCCTAAAATGATGTAAACTCTCAGAGAGAGTTAACTGGGAAAAGTAATTGTAAACATGAACTTGACTCTTGTCACTTGTTGTTGATAGACCTGGGAAATGTCTCATCAAGGCAGCTACATAGACAAGATAAAAAGTCATGTAAAATTTCAAGGTGGTAGGCACCTTGGTCAGCTATTCACATAGGGTATCTGCAATTTGTTTGCCCGAGAAGATCTTCTTCTTACTTTGCCCGATGACATGAATGTATTGATACATCCATTTGTGGTAGGTATTGGAAATTGGAAGGCCTTTTACTCTGCTAAGAAGAGTAATAAGATCATTGACCTCCTCAATTAAGTCACATTGAGGAAGAGTTTCAGGCTATCTTGAAATTGTAGGCCTAGGTGTTTTTAGCCAATTCTCATTCATATTCTTCCTACATTTCTCTGAATTCTTATCAATATATGCCACTGCTAACTACATATCAATATTGCATATTGATCAATAGAAGAACATTTTAAAATTGTATCAAAGAAATCTTCATCAAGTTTGATGAGTGTCTTCCCATCTGCATCCTTCACTGATCTGGTGGTAGAATCATATCTATTGGCGAGAGCCAACACAAATTTTGGATTTTGAGCCATGGAGAAAGCGACCACTAGATGAATTTCACTGTTTATGGTGGGCTCCATCTTGTAGGACATTAGTGGCGATTTCACCCTCTTCAAGAACTCATCGAGATCCACATGACTGATCTCAATGTCCCTAATGTTGTCAATGTTCGATGTCACTGAAGAAGAAGGAAACACTGTATGTATTTCTTGCTTTTTGAACTTCATTGATTGCTTGCTCGGTGAAGGTCTTAACATTTGCAATGAATGCACTGCATCATGAAAAGATCATCATTGGAAATGATTACCCTTTATCAAAATCTTCATTTGGTAGGAAAAGTTCATTGGTCGATCACAAATTGATCAAAAATCATCAATTTGCATGTGTGTGCTTTGGATGCAAATCAGACTTATAACTTGTTTAAGTGAAAAACCAAGACAAATTCATATTGAATTTCTAAGTCCGATTTGAATTTAATAAAAAAAGTAATATCAAAAGATAATGTATATCGGAGTTATGACTCTGAAATACATTATAGAAAAACTCATATAATAGTGCAAAACTCTGATATACATTATAAAACCGAAATGAGAAAAGCGTATATCGAAGTTACAACTCTGATTTACACTTTGAAAAAGGAAATGCCAAAGATATGTCGGGCGGGGTTATAACCCCGAACGACACTATCAAAAGGAAAGTCGAATCAAAAGGTGTTGGGCGGGATTATAACCCCGATCGACACTATGAAAAACAAGGGCAATTAAAAACAGTGTTGGGTAGGGTTAACACCTCATCTGACACTTAACAAAAGTGCAAAATGAAATACGTGGTGGTCGGGTTTGTAACCTTGACCACCATAACTGCACAGAGAGTGGTGGGTGTCGGGAGTGCAAACCCGCCCACCATCGCTTGCGATGAAAGGAAATATAAAAGGGTGTGACGGGGATACAACCCCGATCACCACCACAGTCATGGACTATGGTGAGGGTCGAGGTAATATCCCCGCCCAAGCATCACTACTATAAACAATAAAACAAGGGGCGAAAGAACGACGGGGGTGTGTGAAAAACATACAGTCTCGTCACTACTATGATAGATGCCATTAATGAAAAGAATAAAATAGGATTTGTAATCCAATGCATATTTAGATATGTATCGGGTTTCAAATTTGATTTCAGCCAACACATAAAAACTAGGGCACGACAAAACAAAAACAAAAGCTAAAAGCTTTATACATACCATGATCAATGAAAGAAGCTTGAGAAAATCGAGCTTTTCAATCCACCAAGAAAGAGATAATGAGAAAATTATGACTAAAAATAGGAAATAATGGGTGAAGAAATCCAATTTAAAACGAACTCCAAAACATTAATTACAAAATTGGGCATAATAAAAGTGTAACACTCAAATTGATGACAAGTGTAAAATTGGACTTTAAACCCGATTTTACACTAAACAACCAAAAAGAGTGCAAAATCGGAGTTAAAACCCAATTTTGCATCAAAACAAGGAAGTTCACTTTTTAAGTTAAAATTTCAAAATTTTAACTCAATGAGGGAATTTCAACACCAAACAATACATATTCAATGACGAATGAGACGACCAAAATGTCTTGTTTTCTTGAATTTGAAAGAAAAGAGGGTGAATTATGAAAAAATTCATACGGGTTGTCTTATTTTCACAAAAACGAAAATGAGGACAACATAACCCACATTTTTCCTACACACATTATTAAGCTTGCTTGGGTTATACTATAATGGTTAGTATGAGGACAAATGGCATAATCCTACAATCGCATGTGTCATTCACACCCACATTTGGGTACACCCTCTTTTGGATTTATTTTCCACCTCCCCATGATCATTTGTTTGTCTTTACTTGAGTTGGCATAACCATGCATTTGACATTTACCAAGTAGGTAAAACTCCCACCTGTTTTGGGCTATTGAGAGTTATTATTCCTCTTGGATTTATTTGCCCATATTTTTCTATATATACAACCCTCACCTCTCCCTATGCTAAGAGGGGCGCTAGCTCAGTTGATTATGATTCTATTTTAGTGCTAAGGGAGTGCTAAGTTTTGTTCATCTTCGGATTCTAGTTTTGCTTTCCTTTAGTCACATTGATCTTGGGTGGCTTCATAGCTAAATCCAACAATTAACAAATTACTAATTGAATGACCATACTTTATTTATATTTTTGAAGGTCAATGCTAAGAATCTTCTCTTGGGAGTGTAGTCATTAGCCATTGATATTCTTAGTGGCTCCCAAGCATTTGAAAATAAAGATAACTTTAATATGGTAGGATAATAAAATTAGTTGAGATAATGAAATGTTATGGAAACCTAGTTATATGTTATGTAATGTTTTTTGTTGGAAATATTTTTGGTTTTAATAATGTAGAATACTTCCTTGCATCAATATTTTGTTCTACCTTTAGAAGTTAATATTTTTATAAAATATATTAAAAAAATGCTTATGTTTTCTTGCAATTTAGGTAATTATTTTTCTATTTTCAAAATCACAGGTTTGTCATTTCTAAGGATAGCATAGAAGAATGCTCTAAGTTGACCCCTAAATGTAGCTTGATTAATTCTCGTAGGAAAAAAAATAAAAATAAAAATCTTGAAGCTTGATTTGTGAAAAATAGTCAAAATAAACTTATATATTAGAAACTACAAAAGTAACACTCAAATATAATCCTACACAAAAATAATACATTTTTGATTTGTGAGATTTGTATATAGAATATTATGAAGTAACTTGTCTTCCTTTACATGGGGATGTATATATTCATGACTTGGATTGTACATGAAAAGTCTTGTTACCATTCTATTAAATATTTAGCAACATTTTAAAAAGAAAATCAACAAACATAATTTTGAAGCTTCCAATGCAACCTTACTGGACCTAGATATCTTATCATGCTTACAAGTGACTTTTTAATAGAAAATAGATATCTTATCATGCTTACAAGTGACTTTTTTTAATAGAAAATGTGTTTGACATAATTCCCTTAACACAATTTTTGTTGTTCTTAAAATAAAATTATATTTATGAGCCCTTACCTTATGAAGTGGCAAAATAATTTGGAAAATGAATTAAAATCAATTTACAAGTTTGTAAATGGTGATTGACATCTTCACCAACCTTTTTAGGTAAGGGTTGACTCGTAGAATTATGGTGAAATTCTAGATAACACAAACAAATGTATTTTTTTATTTAAAGGTTTTGATATTGTCATAGTTTGAAATGAATTTCTTTCAATATGTTTCAATGTTAATATAGTATTTTATTATATTGTATTAATTAAGGAGTGTAACAAATACTAACACAAAGATTAAAAAACTAATGTCTTGATTATTATGTAGACATAAAAAAATTCAAATAATAAATAATGCACAACTATTTAAGTATAACATCTAATAAGGGCTTAAGCCATGTATGTCATGTATAATAATTTTGAACCTTCAAACACTCAATGTTTTTGTCTTAGACATTTTCGAACATGCATTCCAATCAAGCATACATTTGATAATCTTACATAATTATTCCACAATCTATAGAAGTAAATTACAATAGTTTCTAGACAAAATTATATATAAATTTTTAGCGTCAAGGTCTTAGATCACATTACATATATTGTTTACCTCTCTTTACTGTGATAGGGGAAGAACACCAATTACTGCCATGTTCCAAATATTGTTCACTCCTTGCTTGCCCGACCTCCCATCTACTACCTAGAAGCCAAAACAGTAGTAATAAGCAATTAAGTCACATATGGAGACAACAACAAAAAATTGTCGAAAGCCTATGTACCATTTAAGATTTGTGGGTGCGAGAAGATAGCTATAATGGTTATTGGTACGCCTCCCCTAGAACACAAAATACAATCTCAAACATTGATGCTAAAAATTTATACACAAATAAACTCTTTCAACTCAACTACTCCATTCTCATGTTTAGATAGTATGACATGACGATCGTAATTGTATCACCTAATAGTAGTTGTATTCATACCATCAAAAGACCTCTTCAACATAAACACTATGTACTTTCTATCCACATATCACAATGCACATGGACTATTTTATTTTTTGAATTGATTATAGATTACCAATAAAAACAGAGTACGCATCACTTTCAAAACAAGACTATATAGAGTTAGATCAAGACAAGACTTTCAAAATAGATCAAATTCGTCAACATATAAGTAAAAACAACCACTATATTTATTAATTAATTGAAAATCAAAATACAACTAATCATTTTACAATTAATTAGTAAATACGACCAAAATGTAGACATCTTCATGTCTCCATCAAACACTGACAGTACCCTTCTGCTTGTCCACATGGAGAAGCAAAGTGTCTTTTGGCTTGAAGGGAATCCTTGTCATATTGCACCTCCTCCATGCCCCCTTTCCTTTAGTGGGCCATAAAACTTTATGGTCCCTTACCATTGTACTCGTCTCTTTTATATAACCTTATGAAAGTTTATTGTCCTAAATCAAGTCATCATTAGAATGCGCTGTTAATTATTTCGTCACGTTATGATTTAAATTTTAAATTTACCTCGCGCCAATTTTTCTCACGTACAACTCACATGATGCGTGTGAGAGCAATGAATAGGGGTAGGAGTAAGAACATTTTCTAATACATTACTCTTTTTAGTTTAATTTAAAAATTTAAATAAAATTTGTGTAATATATAACAAAATAAGAAATAAAAAAATATATATAAATAAAATATATTATATTATAAATTATTAAATTATATATTAAATTTTTAATTTTAATTGTCATTTAAATAATTTAATTAATTTTTTTTGTGAAATTTAATGTATTATAGAATCAATTTTTTTTAATGAACGTCCTTTTCACAAATATATGTAAGAATGAATTTAGATCAACTAAAATAAAATCGGAGGTTTGGATCATATCAAATGACTATATATACCAAGATTGTTTCTTTTTTGTATTACAATTATTGTTCTTCGATACTAAAACAATGTTAACCTTTTTATTAGATTTATTTGTGTTGCAATTAATTACAAATGTATTCAAATTCTAGATAATGTGCTTTGTAATCAATTGTATTGAATTCTATCATTATTATCCACCTATGATTATACATCATAAATGACTTTGACTATACCACTTTACTTTTAAGCATGTATCAAAGAGCAAGGTAGAAATCATCTTCACCAACTAGTCTCTAGATAATCTTATTTAAGAATTGTCAATTTTTTATCTTTGATTAAAGATCTTGTATGACAATAAAATTAAACAATTCAAAAAAATGGATTTACTAGCACACTTTTTTATATATTTATATAAAATGACATGGTGCATGTTACATGAAAAAAAGGCATACATAAATGTTAGAAGTGCAAGAAAATCAATTTTAAATTATTTTAAAGTAATTATGATTTTGTACTCTGTGTAAAAAATCACTATAAATACAAATAAAATATTATGAATATAAATAAGTTCAAAAGGTTGAAAGAAGAATGGAGAGAATACAAGAAATATTTTTTATAAAATGAAATTATGACATGTTTCATCTCTCTCATCGAAATTATCACTTAAAATTTCTTCTCAATATATTTCTTATTTCTTAACATGTGATTGTGAAAGGAAGAAGCTTTTATTTATATAGTTCTAATCTAACTATATATCCACAATTTGGAACAAACAAAAATAAATTAAAGAAAATATAAAATCCTTTTAAATTGATCATTTTTTTCTAATTTGATGAAGGATTATGGGTTGATTTATATATTGTGGGTCTAGGAAATGGTGAGAAATAAGTGTCTACATTTTCCCCTCTTTGAAATTGAATTGTGAAATAATGATATTTCAAAAAAAGTAGATATAGACATACCATGGAAAAAGGATAACATGCCCCCAAGCATTATAATTTTGATTTTTAATTGATTAATGATTTAGGTATTCACCTTCAAGATAACGAGTGAAGAACATAGATGTGTTCTCAAAATGGATGAAAGAGGGATTGAATGGTTAGGGATGAAATGAAGAGATTCATTTGGATATGATTGGGGATAGATGAAGGGATTGATGATAAATGTAGAATTAGTTAATTAATGGATGTTAAGAGTGAGAAGATTAAAAGTGAAAGGAAAAAAGAAGTATGCAGAAGATGAATGACCATTAAGGTAATTGTTATGAATCTCAAATTTGAGAACTTCATATTTTCTATAGCATATGCCATAATACGTCATGAAATGAAAAATCATGATGATGTTCTTTCCATATGTTTTAGGATTGACCCAAAATTTTAAAAAAATCAAGAAGTAATTTAACATATGATATCATAATACAAAGATTGTGATGTCATTTGTTGCAAAAAAATTTAAAAAACACAAATATAAAGAAAAATAAGGAAAAGCACAAACAAAAAATAAGCATATGCCTCTAGTCAAGCCAAAAGCTAGAGATCAATAGAGGATGGTGACTTTGATGGTGGATTAGGAATGGTATATTCCAATAACTTTTAGTGATATATGGCAAGGAGATAGAGTCCTAATAAAATTTGTAATGACTTTATTAGATATATTTTTAGGATAATGACTAACAACAGATCTTCTTTGAGATTGTTGTATGTTGTCTTAGATAGACCTATAATTGATTGCTACATTGTTTTGATGGTTTGGGTTTGGATGATTCCATTAGGTGTGCTTATTTAAGTTGCATGTTAAGTTTCAAATAAGAACAATTCTACAAGACGCGCATAAAATAGCTAATTAAATTTTAGTACTTACCAAAAATAATTGATAGATTTTAGCTATTTTGAAGTACAAGACACGAAAGTGAAATAGCTAATTAGATTTTAGCACTTATCAAAAATAAAAATTCTAGCCCTGATTTTGAAGCACAATTTAGACATAGAGATTTAGAATGCTTATAGATTATAATTTAGATTCAAGTTATCATTCTTGTCACTGTTATCCACACCATCAAGCTCATTTTTGTATTTTACTGATCCAAATGACGTTATATTATGTTGATAAAATTCATAACTACACATGCCCAAGGCTATTAATATTACTCCAAATCTTGTTCTTATAGATGACCAAATCGAGCAAAATCTTTTAAGTGAAATTTTTTAATCCCACACAAAGTAAAAGCTTTATGTCTGTCAGATTTCCAGAGATGGTAAGAACTTATTTTCTGCAATGCTTAGTAAGATTGTGTGGAGTTTTTTATCAACGTTTCAGATCACATTCTATGATCTATAATCAGGATCATTTTTTGCTTCTTGTGCTCTCAATCATCTTGATGATGGATCAAGGAGTATGATCCAAAATATTGATCAAAAACTCACACACAATCTGATTCCAGAAACCTGCTTACCAAGATTACTATGGGTTGTGGAAATCTTATTTCATTAATTGATATTTTAGTTTGCAATGAATTGAGACTATTTTTTTTTTATCAGTAAAGGCAGAGCGGAATCCATATATTCATTTTGGAGAATTATAATGTATACATTCATGAATGAGAAAGGATCATAAACCTAATGTATGCGATTGAAACCATAAACTTAATGTATGGAGAATTACAATGAATTGAGACTATTTTAATTAATGATCATTTCACTAAAATAATTTTTATCTGGTTAATATTGTTTCTGGGTTAGATTGTATGACAGTTTTTTGCATATCACACTTTCATCTGATCAATGTAGCTTCTAACATTTTTCATCCCAATGATTAATCACAAAATGTGATCTGAAACGTTAATACAAATAATATTAACCAACACTATGAATTGTAGAATCCTAATATCAGGTAATTCTCATTTGACTCCATAATCTCCTTCATTCAAACAACTCAGAAAATTTCTATTACTTATATCAAACTAATGACATTCAAAATAAATTTTTCTAAATGCCAACATTTGTTGATTTTTTGTTGGTGCCAATAGCCTCCTGCTTTGCAAAGCTCAACCAGATGATAGTAAAAGCATAATGTGACTTGTCATTAGAATGTTATTTGGTCAAACAAAATAGGCGACACTCACCTGTCCTGCGGGTATATTTCTTCAATGCTAAATTAGTATTACTTTCCTTTGTGCTAAATGCTTCCTAAGTTGCAAAGCTAATTAAAATGATGCACTGGCATGAAATTATTTTGGTCACCTAAATGTAATTTCAGCCTGTCTGAAATAAACAGGCTCCTCGTTACATGTAACCATCTCTCAAATCAAGAATTGTGCTAGTAGAGACAACCTGAAGTATATTGAATTTTCCTTGGTGCAAGTGAAGCAAAGGCATAAACCGATTTGTCTGTTAAAATGTAATTAGCTTGTCCTAAGAAAGTAAGCTACACCCTTTACATTCAAACATCCAGTGCTGGTACTATACATTTCTATGGCAATCCCTCTCCGTAGAAATTCCTCTCTGTAATCCTAATCAGCAAACTCTTCCTACGATTCTCAGGAATTCCTACAATTCCATCAAGTAAAAGCGACAAAAGGCAATGGAAAACTTTTTTTTAAGCTAATGTCATAGGTTAGAAAGCAACCCTTCCATTAATTTTGGTTCATTACAAGCAACCATAAAAAGTAGACCAGTACCAATTCCCAAACAACATACCAGAAGAATGTATCCATGCAATTATGATGAGTAGACCAAGTATCAGTACCCAAATAAGCATGCACCCGTACCGAAACAGAATACCAGAAGAATGTTTACACAGCCATGAAGTAGTATACCCAACCAGAATACCAGAAGAATGTAGACAAGCAACCATGAAAAGTAGACCAAGTACTGGTATTCAAACAGAAGACCAGAAGAATGCATATAATGTACTATTTCCTGAATCTGAGGTGTTTTGAAGGGATACCTAACACATTAAGCTGTTTGGGTGGTTTGAATTTAGATCAAGAAGTCTCAAAAACTGGTATAAAAAGAGTAATAAATTGAGACAATAGATGCAGTACGTTAGAGGGAAAACTCTGGGGTAACTATTAGAAGTTTAGCTTACCTTCAGGAAAATGAACAAAAACCTGGGGATTCAAACTTTAAACAACAATATGTTCCTCTGTTCTATCTAGAGTGGCATTACACTGGGAAAAAAACTCTCAATTAATTCAAAATAATTATGAACTGTCACATTGACCATGTCAATATCTGAAATTTTTCTTTTAATATTGTTTAATTGATTACAATTATTCTACTCACATTCAAAAAGTTCAAAATTAACCTAAAGCAATTATGAACTGCCACATCGACCATGTCATTTTCTGAACCTTTTTTAAAAAATTGTTAATTGATTACAAGCATTGACACTTAGGGTTCATTGGTAGGTTTTGAAAAGTCTGTCTTTTGTATTATTTTTGTGATTCCTTTTGTGTGTTGGTTGGTTGGTGTCTTGGCTTTTTCAAGCTTTCCCTTTAAGATTTTAAGGCTCTTTTAAAACCCTGCTTGTTCTTTTGAGATTATGACTTTAGGTTTCCACATCAAAAGTCAATGCTTTAACCATTTAAACTCTAGCAATTTTTTCTTGAGTTTCACAAAAATAATTTTGGTCTTTTATATAGATCTTTTTTGGATTCATTTTTACACTTTAGACCAGAAAAATACAAATCAACCATAAACTAAAATTTTTTTATATAAGACGGTTAGAATTAAAGTATTTTCAATTTTCTTTTTTAACTTTTACTTTAAATAGATTTCCTAATGAAAGCTAAATTTTAAACCAATGAGAAATTTTGTTTTAACTTTTATCCTGATAGGATTGCAGTTAAAAAAAAACGGAGGACTGCCCCTAATAGCAGGGTATGTTTCAAGATAGAATGATACGCTGTTTTAAGGCTGCCATATGTTGCTTACATAAACCCTCTATAGGCACCATATTTGACACGATATAACAAAATATGCTTTTTACACTGTTTTTACAAGTAATAAATTAGTTATTTAATTCACAAGTTTTTTCCATTTAGTTTTATAATGTTGTGCCAATACCCCGTGGTAAAGAAAAAACTCCTATGAGCCTTTAACCAATTCCATGCACACAAAATAATGGTGTAGACAGACAATATGGTACTGCTCCAATCGAATTTCCTGCCCACAACATGGATTTTGTATTTACAACCATCTAATCAAATTCAGAATGCATTTAACAGACTTTTTGAAACATTTTATATTGAGGATGAAATAACCACAAGATAGCAACCCGGAACATTAAATTAGCAAGCACTGAAGCTACTTCACTACTTAGAACTGCAATTGGCTGCGAGATCGACATTTATTTAGTCTTCTACCGTCTGTTTATGTTTAAACAGATAGACAATAGATCTCAAACACATCCTAAAATTTGGATTTAAACGGTAGAGCTTTCGGTAGAGCATCAACATTCACAACATTTATTTATGCAATATATATCCCACAAACATTCTCATCATACTGATGTGAATGAATGGACAAAATCTCAATAACAGAAATATACCAAGCAAGCGGAAAGCTTAGTCCAAAAGTATGCACCTGCATATCAATTCTAAAATACTATATTTCCAAACTTTCCCATCCGATTAACCTATTAAACCTATTAATACTGAACTGATGTCTACGGTTGCTAAATTGGACAACTCAAATTAATTATTAAAATAATGAGAAAAACGTAATGGACAAATGATGACCTCTGTCAGAACTTTTACTCATTCCTTCCTACTTAGATGATCCATTAGCAACCACTGATTTCTCCTTTTCAACCGGGTTAAGTTCATCCCAAGCCTCAATCCAAGTGACCATTGCATCTGCAAGCTTCACAAAATATGGATCTACCTTTGCAAGCTTCTCTTTGACTTGTTTTGAGAGCTCAATGTAGCATTGCTGCACAGAAGTACACTCTTTGGGAAGAGTAGCTGATTGGAAAAACGGAATTATCTCCTCCTGCCAAAATATCCCCTTGTATTCTTTCTTCAAATTCACAAATGGGTTGCTCGCCTTGCTGTGCCAAATATATGGCAATCCGGTCTTCACTCCCAGACCCAAATGGTCACATATCACCTGCAACCAAAACAAAGCTTTAAAATTCAGAAGAGGAAAACAGGCAATTAACTCAAAATCAGGAGAAAATCAATAATTCAACAACTAAAGAGAGTAGTTTTTAAGTCTCAAACCTTAACACACCATCCTGCCCACATGTCATCATATCGACCAATGGGCTGGCCATCACCCATCAGACCAAAATACATTGCAGGACCAATCAATTCACGGTCAAAGGCCAAATTCATCCCGCACATAGGGAACAATGTGCCCTTTGGAATTGAAAGAACTGCATCTACAAACCTAAAGAGAACCAAAAACTGTCATGAGTTTATAATTATAGACATATATACAAAAACAAGTAAAATTAAGATCTAGAGTAAGGAAAAGCCCAAAACTAAATCTTTAACAAGAAGTGCAGATCTGACTTGGACATGATTATAATTGGAGATTTGGGTTGGCTGAGATATTGGGTAGATTATGGAAGTACCTGTTTATTTTATTAGCTTTCTAACTTTGTCAATCCCAAGACATCCCACAAGCCTATTTAAAAACATTGCCAATGCTATTTGGCAAATTCGGCCAGTCCAGTAACAAGAATTGAAATCAGAGTATGTTGAAAAGGGGAAGAGAAAAACATACCTGGTGTTGCGCTCCATGGGTTTGACAAGCTGAGTGGGGGCATCATAGTCAGGAATGTTGAGCCAGAGTCCATGAGAGACAGCAGTAGGTGCACCATGCCTTAGACTGAAAGGATATCCACGAACAAAATCTGCTCCCTCCCTGTATGGATCATACAGTGTATTGAAGAAAAATGGCGTTGATGGGCATAGCAAATTCTTTATGTGCTGCTCCAGTGCATTTATGTCCTTCCCTGAGGGATCCTTGGCAACCTGCAGTGCCCATTTTATATGACGATGATGACAAGTTTCAACTTGAGATGGGGAATTGTTTAAATCTATCACATAAGTTATGTTGGTATAGTCAGCCTAATGCTATTGAAAAGGAAAAATTTGAGAAGACAGAGATATACCAGATCTGTGCATTTAAAATTTTCACATAAAAGAATCAGATCTAGGAGATCTACTTTTGAAATTTTTCTTTTTTTAGAGGTCAGATAACTGGAGGATCTCTCATTTCTAAGGGAATTGATTGTATTAGAGGATCCATTAAAGAAATTCAGCAGATCATCTCAGAAAGCCAAACCTACAACTTTCTATTACAAAAAAATTACAGTGATGCAACTTCTACTACAGAAAAAATCACAATGATTTACAGATATTTCTAAAAAGTTATTGGTATCGATCACTTCGATTTGCAAATATTTAAAAATAGAAAAAGACAGATGACCTGTCCAACAACCCATTTCAAAACTGAAAAAAGCGGGCCATACTCAAAATACAAAAAGGCAGGTGACCTCTCCCACCATCTAGATTTTGAGGTAGAACAGGGCAGGCAATTTGAAAATAGAAAGAGGTAGGCAGGCTGCCATGTAGATTGCCCACATTTTTTACTGATAAAGGCAGGCCAGAAGTTAAACCTTAATGATGATAACCCTTTTCATTTCAATATAATTGCTACCATGAAAAAGAAAAATGCATTTGCTGACTGAGACAGAAATTAAAAAGGCACGAATCATCCAGATCTAAGAAAAACTAATACTAATTATACTGTAACAAACTTTTTAAGTGATGCCAGATTTAAGGAGGGTCATCAGTAACCAGGCCACTAATACCCTCCACTAAAACAAAGCCCTCAGGAAAACAAATACTTACAAAGCAATCATCATCAATTGTGTAAATGTACTTCTTCTTGGACACCATGTAACCAAAGCAACGGCAAGCGCTGTCCTTGAAGGAGATGCAGGAGGCCTTGGGGCCAAGGATCTTGTTGATATCATTGCGATTGTAGAGCTCGTAATCGAAGCCCTCGGGCACTTTGATGGTCTTGGAGGGATCTCCATCCTGCACTATGATGAGATGGTATTGCTGAAAAAATGGCCTCCACATCTCCAGGAAATCCAAATTCCTAATGGTGGGTATCACTATATCCAGCTCATCCTTGAGCATAGGGGTGGGAGAGGGACCTGCCATTCTTCCGAACACCAAAACTACTGCAACAAACTTCTGCTCAGCCTCGCTCCAGAGAATCAACAAATTCAATCCCTGGTTTGAGGAGAAAGATGAGGGCCCTGGGATATTTATTAGAGTTTTCCAACCTTATTATTGTCATGCCGATGGCGTACCCCACGCCCGCGCCTGTCGGCTCCTTCCTGCCCTGAATTAGCTCCCCATTGTATGGCTTAACAGTTGGTTTGAAATGACACGTGGAGGAGGATTAATGGAATTCAAATTTGGGATTTTGGGAAATTCAAATATTTTTGTTATTGGGATGTGGAAGAAAGAAAATTATGCAGGAACGTGAAGGCGAGTGTATGAATACAGCCCTCCCCAGTCTCCTTTGTCTGTACGGTTCACTGCAACCGTAGTGTAATTTAACTTTGGTGGTATCGCATATGCTGCATTATAATTATCATTAAACAAATTTGTTACAAAATAATTTGGAACTTTATTTTTTTAGGAGCCTTTTGTGAATGGGTCTTGGATCCTCAATCTTTGGTTCTTAGGGGGAGGATCTAATAGTTGAACACCTTAATTTTTGGTCTCTCCATTTCAGTTCTTGGTTCTTAGGGGAGAAGATCCAATAGTTGAACACCCTAATTTTGCGCCTCTCAAAATCTTACATGAAAATTTTAAGTCACTTCCATTTTTTTACAACTTACTTGGTAAGTCCCTTCCTTATAACTAAGGTTTGAGGGCCACATAATCATATATGAAGTCACATTAGCATGTTTTTTTTGCTGAGCTATTCAAAAGAACCAAAAAAAAAGAAAAAAAAGTTTAGTTGTGCACTAAATCATGTTTTATTGGTGTGTTGATATGGCATCACACGATTTGTTTCTTTTTAGGTCCAAGGAATATATTTCATTCATTTATGGCTACTTGCCATAAAAAATAACAACTTTAGAGTCACAACTATTAGTGATGGATTATTAAAAATATTGGGCATTAAATGGACAAATGGTATAACAACTATTGGAACATGCTTAGCTACTAGATCCTTTCCTCTAGTCGAAGAGGTTTTAGCTTATTAGTCATGATATATATCAGGTAGCTAAATGATGTTGTGTTTGATACAAAACCTTAAAAAAAAGAAAGTTCAATTTAGTTTTAATTATTTGAGGATTTTTTTACATTATATTATTAAAAAGTAATATATAAATTTTGAGTAATTTTTTAAATATTTATTATGTTGTTATGTCTTGAAATTTTATGTAGTATTATGTTGGAATTGACTATTAAGTTCTTGAAAACTGGGTTTGCTAAAGACTATTTTATATACAAGTGTTTTGTCACATTACAATTCAACTCATTTTTTGTTGTATCTCCTTCACCGAATCATTACATGAAAATCTTTCTACTAGGTGTGAGTCATTTTTTTAAAATAAATTTTTCAAGTGTTTAATCAAGCATTTTTGAACTATTTTACTATGTTTTCATACAAAAAGCAATGTGCTTGTGGCCTTTGGAATTTCATCTAAAAGAAGTAAAGGATTTGTGTTATAGCTTTGAGCTAAGGACATTATTTTAAATTTAAAATAAGTTTTGAGGAAGGTTTTGTGTCTATGGCATAAAAAGGCTTCTAGAAGTTAGCTAATTAATTTTTCAAGCAATGACTAAAGGACACATCTTGTTTTAACTTTGGTGGTATTTGTTGATGGGCCTTTTGACACACCTAACATGCAAGCTTTGTGAAACAAGGCTTCTCCTAAAAAAGGGTGAGAAATCAATAACTCCTCACCTTCCAAGGTCTATTTGGTTGGGTCACAACAATGCAAGGGTAACTCAATGTTTATGTGACTTGTTTCAATCAAGGGAGTATGTTGGTTTTGCAAGTGGAGCATGCAAATCTAGTTTATACTAAGGAAATAAAATTAAAAGATAGGACAGGGTTGCAAGGAATGAATAAAGAAACTTAAGCAAACATGCTACTTACGAAATATATACACTACATAGCATGATACTATCAATATAATTCAAAACAACATTAAATACTATTTCTTATCAACATGCAAAATCATCGATCCACATGCAGATAGAGAAAGATTTCTAAAAGAAAACTTTCACAATACTACTCAATCTTCATATACCATTTACATGCATAATATGATTCATAGAATAGTAAAGCTTGGAACAATCAAATGCTTATATGAATGAGAGAAGGTATCAAACTACAAAAGAATACCAATTGTGAATAACATATCTCATAAACCATGCAATCCACAAATTTCTTGTATTAAACCAAGAAATGAGCATCAACAATCACTGATACGACGGGTGTTCAACAATTCTTCACATAACTTAAAACTAAAATTGTGTGAAAAGTAAAAATTTCCTAATTATTGGCCTTGAGTCATTAATTATCAAACCCTTCAAATGACTTAGCATATTACATTTATAGGCCTTCCAACCTACAACCCCAAAATAACTTATGCTTAAGACCTAGTTACAAAATGGAAGAGGTCACAGTTTGACTTGCAAGTTGTTTCTTCTCAACCTCAATTAATTACTTCTAACAGGTCTTCACAACAAGTCTTCATCAATTAGAAAACAGTCACATTTCTCCTTGAAGCATGGTCTCCTCCTCTTGAGATATTGTGGTGTTATGCACGTTGAACACGTTGTTCCCTGGGTGCATTATCAAAACTGCAAATGACTTGATGATAGCAACAATCATGCCATGATTGCATTCTTCAACTAAAAATAGTTGGAGTTACCTATGTGGACTACTTCTTACTCTTCTTGTAACTGCGGTAATTTCATAGATAACATTTAATAGAGGCTTGAGGGGGATCTGGAACATGTTGAACCCGAAACTTAGAGATCCTGATATTTTCTCTTAATTCATGCATTCTGTCTACCAAGTTATCTACCACTTGTGTCACTTGGTAGGATTACAAAACAAGGTACATGTACAGGTCTCCATTGTATTAGTATCAAATACAACCTCTAAAGAGAAGTTCTTTAGAACATATGTTTCCCATAACTTGAACACTTCCTCTTGAACAAGTGATTTCGATTGAAAATCTATAGGCTCATGTTTTCCCAACACCTTGACTACATATTGAAGGCATGCAAACATGAGAAGGGGTTGAATGGTTAGATAAAACAAGAAACAAGCATAAGCATATAAATTTCCAAAACCAAGTATACCTTCCCAAGCTTGACTCCTTCCTCAGATTGAGCCTTGGATGAAGTGGAGGCGCCCTTGTGCTCCACTTGATTGGATTGGCTCCTTTGATGTGGATGTGGATTTCTCTCCTTTTCTCAACAATATTGGGTTATTGATTGGATATGGATTTGAGTTTGAGATTATGATGGAATTGGATAGATTTAGATTGGAAAAATTGAAGGATTTATGAGGGCATTATGATGGTATGATAGGAAGAAGATAGAAGAGAAATGGGTAGCATAAGATTAGAATAATGATGTTGTTGTTTGGTGAGGAAATGATCCTCCAATTTATAGATTGGAGGAGGCCAATGGAGGGCCAAGATTGATTTGATCATGAAGAGCTAGGATTGGTTTGAGGTAGTGGGCATGGATCAAGGATGCGAAGAAATAAAAAAGGATTATAAAATTCCTTGAGAAGAGCGGGGAAAGGAAATTTGAATTTCAAAATGAGGATGCATAGGGAGATTCAAATAAATTTGAATTTCTTTGAGAGGTTCAAGATTGATGTGACATGAGGGGGGAATTTAAAATTGGAGAATAATGATAAGTGAGATTATGAGATATTCTAGAAGAATTAATTAGGCTAAGTGGGGAATAGGAAAAAGTGATTTGTAGAAATCACATGATTAGGTTAATTAATTAAAATTAATTAACTGAGTTCTCCTTAAACTCCTACTGATGTGGTGATGGTTGTGAAGCTTGTTGACTAGATTGTTGTTGTTGTGATGGTAATGAAGGTGGCATAGTGGGTTGTTCATGTTGTTCCTTGGCAATCTCTTCTAATTTTTCTCCTATCTCTTGTTCAAAATCTTCCTTACGTGCCTCCTCTTGTTGTTTCCGTTGGCTTTCCTCAAGTTGCTTTAGAAGCATCTCTTGATCTTGTGGCGTAAGGACCATACACTCATCTTCATCTTCAACTTTCATATTTTTTTTGGGGGGCTCATCTTCTTGTTGTTGCATAAGTTCAATAGTTTGGTTCTCTTGTTTATCAGCAGGTGGTTGAGTTGGTTGATCACCTTGAGAGGTTACAGACACTTGCACCAATATCGGTTCCTCCTGGCCTTGTCTTGAGATAACTTGTCTTTGCATTAAGGCTTCCTTTTTCTTGCGAATTACCATTGAAATAGGCTTATTGTTTGAATCAGAATCAATATTATGGATGGTTATGTGTTCACGAGTTGGCTTAGCGACAGTTATAGGGGTTTGAGAAAATATTGTTGTTTGCCCCAATCTTGGATCTTGCGATGTTTCTTCTCCTAGAACAATATCAATGGTAGGTACAACAAGAGCAATTGAAGCTTGTGGGGTAGCAAGTAACTCGATCGTCACTCCTTGCTCGTATGCTTCTTTCAAAGATTCAAATTCTTTCATCTTCGCATCCAATTGTTTTTGTAGCTCAACTGTAGAGATAGGAGTTTCTTCTTCAATGGGAGTAGGCTTCCTAGAGTCACTTCTCCTCTTCCTCACATACTCTTGAGTCGTTCTTGATTGTGGATTGTTGGCGGCTTTATTTTTTTGCTTTGATTTTGAGACACTTCCCTGGAGTCTAAGTCCTATCCACTATCTACTCCTTTAAAATACCTCCTTAGAGATCATCAATTTTTACTTTTTCGTGCTCTGACCACATTATGGGAGATTCAGGTCTTTGCTCTACCTTGTGATCTTGGTAGATGTTGGCATTGGATTGTCATTGATGTCAACTGGATTGTGTTGTCATTGATGTCAACCAGTATGAGATGTTGACCGATGAGTAAGTATTGGAGACCGGTATGATGTGTCAATCGGTGAATGATATGTTGGCAGTGTGTTGTTGCCAACCAGCAAGCATGTGATTGGTGAGAAAACAAGGTTGAGCTAATGAAGAAGGGTAGACAACTGGTATGTTGTTTGTTTGATGTCATACAACAGGACTCCCGCAGGATAAAGATGTTGTCATCTAATGAAGAGAAGAATGACAAAAAGTGTGCTGACAAAAAGTATGCTACCTTTGATAGAAAGGAAGACATATGGAAGTCTACTGAGTTATGTGTAGAAGATGTATCTTCTCAAAGAAGGAAGTCATATTGGTGCAATACCGGAAGTAGACTGAGTACAATATGATGACAACCATTCCCATTAGTCATTGGCCAACAGGTGACAAGGATCCACTCCCATTGGTATGTGATAATTCTTATCTTATCTCCCAACATGCATGGAATGCATTATAACTCTTTGGGATAGGTTAGTCAAGAAGTTAAAGGCAGGTGATTGTGAGCTCACACCAGATGAACAAGTGAAACACAAAGATGCCTCAAGTGCATGAAACCAAAGATGTGCACCGGATCAACAAGAATAGGCATGATGAGCCACCTGAACAGAAGAGGAAGAGTAAGGTGTTATGAGGTTACTACCTTGGCAAATCAGTTGAGAGGAGAACCAGTCAAATGAAGATGAAGGCAAGGTCTAGCATTTGCAGACATGGACTCACTCTAGGATGCTGATGTCAACTGGAATGCATGTGTAGTTTGGTGCATGACAGTTGGAGTTTGATGGCATGGTGTCATCAAGCTAGTTACAGGTATGTAGACAAAATTTTAGTTAACCAGAAAGGATGTCAACCGGCAAGAGACCAAAGAGGCAAAGGTGAAAGGCGATGAAGATGTGTCTTGTTTTAGTGACTAGGATAATGTGATCCAACTGGTAGAACAAAAATCCACATAGTATGAAGGATAATCGGTAGGGAAGTTGAATCGATAGGTATACACTGATTGTTTTTTATGGTCCGTGACTTAGACTGAACCGACACAAGTGACTGAGATGAGGTGGATGCTGACAAAGGGGACACATGGACTCCAAGTGTCATACATGCAGAAGTTGGTGAAGAGTGTTTTGATGGGGTAGTTAGTGAGGAGGTTGACATTAATGTTGACTGCAAAAATCACGGGTCAAGGACAGAGGTTTGTAGCTCGATGAAGACCAAATGACAAAGATCTATGGCGAGCACTGATCGATGTTGGATGTTTGGGTGCTGATCGTAGTTGGTGAAAGTTACAACAAGAGAATTCATGGTGATTGACCAAAAGATATGCTAACAGATTGGATGCAAGTTGCTAAAGATAGTAGACGTCCATTGGAAGAAAAAATATGGCAAAGTCGTGTGATTTGTTGCATACTATCCATCCCTACAACAAGATCTGATTAGACAATGATGTGCCTCATAGAGAAGAAGAAGAGTGTGTTTCAGTATGAGTGCAATCTGTAGAAGATCATAGCGACTGAGTGTTGAAGATGTATAACCGGTGATAGGGTTTAACAGAGTTGAAACTGGTAAGGAACAGAGCAACTGATGAACTATCTCAGAGTTGATAGTCAAGTGAACCAGTAAAAAAGTACTAGTGAGAAAAGGTAAACAGAGTATCGGTGGTGTCAAGTAGCAGCAGGTTAGAGTGATCAGAAAACCGACAAAGAATAGAAGCAACAAGATTGAGAAGATCTGAACTAGTAAGGTTGCAACTAAGAGGAAAGAAGAGAAGAGAACCGGTAGAATAGAGGCAGAGAGAGGAAAAGAGGTTTATCTGGTAAAGCAGAGAACAGAGCAGAGTTGAACCGATAGAGAGAATTTGCAGAGGTTACAAAACTCATTTGTAACTGGGTTATTACTTTTGTATTGATATATTTCATTGTAATCACTGAGTTAGAGCTCAGTGCAGGGGTTGGTGCCCTAAATCAATAGTTGGTGCTCCTTGGTTTGGTGCCCTAAAATTTGTAATACAATGTTTATTGTGAGGTTGGATTGGAGCAGTAGTCTCCAACAACATTTCTCACTGAGGTTTTTCCCATATTTGGTTTTCCTTGTATATCCGGTGTTGTGTGATGTATCCTTGTCTGTGGTTGCATAATGTTCTCTTCCCTTATCTCACTAGTATGTCTTCTTGGTCTTTGATGTGTTAATCGATAATCTCTTTTAGGATTAAAAGGGTTAAGTTTGGAAACCACTGATTCACCCCTCCTCTCAGTGGCATCTTGTATTCTACGGGTAGAGTGGGTCTAGGACAATCCCACCATCTCTGAAATATTTTGGGATATTAGTTCCTAGTTTAAAAATTCTCATTTGATAGGAAACTAATCTACAATATCTTTTCTTTCTTGCATCAAAGCTATCATGCAACCCTGCCCAAAAGTCTTCTAGGGCAGGTTTATGTCCTTTATAAGAAACTGGCATCATTCCCTTCAATTTGTTAAATGGGTCATAATACTCTTAGGCATAATCAAACTCATTGATATTTATGTTGGTAGTAGGCTAGCATCCCTTGCAAGGATTTATGACATGGTTTAACAACCTCCTATGGATTCTATAAGTCTAGTGGTTGTATCGGGCATTGACATGTCGATCTTTTGGTGCAACGACAACCCTAGCTTGTAAAAAGTGGTATTAGAGCTTGGTCACAGGTTCGAATCACGCAGGCTGCGATGAGTGATGTTGGGAGGGGGATTGTTGGCGGTCGGCCAGCGTCTCTCGCGGGGATTTGCGACATGGTTTAACAACCTCCTGTGGATTCTATAATTCTAGTGGTTGTATCGGGCATTGACAGGTCAATCTTTTGGTGCAACGACAACCCTAGCTTGTAACAATTTAAATATTGAAGTTCATGGACTGTTGTTTTGGTAGTCTGTGGGTTATGAAACACGTAATGCTCGAGAGCATATGGAAAAATTTATCCTAGTTTTATGTTTTTTTGTCAGCAAAGCCTACACATATATAATCTGCCTACAAAATTCAAGGAAGATAATCTTATTGCTACAATAGTGGGGAAGGAGGAAAGGATTGCTAGAAAATACACTCAACTTGATGTATGCAGACCTTTGATTATGAATAAACCAAGTTCCCCAAGTTTCTACTAGTTTCATGGCCTCCGAGGACAGTTGGTATCCAACATCACCGGTTAACTTGCATATGACTACAAATATAAAAGCATCATTTATCCTTTTGAAGTGATCTTTGGCCACACTGAAGGGAAATTTGGTGTAATATTCCCATACTCTCTTGTCATTAACATCTTCCCCCAATCAACCCAGAGTGTTCAATCTTTTGTACACACCTCTCCTTGTGATCATCCATACCACATATGAAGTCATAAAGAATTTCTTTATTTCAACCACATTGCAAATTTGTTCATGGATGTTGTCAAAAATTATTTGTACCCAATCAAAATAATTCTTCCCTGTGAGAATAGTGAATATGTAATGATACATCCATAGATGATAATACTTGGAATCTTCTTTCCCAAAATCTCTACTTAGCATGATGATCAGGTCACAAGGAGCATCCATGAAATCTATCCTATGAATGTTATATGTTGCTTTCAAACCTATTTTCCTAGGTTCCTTGAGCCAAGTGTCATTGATATAGTCCCCGTTGTGTCCCACATTACTGTTAAATTCTTTTACAACTTCTTCCTTGGTGATTTGTAATACTTGTTCATATTGTGGGATTCCAAAGGTTAAGGCTAACATGTCAGATGAAAGGTCTACAACTACATTTCCTTTCATGTCTACACATTTCCTAGTATCCCTGTTGTAATGTTGTGCAATTGCTAAAATTAACTAAGGAGATTAGACTAACTAAGGAAATACAGTGGCTTCTACTAATCCAAAACTGCCAATTCTCCTCCAAGGACTGCTAGGATTTTGATGAATAATGAATAAGCATTAAGAAAGTTCCAAAAGTAAAAGATGATGACGATGATAATTAAATAAGAAATATGCAAAATGAAAAGAGATGCGTCAAGAAGAAAGAGAGCTCCTCTATTTATACACAAATTTGAGAGACTTAATGCTAGCATTAAGTTCTCTAATTTGTCACCACTCTCTCTCCCATTGACATTGCTAAGACTATGTGGCTTCTCTTCTAACTATAAAGTTGACACATAAATAGTCCAACTTAATTCTACTACGAAACATTTTTAATTTTACTTAGTCAAATTATGATTAACCACACTTACTACTTACCTAAACAAATAGGTTTCTATCTCTAAATACCACATGCTTATCGAGTAAGTCCACCTTTATATTAGGTGTGATTCTAACTTTATTAACAATACATACTTCCTATGAGTAAGGGTGCTTTCCTTATTAACTAGGTTGATTCATAGTTGATCATTTCATATTCCCATCTTCTTTATTATAGGGGTGTTGCTAATGTTGAGCACTATTTTTTAAAAAAGAAAAAATATAATAAAAATAAAAAATAATACTATATGTTTCCATAAGCATGAAGACTAATGGATATTTCGGCCAGTAAGCTGTGTCGAGCACTGCAGGAGAGGTTTCATCGAAAGAGCGTTTTCATCGACACAGGGCATATAAAGCGCTAAGCAAAGGTGTTTCGGCAAGAAGTTACCTTCGATGAACGCAAGAAACCGCTCATCGATACCCCATGTTTCATCGAAAAGGCGAAAAGGCAAAAGGTGATTTCGAAGAAATGTTGTTACCGAGGAAACTCAAGAGACATTCATCGAAATGCAAGTTTCATCGATGAACGTGGCGTCGAACAAAAGAAAAACTGTTTCATCGATAAAAAGGGATATCGATGAAAAGGGGGATATCGATGAACACTCATAAGCCTTCATCGAAGAAAGAAACTCATCGAAAGTATGGCATCGATGAAACTCGCGAGCAACTTGTCGAAAAGGGAAACTATCGATAAAAAAGTAATTTCGATGAGTCTTGAAAGCGGCCTCTCGACATAAGTTTTTCACCGAAACAGTATTATCGAAGAAAATGAGCTTTCGATGGAAGATTCAAACACTCGGCCGAAGGCAAGGGTTTCATCGATAATTTGAAACGCGCGCACTTTGAGCGGACTGTACTTCCCGCGAAGGAATTAAAAGCCCAGTTGAAAAGTGTCACATCTGCAATTAAATTTAAAACACTTGAGTAGCCGTTACAGATCCAGAACATTAACTATACGCAAGTTGCCCATTCAATTACAGTTAAGCTGAGTGAATTTTCGTAAGAATCAAATCGATGCCAAGAGATTGAAGGCTGTGAAGAACTTGCAGAGATTTGCAAACGATAACCAGAAGAGTTGAGCATTTTACCAAGTAAGTATTGTCTCTCTTATTTGCTGTAACTATGGAACCTTCGTCTTCTTCTTCTAAAAAGAGTAGGAAAGGAAAAGAGTTAAACCCTGAAGAGAAGCCCAAGAGACAGAAGAAAGAAGGGAGAGCTTTGACTCAGGACTTATTAGACCAGTGTCCATCGTCTAGTGTAAGGTCCAAAAAGATTAAAAGTGAAGAAGAAGGATTAGAGGATAAATTTGAAAATCTAGGAGACATCTGGACTGAGATACGAGGGCATGAGTTATTTTTGTTTGGTTACAAAAGAAGGGATGCACCCGAACCCATTAGTAATCTGTGGAAGAGGAACTTAGGCAAGTTAGCAGTTCCGAATGTATTTGTAGACGTAGAATTAATGAAAGCTCTGGTAAATTGCTACAACCCGAGAACTAAAACCATATGTGATTACAGAGGGAATACATTAGTAGTAATCAACAAGCAGACTATTGATATGGTCTTTGATCTAGACTGGGAAGTCGAGGAAAGCATTGATATGAAGAAACTCTCACAGGAATTCTTTAGTTTGGAGAATATCTACAGGACTTGGAGGCTACCTGTTCATAGGCCAAAAGTGGGTGGGTCATTTGTTCAGTTTGGCAAAAGTGACAAAGTGCCATTTGATGTCAACCACTTCCATCCATATTTCAAATATACATATTACACTGCAGCCCAAGTACTAGGCATAGAGGCTCATCCACTCATGGATGTTGGGATTATGGTTCTGTGTGCTGATATTCAATCAAAAGACCCTAGGTCATTTGATTTTGCTACTTATGTTGCGGATACCTTGAATCATGGGCTGGAAAAGATGAAAGGAGACCTTGTGAATGTTCACTTTTCATTATACTCCATGTTAATGCATATTCTTCTTTATTGTGGACAAGAAATTAACTTCTGGCCAGATGAGTTCAGCATCAGGTCTTATGATAAGAATGGTCTAAAGAAGCCGGTTCAGCTGTGGGTATCAGCATGGGACCAGAGGTTTATAAACAACCAATATTGGCATTTTCAAGAATACTTTGTGAAACCTCTCAGTGCAGCTTTTGGACAACGCAGGGATTATACTTTGTCCCCTGAAATTAAGAAGTTCCTCAGGCCAAAGGATTTCTCTCCAGAATCACAGATTGAACACAATTGGGGTGATTGGTATTGCCGTGATAATCACACGGAGATAAGGGTATTTGGATATGAAGGGCAACCACACATGCTTCCAATTACGGTGCCAGACAGAGTGGCTAGCTTGGAGATTATAAGGCAATTGTCTATTGCCAGTGCTAAACATTTAACTGATTTTGGTAAACAATCTATTGTTCCAGGTCTATTAGTTTTCTCTGATTTCATTATCAAAAGTTCAAAGAGTTATCATTTATTACAGAATAAATTAAATTACTATGGCATGACTCTGGGTGAGCCTAGGGAGAATTTTGATCCCGAAGGATATATAAAAACTGCCAGAGCCTCACAGAAACTCAAAGCTGGGATACATATGGCCAAAATGCCAGACGACTTAATTAAGAACCTTGAGCGAGAGGAGGCCAAAGTTTTGAAAGGAAAGAGTGAATTAGTCTGGGAGGCCTACAAATGGAAAAGGGCAAGGGGAATGATAGACGGAGACCTAATTGGAAATATCCAAGATCCTCTGGAGGTGGCTAAAAGGCTACTTCAACATGAAGCTGAAATTATGCACAGAGTTCCTTCACAATTCCTTCGCTTCATTAATACTGAAAGAGACAGTCAGCCCCTAGCTCACATGTCACCAAAATCAACCGCCAGTAGTATCCCACCTGATTCTCCTCGAGAGGATTATCCTCCTGGTTTCGAAACAGAAATGAACATGGACACAGGAGAAATCAACATCAAAGATGTTGTTGACATAAGAATGACTGAGCATGAGGACTTCATTGCTGATGATGGATTCGCCTCCTCTAGGGAATTCCTCTCATTTCTATATCAATACAAAGGGGCTCATGTCAAACGAAGCATGGCTGGAAAACCAGAGGAAGAACAGATGAAGAGATTACAGGATGAAATTGATGTCCTCATGAAAGATATGACTCCTGAAAAGGGGAGGAAACTATTAAAAGAGGCCGGTGTGATCATCTTCTCTGGTTGGGATATCAATTCAGCACTCTTATTTGATGGTTTTTTGAAGAAGCAAGATTTGAATCAGCAGGTATTGCCCCAGGAGGTAGATAAACTGTTCCTAGGCTCTGGATATGATCCAGACAAGAAGGCTCTCCTACAGTGGGCACTATATCCAAAAGGGAAGAGGCCAATCATTGTGGATATAGAAGAAACCTTTGGGCACCTCATGGTTCATCAGGTTGGAAAGACCGACCCTAGGGTCACTGCGAAGCTCAATCTGGATGTTGCAAGATTGAACTTGGACCAGACAGAGTTTCTGGTCAGAGAAAACATTACATACAAGGGATTATATGAAAAGTCCAAGGAGGAAAACCAGAAGCTGCAAGCAAAGGTATTGCAATTAGAAACGGGGACTCCTATCAGCGAATACACCTCATACCCTGCAGGACGCAGCTTGGATGACGTCTCTGATGCCCTGTACTGGAAATATCAGGCGGAGAAGGCCAATAAACGCGCAGACAATATCCAGCAAAAAATGGACAAATTGGTCAATGACATCATAGGACATCGGTTTAACACCATGCTCTTACAGGTCGAACCATATTGGATAGTTTACAATGGAACCATGAAGGCGCTAACAGAGCATGAGCGGTTAAGAGCACGATTGCAGGGGGTGCTAAGCAATGGCGATTCCATGACGCCAGAAGAAAAGGCTGAGGGTAACGCGTATATGGATAGTCATGTCAAATTCGAAGATATGCTGAGAAGAGATCTAAAAGAATTAGATGATGAAAGACCCGTTGGAATGCCTTCTGTCTACAAGGAAGGAGAGGTAATAACCTTGGAGGATTTGCGAAAGGAGCTTGTCAGCGTCAAGGATTGGGCCTTGTCAGAAATTGATCGGAGTAAGGATATGGCCCCTACCGTCAACCAGATGATATTCAAGTACCTGACGCTAGGGGATGAATTAAAAAAGCAAACACTTCGAATCAAAACATTCAAAGATGATGATTACATTCATCATTTGGGACTTTTGAATCTCTTTTTGCTTAAGTTTAGAAACACTCGAGTTGATGACTAATATTTTGAAAAGACGTGTCTCTTCATGAAAAGCTTGCGTCCTCATATATATATGAGAATGTTTTTGTAATGTAAGGGGGAAGGATTTTAGATTAGGATTATGAGCGAAAGAACAACAGCCTGTAAGTCTTCGTGTATGAACTTCAATGGAATACAAATCTTGATCAATTGTTTCCCTGCATATGCGTTGTGGATTATTTCATTTTCTTTTGGCAATCGTCTGTGATATTATCTGATAAAGATAGGGTTATTCATATTCTTAAGATCAAATCTATGCTTTATGTTATAATGTTGTAACAAAAGTTTTGCTTGCGGATTGTAATTGTTCCCTGCAAAGCTTAATTGACTGGTCCCTTAAGGGTAGGGTTAAATTCACTCAATCAGCACATAATGTAAGCATTCATTTGGTTTTGAAAGAAATAATAACTGACAGGTTCATAAGGGATGAGTTAAAAAACTGTCTCACAGATTCGCACTATAAGCCCTGAAGAAAATTGTAATGACTCTGTAACCCATGCAATAAAGAAGGCACTGGCTTAAATCTCAAGTCATACTCATCGTTTATTTTCACAATTAGTTATTTTGATAGCTACAGGAGTAATTAAGAAACACAAAGCGAAATAACAACCTTGAACTCGTCTGCAATATCTCCATTCAAGGAATTCATGCCATTTCAAGATCAGGAGATATCAGAATAGGATAACATATCTGCTATAAAAAGCACTGTTTATTGGAGACATTCAGTGAATAGGTATACCCGCCTAGGTCCTGCAGAGCCTAAAGAGAGAGAGTTAGTAACTAATAGGTTCACTCTATAAGTTGGCCAAGTCAATTGGAGGGTTTGATCATAGGAGTTGGCATTGCCTTAGAACCCATCCAATCTGTTGATTTGAGACCCAACAGATTGGCGACTCTGCTGGGGAAATTGTAAGAACTCTGCTGTGGGAAAGAGCTCAGAAGAAATAAAAACAATTCATGTCCTCTAGACAAGAGGTGGCGACTCTAAAATAAGAATTTCAATGCACGGGACAAGATCGGTTGCGAAAGGACAATCTTTATCCCAATTAGATTTCCCTCAACGAAGGAACAAAAATAAAGAACCCATGAATGATTCCATGAGAGAAAGATACAACCAGTATAAACATGAAAGTAGCCAACACTCGCCCTCGAAGGAACAAGATAGAACAACAACTTCAAGCCCGATGAACGAAGATTTGGTTGCGGCATATAAAGCTCAAAAGGGGCGATGCCAAATTCCCCCTGGTTTTGAAAATCATGAAGCACAGTCCAGACAACATACACCACCTCCATCAAGATCAGGTATGGCAGATCCTGCAGATAGATTTACAGATTTAACCAGACAAATGATGGAGGCAGCTGCTGAAATGAGAGATTCAGGAAGGACTCAGGAATGTTTGGAACTGTGTGCCAAGTTGGGCATAAATGTTGGTGAGGATGACTTTAATAAAGATGTAAACAACTACAAGAAAACATATGCTCAGGGAGTGGGTAGAACAAAGAGCAATGATTTCAAAGCTTATGAGAACCCTCTGTTTGGTAACAAAAGGGATGATCATGTGCAATCAAGTGCACCACCAGTCCAGCAAAACTCACATGCAAGCTTTATCCCTCACAATCAGTATCCACCTCCTGGTCAATTTTATAACCAACATCCACCCCCTAATCAGTTTCAGTATCAACACCAGAATCAATACCCTCCTCCTTATCAAAACCAAATGCCCTTGTATGGTAATATGAACCAGAACTTCGTGAATCCTCATGGAGGGCATGGACTAATAAATATGGAACAAATGAGGCAGTTTGATTTTTCAGGAATGATGGTGTATCCATATCCCATCCCAAATGAGATCAGGACAGCAATACCAAGGTTCACAGGAAGTAATGCAGTTTCAGGTGAGGCTCATTGCAAAGCATTTGATGCAGTAATTGAGGATTTTGGTTTGCCATATGAGGATGTCAAAATCAGGTTGTTTATGCAGTCATTAATAGAAGATGCGAGAGACTGGTTTAGAACGTTGCCTGATGCGTCCATTAGAAATCTTGCAGAATTCAAAGAAATGTTCCTGGAACAATATGGAGACCATAATAGTCCTGAGTTTGCTTTACATGAAATCATCAGCATTAAGAAAGAGCAAAATGAATCAGTAATTGACTTTAACAAAAGATTCAATAGGGTTTTGAACAAAATCCCTAATAGGATGAAACCAGTACCTGAAGTGAGCATTCTGTACTATATCAATGCTTATGACAGCAAAACAAACTATGAGTTGAGAACCAGAAACCCAAGAGATCTCCGAGATGTTATGAAAGATGCCATTGTTATAGAGAACAATAGAAAGGCTGCTGGTAAGATTGGAAAAAGAGAGGATGCAAGATTGTACAATCCTAAAGCACCTAAGGCTAATAGGGATGAAGATAAGCTTGACAAAGTTTTAAATGCCCTAAAAGATCTATCTGTAAGAGTAAACAAAACAGAGAAGCAGCAATACTACCGTCCTGAGAGACCTAGACTACATGACATGCCTTATAACACTACATGGAAGGATGGAAAACCGATAGAAAGGAACCACAGAGACAATCAACAAATACCAGATCCTTTAAAAAGAGCAGTAAATTACACTCAAGACGATGACATGTGGTGCTATGCTTGCAATATGCCACACGCTTCCTCTTTGTGTGCAGTAGCAAAAGGGTTGCAAGAGGAGGAGGATGGCTATGAAGATCATGTGGATGATTCAACTATTAATATGATGACATTTAGTCAGGAAGGAAGGTCGGACTCTATAAATATTGATCATTGCTCTGTTTTACCTGTGACCACCAGCAAAAATGAAAGTGTCAAACTCAGAGTCCCTACTGAAGAAGAGAAGAGAAAAATTACAGCCTATGCTGTTGCACAAGCAAAAAGGACTTATGACTTAAGAAACAGGATGGTGAATCCAGAACAAGGTAAACCTGCTAGTCTTTTCATGAAAGAAAACAATGAAGCACTTAAGCGAATGAATAAGGCAACTAAGACTAGGCAAGATGATAATCAGGGTCCTGATGTTCAAAGGAAAGAAACGGTAAAAACTCTTTCATCACAGCAATCTACCTCGTTTGATATCTCAGCTGCACTAACACAATTGAAAGTTTCTGTCCCATTAATGGAAATCATGAGGTTTCCTGAATATAGGGAAAAAACTTTGGAAATGATTTCAGGTGTCCAAGAAGGGAAGGTTAATGAACAGAAACGAGAAGTCCCGACAGGTGACAGTAATGAACAAATGGCTCCAGTTATATACTTAGGGTCCACTATAACAAAAAATCCAACACAAGTAGACCCATTTTACCTCACTTTGGTGATAAACAACAGAAGGGTAAGAAATTGTATGATTGATTCAGGAGCAGCCATAAACGTCATGCCTGTTGGGGTGATGAAAGAATTAGGACTGGAAGTTGATACTACCTTTGGGAAATGCTATGCCATGGACAATAGATCAGTCCCAGTGGTTGGTATCATGAAGAATGTAGAGTTCAGATTAGCAGCCTGTCCAGAAGCATCGTATAAAACAGATATCACGGTGGTAGATGTTCCACCAAACTATGGAATGTTGTTGTCTAGACAATGGTCGAATATGATTGGTGGATATGTGCAGCTGGATTTATCTTATGCTACAATTCCAATAAATGGACAGGAAATAAAAATTGACAGGGAGCCTCGGTCCACATATATCATAGAAGACATGGAAGGAACAGTGAACCAAGTGTGTTTTTTACAAACTGACATGGACAACTTCCAGGTACAGTTGACAAAACCTAAATTTAAAGAGTGGATCCCCATTGAGTCATGTCTAACTGAAAATGATGGTCAAATATGGAAGATGTTCTTTGATGGGTCTTGTAGTAAAGAAGGGAGTGGGGCTGGAATCCTTTTTATTTCACCTACAGGAGAAACTTACAAGTATTCTTTCAAGTTGTTATTTGAATGTACAAACAACATTGCTGAATATGAAGCCCTACTCACTGGTCTTAACATAGCAGTCAAACATGGAATCAAGTTGATAAGTGTCTTTGGAGATTCAGAACTAATAGTCTCACAAGTAAAGGAGAGATATGCCTCGAAGCATTTAAGACTGAAACAATACAGAAATGTTGTATGGGATACCATGGAGCTTTTTGATGCTTTTCAGATAACCTGGATAGATAGATCAAAGAACATCATGGCAGATTTTCTAGCAAATATTGCACTAAAAGGTAATGATATAACACTAACTGGGATATCTGAAGTGGAGATGAAAGTGAGACCATCTGTTCCTGACAACTTGTATAATTGGCAAGTGTTTCAAGATGATACAGATCTGTTGAACTTCTTGCAGTGTGCTGATCATTATCAGGCTCAAGCTATAAATTTTAATGACTTTGTGGAACAAACTGAAGGTAAGGAGACCTTATTTGGACATGAAATTATACAACTGAAGACAAATAAATTACCAAGAGGCCTGGTAGCATTAGAGAGAACTTTTAATGCTCAAGATGTAATTGAAACCAAAGGGTCAGCTGTTAAAGAAAGTGATGTTGAACAAATCAATCTAGGAAATGAAGAAGCCCCCAAGAATGTTTTTATTGGAAAAAAATTGACTCCTACTATGAGGCAACAACTGATAATCTTGTTAAAAAGATATAAACATGTGTTTGCATGGTCTTATGAGGATCTCAAAGCTTACAGGGAAGATCTCTTTCAACATGAGATACCACTTAAGCCAGAAGCTAAGCCATTTAGGCAAAAACAGAGACCAATTAATCCTACATTGCTACCAAAAATGAGAGAAGAAATTATAAAGATGAAAGATGCAGGAATAATAGAACCATGCAGATATTCCACTTGGGTTTCTAACTTGGTACCAGTCAGGAAGAAAAATGGGGATATTAGATTATGTGTAGATTTTAGGAATTTAAACATATCGTCTTTAAAGGATAACTATCCATTGCCAAACATGGATAATATGCTGCAGAAGGTAACAGGGTGTGAGTTGCTGTCCATGATGGATGGATTTTCGGGTTACAATCAGGTGAAAGTTAGAGAAACTGAAAAATATAAAACAGCCTTCACAACTCCATGGGGCACTTATATCTATGCACGAATGCCATTTGGATTGACCAATGCTGGAGCTACTTTTCAAAGGGCAATGGATGTGGCTTTTTCAGAATTGATTGACATAATCATGGTAGTATACCAAGATGATCTGACTGCGTACTCAAAGAAAGCTGATGATCACTGTGAACACCTTGAGAAGATATTTAAAAGAGCCTTAGAATATGGAATTTCCTTGAATCCCAAGAAATGTCACTTTGGTGTTGAAGAGGGAAAACTACTTGGACACATAGTATCCAAGGAGGGGGTGAGAATTGACCCTGAAAGGGTAGCAGCTATTAACGAGGTTCCCATCCCCCGAACTCTCAAAGCCATTCAGTCATTTCTGGGACAAATTAATTTTGTGAGAAGATTCATTTTGAATTTCGCAGACATAGTGAAACCTATAGTAAGGATGTTGAAGAAAGAGGCAAAAATTGACTGGACTGAAGATGCAATTGATTCCTTTGTGGCTATTAAAAGAGCAATTTCTGAGGCACCAGTACTAATTTCCCCAGATTTTGGCAAACCATTTATGATATTTTCATTTGCCTCTTGTCATACTATAGCAGCAGTGTTGTTACAGAAAAATTCAGAGGGATATGAGCAGCCCATTGCATACTTTAGCAAGTCTTTAAGCCCTTCAGAAGTAAAATATGAGATAAATGAAAAACAGGCCTATGCTCTGGTCAAAGCAATAAAACAATTCAGGCCATACCTAGTAGGGGCCGAAGTTATTGCTTATGTTCCCAATGCAGCAGTAAAAGATATCTTCAGACAAACTGAGGTCACGGGCAAAAGATGCAAATGGATCAATCAGATACAAGAATTTGACATTGAGCTTAAGATTTCACAGGTTATCAAAGGACAAGGATTGGCCAAACTCATGACAGGAACTGAAATTGAAGGGTCTGATGTGAATCAGGTTGGATGGGAAGAAGCTAATTTCAGTATTGAGAAAACATCATGGTACACTGATATCATATATTACCTTAAGCACTTAAAGTGTCCAGATGCTATGACCGATAGTCAGAAGAGAGCTTTGAAGTTAAAATCAGCAAGGTATGTGATTGTAAATGGGGACTTATACTGGAAAAACAGAGATGGGATATTGTTATTGTGTCTGGACAACTACCAGGCAGGCAAGGTTCTTCATGAAATGCATGGTGGGGTTTGTGGTGGCCATTTCTCAGCTAAGACTACAGCACATAAAATATTAAGAGCCGGATATTATTGGCCATGTGTCTTCAATGATTCCTATAGATATGTCAGAAAATGCGAAGCTTGTCAAAAGTTCTCAAGCAAAACAAAATATCAAGGATCACTCCCGTTGAGACCAATGGTGACTGAGGAACCATTCCAACAGTGGGGGATTGACTTTATAGGGGAAATATCAGAAAAATCTAGTGGAGGACACAGATGGATATTGGTTGCTACAGATTATTTTACCAAATGGGTGGAGGCAATACCTACCAAACAGGCCACTAGCAAGGTGGTGATAAAATTCTTAATGGAGAACATTATTACTAGGTTTGGTGTTCCTGCAAGAATCATCTCAGATAATGGCATGTCTTTTAGATCAGAGGAATTCAACAATTACTGTGATGAATATGGCATTAAGATATCACATTCTTCTCCTTATCACCCCCAGGGGAATGGGCAAGCTGAATCAAGCAACAAGAACATCCTGAAGATCATTAAAAAGATGCTGGGGCAGAACAAAAAGGCATGGGACTCAAGGTTGAATCTTGCATTATGGGCAGACAGGATAACTGTGAAAAGATCCACAGGAAAATCCCCGTTTGAATTGGTTTATGGCAAAAGGGCCAGACTACCTTTGGATAATCTTCTACCTGTACATAGATTTATGATTCAAGAGGAAATAGATGTTGAAGATCCATCACAAGAAAGAATAATGCAGCTAGTAGAACTTGATGAAGTCAGGGCAGAAGCTCAAAGGCAAAATATCAGGATTCAAAATCAAATGAAGAGGTTGTATGACAAGAGGACATCTCACAGGAAATTTTGTGTAGGAGACTGGGTTTTAATGTGGAATGCCAGGAGTCAAGACAAAGGCAAGCACGGTAAATTTGAAGCCTTATGGATCGGCCCATATGTGATCATAGACAAAGGGGGGGAGGATTCTTACTTGCTCCAAAACGCGACAGGGGAGGTCCAAGAATTGCCAGTACATGGGCAGTTCTTAAAGAACTTCTTCTCCTGAAGCACTCTGCATCACCTGTACAGTAGGGTAGGATCCGTTTCCATTGTAAATACCATCATGTCTACGAAACCAGAGATTCTGGATTCTTGAAGGCATAGTTCAGAATGCCTCCATCCTCAGTCAGAGCCGCTGTTGAGCACTATTTTTTAAAAAAGAAAAAATATAATAAAAATAAAAAATAATACTATATGTTTCCATAAGCATGAAGACTAATGGATATTTCGGCCAGTAAGCTGTGTCGAGCACTGCAGGAGAGGTTTCATCGAAAGAGCGTTTTCATCGACACAGGGCATATAAAGCGCTAAGCAAAGGTGTTTCGGCAAGAAGTTACCTTCGATGAACGCAAGAAACCGCTCATCGATACCCCATGTTTCATCGAAAAGGCGAAAAGGCAAAAGGTGATTTCGAAGAAATGTTGTTACCGAGGAAACTCAAGAGACATTCATCGAAATGCAAGTTTCATCGATGAACGTGGCGTCGAACAAAAGAAAAACTGTTTCATCGATAAAAAGGGATATCGATGAAAAGGGGGATATCGATGAACACTCATAAGCCTTCATCGAAGAAAGAAACTCATCGAAAGTATGGCATCGATGAAACTCGCGAGCAACTTGTCGAAAAGGGAAACTATCGATAAAAAAGTAATTTCGATGAGTCTTGAAAGCGGCCTCTCGACATAAGTTTTTCACCGAAACAGTATTATCGAAGAAAATGAGCTTTCGATGGAAGATTCAAACACTCGGCCGAAGGCAAGGGTTTCATCGATAATTTGAAACGCGCGCACTTTGAGCGGACTGTACTTCCCGCGAAGGAATTAAAAGCCCAGTTGAAAAGTGTCACATCTGCAATTAAATTTAAAACACTTGAGTAGCCGTTACAGATCCAGAACATTAACTATACGCAAGTTGCCCATTCAATTACAGTTAAGCTGAGTGAATTTTCGTAAGAATCAAATCGATGCCAAGAGATTGAAGGCTGTGAAGAACTTGCAGAGATTTGCAAACGATAACCAGAAGAGTTGAGCATTTTACCAAGTAAGTATTGTCTCTCTTATTTGCTGTAACTATGGAACCTTCGTCTTCTTCTTCTAAAAAGAGTAGGAAAGGAAAAGAGTTAAACCCTGAAGAGAAGCCCAAGAGACAGAAGAAAGAAGGGAGAGCTTTGACTCAGGACTTATTAGACCAGTGTCCATCGTCTAGTGTAAGGTCCAAAAAGATTAAAAGTGAAGAAGAAGGATTAGAGGATAAATTTGAAAATCTAGGAGACATCTGGACTGAGATACGAGGGCATGAGTTATTTTTGTTTGGTTACAAAAGAAGGGATGCACCCGAACCCATTAGTAATCTGTGGAAGAGGAACTTAGGCAAGTTAGCAGTTCCGAATGTATTTGTAGACGTAGAATTAATGAAAGCTCTGGTAAATTGCTACAACCCGAGAACTAAAACCATATGTGATTACAGAGGGAATACATTAGTAGTAATCAACAAGCAGACTATTGATATGGTCTTTGATCTAGACTGGGAAGTCGAGGAAAGCATTGATATGAAGAAACTCTCACAGGAATTCTTTAGTTTGGAGAATATCTACAGGACTTGGAGGCTACCTGTTCATAGGCCAAAAGTGGGTGGGTCATTTGTTCAGTTTGGCAAAAGTGACAAAGTGCCATTTGATGTCAACCACTTCCATCCATATTTCAAATATACATATTACACTGCAGCCCAAGTACTAGGCATAGAGGCTCATCCACTCATGGATGTTGGGATTATGGTTCTGTGTGCTGATATTCAATCAAAAGACCCTAGGTCATTTGATTTTGCTACTTATGTTGCGGATACCTTGAATCATGGGCTGGAAAAGATGAAAGGAGACCTTGTGAATGTTCACTTTTCATTATACTCCATGTTAATGCATATTCTTCTTTATTGTGGACAAGAAATTAACTTCTGGCCAGATGAGTTCAGCATCAGGTCTTATGATAAGAATGGTCTAAAGAAGCCGGTTCAGCTGTGGGTATCAGCATGGGACCAGAGGTTTATAAACAACCAATATTGGCATTTTCAAGAATACTTTGTGAAACCTCTCAGTGCAGCTTTTGGACAACGCAGGGATTATACTTTGTCCCCTGAAATTAAGAAGTTCCTCAGGCCAAAGGATTTCTCTCCAGAATCACAGATTGAACACAATTGGGGTGATTGGTATTGCCGTGATAATCACACGGAGATAAGGGTATTTGGATATGAAGGGCAACCACACATGCTTCCAATTACGGTGCCAGACAGAGTGGCTAGCTTGGAGATTATAAGGCAATTGTCTATTGCCAGTGCTAAACATTTAACTGATTTTGGTAAACAATCTATTGTTCCAGGTCTATTAGTTTTCTCTGATTTCATTATCAAAAGTTCAAAGAGTTATCATTTATTACAGAATAAATTAAATTACTATGGCATGACTCTGGGTGAGCCTAGGGAGAATTTTGATCCCGAAGGATATATAAAAACTGCCAGAGCCTCACAGAAACTCAAAGCTGGGATACATATGGCCAAAATGCCAGACGACTTAATTAAGAACCTTGAGCGAGAGGAGGCCAAAGTTTTGAAAGGAAAGAGTGAATTAGTCTGGGAGGCCTACAAATGGAAAAGGGCAAGGGGAATGATAGACGGAGACCTAATTGGAAATATCCAAGATCCTCTGGAGGTGGCTAAAAGGCTACTTCAACATGAAGCTGAAATTATGCACAGAGTTCCTTCACAATTCCTTCGCTTCATTAATACTGAAAGAGACAGTCAGCCCCTAGCTCACATGTCACCAAAATCAACCGCCAGTAGTATCCCACCTGATTCTCCTCGAGAGGATTATCCTCCTGGTTTCGAAACAGAAATGAACATGGACACAGGAGAAATCAACATCAAAGATGTTGTTGACATAAGAATGACTGAGCATGAGGACTTCATTGCTGATGATGGATTCGCCTCCTCTAGGGAATTCCTCTCATTTCTATATCAATACAAAGGGGCTCATGTCAAACGAAGCATGGCTGGAAAACCAGAGGAAGAACAGATGAAGAGATTACAGGATGAAATTGATGTCCTCATGAAAGATATGACTCCTGAAAAGGGGAGGAAACTATTAAAAGAGGCCGGTGTGATCATCTTCTCTGGTTGGGATATCAATTCAGCACTCTTATTTGATGGTTTTTTGAAGAAGCAAGATTTGAATCAGCAGGTATTGCCCCAGGAGGTAGATAAACTGTTCCTAGGCTCTGGATATGATCCAGACAAGAAGGCTCTCCTACAGTGGGCACTATATCCAAAAGGGAAGAGGCCAATCATTGTGGATATAGAAGAAACCTTTGGGCACCTCATGGTTCATCAGGTTGGAAAGACCGACCCTAGGGTCACTGCGAAGCTCAATCTGGATGTTGCAAGATTGAACTTGGACCAGACAGAGTTTCTGGTCAGAGAAAACATTACATACAAGGGATTATATGAAAAGTCCAAGGAGGAAAACCAGAAGCTGCAAGCAAAGGTATTGCAATTAGAAACGGGGACTCCTATCAGCGAATACACCTCATACCCTGCAGGACGCAGCTTGGATGACGTCTCTGATGCCCTGTACTGGAAATATCAGGCGGAGAAGGCCAATAAACGCGCAGACAATATCCAGCAAAAAATGGACAAATTGGTCAATGACATCATAGGACATCGGTTTAACACCATGCTCTTACAGGTCGAACCATATTGGATAGTTTACAATGGAACCATGAAGGCGCTAACAGAGCATGAGCGGTTAAGAGCACGATTGCAGGGGGTGCTAAGCAATGGCGATTCCATGACGCCAGAAGAAAAGGCTGAGGGTAACGCGTATATGGATAGTCATGTCAAATTCGAAGATATGCTGAGAAGAGATCTAAAAGAATTAGATGATGAAAGACCCGTTGGAATGCCTTCTGTCTACAAGGAAGGAGAGGTAATAACCTTGGAGGATTTGCGAAAGGAGCTTGTCAGCGTCAAGGATTGGGCCTTGTCAGAAATTGATCGGAGTAAGGATATGGCCCCTACCGTCAACCAGATGATATTCAAGTACCTGACGCTAGGGGATGAATTAAAAAAGCAAACACTTCGAATCAAAACATTCAAAGATGATGATTACATTCATCATTTGGGACTTTTGAATCTCTTTTTGCTTAAGTTTAGAAACACTCGAGTTGATGACTAATATTTTGAAAAGACGTGTCTCTTCATGAAAAGCTTGCGTCCTCATATATATATGAGAATGTTTTTGTAATGTAAGGGGGAAGGATTTTAGATTAGGATTATGAGCGAAAGAACAACAGCCTGTAAGTCTTCGTGTATGAACTTCAATGGAATACAAATCTTGATCAATTGTTTCCCTGCATATGCGTTGTGGATTATTTCATTTTCTTTTGGCAATCGTCTGTGATATTATCTGATAAAGATAGGGTTATTCATATTCTTAAGATCAAATCTATGCTTTATGTTATAATGTTGTAACAAAAGTTTTGCTTGCGGATTGTAATTGTTCCCTGCAAAGCTTAATTGACTGGTCCCTTAAGGGTAGGGTTAAATTCACTCAATCAGCACATAATGTAAGCATTCATTTGGTTTTGAAAGAAATAATAACTGACAGGTTCATAAGGGATGAGTTAAAAAACTGTCTCACAGATTCGCACTATAAGCCCTGAAGAAAATTGTAATGACTCTGTAACCCATGCAATAAAGAAGGCACTGGCTTAAATCTCAAGTCATACTCATCGTTTATTTTCACAATTAGTTATTTTGATAGCTACAGGAGTAATTAAGAAACACAAAGCGAAATAACAACCTTGAACTCGTCTGCAATATCTCCATTCAAGGAATTCATGCCATTTCAAGATCAGGAGATATCAGAATAGGATAACATATCTGCTATAAAAAGCACTGTTTATTGGAGACATTCAGTGAATAGGTATACCCGCCTAGGTCCTGCAGAGCCTAAAGAGAGAGAGTTAGTAACTAATAGGTTCACTCTATAAGTTGGCCAAGTCAATTGGAGGGTTTGATCATAGGAGTTGGCATTGCCTTAGAACCCATCCAATCTGTTGATTTGAGACCCAACAGATTGGCGACTCTGCTGGGGAAATTGTAAGAACTCTGCTGTGGGAAAGAGCTCAGAAGAAATAAAAACAATTCATGTCCTCTAGACAAGAGGTGGCGACTCTAAAATAAGAATTTCAATGCACGGGACAAGATCGGTTGCGAAAGGACAATCTTTATCCCAATTAGATTTCCCTCAACGAAGGAACAAAAATAAAGAACCCATGAATGATTCCATGAGAGAAAGATACAACCAGTATAAACATGAAAGTAGCCAACACTCGCCCTCGAAGGAACAAGATAGAACAACAACTTCAAGCCCGATGAACGAAGATTTGGTTGCGGCATATAAAGCTCAAAAGGGGCGATGCCAAATTCCCCCTGGTTTTGAAAATCATGAAGCACAGTCCAGACAACATACACCACCTCCATCAAGATCAGGTATGGCAGATCCTGCAGATAGATTTACAGATTTAACCAGACAAATGATGGAGGCAGCTGCTGAAATGAGAGATTCAGGAAGGACTCAGGAATGTTTGGAACTGTGTGCCAAGTTGGGCATAAATGTTGGTGAGGATGACTTTAATAAAGATGTAAACAACTACAAGAAAACATATGCTCAGGGAGTGGGTAGAACAAAGAGCAATGATTTCAAAGCTTATGAGAACCCTCTGTTTGGTAACAAAAGGGATGATCATGTGCAATCAAGTGCACCACCAGTCCAGCAAAACTCACATGCAAGCTTTATCCCTCACAATCAGTATCCACCTCCTGGTCAATTTTATAACCAACATCCACCCCCTAATCAGTTTCAGTATCAACACCAGAATCAATACCCTCCTCCTTATCAAAACCAAATGCCCTTGTATGGTAATATGAACCAGAACTTCGTGAATCCTCATGGAGGGCATGGACTAATAAATATGGAACAAATGAGGCAGTTTGATTTTTCAGGAATGATGGTGTATCCATATCCCATCCCAAATGAGATCAGGACAGCAATACCAAGGTTCACAGGAAGTAATGCAGTTTCAGGTGAGGCTCATTGCAAAGCATTTGATGCAGTAATTGAGGATTTTGGTTTGCCATATGAGGATGTCAAAATCAGGTTGTTTATGCAGTCATTAATAGAAGATGCGAGAGACTGGTTTAGAACGTTGCCTGATGCGTCCATTAGAAATCTTGCAGAATTCAAAGAAATGTTCCTGGAACAATATGGAGACCATAATAGTCCTGAGTTTGCTTTACATGAAATCATCAGCATTAAGAAAGAGCAAAATGAATCAGTAATTGACTTTAACAAAAGATTCAATAGGGTTTTGAACAAAATCCCTAATAGGATGAAACCAGTACCTGAAGTGAGCATTCTGTACTATATCAATGCTTATGACAGCAAAACAAACTATGAGTTGAGAACCAGAAACCCAAGAGATCTCCGAGATGTTATGAAAGATGCCATTGTTATAGAGAACAATAGAAAGGCTGCTGGTAAGATTGGAAAAAGAGAGGATGCAAGATTGTACAATCCTAAAGCACCTAAGGCTAATAGGGATGAAGATAAGCTTGACAAAGTTTTAAATGCCCTAAAAGATCTATCTGTAAGAGTAAACAAAACAGAGAAGCAGCAATACTACCGTCCTGAGAGACCTAGACTACATGACATGCCTTATAACACTACATGGAAGGATGGAAAACCGATAGAAAGGAACCACAGAGACAATCAACAAATACCAGATCCTTTAAAAAGAGCAGTAAATTACACTCAAGACGATGACATGTGGTGCTATGCTTGCAATATGCCACACGCTTCCTCTTTGTGTGCAGTAGCAAAAGGGTTGCAAGAGGAGGAGGATGGCTATGAAGATCATGTGGATGATTCAACTATTAATATGATGACATTTAGTCAGGAAGGAAGGTCGGACTCTATAAATATTGATCATTGCTCTGTTTTACCTGTGACCACCAGCAAAAATGAAAGTGTCAAACTCAGAGTCCCTACTGAAGAAGAGAAGAGAAAAATTACAGCCTATGCTGTTGCACAAGCAAAAAGGACTTATGACTTAAGAAACAGGATGGTGAATCCAGAACAAGGTAAACCTGCTAGTCTTTTCATGAAAGAAAACAATGAAGCACTTAAGCGAATGAATAAGGCAACTAAGACTAGGCAAGATGATAATCAGGGTCCTGATGTTCAAAGGAAAGAAACGGTAAAAACTCTTTCATCACAGCAATCTACCTCGTTTGATATCTCAGCTGCACTAACACAATTGAAAGTTTCTGTCCCATTAATGGAAATCATGAGGTTTCCTGAATATAGGGAAAAAACTTTGGAAATGATTTCAGGTGTCCAAGAAGGGAAGGTTAATGAACAGAAACGAGAAGTCCCGACAGGTGACAGTAATGAACAAATGGCTCCAGTTATATACTTAGGGTCCACTATAACAAAAAATCCAACACAAGTAGACCCATTTTACCTCACTTTGGTGATAAACAACAGAAGGGTAAGAAATTGTATGATTGATTCAGGAGCAGCCATAAACGTCATGCCTGTTGGGGTGATGAAAGAATTAGGACTGGAAGTTGATACTACCTTTGGGAAATGCTATGCCATGGACAATAGATCAGTCCCAGTGGTTGGTATCATGAAGAATGTAGAGTTCAGATTAGCAGCCTGTCCAGAAGCATCGTATAAAACAGATATCACGGTGGTAGATGTTCCACCAAACTATGGAATGTTGTTGTCTAGACAATGGTCGAATATGATTGGTGGATATGTGCAGCTGGATTTATCTTATGCTACAATTCCAATAAATGGACAGGAAATAAAAATTGACAGGGAGCCTCGGTCCACATATATCATAGAAGACATGGAAGGAACAGTGAACCAAGTGTGTTTTTTACAAACTGACATGGACAACTTCCAGGTACAGTTGACAAAACCTAAATTTAAAGAGTGGATCCCCATTGAGTCATGTCTAACTGAAAATGATGGTCAAATATGGAAGATGTTCTTTGATGGGTCTTGTAGTAAAGAAGGGAGTGGGGCTGGAATCCTTTTTATTTCACCTACAGGAGAAACTTACAAGTATTCTTTCAAGTTGTTATTTGAATGTACAAACAACATTGCTGAATATGAAGCCCTACTCACTGGTCTTAACATAGCAGTCAAACATGGAATCAAGTTGATAAGTGTCTTTGGAGATTCAGAACTAATAGTCTCACAAGTAAAGGAGAGATATGCCTCGAAGCATTTAAGACTGAAACAATACAGAAATGTTGTATGGGATACCATGGAGCTTTTTGATGCTTTTCAGATAACCTGGATAGATAGATCAAAGAACATCATGGCAGATTTTCTAGCAAATATTGCACTAAAAGGTAATGATATAACACTAACTGGGATATCTGAAGTGGAGATGAAAGTGAGACCATCTGTTCCTGACAACTTGTATAATTGGCAAGTGTTTCAAGATGATACAGATCTGTTGAACTTCTTGCAGTGTGCTGATCATTATCAGGCTCAAGCTATAAATTTTAATGACTTTGTGGAACAAACTGAAGGTAAGGAGACCTTATTTGGACATGAAATTATACAACTGAAGACAAATAAATTACCAAGAGGCCTGGTAGCATTAGAGAGAACTTTTAATGCTCAAGATGTAATTGAAACCAAAGGGTCAGCTGTTAAAGAAAGTGATGTTGAACAAATCAATCTAGGAAATGAAGAAGCCCCCAAGAATGTTTTTATTGGAAAAAAATTGACTCCTACTATGAGGCAACAACTGATAATCTTGTTAAAAAGATATAAACATGTGTTTGCATGGTCTTATGAGGATCTCAAAGCTTACAGGGAAGATCTCTTTCAACATGAGATACCACTTAAGCCAGAAGCTAAGCCATTTAGGCAAAAACAGAGACCAATTAATCCTACATTGCTACCAAAAATGAGAGAAGAAATTATAAAGATGAAAGATGCAGGAATAATAGAACCATGCAGATATTCCACTTGGGTTTCTAACTTGGTACCAGTCAGGAAGAAAAATGGGGATATTAGATTATGTGTAGATTTTAGGAATTTAAACATATCGTCTTTAAAGGATAACTATCCATTGCCAAACATGGATAATATGCTGCAGAAGGTAACAGGGTGTGAGTTGCTGTCCATGATGGATGGATTTTCGGGTTACAATCAGGTGAAAGTTAGAGAAACTGAAAAATATAAAACAGCCTTCACAACTCCATGGGGCACTTATATCTATGCACGAATGCCATTTGGATTGACCAATGCTGGAGCTACTTTTCAAAGGGCAATGGATGTGGCTTTTTCAGAATTGATTGACATAATCATGGTAGTATACCAAGATGATCTGACTGCGTACTCAAAGAAAGCTGATGATCACTGTGAACACCTTGAGAAGATATTTAAAAGAGCCTTAGAATATGGAATTTCCTTGAATCCCAAGAAATGTCACTTTGGTGTTGAAGAGGGAAAACTACTTGGACACATAGTATCCAAGGAGGGGGTGAGAATTGACCCTGAAAGGGTAGCAGCTATTAACGAGGTTCCCATCCCCCGAACTCTCAAAGCCATTCAGTCATTTCTGGGACAAATTAATTTTGTGAGAAGATTCATTTTGAATTTCGCAGACATAGTGAAACCTATAGTAAGGATGTTGAAGAAAGAGGCAAAAATTGACTGGACTGAAGATGCAATTGATTCCTTTGTGGCTATTAAAAGAGCAATTTCTGAGGCACCAGTACTAATTTCCCCAGATTTTGGCAAACCATTTATGATATTTTCATTTGCCTCTTGTCATACTATAGCAGCAGTGTTGTTACAGAAAAATTCAGAGGGATATGAGCAGCCCATTGCATACTTTAGCAAGTCTTTAAGCCCTTCAGAAGTAAAATATGAGATAAATGAAAAACAGGCCTATGCTCTGGTCAAAGCAATAAAACAATTCAGGCCATACCTAGTAGGGGCCGAAGTTATTGCTTATGTTCCCAATGCAGCAGTAAAAGATATCTTCAGACAAACTGAGGTCACGGGCAAAAGATGCAAATGGATCAATCAGATACAAGAATTTGACATTGAGCTTAAGATTTCACAGGTTATCAAAGGACAAGGATTGGCCAAACTCATGACAGGAACTGAAATTGAAGGGTCTGATGTGAATCAGGTTGGATGGGAAGAAGCTAATTTCAGTATTGAGAAAACATCATGGTACACTGATATCATATATTACCTTAAGCACTTAAAGTGTCCAGATGCTATGACCGATAGTCAGAAGAGAGCTTTGAAGTTAAAATCAGCAAGGTATGTGATTGTAAATGGGGACTTATACTGGAAAAACAGAGATGGGATATTGTTATTGTGTCTGGACAACTACCAGGCAGGCAAGGTTCTTCATGAAATGCATGGTGGGGTTTGTGGTGGCCATTTCTCAGCTAAGACTACAGCACATAAAATATTAAGAGCCGGATATTATTGGCCATGTGTCTTCAATGATTCCTATAGATATGTCAGAAAATGCGAAGCTTGTCAAAAGTTCTCAAGCAAAACAAAATATCAAGGATCACTCCCGTTGAGACCAATGGTGACTGAGGAACCATTCCAACAGTGGGGGATTGACTTTATAGGGGAAATATCAGAAAAATCTAGTGGAGGACACAGATGGATATTGGTTGCTACAGATTATTTTACCAAATGGGTGGAGGCAATACCTACCAAACAGGCCACTAGCAAGGTGGTGATAAAATTCTTAATGGAGAACATTATTACTAGGTTTGGTGTTCCTGCAAGAATCATCTCAGATAATGGCATGTCTTTTAGATCAGAGGAATTCAACAATTACTGTGATGAATATGGCATTAAGATATCACATTCTTCTCCTTATCACCCCCAGGGGAATGGGCAAGCTGAATCAAGCAACAAGAACATCCTGAAGATCATTAAAAAGATGCTGGGGCAGAACAAAAAGGCATGGGACTCAAGGTTGAATCTTGCATTATGGGCAGACAGGATAACTGTGAAAAGATCCACAGGAAAATCCCCGTTTGAATTGGTTTATGGCAAAAGGGCCAGACTACCTTTGGATAATCTTCTACCTGTACATAGATTTATGATTCAAGAGGAAATAGATGTTGAAGATCCATCACAAGAAAGAATAATGCAGCTAGTAGAACTTGATGAAGTCAGGGCAGAAGCTCAAAGGCAAAATATCAGGATTCAAAATCAAATGAAGAGGTTGTATGACAAGAGGACATCTCACAGGAAATTTTGTGTAGGAGACTGGGTTTTAATGTGGAATGCCAGGAGTCAAGACAAAGGCAAGCACGGTAAATTTGAAGCCTTATGGATCGGCCCATATGTGATCATAGACAAAGGGGGGGAGGATTCTTACTTGCTCCAAAACGCGACAGGGGAGGTCCAAGAATTGCCAGTACATGGGCAGTTCTTAAAGAACTTCTTCTCCTGAAGCACTCTGCATCACCTGTACAGTAGGGTAGGATCCGTTTCCATTGTAAATACCATCATGTCTACGAAACCAGAGATTCTGGATTCTTGAAGGCATAGTTCAGAATGCCTCCATCCTCAGTCAGAGCCGCTGTTGAGCACTATTTTTTAAAAAAGAAAAAATATAATAAAAATAAAAAATAATACTATATGTTTCCATAAGCATGAAGACTAATGGATATTTCGGCCAGTAAGCTGTGTCGAGCACTGCAGGAGAGGTTTCATCGAAAGAGCGTTTTCATCGACACAGGGCATATAAAGCGCTAAGCAAAGGTGTTTCGGCAAGAAGTTACCTTCGATGAACGCAAGAAACCGCTCATCGATACCCCATGTTTCATCGAAAAGGCGAAAAGGCAAAAGGTGATTTCGAAGAAATGTTGTTACCGAGGAAACTCAAGAGACATTCATCGAAATGCAAGTTTCATCGATGAACGTGGCGTCGAACAAAAGAAAAACTGTTTCATCGATAAAAAGGGATATCGATGAAAAGGGGGATATCGATGAACACTCATAAGCCTTCATCGAAGAAAGAAACTCATCGAAAGTATGGCATCGATGAAACTCGCGAGCAACTTGTCGAAAAGGGAAACTATCGATAAAAAAGTAATTTCGATGAGTCTTGAAAGCGGCCTCTCGACATAAGTTTTTCACCGAAACAGTATTATCGAAGAAAATGAGCTTTCGATGGAAGATTCAAACACTCGGCCGAAGGCAAGGGTTTCATCGATAATTTGAAACGCGCGCACTTTGAGCGGACTGTACTTCCCGCGAAGGAATTAAAAGCCCAGTTGAAAAGTGTCACATCTGCAATTAAATTTAAAACACTTGAGTAGCCGTTACAGATCCAGAACATTAACTATACGCAAGTTGCCCATTCAATTACAGTTAAGCTGAGTGAATTTTCGTAAGAATCAAATCGATGCCAAGAGATTGAAGGCTGTGAAGAACTTGCAGAGATTTGCAAACGATAACCAGAAGAGTTGAGCATTTTACCAAGTAAGTATTGTCTCTCTTATTTGCTGTAACTATGGAACCTTCGTCTTCTTCTTCTAAAAAGAGTAGGAAAGGAAAAGAGTTAAACCCTGAAGAGAAGCCCAAGAGACAGAAGAAAGAAGGGAGAGCTTTGACTCAGGACTTATTAGACCAGTGTCCATCGTCTAGTGTAAGGTCCAAAAAGATTAAAAGTGAAGAAGAAGGATTAGAGGATAAATTTGAAAATCTAGGAGACATCTGGACTGAGATACGAGGGCATGAGTTATTTTTGTTTGGTTACAAAAGAAGGGATGCACCCGAACCCATTAGTAATCTGTGGAAGAGGAACTTAGGCAAGTTAGCAGTTCCGAATGTATTTGTAGACGTAGAATTAATGAAAGCTCTGGTAAATTGCTACAACCCGAGAACTAAAACCATATGTGATTACAGAGGGAATACATTAGTAGTAATCAACAAGCAGACTATTGATATGGTCTTTGATCTAGACTGGGAAGTCGAGGAAAGCATTGATATGAAGAAACTCTCACAGGAATTCTTTAGTTTGGAGAATATCTACAGGACTTGGAGGCTACCTGTTCATAGGCCAAAAGTGGGTGGGTCATTTGTTCAGTTTGGCAAAAGTGACAAAGTGCCATTTGATGTCAACCACTTCCATCCATATTTCAAATATACATATTACACTGCAGCCCAAGTACTAGGCATAGAGGCTCATCCACTCATGGATGTTGGGATTATGGTTCTGTGTGCTGATATTCAATCAAAAGACCCTAGGTCATTTGATTTTGCTACTTATGTTGCGGATACCTTGAATCATGGGCTGGAAAAGATGAAAGGAGACCTTGTGAATGTTCACTTTTCATTATACTCCATGTTAATGCATATTCTTCTTTATTGTGGACAAGAAATTAACTTCTGGCCAGATGAGTTCAGCATCAGGTCTTATGATAAGAATGGTCTAAAGAAGCCGGTTCAGCTGTGGGTATCAGCATGGGACCAGAGGTTTATAAACAACCAATATTGGCATTTTCAAGAATACTTTGTGAAACCTCTCAGTGCAGCTTTTGGACAACGCAGGGATTATACTTTGTCCCCTGAAATTAAGAAGTTCCTCAGGCCAAAGGATTTCTCTCCAGAATCACAGATTGAACACAATTGGGGTGATTGGTATTGCCGTGATAATCACACGGAGATAAGGGTATTTGGATATGAAGGGCAACCACACATGCTTCCAATTACGGTGCCAGACAGAGTGGCTAGCTTGGAGATTATAAGGCAATTGTCTATTGCCAGTGCTAAACATTTAACTGATTTTGGTAAACAATCTATTGTTCCAGGTCTATTAGTTTTCTCTGATTTCATTATCAAAAGTTCAAAGAGTTATCATTTATTACAGAATAAATTAAATTACTATGGCATGACTCTGGGTGAGCCTAGGGAGAATTTTGATCCCGAAGGATATATAAAAACTGCCAGAGCCTCACAGAAACTCAAAGCTGGGATACATATGGCCAAAATGCCAGACGACTTAATTAAGAACCTTGAGCGAGAGGAGGCCAAAGTTTTGAAAGGAAAGAGTGAATTAGTCTGGGAGGCCTACAAATGGAAAAGGGCAAGGGGAATGATAGACGGAGACCTAATTGGAAATATCCAAGATCCTCTGGAGGTGGCTAAAAGGCTACTTCAACATGAAGCTGAAATTATGCACAGAGTTCCTTCACAATTCCTTCGCTTCATTAATACTGAAAGAGACAGTCAGCCCCTAGCTCACATGTCACCAAAATCAACCGCCAGTAGTATCCCACCTGATTCTCCTCGAGAGGATTATCCTCCTGGTTTCGAAACAGAAATGAACATGGACACAGGAGAAATCAACATCAAAGATGTTGTTGACATAAGAATGACTGAGCATGAGGACTTCATTGCTGATGATGGATTTGCCTCCTCTAGGGAATTCCTCTCATTTCTATATCAATACAAAGGGGCTCATGTCAAACGAAGCATGGCTGGAAAACCAGAGGAAGAACAGATGAAGAGATTACAGGATGAAATTGATGTCCTCATGAAAGATATGACTCCTGAAAAGGGGAGGAAACTATTAAAAGAGGCCGGTGTGATCATCTTCTCTGGTTGGGATATCAATTCAGCACTCTTATTTGATGGTTTTTTGAAGAAGCAAGATTTGAATCAGCAGGTATTGCCCCAGGAGGTAGATAAACTGTTCCTAGGCTCTGGATATGATCCAGACAAGAAGGCTCTCCTACAGTGGGCACTATATCCAAAAGGGAAGAGGCCAATCATTGTGGATATAGAAGAAACCTTTGGGCACCTCATGGTTCATCAGGTTGGAAAGACCGACCCTAGGGTCACTGCGAAGCTCAATCTGGATGTTGCAAGATTGAACTTGGACCAGACAGAGTTTCTGGTCAGAGAAAACATTACATACAAGGGATTATATGAAAAGTCCAAGGAGGAAAACCAGAAGCTGCAAGCAAAGGTATTGCAATTAGAAACGGGGACTCCTATCAGCGAATACACCTCATACCCTGCAGGACGCAGCTTGGATGACGTCTCTGATGCCCTGTACTGGAAATATCAGGCGAAGAAGGCCAATAAACGCGCAGACAATATCCAGCAAAAAATGGACAAATTGGTCAATGACATCATAGGACATCGGTTTAACACCATGCTCTTACAGGTCGAACCATATTGGATAGTTTACAATGGAACCATGAAGGCGCTAACAGAGCATGAGCGGTTAAGAGCACGATTGCAGGGGGTGCTAAGCAATGGCGATTCCATGACGCCAGAAGAAAAGGCTGAGGGTAACGCGTATATGGATAGTCATGTCAAATTCGAAGATATGCTGAGAAGAGATCTAAAAGAATTAGATGATGAAAGACCCGTTGGAATGCCTTCTGTCTACAAGGAAGGAGAGGTAATAACCTTGGAGGATTTGCGAAAGGAGCTTGTCAGCGTCAAGGATTGGGCCTTGTCAGAAATTGATCGGAGTAAGGATATGGCCCCTACCGTCAACCAGATGATATTCAAGTACCTGACGCTAGGGGATGAATTAAAAAAGCAAACACTTCGAATCAAAACATTCAAAGATGATGATTACATTCATCATTTGGGACTTTTGAATCTCTTTTTGCTTAAGTTTAGAAACACTCGAGTTGATGACTAATATTTTGAAAAGACGTGTCTCTTCATGAAAAGCTTGCGTCCTCATATATATATGAGAATGTTTTTGTAATGTAAGGGGGAAGGATTTTAGATTAGGATTATGAGCGAAAGAACAACAGCCTGTAAGTCTTCGTGTATGAACTTCAATGGAATACAAATCTTGATCAATTGTTTCCCTGCATATGCGTTGTGGATTATTTCATTTTCTTTTGGCAATCGTCTGTGATATTATCTGATAAAGATAGGGTTATTCATATTCTTAAGATCAAATCTATGCTTTATGTTATAATGTTGTAACAAAAGTTTTGCTTGCGGATTGTAATTGTTCCCTGCAAAGCTTAATTGACTGGTCCCTTAAGGGTAGGGTTAAATTCACTCAATCAGCACATAATGTAAGCATTCATTTGGTTTTGAAAGAAATAATAACTGACAGGTTCATAAGGGATGAGTTAAAAAACTGTCTCACAGATTCGCACTATAAGCCCTGAAGAAAATTGTAATGACTCTGTAACCCATGCAATAAAGAAGGCACTGGCTTAAATCTCAAGTCATACTCATCGTTTATTTTCACAATTAGTTATTTTGATAGCTACAGGAGTAATTAAGAAACACAAAGCGAAATAACAACCTTGAACTCGTCTGCAATATCTCCATTCAAGGAATTCATGCCATTTCAAGATCAGGAGATATCAGAATAGGATAACATATCTGCTATAAAAAGCACTGTTTATTGGAGACATTCAGTGAATAGGTATACCCGCCTAGGTCCTGCAGAGCCTAAAGAGAGAGAGTTAGTAACTAATAGGTTCACTCTATAAGTTGGCCAAGTCAATTGGAGGGTTTGATCATAGGAGTTGGCATTGCCTTAGAACCCATCCAATCTGTTGATTTGAGACCCAACAGCTAACACATGACCCACTCTCCATTTGAATCGGTTTAGTGACCTCCCCATCATTCTACTCATCCCTTATTAAAGGGGTCAATACTAACACATGGCACATACTTAATTCTTCCCCCACACACTTGTTAAGGGTGGTGGGATTAAAATAGTCTATGTTGTATAACATGCCAACCTCCCCTTCCTTTGGAGTATGGTGTGCGCAATATTGTGGTCGATGACTTGGTCAAATGCATCAACTATTCAATATTTCTACTATCCCCTACATGTTGTAGATCATGGTAGTCGCTTGGTCAATAATATGCATACCGATTCTCACACACACACATATTAATATTTATATATTTTTATACCAAATAAATCAAGTATGTATTAAATCTAAGCAATCAAACATTGTATACACACACACACACATACATATACATATACATATACATATATATATGTATACGTATACGTATACATATATGTATATGTATACATATACGTATACGTATACATATATGTATATGTATACATATACGTATACGTATACATATATGTATATGTATACATATACGTATACGTATACATACATATACATATACATGTGTATGTGTAATCTCTTATTTAATATCCAAATAGTACTTCTATTTACATATTCATTGGTTGAAATATATACATTAATCATATATATATTCATTGATTAACACACACACACACACATATAATATCTCATTGATTGCATATTCATCTATCATATTTCCAATAAAGATAAATATATTCAAAGCATGTTCATGTGTTAAAGTAACAGTAAATAAGTATTATCACAATGAGGTGTAACACCCCCCTCATTTGAAAAGTTCCATCTAAAATTGAAGTAAGCTCTCAATTACAAAATTAATTCAAGTCTAAGTGAGAAAGAAATCAAGTATTCATCAAGCATTGAAGGAGAGGTCAAGTCAAGTTAAGTTTAAGAATCCATGATCAACATTCTATGAAGACATTCTACATGACATCCTAAACCCTTGATTCAGGATTCAAGCAAGCTTCATCAAGTTATCAAGTTTTATTTCAAGAATTTTTAGATCAGATCTAGCCTTTCCCTCAAAAGGAAAGAATTCTACTTCAATTTAATTCCATTTCAATTATTTTAATTTCAAGGTTAATTCCTAAGCTAGGGTTTGACCTAGGGAAACTCCCATCAACAAACCTCTTTCCCATTTTATGTGTAGGAAATAGACTTAGTGTTACATGCCAATTGTTCTACCCATCCAATTTACTAAGTTTTTACCCGCATATGAAAGAAATAGATTACCTACACACAAGTAATACTTTTTTTTTTTTCCATTACATAAACAAGATGAATATTTGAAATAAACTCCATTTTAAATTTTTCATTGCATCATAATTCATATACAATTTCATATTCATAATCACATAAAAATATTTACATATTCATTCTCAAAATTTCTATTTACTTTAGAAATGTTTGAGTACATGCATAGCTTCTATGAGCTTAATGAAACATAAGAGAAACAAATGGTCTAGATGTCCTTGCTCGCATACATGCTCAAATTTCGACCACCAACTACATGAGGAAGAACATCACTCAAGTGCTTTTCCATCCAACCAAGACTTTATAGTCCACTGTG